>NW_026056775.1:1200000-1800000 GCF_023758085.1 Alternaria hordeiaustralica | reverse complement strand
TCTGGTGCGAGCCCCCGCGACCACCTTTCATTGTGTGAAGAGCGCATAATTCCATCATGGGACACATTTTCTCGAACTAGGAAAGTCAGATGTGCTCTTCAAGCCCCCAAACTTCGGCCTCGTATATACAGCGGTGAGGGAGTGGTGGCAAGCAAAGCCTAGGCCGGTAGCAGTACCCCGTCCGCCATGGAGCGCATGAAGAGAGTCGTGTGACATCGTCGAGCGTGTTTTCTTTCGAGAATCGTGGACCTATGGTCTGTAAGCACGCAATACTTGGAGGTCGTGTACGTATTCGGATGCGTGAAGTGCCGATACTATCACGATCTCTGCGACACCGTTGGCCGATGTACCGCATGAGTAGTACCAGTGATGTCAGGGGCTGTTCCCTCAGGCTTTGTGCGCTGGAGATGCGATCTTCGTGGACTAGTTTCGATTCGTTGCCTTCTTTGGTACCGGGACTTGAGTGGAACGTTGCTCCACCAGATCCAGTGGCCGCCATTACAGCTGAATGAACGCCAAACGTTTCATTTGTTCCGTGATGCTGGTATTGCCACATGGGAGTCCTTAGTTCTCGATAATGACACCACTGATCGTCGTTAGTATGCTATGTGGTCGTATTGACACGTACCGGATTTGAGTCAAACCCTCTGGTCGGGCGCAACGTGGCAACAGCCACAACATCGTCGCCGTGTGACGATACATACTCTTGCAGCCAATCCTTTACAATTGGTATTCCGAAGTAAGCATATCGAGGTATACTGCCGTCACATATTGTAGTGCCGAGAGTATCAGTATTAGTGGAAGGTAGCCATCCTTACTGCAGTGTCAATGAGCAAGACTTGTATCGACATGAAGATCTAAATGCAGTGTAGTGTTGGAACGAATCTTGTTATTCGGCATTGGTCGTGCAAGGGCTCCGCACGAGAACCACACATTTGTCTACCTGCCTCTTTCGGTTTTGCGTTCTTATTTTACCTGCTCATTTCCGGTACCTAGTTGGGCGCCTTGTAGCCTTCGACGTCGGTGCTGTTACTCCATTTCTCAAACTTCTTGACACTTTCGTTGTAAGTCTCAAGCTTCTTGTTGAGAAGGCTGTACGCGTCGGTTCCAACTACGCATCGGATAGGCGGGTCGTCCATGACGGCCAAGTCGTAGAACACCTTGGCAGCCTTAGCCGGGTCTATGAGGAGTTTGTTAGCGGTCGTCCGGTATGTAACAATTTGACCATGACGTACCTCCTGCTTGAGAGCCATGGCGCCCTTCAGCTTGCTTCTTGGGATCGACGTGTGCGTAGGCTGGGTTCGATATCTCGCCGAAGTCCATACTGCGGCCTGACCAGTCGGTTCGGAAACCACCGGGCTCAATGCAAGTGAACTTGATTCCCCACTCAGGCTTCACTTCTTTTGAAATGGCCTCCGTGAATCCTTCAACAGCCCATTTGCTGGCACAGTAGATGGAAAAGTTAGGAACACCTAGTGAGCATCAGCAGTGAACACAAGAATAGATTAGATTCAAACTCACCAATCTGACCGCCGATTGACGTCACCTGTTGGATGACACCTCCAGACTTCAAATCTCGCATGGTCTCCATAGCCTTTCTTGTTACATCAATCAGGCCAAAGAAGTTGATCTCCATCTGTTGCCTGATTTGCTTTTCCGACAAGGTCTCAAAGGGCCCGTTCAGGCCGTATCCGGCATTGTTGCAAACCACGTCGATTTTCTTGAACTTCTTGATAGCCGCATCGAATGCGTTGTCGATAGATTCTTTCTTGGTCACGTCGAGATCCACGAGCAGACTGTTCGAATCGTTGGCACCCTCGAAAGATAGCTTGGAAGAGCTGCGTGCAGTAGCGACAACGTAGTCACCCTTTTGCAAAACAACCTTGACAAATTCCTCGCCAAAGCCAGTGGAGCAGCCGGTGATGAGGAAAACGCGGGGTGCCATAGTGATGTGTGAAGGTGAGAATTTAAGAAGGGGGACTGTGAATGATATGAAAACGTTGCAATAAGCCTCCCGACTGTTGCAGTGGCTCTTCATATACCTTGAGGATAGACGACGTCAAGTGCGGCCAGCATCATTACGTCAGAATCCATCAAAGGTAAGCGTACGGTGTTAGCGGAGTTGAACCGACAGCGACTAAGGATGGGCGAGTCGCTTTAGATCTGCCATACACCATGTTGGCAACATCTGCAGACCCGCGACGGTAGCTTGTTCGGGAACATAGTGGGTGACGTCGGCCTACATGGCAACGGTATCTCCGGCTAGGACCGTCGTGCATCTGATCCACATGCCGTGTTCATGATGCTTCGAGATAGCATTGCCGGGAGAGGATATTCAGAGCGTGCAAAAGCGCTGAAGAGAGTCCACGGAGATGGAGCGGCGAAGTCGATGTGAAGCTGTTGTTGGCACGACCGCACCTTCTCATTGCGGGGCGTCTTGCACGAGGCGGCAAAACGTGCCCAACTCAAACAGACAGATAAGTGAGATGAGTCGCGAACATACAGTACAATTGAGACATCGAGCACTCGCGCGTGGAGGGGGGAGATGACTGATTGGTGCCAGGCTGAAAGAGGATGTTTAATGGGAAGGAACGCGTGACGGAAGGAGACTAGCGCGACGCGAATTGATGTCGCGAAACTGGTGCCCCTCGAAGCGCTCACCGCAGCAACAGCCCAAACAATACACCCTCCATATACCCACTTCGAATACCCCCTCTTACGCTGTATTGAAGTTCTTTTTGCAGCGATTGGTCACTCCCTGCCCCGAAAGTCACATAATACACCATGGCCGAGGTCATCAGAGACGAGGAGGTGCGCAGGCGCGTGCGTCTTGCGCAAGAGTTCCTCGACCCAGGTATGTCAAGCCGACTGTGGGAATGATACGGATACTAATTACGGTGCAGATGATGTCTCCAGACGAAGGTATGCCGCAGCCATCCACCCCATAGAGCGCGCACTGACCGCTCCAGCTACCGCGCAGACATTCTGGTGATGCTCAACCGAGGACTACGAAGACTCACAGTAGGTGTTGTATGCTACAAGCGTCTACGCATACTTACTATGTTCAGGTCAGCATAGACGAGATCCGCTCACATAACCGCGAACTCGCCGACGGCCTCCTCAACTCGCCCTTCGAATTCACAGAAGCCTTCGACCGCGCCCTCAAAGACGTCGTCCGCACATTCACCGACCGACCCAAGTCCGAGACAAGCGACGATGTGGTATACTATTGCGCGTACATCGGCAGCTTCGGCGAGTACTCGTGCAACCCGCGCACCCTGGGCTCAAACCAGCTGAACCACATGGTGTCGCTCGAGGGAATCGTCACCAAGACGTCTCTTGTGCGGCCCAAGGTGGTCAAGAGCGTGCACTACAACGAGAACAAGCAAAAGTTCCATTCGCGAGAGTACAGAGATCAGACCATGACCACCGGCGCTGCGAGTACGAGCGTGTACCCGACCGACGATGGCGAAGGCAACCCACTCGTCACCGAGTACGGCTACTGCATCTACCGCGACCACCAGACCATTTCCATCCAAGAAATGCCTGAGCGTGCCCCTGCTGGTCAGCTACCGCGCTCCGTCGATGTCATCTTGGACGATGACTTGGTAGATCGCGTGAAGCCGGGAGACCGCATACAGATGGTCGGCATATACCGCTCACTCGGTAATCGCAACGCCGGTGCCGGGAGCTCGACTTTCCGCACGTTGATCCTAGCGAACAACGTTATCCTCCTCTCTTCCAAGTCCGGTGGTGGCATTGCCCAGGTTTCCATCACCGATACCGATATCCGCAACATCAACAAAATATCCAAGAACAGGCGCGTCTTCGAACTGCTGTCGCAATCACTGGCTCCATCTATCTACGGACATGACTATATCAAGAAGGCGATTCTGCTGCTCCTCTTGGGAGGACAAGAGAAGAACCTCGAGAACGGCACTCATTTGAGAGGAGACATCAATATCCTCATGGTCGGTGATCCCTCAACTGCCAAGTCGCAACTGTTGCGTTTCGTTCTGAATACCGCCCCGCTTGCCATCGCTACAACGGGTCGCGGTTCGTCTGGTGTCGGTCTCACGGCAGCTGTCACCTCGGACAAGGAGACGGGCGAGCGACGTCTCGAGGCTGGTGCCATGGTTCTCGCTGACCGTGGTGTCGTCTGTATTGATGAATTCGACAAAATGTCCGATGTCGACCGCGTAGCTATCCACGAAGTCATGGAGCAACAGACCGTTACCATCGCCAAAGCCGGCATCCATACATCGCTCAATGCTCGTTGCAGTGTCATCGCAGCTGCCAACCCCATCTTCGGTCAGTACGATATCCACAAGGATCCGCATCGCAACATTGCTCTTCCGGATTCTCTACTATCGCGTTTCGATTTGCTGTTCGTTGTAACAGATGACATCGAAGATGCACGCGACCGTCAAATCTCTGAGCATGTCCTACGCATGCACCGTTACCGCCAGCCTGGTACTGAGGAGGGTGCACCGGTCCGCGAGGAGGGCTCTCAGCTGCTTGGTGTTGGTCTTGAGACCGACGCTGATGCAAATCGTCCGACGGAAGTCTACGAGAAATTCAACCCCATGTTACATTCCGGCGTTACAATCACCGTCGGACGTGGCTCGAACCGAAGGACTGAAGTCCTCAGCATACCCTTCATCAAGAAATACATTCAATATGCTAAGCGCGAGAAGCCAATCCTTACGAAAGGCGCTGCGGATCATATTGTGGCAACGTACTCTGCACTACGAAACGACGAGCTAGACGCCGGTACCCGCCGTACTTCCCCCATCACCGCACGTACTCTCGAAACACTCATCCGTCTTTCCACCGCCCATGCAAAGGCACGTTTGTCGAAGCGGGTTGAGCAGAAAGATGCAGACGTCGCAGAGCAGATCCTCCGTTTTGCCTTGTTCAAAGAGGTCGTCGAGGACGACCGCCGCAAGCGAAGACGGACAGTCCGCGATCCAGACGCTATGTCTACAGACGGAGAATCGTCCGGTGGCGACGACGAGGACGGGGATGAGCAAGAAGCCACACAATCTCGCCGCACCGGTGGGCCATCGACCCGCAGCCAGCGTACAGAGACCACGCGCACTCCTGCAGCCGAGGAGGAAGGCGGCGAGGAAGAAGACAACGAGGACCTTTACAATGTCACGCCGAGGACCCAACGCACGACTGACCGTACACAGTCCTCTCGCGCCGGTCAATCGTCGCAGGTCAGCGCTGCTTCTTCACAACCCGAGTCGCAACTACCCGCTACACAAACCGAATCGCAGGAATCGCAAGGCATTACGCCGGCACGTCTGCAGGTATTCCAAACAGCACTTGGTCAGCTCATCGACGGTCCGCTGTTTGCAAACGACGCTGCAGATGTCGAGCCGCTGGTTGCCGCTGTAAACGCAAGACTCGGTGGTGGTAATGGACGCGAAGCGTTTGATGAAGATGAGGCCGAAAAGGCACTTGAGGCTCTGAGCGAGAGGAACAAGATTATGTACTCTGGAGGTATTGTGTATAAGATTTAGAGAGCTTGGCTTGCGATTGGATATATGATCAAATGTGGACATGATGCGATGATCATTGATTCCTGTATCAGTCCGGAGTCTCATGGCGTTTTTGATCGGAATTCGGATTCATTGGCGCGATTCAACGATTCGTTACTTCAAATGCGAAGAGTTCCTCGATATAAGCATGATCAAGTGTTGAGTTTTGAAACTTGACCAACATTCCTAATCCCGTTTTCTCACGATGTTTACCGCCGGTTAGGCAAGGCACATCTGGGACTAGAACGCTCGGTTGCTGACAACCCCCAATAAGGGTTTCAGCAAACAGGACTGGAATGATGGGGGGCCAAGATGGAATTAGGCACCCCAGCCTTGTACACCCCGAACATAAAGGGATACTGTTTGACGGTCTCTTAAAATCTAGCTTGACCTCCGTCCTTGTGGGCTGCCATTTTTTCGTAAACACCTTCGCGAATCGGCAGATGTACCAACCATGCGCCTCACCATCCCCCTTTTCATCTTATTCACATCCGCTACTACACGCGCCGAACCCGACAAACGCGCATGCTACGACTCCTCCAACTCAATCGCACCAAACCACCACCCCTGCACCTCACCAACAACCCAATCCATCTCCCACTGCTGCTCAACAACCGACACCTGCCTCGGCGACACCCTCTGCCTGAGCCAATTCGGCACCCTCTACGTCGGCAGCTGCACGATCAAAGACTGGAAGGACGGCGCAAATGGAAAAGGGTCGTGTCCCAAATACTGCGCCAATGAGGGAAACGACATCGGACTGTGCAGTTGGAACAGTGGCTGGGAGTTTTGCTGCGGTTTGCTAGGGAAGGGGAGTGAGGAGTGTTGTAAGGGGGAGAGATTCAAGTTGGATGGGAATACGACGAGTGAGTTTGTGGTTCAGAGGCCTTGGGGTGTGGATGCTGTGTCTGAGGGAAGCGCTTCTTCTTATGATTCGAATCCGAATCCGACTGCATCATCGGTCTCGTCGCAATGTCCTACTCTGCCCGCCAACGCTCCCGATGACGGCAGTAGCGAAGATGACGAGATCCCCGTCTCCCAGATTGGTCTGGGTGTTGGCCTCGGCATACCTCTGCTCATCGCGCTTGGTCTGCTTTCTTGGGAGAACAGGAAACGCCGGCTTGTGGAGGCGAGGTTAGTGATGTCTCGAGGTGAGTTGCTGGTCGGACATGCGGGTTTTGCAGCTTCGAATGAAGGCAAGCCTGGCGCGTATGTGGGCGTCGAGAGCCACGAGGTTGATGGTCTGGAACAAAGGAATGAGCTGTCGTCTGACAGACCACTGTATGAGTTAGCGCATGGTGGCAGATAGCCTTCATGATACATAATGTATGATGTTTGCAAGCAAGGGTGGATATGCAACGAAAAGAAGGTCGTTGATGATTATTTCATTCATTGGTCATATCATCATCTCTTTGTACATCCGAATATGCCCTATTCCTTTATACAGGAGAGTCCTGCTTAGCGAACTGCCTCGCGAGCGCCTCAATGCTATCCACAATCCTCTTGAACTCATCCTTCTGCTCTCCAGCGAGTTCTCCGCCATCCATGGCAGCATCGTCATCCTGGTTGCCCCACTGAATCTCCATTGTGTTGAAGTCGACCTTGGTGTCTAGGCCGTAGACGTCCTTGCTGGGGTGCGAAGGGAAGCCGCGGAGTGTGGAGATGAGAGACATGAGCTCCTTGACGTCGTCTCTGTTATGGAGTCAGTAAAGGAACTTTGAGCTGAAGGGGACTGTGAGGAGCGTACTGTGGTACATCGCCCTTCTTCTCTGATGACTTGGAGTTGCCGTTGTAGTTGGACATGCGGATGCTGGCTGGGCGGTTGGGCTCGCCGATGACTTCGATCATGTGTGTGGGTGCGCCTGCGTATCATGTCAGTACGAAAGCTGTATTCATTACACACCAACAAACTTACCGGAGAAAGGCTTGCTAAGCACAACCTGGAACTCTCCAGAAGGCGGGGGTGCGACCATGCGAGGCATCTTGATATGTAGTTTGTGTGGTTTGGTCTAACAAGTATCGAGAAGTTTAAAGCTTTCGAGTTACAGAGTGCGTAACTGGATAATTCTTTCAATTGAAGGTTGTGGATGAAGTTTCAAGCGGGGTACGAAAGCGTGGTGAGGGGAGGTTTTGTAGCAAATGCCATATGCCATCATCGCATGCAGGTACCCACACTAGTTTTGTTCTTGATGTCATGATGAATCGCGGCTGCCGATGTGGACCGCGAAAGTTTCCCTTTCTTTTCTCCACCTTTTGCGATGGGCCGTCTGAATGGCGATGCGATGGGAATGTTGGTGCTCAGATTCTGCAAGTGGTTTTGATCGAGATCGTGTGTTGTCGCGTCGTCGCTTGACGCGTTACGCGTGAACACGGGGTATGACATCACCAGCCCTTCGCGTCCACTGGCTCTACCCAACTTCGACACGCATTTGCTCGTGTCAATGCCTCTTTCTCGGAGGCACCGTCTCGACACTATGCGGTAGCACCTTTTCAGGCCTGTCCTAGCTGCATCAAAGAAGCTCGGTCCGACGAAGCTCTACAGTCTCCCCGCATTGAATGACTGCTTTACCATCTCGATCAAATATGCCGGGCTCGTTTGGCTGACCTTGACTGGACAGCACAAGCTTCAAGATCATATCAGCCAGCTCTTTTGGAAGGTTCCTACCCACAGCTCGATACACGTTGAGCTTCGTCTCAGTGTACGCATGTCTCTGTAGAAGATCAAGTACCACCGCAGTATTAACACGTACACATCCTCTGCCTCTTCCTATTCGAGCGCTTTCTCTAGACGTGGAAATATGATCGCAGAGGTGATAGTGATCGCAGAAGCGGCGAATAGACTGGCAAAGGTAGGCTGCATCGGGCTGTCGTGCTTGCGCGTCACCATTGTCTCTGGGAGGAGCTTTGCGCTGTCGTTTTATTGACTGCAGAATGTTTCTCACTATTCTATCGATTTGACGATTCGCGTTCTGATGAGCCTCGTTGGAGAAGAATGGAGAAGATCCATGCAGGCAGTCCAGTTTGGCATAGACGCACAGGTCCAGTGCTGGTAACTCGCCGTCCTCAGCGACAGTGATGTGTTCAATCACGGCCAGCATTCGCGGAAAGAAGACGGTTCTGAATACATGCTGATGTCTCTCCAAGCGCTCATTCTGACTGTAGATTTTCGAACGATGCAACGCCGTGCGCATTCTGTCTTTGAGATAGCCAGCGCATGCTTTGGCGTTCCGTGGCGGATGTGCCTGAAGTAGCGTTAAGAAATCTTCGTGTATGATGTCTGTGGTTGCGCGCAAAGAATAAGCAGAGAATTGTTCGCGCAGAGAAGCATCACACCCACCGACGGAAAATGGATCTTCATTAGATCGGCCATCGCAAGGAGACAGCAGCAGTTGTTCGAGCGTTGGAGCATCGAGGGAAGCAGTCCCACGTAGCTGTCTGAAAGGCTGCCATAGTTTGAGGTTGAAAGCACGATAGGCAACAGTCTTTCGAAAGGTGTGAGGAATTCGCTGCTCGCTGACGTCTAGTTCTTTTTGCGTCGGGCCCCAGGTTGGCGTCATCGTCCCGACTAGCTGTTCGTTCATGGGTATGTAACAACCCATTATTTTCGGGCGCGTGGTACATCGAGACCTCGACCAAAGTGTATGTAGCCAAGTATGAGTGGTGGTAAGATTTTAGCACGACCCTTGATCGTTGGCGCCGACCGTGCCGCAATGCTGCACAGGGCAACTAAGCTGACTTGGGACTCCTTGATATTTCACCCCGCAAAGGCTTACGTTTGTTACAACATCTTGTTGCTGGCCTGTTAGTGTTATGTTGAGAGCAGTGCTGCGCTGTCGATACAAACAGCGGGGTATGGGCTGTCGTGAAGCGCGCTAGCTCAAATGGCAGCCAGTAAAGTTAACATTACCAGACCATGAACACATGCGCAACTCGGGGTACCTAGTCAAAGCGATAAACTTTGTGACCGCTCCAAGCCACCCAATGTTATCAGCATATTACGGAACTGGTAGTCGATGACTATTGGGTATATTGAATTTGAGCTGGACCTGTCTCACACTCGCGGCTTCCACCTTACCACCAACCTACGGCCAATCATAGTGAGCTCATCTCAAATGATTTTTGCTTTGCCAGTTGACGGCTCATTCTCCTGTGCTACCGCACCTTCATTCCCATCGCCCTCAACCTTCCCTGGCTTCGCAAAGGCAGCACCAAGCAAATGAATCGGATTGTTCATCCTTGTCATCATAAGATAGAGCAGAGTAAGTCCTGTGACAACAACTTCGTCTCTCAGAGCCTCCGTAACCTCCTCTTCTGTCTCCTCAAAGTAGAAGTTGCCGACTTGCTTCATTGCCCATAGATTGACGCTGAACTTGGCGATAGATTCCTGGGTCGCGGAGTTTATGCATACGAAATCCCAGACTTTCATGGTAGAATTGGCGGTCCAGGTAATAGGGATGCCGCCAAGCGCATGCGAGAGGTAGTTGTACTTGGTCTTCCAGCGTTTCAGTGGCTTCAAAATGACTTCTTGGCCATGGATGATGCAATCGCCACTGATGGAGAAACTGTCTAAACGTCGGAGTACTGAGTCAGAGTGTGTCTTAGATGTACTATAGGCAGACTTACGAATGGTGCCTTTCGCGATGATGGTCTGATCTGACGCGCGCTCGAAGCGCAACTGAGGCTTTGCAGGGCGGAAATGCTGAACGTAGAGCGGCGTGAGCTGTTGATCAACACCTTTAGAAGCTACTACGTTGCGGAACTTTGACCAAGCGAAATCGACTTGGAGGGTGAGACCGCTTGAGGATAGAGGGCCCATGGACCCAACGGGCTCTGCGGGCTCTGCGAGCTCTTGCGATGCCCTTTTTGGCGGCTCAGAAGTGTTGGGAGGGAGTTCAGTATGGGTTGACATGATGTGCTAGTAGGTGCCTGATTTTTCGATGTTGGAATATGGAAGATCGGCCGTAACATCAACGGCCGTTATAAATTCGAAAACTGTCAAAGCGCGGTCACTCGGAGGTGGTCAAACGGTGAGGTGAAGGTGAAGACGCGCACTTTTGAGAAGGGAAATGCAAACGCGCACTAGAGGTGATTTCGATGTGCGTGATATATGTATTGGAGTTTTCGTAGTGTAAACATCGTGCGTTTGTGTGCCTTGCTTAGCCACTCTTCTGGCTTTGGACGCCTTACCATGCCTCAATATTTCCTAGAACGGAATAGTGCTTAGCAGCACATGGCGATGTAAGAAAGCGCAACGCATCTTCAATACCGATAAAAGTATATGGTCAGTCTTGCGAAGACACAGCTGAGATGGCGCAGAATGCAGAAGGCTGATCTGGGTGTCACTAAAAACTATCGTATGGACAAGTCGTGGGAAGTGGAAAGAGGCTGGGAGTGCAGCTGTACAGTGGCAGGTGGACCCACTTAAGTGAGATGTCGTCATAGCTCACGGCCACCACTCCGTCGACACCCACACCCCACTCAGCATGTCAGCATCTCCACGCTCGCGACGAAAAGAATAATTCTCAGTGTGCTGTACGGCAGATTGTGAAAGAGTTATGAAGATCATGGGGCGCCTATCAGCGATAACGCACTCCGCCGGTCAAAGCAGCCCAAGCGCGGGGGATGCACTGCGGACAGGAATTGCACTCCCCAGCATTCTCATCCGGCTACCAACCAGTATGGCACACTGACCTGCTCGCAGGTATCGCATCGGTTTCAATACACCTCGGGATCCTTCATACCAAGAAAGGAGCTTGTCGACTATGCTGCATGACACCGCCTCTTCCAGACTTCGACCGGCGTCATTACTCCACGCGAGGAAGATCTTCAGCAGGTATCGTGAGTAACTTGGTGGGATATCTTCCGCGGACGGCTCAGACAGCAGTTTCGAGGCGGCTTCGAAGCGGCTCGCTTCTAACGCTGCGCTGTTTGAGTGATTCGGCAATACGGCAACAGATGCCCTCTCGCAGTGCGAACCACAATTCTCGATCACTAAAACACACCAAACGATCGTGGTCTCACAGATTAATCAATGATGTTAGAGTGCTTGGCTGTATCGCCGGGCGCACTGAGCCTCCATCCCGCTCGCGTCAAGGGATAGTTACCCGCATGATGTGCAGCGCGGCAACAGAGAGACCCAAGTATCGCCCAGTTGTGCCAACAAAGTTGAGTGCTTCTTTTAGCTGGGCCTATCGCGCGTCCAGAGAAAATCAAAATGCTGGGCGATACTCATAATCTCCCCACGCCTGCAATGGGTGACGATTACTGATGATGCTCGTGCGGACGCGTCCCCAAGCCAAGTGTCGATCGGGATGCCACAGCTGCAGGACAAAGATCTGCAAAGGAGGCTCTGCTGTTGCGTTGTCGCAATGCACAACATCACTACTGGGTGTCGCGGTCCATTGTCTAGCAGGGTTTGTTCTGTATTTGGCACAGCGGACTTGGCGGGCTTGGCAGGGAAACTCTGTGCAGAGCCACTAATCTCCGCCAAATCGAGACGCCCATCGGCATTGTCATGTTGAGACGCTTGCCGAGCCGCAATGCTCACAGCCGGACAAAAGAACCTGCGCCGTTCTGTGTTCCTCATTTACGCCAATCACCGCGTACAAGGTCAACATGTCTCAACAGCTCCTGTGTCTCAACCTTGAATGTTTGCCCGACGTCCACAGGTGTAACATGACAGGGTCAAAGGGAGCCTTAAGGCGGAAAGTCCCACACGTCGCGTTCGAAGCTAGCGCTACAGGTGAGCTTGGCACCATCCGCCAGAGCCCATTCACCGCTTGGCTCCGGTCGTAAGCCTCCTAATGGCGGGAGTGGCTGCTAAGCCAAGAATGTCCTGGCGGCTGCTGTTTCAAGTCAACGAAGTGCATTGTGTCCGTGACGCGTGTAAAGATATGAAGTAACAAGGCTCAGCACCCAAGAAATTGGAAATCGAGGCTGGCATTCCCTATCACTGCGCTCGCAATTCTCTCCGAACCAGTCCGGGAAATCCCTCGTTCTCCATCTTTTTGCACTTGCTTATATTGGTTTTAATCGACTTGTAAATACGGCTGGTCTGCTATTTACAGTTACTCGCTCCCGCTGGTCGTCTTCATTCCACACCCTTTTTTCTCAACCCTTACTGTTGTTCCTTCCGCGCATGAATCCTTGAACACACTCCTTCCGTCTTTTCCGCTTTTCGCCTACAGGGCTCTTCACCATGCCTTCCCTCGATGTTAGCGAGCTTAACATCGTCATCGCCGTTCTAGGTACGTCTGACAGACGAAAGTCGACAGGCAAACACTGACGTTCGACTGCAGGCGCTTTCATCATTCTATACGGCTTCATTTCAGTCAAGATCAAGCAAGTATGGTATCTTGGTGAAGCTTGTAAGCACACAACCGCCCGACGCAGCGCCGTCGTTCCTCAAAGCAGTGAACTCATTCTTTACAGTACCTGCCGTTCTCATCGGTGTCATCCTAGGACCGATAGCTGCCAGATTCCTAGATGCGGAGAAATGGGGCTCAGCTGCCACGGGGCAGCAAGAAGCCATCACTCTGGTGAGTACAACTTTACAAATTGCCAATATTGAACCCTGCTGAGCATCACATAGGGCATGTGCCGAATTGTCATTGGTGTGCAGCTGGTCATCGCTGGATTTCAACTCCCTGCCAAGTACCAACAAGCCCGGTGGAAGGAGATGGCGATCTGCCTCCTCCCTGTGATGACTATCATGTGGATCTGCACTAGCTTGTGCATTCTCGTCACGGTTCCCAAGCTCACCTTCTTGGCTGCGCTTGTTATCGGATCTTGCGTTACTTGCACTGATCCTATCTTGTCGCAAGCCGTAGCCAAGGGTCCCTTTGCTGACAAGTTTGTTCCTCGCGCGCTGCGAGAAATCATCTCGTCGGAAGCTGGTGCTAACGATGGTTTCGGTTTCCCTTTCCTGCTGTAAGTCTCACAACCCTCCAACACAAGAAGCTTCTCTGACGAGTCGGACAGTTTGGCTACATACCTCATTCGCCATGCCGAACTTGATGGTGTCGAGTTTAAGACCGGCATAGAAGGTGCCAAGGAAATCGCTCATCGGGCAGTCAACATGCTCTCCAAGCGTAGCGAAGAGGGAGTTGGTCGTCTCGGTGGCGGTGTCCCGATGGCCATGGAACAGTGGATTGTTGAGGGATGGCTGTACATCATCGTCATGTCCGTTGCAATCGGTGTCATCCTCGGCGTCGCCAGTATGTTCGCCGTCAAGTTCGCCCTGCGCAAGAAGTGGATCGACTCCGAGAGTCTTCTGCTCTGGCCTATGGCTCTCGGCTTGTTCACCATTGGCGTTTGCGGTGCGCTCGGTACGGACGACCTCCTCGCTTGCTTCGTCGCCGGAAACGTCATGAACTGGAATGGAGTCTACCTCGAGGAAACCGAGAAGCGTCATGACGAGGTCAACAGCTGTTTCGATGTCATCCTCAACTTCGGTGGTTTCATGTACATCGGAACCATCATCCCATGGGCCGAGTTCCAGATGCCAGATGTCACCGGTATCACCATTGGAAGGCTCATGATTCTTGGCTTCCTCATCCTCGCTTTCCGTCGTATCCCAGCCATCTTCCTGATGTACAAGGTCATGCCCAACGTTGTCAAGGACTGGAAGGAGGCGCTGTTCATGGGTTATTTCGGACCCATTGGTAAGTTGCCTCGATTCTTTCAGATAGTGACATGAACTAACGCTTGTCAGGTATCGGAGCCGTCTTCTACGTCGAGCACACTCGTCACCTTTTCCCCAAGCCAGGCGAGGCCGAGACTGAGGAAGAAGAGAACCTTGTCGCAGCCATGATCCCAGTCGTCTACTTCCTCGTCGTCTTCTCCATCGTCGTCCACGGCCTTTCCATCCCCGCCCTCGATGCTTTCTACCGTTACAAGAAGATCCCAGCGATCGAAGAGTCTGAGCCCGCGGAGATTCGCGTACGATCTATCCACGAGGCCCTTCCTAAGAACACCAGGATGGACTCCAAGCGCGGCTCGGTCTACCAGCACAACCGCTTCTCTCGCCCAGTTTCCATGGGTCCTGGACCGGAGCTGTACAGGTGGAACAACCAAGTCAGGGATAGCGAAGCCACGTTCAGGTCAAACTCCCAAGTGCAAGCTGTGGATTACGCAGAGAAGCTGCAAACTATCCGGTTCCAGGAGGACTATGCTCATGAGAAAGCAAACTTGGGCCGGTAGATTGGTGTGAGCTGGGACATTTGACATGTCGCACTCCCGAGTGGCTATCCCTATGCTTGGTGGAAGGTCTGTCAAGGGGCAATAAGAGAATCCGGTACGCGCCAAGGGTCAAGCAGAGGATGCGCGCAGAAGGAAGGGGAGCCGTTAGAACAGTGTATTGGTTGGATCGCTCATTTTAGGATTGGAACACAATCAGGGTTGCTCCCTATCGTTTACCATGCTTTTTGTCACTCGTTTAGACCTGTACAACATAGACGGACGTTGAATTACGCGTATTTGTCCGCACGCCAGTCCCAAAACTACGCCCAATGCCCACCCTCACCACCAGTTCTCAAGTGCAAACTTCAAAGTCATCACCACGATCCGCACGATAACATCAACGCAGGAATCCGACGAGACCCCCAGCTTCAAGACCCAGTTCCCCAGACCCAGATGTCAGATCCATTCCCCTGTCGTTCACTGCCCAATCCGAAACAAGCCAAGAACGCCGCGGTGGAATCGCCAAGCCGTCATTGCCGTGTTACCCGTGCCGGTTTTCCGCTGTCCCTGTCACTTTCCTCCCCTTAACGCCCTCGCTCCCCGGAAAGGTTATCCATACAGTTTGAGTGTCAGGACTTCATTCTCAAACGTCTTGGGAGATTCAGTCTTTGTTCCCGACGAAAGAGGAGGTAATAATATGGAAATTATGTGTAGTTGCTAAATTGGGTATGGCGTGCGCTGCGCTCACATCGGTCCGACTCCACCTTTCCGCTCCGCGACGAGTGTGCGGAGGTGGTGGTTGTGAAGGGGGGGTTGGGGAAGGCTGTCGGAGTGACTTGGGGTTGAGCAAAAAGTTGATCGAGTTGTGGGAAACCATTTCTCGTCATATTCGTCTCTTTCCCATGATCGAATTCACGAGCTGCAGGCCTCCCCATTGCTGTGTCTCTCCAGCCAATGGCGACAGATGGCGATCCTTACCGTAATGGCCGGTGTCGCTTTATCATCACTTTGTTTGTCAGCTCTATCACCATCTCCTCTGCGCTAGATTGTGCAAGTATCGAGAGAAGCGACGAGCTTTTGACAACAGTTTTGTCAGCTGTCGTCATGTCAGAGGGCTCATATCTATTGCGATTGGCCTGCTGCATTGGTAAGTGATGCAACCCATTAATGGTGCATCGGCTATACGAGGTAACACCATAGACATCGTACTTGGGGTCTATGGGCCACACGCGGTGTATCATGAAGCGACTTCGGCTATATCTGAAAGACATATAGCCCGTTGACGGTAGTTTACGAGAAATCCAGCAAAATCAACCAATTTCACACAATATGCCACCAATCCGCGTTGCTCTCGTTGGTCTATCGTCATCTGCAAAGGTTACCTGGGCCGCAGACGCTCATCTCCCATATCTCCTCTCTCACCGTGGCAAGCAGCACTACCAGCTTGTCGCTCTCCTCAACTCCTCTACTCAAGCCGCAGAAGCAGCAAAGAAGACATTCGCACTTCCCGAAGACGTAAAAGCATATGGCGACCCAAGCACCCTCGCAGAAGACCCAGATATCGACCTCGTCGTCGTCTGCACCCGCGTCGATGTACATTTCTCTGTCGCCGAATCGAGCCTCAAAGCAGGGAAAGCAGTGTACATTGAATGGCCAGTGACGCAAGACCTTGCCAGCACAGTAAACCTTGCAGAACTTGTGCATGAACCGCGAAATAGTATCATCGGCCTCCAAGGACGGGTCGCCCCAATCACCCTTCGACTCAAAGACATTCTAGCCGCAAATACCATAGGGAAGGTACTCAGCAGCCAAGTCCGCGCCTTTGGTAACTTGCTGCAGCGGGACGCTCTCCCTGAGTCTCTGGAGTATTTTGCGGATAGAAAGGTGGGAGGACATCCCATCAACATCCATTATGGCCACATGATCGACTACGTGCATGAGGTACTCGGCGGATGGGAAGAATCTCATACGAAAATGCAAATCCAGCGACCGAATCTGAAGCTCCTGGGAGCTGACGGGAGTGTCAACAGGGCCGTAAAGACTGATGTACCCGATCTGATATCTGTACACGGTACCCTCAATACTGAGAAAGGAGTCACAGTACCCGGGGCCACACTTGCAGCTTCTTTCCGCCTTGGCCAGTCGTTTAAAGGCGAACCTGGGTTCGTGTGGTACATCGCTGGCGAGACGGGAGAGTTGCGTGTTACTGCACCAGGTCCTTATCTTATGTCTGGTGACTCTTATGATGGCCCTATTTCGATTCAGCACCATGATTACGCGACTGATGAAGTGCGCGATTTGGGCTGGGACTGGCCGGAGTGGCAGAAAGAGTTGGGTCTTCGCGCGAGGAGCGTGGCGGAGGTGTATGAAAGGTACGCGCAATGGGTTGAAGGTGGGATGGGGAGTGTGGTCGAAGGGAGAGAGTGGCCGAGCGTGGCGGATGGAGTGGCTTTAATGAAGGAGTTTGATGAGATTTATAAAGAGTTTGATAGGGTGTGAGGTAGGGTAGATCTTCCGTCTACATTATTGAGATAGTTGTAAGGTTACGCTAGTTGCTGTTAGGTACATTGCGCTATTTTCACAACTGATTTTCATTGATAGTGTCGGGCCTGTGAGGTTTGGTGCCGTGGTATCTGCTAATGCACTGAGCGATTTTGCCTGCACGAGCAACAAAAACGAGACTGGTTGAATGACAGTTGTATATCATACAGATCTGCGTAGGATCACAGGTTCAAGACAAAATCGTAATATAATATACGCTCCTCCTCTTTTACGCCCACTAATTCATTTCAAATATGGTCGCTATCTGTTGTATGTCGTGCCAGCTGGTAGCTCTACTGGTGCCCTATCGGCAGGCACTTCCGATACAGGACTGACCGCATATCCGTATTTCTCAGTTGCCGGTCCCTGCGTATACGTCTGGTTTGAGTCCATTTCACCAGGAGAACCGGCTGGGTACATAGGCGCGGTATGCGAATTGGCTGGCTCATACGGATTTCGCTTGCCATTCTTCTTTCTGCGCCAGAACAGAAATCCAGCCAGACCGAGTAGAGCGAGGCCACCGACTATTCCACCGACCAGGCCGCCTATCGCGCCACCTGAGAGACCCGACGCTTTGTCCTTTGTCGCGATTGGTGAAGGGGGCGAGGCAGCCGTTTCTTGTGATCCTCCAGACGGCGAGGTTGTAGCGATGGGTTGTCCTCCGGATACGCTCGGGGTTACTGACGACGCAGCCGCGCTGGTCGGCGAAAGCGCTTGTAGAGCAGACAGGCTGATCGCGTAGGTAGGGGCCGAAGGGCGAGCCGATATGAGAGACTGCGCTGTTTCGTTTACGGCGGTCGCGTTGAGGGAAATGAGGGGGTTGTCTAGTTTACTCCAGCAGATGTTCGTCTGGTCTGCTGTTTCCGTGCATGTCTCGCTAGGTCTTGTCAGCTACATGCGCAACGTTAAGTATTGCGGCGTTGAGAGGTTTGCTCACCTCGACTTTAAGCAGCAAAAGGCGTTAATGCCAGTCGAGCAACCTTGTTGACTGCCCGAGGGCGTTCTCTTGTCTCCTCCATCGCAATCTGAACTAGGTCCCCAGCACACAGCATCTGGACTTCCTGGTATGCAGCAATAATACTTCTCCGTCCGATCATCGAAGGCGCAGACCGATGGCGCGTCACACCCGAATGAAGACTTTGGACATGCCTTCAAATCGCCAATTCCTACGCTGCCTGCGAAGAAAAACTCGGTGAAGGCGCCACGCACTGGCAGTGTGGTTGCGAGGAGCAGACAGACTGTCGACAACATCTCCCCGCCTGTTGGATTGAGCGAGTGTTGGGTATGGGAGTGATTTGTGGAGTGCGACCGCAGGCGTGGAAGTGATCGTCTACAGCATTATGAGAGAACGGTGAGCCGTTCGGCGAATTTCCTTCGCTGTGGAGAGGTTAGGCCACCCATCATCACAGTCGTGCCATAGCCACGATATGCCGTGCCCAAGAAGCCGGGGGCTGGCATCCAGACACGAATCACGTTGTGTTGGTGCCTTGGGTCGGCGACGTGAGAGGCAGTGTCGGCGTTATAGCCATAGCGCGACTTCACTGCTTATCGTTGCTGCATGTGGTCCATAGCTAGCTTTGAAGGCCCGGATCGCAAAATTCTACACGTAGGAAGAGGAACAAGGCGCATGCTTGGAGGTCGATGATCGAAAGAATGTACCAGTAACTGATTGGCAGAGAAGCTCACATCGAGGATGTGTAGCTTGTGGAAGCCGGCGGTTGCGACGAAAAGGCGTCCAAGCTACGGCGCGTGCGAACCGCGTGGTAGGTAATCTCGGCATCTTCCGAGTCATCCCATATGCGTCGCGAGCGCGCATTCCCCATCTTCCCCACGTACCAACACAAACTTTGCCCACAAGCCACGTTCTTAAGACCCAAAGGTTAGAAAATGATGGGTTAGGCCTTGTACATCAAACTACATCTGTAGAGTATATTTGCAGCCAGAAATCACATATTTTGGGCTGCCTTGGGAAGTCGCACATGTGGACACCACCTCTGATGCCATCTTTGGACCCTCGCATGGTTCATACTAAGTTTCAAGGACCAAAAGTCAAGAGAGTAGAGGTGGAACGCAGTACCTTGATCATCGAGCACAACCCGCATGCTTGTCGGTTGGAACTGGTACCCAGGTACATCAGGATGGTGCCACATCGCCGATACGTCACTCATGGCATTTCGCAATTTCAACATTCGCATGATGTCAACTTTGAGATTGTAACGCAGATAGAGTGCGCAGGAAAGAAAATGCCGTGCTACCTAGATATCGAGCAAACATTTGTGGGAGGTCTCACGAGGCAGACTCCCGAAGTCTTGTGCGTGAACAGGGGCCGCCTACCCGTACGATGATCTCGCCGTTTGTGCCAGCGCTGTACTCCTACCTAGGTATCATGAAGTATCATAAGGCGACCATGCAAATACGACAAGGGGTGTTCTTCTAGCAGCATAGCCTGCGTAGGGTAGTCGCTACCAGAATGTACTACAGTCCTACGTAAGTTCAGGAAATGAAGGGCAATATCCGATTAGGCGGACCTCCGCGGAGCTGTTGGCTGAGGTCACGGGAACGAGAACCGCCTGGGTATCTCGATCGTCACACTGTACCAAGAAGCCGGTATACTGACTGCTTCTATGGATAGCCTTATAATATTAATTCCACGTCAAGCCCTTCTCATGAGGGCGTAATGACTATTTCAACTCTGAACAATATGTCGCCCATGCGTGTGACTCCGAGATGGTGTGGTCATTGGAGTAGAGAATCGAAAGCCTTGATGGCGAACCGCGCAAGGCACCAAAAGCGAAGATTGACAGAACATTGGTAGCTAGTGGCGTTAATTTCGAACAATGAGGCCAGTGTTAACGTGGTCGAATGCTGAGCAGGTTGCTTCTAGAATTATCCTCCACACTGCAGTACTTCCAGACTGATACAAAATCGAGATAAGCGCCAGTATGCCAATGTCCTGCTTCGCGCCACTGTCGCTTCAAAGAGGATAGTAGAGTCGTCTGAGAACATCGCTAGACTCCTCCAAGGTATGACTGATGCAAAACCCGCACCTGTTTGGGAGAATTCTCAAATATGTTGGTCGGGTCAGACTCTGCGTTGCATATGACGGTCAAATTTTCTCTTGTTTGTGGATGTTTGGCCACGCCGCAGGAGAGGGTGGAGGGGCTGAGAGTGCAGTGTTGATGAGTACACAACACATCCAATTCGGAGGTCTATGCCGCGGAACGACGCGATAGTGATCCTGCCTGGCTTCTCGCGCCCGTTTTAGAACAGGCCGGTGTGGTATTCGATACATACCAGAAAGCCGATCTATAGGATAGAACCGATTGTGTTACCATACAGCATAGGCCCCACTGGGTATCGGATCACAATCTCGGCATTAGAGTGAGGGTTCTTCTAAACGAGCGCAGTCGCCGCGAAGGCGAGATATACGCTATTGCCATGGCCTAGGCACAGGCTGACACTGGCAACTATGGCTGAGGATTGAAATACCCAGTCAGTGTCGTAGACCGAGGGGCCGGATGCATAGCCGATTCTGCTGGTTGCTTGGCAGGTTTCAAAGAGCGCTGAGTGCATGGATGTGGCTCGAAGACGGAGTGGCTCACCGACATCACGTTATTGATGTAGGATGGCGGAAAGTTCGATCTCTTGAACGATTTCGATGCCAAAACGCGCTAGCACGGCGACACGTGCTCGCGCTGCAGAGGATCGAAGATCCTGACGCGGCAAGTGATTGGCGGGACGGCAATAGCGCCGAAGTGGCGCCACGAAACCTCGATACGAAATTCCCCTTCGAGCCTTCCTCCACCCGCCAGATACCAGCTACTCGCGCTTCTTTCTGTGGCACTTTTCTGATACGCGTTTTTCACAGAGTCATGCAGAGGTCTATATAGACCGGAGCCTTGCAGTTGATCTTGCAGTAACAACGCGGCTGACGTCACGGTCTCAAAGGAATGGACCAAGGAGCTTCACGAAGTCCACCACCACTGCGTTCACTCCTACCTGCACCTGCCGGTAGAGTTCGCAGAGAATCTGTGGAGAGGCAAAAGGCTACACGTGTCAACGCTTGCGAGGCTTGCCGAGTTCGTAAGTCAAGAGCAAGTACATACATGCTGCGCCTTTGGTGCTTTTGCTGACCTACAAACAGTGCGACGGATTAAAGCCTAAATGCACTGCATGCGTGACGCGAGAGACTGAGTGTCGTCATGGCGAGACGGAATCACGGCAGTTCAAGCGTAGATACGAGCAGCTCAAAGAGAAGCGTACTGCCCAGGAAGAAGTATTCGATATGTTACAAAACCTACCGGAGAGGGACGCAGCCGGCATCTTTCGCCGCATTCGAGCCGGCGCAAATGCGGAGGCCGTGGTAAAGCATATTCAAGAAGGGAATATGGTCGCTGAGGCTTCTGATGTTCCGCAAGCGTCGTCGCGCTTTCACTTTCCGTTCCTGGATGAGATACCACCAAGCCTTCGGGACAGCGCTTACTTTCGATCACGGGTTTATGAAGTAATCGATGCATCTGACAGGGATATGGGTACTTCAGAGGCGCATCTTGCTCCGCAAGAGAGCAATTACTGGAGACCTTTGTCCTCGGCCAAGTTGGTTGACCCTCTACTTGAGGATGCACAACCGTCGCAATGGACTAGTGTTAGCTCCAACGATCGATTGCTGCGCAACATTCTCGAAAGTTACTTTGTCAATCAGTATCCAAGACAGTTCTTCTTCGTCAAGAATTATCTACTAGAAGACATGGTATCGAGAAGAGCTGAGTTCTGCTCTCCTCTACTCGTCAATGCACTTTTGGCCAAATCTTGTGTGAGTAAGTGTACACCTGTATCATGGATGGGGGTTCACTAACGTGCCATAGGTTAGTTCTCGACTGTTTGCCAACCAGACCAAGTTTTGGAATCCAGATAGCCTGCCATATCGATTCTTGGCTGAAGCAAAACGACTATGGGAACTAGAGGAGGAGCAGCCAAAGCTTACAACGATTCAAGCTGGCTGCCTCATTAACGCCACGATGAACGACTTTGGTCATGACAGGGTCGGGTTCTCTTACATGTTCAAAGCGCTCAGCATGGCACATCGAATGAGTCTCTTCACGCCTCGGTCATATGACAATAAACTTGAACACGCGAAATCGTTCACTGCTTGGGCCCTTTCCGCGTGGCTGTCGTAAGTACACTTGTTCAATATCATTCCTCAGCTAACTTCTGTCAGATTACAGAGCTACTACTACTTCAAGCCACCGTGCCTCTTGGATATCCCGGCAGATCCGCTTCCTGACGTCGATGGTAGATCGGAGTGGTATGGCCAGATGTCATTGCGTTATCCACCGGACGAGCAGACCTACTCACCCGAATTCGCCCATAGCATGAAAGCACTGTGCGAGTTGCGGGTCATCCAGAATGAGATCGGCGTCATGTGCTTTAGTCGCTCCAAAGAGTCTAGGAAGATGCCTTGGGGTGCAGCTCTACATATTCAGGCAAAGTTGGAAGCCTGGTACGGAGGTTTGCCTGCTCAACTACAGCCTCGCTGTATCGTATACCCCGCTCATCTGATGCTACAGTAAGTGGTCATGCCAGATGGCCATGATATGAAAGCTAAGAGGGTTGCAGTTGCGAGTACTATGCGGCTCTTGTAACCTTGTTCCGGTCGCAGATCTCGTCTGGGGATGATGGCGACCAGCTGTTGACGCAGCATCAACGCAACGCAGCTGAGCGAATCGTTACCCAAGCAAGCGTTCAACTCGAGAGTATTTTGCGCTTATACTACCTCCGCCATAGTTTCGAGGCGTACGACTCTACGCTTACCATCTTTCTGGCCCAGCTCGCCAACCTAACTCTGGAGCCTCTTGAACAGCTCGAACGAGACCCAGGCAACGCTCCCCAGGAAGTCAGCGAATCCCTTCTCTCGACACTCGTCTTATGCTTTAATGGCCTATACGAGCAATCGAAAAGCGCCTTCATCGCCGGTGTCATGCTCATGGTCATGAAGAAAAGATTGAGTGCCGACGTTCGCAACGCTGTCGGGCGCTATGTCACGATCGAAGAGACGGATAGTGATAATGATCCAATGGACGAAACGGACCTAGAGTTTTCACATCCAATTCTTTCGGAGCTCATACTGCCGGGTACAAGCCTCAGCGACGATCCAAAGTCGTGGAGATTGAAGAATTTGGTGGATGATCCTAGGAGGTATTCGGGGTAGCAACAGAATGGGATGCGATTAACGCGATGATATTGATATGCAGATATAATAGACGAGTGAGGAACGAAGCAGGCACTCTCGATACGTTTTTCGGTCATATGACCACATTGTTCCCAGCAAAGCTCGACCTAAAAGCTGACCTCGGGAGTGTCCAGCCCTTTGACCACGTGATGTCTGTCTGGGGGTTCTTCGGTCCTGCACTTCAGGTAGAGTGCGCGATCAATGTTGTTAGGAAGATTCGACGCGTCGAGGCCGCAGAGCAGCAAAAGTAAATGCTCGCCACACGGCCAGATCGAAAGGATCGATGACCCTTTCATTTCTCATGCCAGGAGACTACCGTATCTTCATAGTATATCGATATTGTGGCGCCGCGCTGTCATCGGGTTCAAACTCTCTGGTGTTCCATCGTTACCCGTAAGCAACACTACGGTATGATCTCCGGATGTTAAAGCGCCGTCGCGTTGCAGATGATGGACGCGACGCCGAAAGAAGATAAGGGAAGGTGCTGACACGGCAACTCCTCGCCTCAACCTCAGGTTTGGCGGTTTGAAGAACGCGAGTCAAGTTGTGCAATGCCTGCAAATGTCTCTCTTCGCAAGATTTGTTGGAATCCTTCGCTGTGTAGGACGCGATGCAGCCCTGGAGGCGTTCCAGAAGCGGGACAGAGAAGGCTGCCAAGCCACTAACTAGTCAAGCGGGCCGCTGACGTGGTGAGACGCTCACGAGAAAACGACAGCTCGTCGACACAGCGATAGCCATACCTGGTGGACGAATTGTGAGTTGCCACCACGGTAAAAAACGGAGATCAGATGAAAGCGATGGAGCTGCATCCTCGCTCGTGCAGATGTCACAACGAACGGCCCACCACCTCGTTGGTTCGGCAGAGCCCCGCATCCGCGGATCCATCTGCATCACGCGCACAGACATTCGATAGAACCCAGAATCAGGAGGCGGTGGAGAGTTTCAACGCGCGTCAAAAGCGCGAAGTTCCCGCCCCTCTTCCCGTTGCATTCCCGTTGGACCCACGACTTCCATTCAGGTACCAACGCACACGAACCGTGAAGAAGACAGCACTTGCAGCTTTGAACCTGTCCAGACAGCATCATGCCAGTGGACGAGTGGACTCCTAGTAAAATCACGTATGACCCACCCGAGAAAGGTCGCTTGGGGTATTCCGATCCTGTAGAGTGAGCATCTTGCGAGTAGTTACAAGAGCTCTCCAGCTGATCTCTTCCTATAGATACCATGACGTGACCGAACAGCAACAACCACACGTTCCCGCAAAGCGCGCCCGCCCTACGGAGCAAGAATTCTCCGTAAGGAAGAAGCGATTCTTCGACGATATACGACCTCTCCCAACCTCCCCGAACCAACACAAGTCCAAGAACAACTCCCGAAAAGCATCCTCCAGCAATCCGAAGTCGCGGTCGGCGTCTACCACCAAGCAGCGAGTGCACGTGGACCTTACCAAGGATGTAGACATGGAAAGCGTTGATGGACGTGTACCAGAAAGCGTTGATGGCGGTGTTCCAGAAAGCGTTGATGGCGGTGTTCCAGAAAGCGTTGATGGTGGTGTTGCATTGAGCAATGTAAGCGTTAATGGAGGCGTTTCAATCCCTCCTTCTGAAGCCGCTATGGACATCTCGTCTCCTGTCTCTTCGCGTGCGGCAATGCAATTCAGAGCCGAGCGTACTGAACTTCCGGAAACACCACTACAATCGAGACAAGACAAGGGCAAAGGCAAGGCTACTGAGATGGCGCCACCTCCACGGTTGCCCACGCCGGACTCCGAGGAAACACACTCCCCACCTCATCAACCTACGGAAAGTGACGTCGGAAGGATTGTCTACGCTTACCTTCGCGAACTTGGGCTGGATCTAATAAACCCGCAAAAGAGTTTGGCGAAAGCCTTCGATGCTCTAAGGAAAGAAATGGATGAGCCTCTAGACCTCAAGAAGTGGTGCTTGCCGGCAAGATTCGACAAAGAAGGGACAGAAGTTCCGTTCAGTGGCAAGCCATTCTTCCAAGTCCCCTTGAATATTGTCAATGAGCTTTCGGATGCGATTGCGCAGGGAAATTTCCTGGATGGAGAGTGGGCGCCCTTATGGGACGCCTTCGAGGAATTTTATCCCGACAAGCTGCCCGGTGCCAGGATGAGGGCAGAAAGGGAGGCTGCAAGTCAGAGTGCTTCTCAGCAGGTGCCACCACCAACGCAACCGAGGGCAATGAGGGATACTGCGAATCATGGAGCGGGGCCTTCTCAGCAACCAACACCGTCAACGCGACCAAAGGCAAAGAAGCGTGCAAGAACTGCTCGACAGTCTCCTGAGCCGGAAGAACTTCCATACGGCCCTTGGCTCACCCGTTGGGCTATGAGTTTGGGCCCAGAAGACTTCACGTTCCCTGGAGATTGCCCATGGGCATATAAGAAAGTCGTTAATCTGACCCACGAGGAACGGGTGGACATTGCGATGAAGTACCACAGCAAAGAGCTGACCGACATTATCGGGAGAAGGCAGTTCAACTGGTGCAAAGCAGCGCTTAGATATCATGGCTTGATTCGCTAGGGGACATATCTGCGCCAGAGCACCTGGATGTATGTCAACATGCGAACTGCATGTACGCAAAACTTGCTGGAAGCCTGGTCACCATCCTGGCAGTCCCCGAAGGCCGACTCCTTCGCTGAACAGCTTCACCGATGAGTCTGTGCTGGGTCGAGGTCGAACTAGTGGTTGTTGCAACGAGGCGGAGCTAGCGGTCAGGACCGTGCAGCGCTTGATTGTAGACTGAGGCCTAGTAGAGGCAGGCATGGTTGGAACAGTTCTCGATGTGAAGCCGACGGAGGCATTCTTGGCAGAGTTGCTGCGCGGATGAGCGGCAGCACGAAAGAGGCGGCGAGAGCTGGATGTTGCTGTCGGAGAGGCATGATTGCCCAGCAGGCGATAACGAATTTCATTGATTGATAATTTCTTGCTTTGGGATAGTGTTGTTCGTGTCTCGCTATCATTTACTAACTTGATAGATAGGCCGTCATCTTCTACTACGTGTTCGAACTTGTCGGCGAAGTCTCCAGATTTCTTGTGTTGACTGCTTGTGTTGACTGAGTCCTCTGGATAAGCGCCGCGCTACGCCATCAGCGAGCAGCTTCTTTAGTACTGAGCCCGCCTCCTATATCGTCGACCAAGCATTGTCTATCGGCATCATAATACCGCTGATCGTCTTTGCAGCATCAGACGCAAGGAATGCAATGCCCTGTGCGATATCGTTCGGGCCCACTGATCCGTATGGAAGATCGTCTCTTTCGAGACCTTGGCATAACATCTGCACGGGGCTGCTAGCTTGTCAGCGATGACAGGGTATCAAGGGCTGTAAGCCCTTACTTGTACATTTCCATTGCAGCCTGATCGACGTCCTCTTTCACCACAGACGAGCGGATGTTGGTCGGCACGGCTGAAACTCTTGTTAGAATAAGATCTTCTGAGTTCAAGGACTAGACGCGGTACTCACCGCCTGGGAGTACGGCATTACACCTAATACCGTCTTTGCGAAAGCGCCATGCGACGTTCTTGGTCGCACCGACAAGCCCATGCTTACTGGCTGTGTATGCGATGCCTGCCACTGCACCGGAAAGACTTGCATAACTACCAACATTGATGATGGCACCGCTTTCCTGGTCTTTCATACTGGGCAACACAGCTGCCATCATTCTGACCGGTACTGTGAGGTTGATGGTCAGGACGCGCTCCCATTCCGAGTCCTTGACTGTATCGGCGCTGCCAAAACCATCCATGATGCCTGCAACATTAGCCAGCACGTCGATCTTCGGTCCGTACTTTGCGATGCAAGCAGCTATGGCATCTTCTGCTGAGCCGGGTTTGCAAAGGTCGGTTTTGTGGAAGGTGAATAACGCTTTCTGGGTGACATCAAGGTCTTGGTCGAACGGCGACATATCGATGCCGAAGACTTGGGCTTTCTGTGATAGGAAGAGGAGGGTCGTCGCGAGGCCAATGCCGCTGCTGCAACCCGTGATGATGACAATTTTGTTGTCGAAAGATGTCATGGCGACGAATTATGATCTCCACCTGGAGGTAGGTACCATGTAAACCGCTCCTGACAGCTCATCTTTTATACATGCCTAATACTTGTCTTTGTGGCCTTCGCGGATACGTACAGACAGTGTGAGTAGTTTGTCTTTATCCACATGTCCCGCAATCTAGATGCACACGATGTCGAATCGGGCTATTTGCGCGACCCAGCTGGATAACTGGCCAACCAGAAGCTTGACCATCCGCAAACGCTAGAAGCAGGTAACACTGCCAAGCTTGAAGCGCAGTCTATGAGAGTATTCAACCGACGTTGCTGTTTTGTTCACGCAACGACGGCGAAGATACCCAATGGGTCCATCTTTGCATGAGGCAGAGGGCGGTAGCCCAGCGGTTTTCGGTCTGAACCGCGAGTGCGTTGGATGGCTCGTTTGCATCTACACGATTTGAGCAGGTAGCAATGACTCGATCAGTTAAATTTCGTGGTAAGAGCGAAGATAAATCATGCTAAGTTGACCGTATGTGTGTTGACTGCGCCGCTGAGGTTGTAACCGGAAGGAAGCCATCCATCCGACATGGGCTGTTACGTATGCCAAGCTTCCCAAGGTCGCTGCGCGTCTGCGCGCTCGAAGTCGCGTCACTTCCGCAACTCACGCGTCCTGCATCGTCCCCAGCAATGATGGGGAATCTCGACAACTATCCTTTTACGTTTGACTTTCCTGTAGGTCCATACGTGGACAATGGACGGCGTTTTCGGGCTTGGACGCTGTATGACGTCTTCTCGGCTGGTTCGTACACACCTCCCATTGTCTGCATCGCACTGACAAGCAAACGCAGACATGCCTGATGAGGAGTTCAAGCCTCTTGTAAATCTGCACCGTCCCGTCAGTTCTGAAGTCTTCTGCCTCATTGTCGATAACAGGTTCCGGCACACATTGCATTTCCTCAAATTGTGCTTGGCTCGCGATTTGGATTTCTACTGGGACCAACGGCACCATACAAGAGAAAAAGACCAGAAGCGACTGGAAAAGTACTTCGACGCAATCTTTCTGCCACGACTGCTTCATATAATGCGGAATCTGGCTAATGCTGATGTCCGCGGCTTGAGAATGGCAACCGCGTGGTATATGACCATGAAACTGGAGTTGATACACAACGATGAGATATATCTCGGCGTCGCGGCTAATTACGATCTCGACCGCTTTTTGCTTGAGACATTTTATGGCTGGGACGGAAAAGAACCCAGCTATCGCCGGGAATCCTACTGCAAGCCGATACCATTTGTCGATGCTGCTCGGCAACGTAGATTGATCCGAGAACAGGCAAGAGAAATCCCTGGTTGTCCTGTTCATGACAAGTACGAATTTCAGCCTCGGTACTACCAGTTTCACGAAGACGAGTGTATGCA
Source organism: Alternaria hordeiaustralica (assembly GCF_023758085.1). Taxonomy (NCBI): domain Eukaryota; kingdom Fungi; phylum Ascomycota; class Dothideomycetes; order Pleosporales; family Pleosporaceae; genus Alternaria; species Alternaria hordeiaustralica. Next base: position 1,771,074 of record NW_026056775.1, on the reverse strand, counting down.
GGTCCAATGGGTAGCAGCCTATAGTATATTTGAACGCCAGGCTTATGCCGAGACCAAAAGAAAAGTGTACCACGTCGTCGGACTCAAATTACCAAGAGAGCTCGCAGACATGGTGTTTGACTATGCTCTTGTGGCCGAAGGCATACCCAAGGACCTCAAGACGTACGATGACTTACAACCTGAGTTCGAAGAATGCGGAGTAGATGCATATGCAAAATTCTGACAGGCACGGAGTGGGATCGAGGAGAGCGAATCCAGTGGAGATGGTCGGCGACGTCACTTAGGAGATTGTTCGGCGATAAGCCGTGAAGCGAAGGGGTCATATCTTGATACTCACTGGTGCTAGTACTGGAGAAAGATCTGCGATACAGTCTTGCCATCAATTGAGATGTTAGTTGCCTTCAAGTTGCCCGGAGACGCCGAGGGCTCGCCAGCGCATGCTCCCAAATGAGATGTCCTGAACAAAAAGAGGAAGGCTAGATCTGACAAAACGTCATCGTCGTCCAAATTCTACTCAAAACGTAAGCTGCACCGAGATCTGGGTGGGGAGTGGAGCAGCATGTCGCACAACAGCTGTCAGAGCTGGCCGATCATATGCTGGAGTATTTGTAAGTATTTTGTACTCGGCGAGCAGGAAAGGTGAATTTTCAAGATGACGTCCCTGACGCTAACAGACGGTGCCCTGCATAATCGGGCCTTTTCCATCGTAGCTACCCCGCATGTCGTCACATTGAACAAGGTACTCTCCAGTGAAAAGCTATCGAACTTTTCATAAAAGGTTTAAAGACAACGACTCTACACACCAACTCACCAAATCAGACACATCATACCTTCAAAATGTCCAAGCCAAACATTCTCTTCGTCCTCACCTCGCACAACAAGCTCGGTGACACCGGCAAGCCCACCGGCTGGTACCTCCCCGAGCTCGCCCACCCCTACCACGTCCTCCACAGCAAAGCCAACATCACGGTAGCATCACCCAAGGGTGGTGAATCACCCCTCGACCCCGCATCCGTCGAAGCCGCGAAAGACGATGTATCCGTCAACTTCCTCAAGAACAACGAGCAGGTCTGGAAGACAACCCAGAAGCTGAGCGACTTCAAGGGCAAGGCGAAGGACTTCGACGCCATCTTCTACGTTGGCGGTCACGGACCCATGTTCGATCTCGTCGACGACGCGACCTCGCAACAACTCATCAGGGAATTCTGGGAGGCGGACAAGATCGTTTCGGCTGTGTGCCATGCACCGGCTGTCTTCTACGATGCCAAGCTGAGCGACGGCAGTCTGCTTGTTGCTGGCAAGGAGGTTACCGCATTCACAAACGCTGAGGAGGAGCAGGTTGGCCTATCCAAGGTTGTACCCTTCCTGCCCGAGGATGCGCTGAACAAGGCGAGTGGAGGCAAGTTCGTCAAGGCAGCTGAGCCTTGGGGCGAGAAGGTCGCCATCTCTGGTCGCTTGATCACTGGGCAGAACCCTACCAGTGCCACAGCAGTCGGAGAGGCTATTGCAAAGGCATTGGGAATCTAAGGAGGAATCATCAAATGTAAATAAGGGCCGTGTAGAACAAATTCTATCATGATTATACGAAAGTTTTTCCATTTACGAAGGGTAATATATACATCCAATCTAACATATCTCTCGTGATTCTCCCTTCAAACCAATTCCCCTGATCTAGACCAGTTTATACGTACATGTACGTAACTTCGGTGACAGTCTCGTAGACGGTGGCTGGTGGGCAAGCAGCAGCAGGAGCGGAGTGCTCTGGTGCCATGGTGGTGACAGGAGCGGGAGCAGGAGCATGTGACTCTTCAACAGGCGCGTGAGAGGGCTCGACAGGTAGGTAGGTAGTCTCGTAGGGCTTCTCAGAGGTCATGAGAGTGCTGGAAGCATGCATGGTAGAGTTGCCGTACGGGACGGTGGTGTTGAGGTGCTTGTGAGGAATGGTGATGGGGTATGCGGTAGCCGCCTCTGAGGTTGCGGTGGAAGTAGCGTTCGCACTGGTGACGGGGATGTATGAAGAGATCATAGTAGATGGCTTCATCATCGTGGTGGTAACAGCTTCCTTGCTGACAGTCAAGGCCTCGGAGGAGGCTGGTACCACGACGGTGCTTGAGGTCTCGACCGGTGCGACAGTGGAGGAGACCTCAGGGGTAGGCGTAGGAGTAGCTGAGCTGACAGGCGCGGCCGATGAGGGCTTGACCAGGAGAGGTGTCAGCTTGCTCACGATCCAGTTTGATGCCTCCTCGGTGTAGAGCTCGAAGTAGTTCAGATGCTGAGCTACGTCATCTCCACCAGCGCAGACTGGGTCACCGCCGGCACAGTACGACCTCAAGACGGAGGAGTAAGTGTTCAAACGCTCAAGGTTAGAGCCGGTACGGCCCCAAGCTTGCTTGTCTGCCCCGTCGAGGACGTTGTAGACCTGGTTTGCAGTGTGCTTGACATCACCCCAGAGAAGGGCTGCCTTGACTGCCTGACCAGCTTGAGAGTTGGCATCGAGGCCGGTGGTCTTGGTGTCAACGTCGCAGGCATCGGCGCCTCCGCCACTCAGAGTAGCTCCGGCAACCATGGCACCCTGCGAGTAACCGTTGACGACGATTAAAGTATCCGGGCACTGGGCGTTGTACTCGGTGATTTGCCTGACCCCGTTGACGGCACCGTCCTGGATAGTAGGGCAGAACTCCACGCCGAGAGTGGCATCGAAGACGAGATCCATGTAATCGCAAGAGTTTCCTTGAGCCTCGAATTTTGCGCAGACGGTATCTCTGAAACCTGAGGTACGGCCATCGCTGTAAGGTGCGTCATTGCCGCGGGCCATGAAGATAGCGACATCGTTACAGGCTGCGGTGAGCTTAGGAGGAGTGGTGCCTTGGGCACGGGCAGCCAAAGGAAGAGCTGCAAGAACAGCAGTGGCGAGGCCCTGCTTCATGATGGTCGTGGAAGGCATATCGAAGTTCGTGAATAAGGCGTTGCGTGTTCGCTGTGAATCGCAGAATTTGATAGACGAGTGGTATTAGAGATCGATAGATCTAGTAGCGAAGGTCGTGAGAGTGTGGAGTATTAATTATTAGAGAAGATATTATAGCATGGACTATATCCCTTTGATCTGATGTGTGGAGCGAGTGTCGATGGCCGAGCGAACGGACAAGTATTACACAAAGAGTAGAGCGTGATGGAGAGCGTGAAGAAAAGGCCTCAATCAACAGGAACATGCGACATGATATGCCGAACTGACTGTGGAGCCCCCCGTATCAAGAACCACCATCAGAGGCTCTGTGTAAGACCTTGGGGCGAACGGCCTCGTCGTGCAGGAGCGCATGCTTACAAGCGCATGTATTTTGGAGGCTTCAATCGAACTGTCTGCGGCCCTAGCAACTTGGACTATTGTGTATCCACAGATCTCGTGTTCATTCCAGGTTAGCAGGGCGCCGCTAGCACAGGAGAGGCAATACAGTTCGCTCGCTATGACTCGTGCGGCATAGTCGGCATTACAACCACCGGCATTATCTCGTATCAGGTGTGAGAGATAGGATAAGGCTGCAACCGTTGACACCTCGTGTGCTGCAGATGTTATCCGGAGTGGAGAGTATGCAGTCGTTGAAGGTCTCATGTCCAACGCGCTCCTCTCTTGGGATCGTTGTGGCTGAGGAGAGAAAATTTGCATAGCTCAGTGTTGAGAAACTATGTTATGTTAGCTTTTGTGGTGGTCAGATCATTGTCCGTAGTGCGCGAAATCACAGGGTTCAATCGACACTACAATGATCTGAGACCCTGGCCTTTGCCAGATGCGCGCTATCATGCTCCTGAACCAGAAAACCGTTCTTCTGCCAACGTGCTGTTCTGAACCGCCAAACCGGGTAGCCCCGGTTCTTCGCATCGCTGACAGGAGCGTCTACACCTCTCGGGCCTTCCAACAGAACAGAGGCGTGTGTTGTCTGTCTGACTGTGCTTGGGCGATGAGACCAAAGGTTAAAGATTAAAAATGACGTTGCTTTTTGCTCGGCGACGGATCGGCTTGAAAACACGAGCTCTGAGGCCACGAGACGTGTTGGTCATGGTTTACTGTGGGTTGCTGTATCGGTGGCGGAGGTGGAGGTATGCCATGTGTATTTTGGGACGCTTGCACCTTCGCCGTGGGTCGAGATTCTCCCGAAAGTCGTGGATCGAGGAACTCGCTACTTGCGTTCGGCCTAGCGCCCGCTATTTTCAGCGATCCCAAGCCTTGCGATGACGAAATGCGGCAGGGATGGCCGCGATGCGAGGTTCTGCGGAGCGAAAGTGATTTTCATGGCCGATGTGCCGCCCGTGTCGCGGTATCGTGGTTATCAGTGATGTAGGAGACTGGAGGGGCTCACTCGGCGTCACGTGCCTGTCGGCCGAGAGGCTTCTTGGCTTCTTGGACACTTGAGGAACCTTGGCTCTAGCGAGACAGCGAAAGCCGGACATAAGCTGGTAGGCCGTCTTCTACATCGACTGCAACGCCTCTAAAGAAAAACATAAGAAGACCATTTTACTCGCAGCTTTGCAGAGTATATACAGTGTTTCTTCCTAAAATTTATTTGCAACGTTGTAGTGCAGAATGGTGGTGTTGCTCAAAATCCCTAGGTATTTTTTCAGGCTTTCGCTGTCCTCAGGCTGCAAGAGCTTGGAAACCCGCAGCTACCACTTGCGCAACGAAATCACTCATCTCAACAGTGGCATTGCTGTCAATCAGCTACCCCAGGTCGTACACCGGAGTACCGTAGCGCGCCATATAGGGTCGAGTAGAAAGTGCTACCAACCAATCAAGGATGAGACGGTGTAAGCACGATGTTAAAAGCGTGATATGGTGTTCAAACGGTCTTAGGATTGTGTCTGTGCTCTGTTGTAGCCTCTAACACCATCTCGTCCTTAATTACTTAGGCAGTTGGTAGTAATTCCTCCTCTACCCTCGTTTGGGCGGTGAGTAAGGGCGTACAGCCCTCAGAAGTACCTAGGTAGCCTGATGACCTCTTAAACAGTGAACTCATTGCATGGCGCGGCCCTCTACGCGTACATTCCACCACTGCCCATTTCGTCTCGAACCTTATTTTGCTGTTCGCCCATTCCGCCCCGAACTTTATTCTGCTGTTAGCTTGGTCTTACAACAACGTAGGCGTATACCCAAGATCATCCTCGTTGTCGGTGATACCAAGGTCATCTTCACTCCGCATGGAAGTATTGGTCAAAGAAAACCATCAGAACCGAGCTGAGGGGGCCAAAATCGCTACAGCCTGCCTATATGGGTGCACACAGCGACTTGAAACGGGTGGTTGAGCACATCCTGGCTCGCAAACCATCTAAATGAGGTCGAAGATGAGCGTGTATCAACTGAAGAGAGAGAGTCGGTGAAGCATGGACAACCTCAGACCGTCGACCCTAGCCAATACTACCTCACCGGTCGCGAAGACCACGAAAGCAAGAAGGCAGTGTCACACCGAGTAATCAAAGTGAAGCTGAAAGAAAGTTCAGCGGTTGGAATATATAATACCTTCTTCCGCTGGTAATCTTGTATCGTCCACCAACTCGAACAGTTCCTTCAACCGCATCTACCATCTTCAAGACTACCTTCTCACTCCGCAAACCTCCACTCTCATCCAAAATGCGTTTCTCCATCGCCTCCACCACCGCCGTCATGGCCGCCCTCGCTGCCAGTGGAACCGCCTTCGTCATCGATACCTTCGGTGATCGCAACTGCGGCGGCAATGTCCAGCAAACTGTCAACATTTGGGACGACACCTGTGCAGCCTGGCCACAAGGCTTTGGATCCTTCAGGATCACGACCTGGGGAGGAAACCACCAATTCGCATACTTCTTCGCGCCCGACAGCTGCGGCAACCCTTCCGGAGCCATCGGATCGGGCTACGTAGACTCTACGACGTTCGATTACGCCCAGGGAAGGTGCTACAATTTCAACGGGGCTAGTGCCAATGCGATTGCTTCGTACTACAAGGCCTAGAGAGATGTACACGATAGTAAGCTTCCAAAATATAAGCGCTAAAGTAGGGCTGACTAACTCGCGGCAGTATTGGAAGTGATGAGAAATGGTTAAAAGATCAACTCTCTTGTTCTCAAGCAGATGTTAAACTCTCATCCACTCTTTGAACAAGCTTTTGTGTGTGTGTCGAATAGAGTCTATCATGTAGTAGCGATGTAATCAATCTCGATCCTATTACCTCTCCAAAATATGCTTTACACTTTGCGTGACATCAGCTACCAACACATCAGCGTTACATCACATGAACCAGACAAAACTCAGTGTACATACTATACCTAACATCCCTCACCACAGTGAAAGTCTCCCTCCCCAAACTCGTCGCCCAACAACCCAGAAAGCTTACACCTCACTCGCACCCACAGTCGGCACCACAACCGCCGTACTTCTTACCATAGAACACACTCGTTGGTCCAGCCAAAAGGACTGGAGAGCCACATGATAACCAGAATGTGCAGTCTGAGTCGGGTGCACAGCATTGAGCCAAGGTGTGAGAGTTTGAGAAGGTGGCTGTGTAGTCACAGGAGCGGAGGTCGAAGACTGCGTTGTAGTTGGGTTAGTGGAATCGGGTTACTAGATGAGGAAGTTGTGGATCTGCTGAAGGACGAGGCGAAGCTTACACTGTCCATCCGTCGCGTCGATCCAACCGACTAGCGCCGGATCACTTCCGGATGATGTCTGCTGGGCTGCGAGCTCCGCATGTGGGGTGATAAGTGGATTGGGTGGGTTCGTAAACGCTGCGACGAGGAAGTTGATGGCCATTGCCGTGATTGTCATCATCCTCAATACGTTCAGATTGCTGGGCTTGGGCTGGGCACTCGGTGTTTATGTGGTTCGAAGGCGCAGCGACAAATGAGGCGAACGCGGTGTTGGATATATCGGCACCTGATGCGTTAGGCTGGTTCACAGATGAGGCCACTATATGAACGTCAGCCAAGCGATTGGATTAGACATGAAGGAAGCGAGATGGCGATACCCGAGTTGGGGTTGGAACGGGACAGGAACGGTAAGATGGTAAGCGGGTAAATAATGGTATCTCAATTGCAGAACAAGAAGCAGAAAGACAACAACAAGACCTGAAATATACATGAAGAAAAGAAGACGAGTCTACAGAGCCGTACCCAATCGCGGAACGTACAATCGGAGAACAGGGAAGACATGAGGAAACATCGATGTGTTGCCGAACCATCCGAGCGGCGCAGAACAGCACCGCCAGGCGCGCTCGACTCAATCCCGTTTCTCCGTTGCAACAGGCACATCCTGATGGCTCTCAGACCCGCTCGCAACCTGCGATGCCGCTCGACCCGGAGTCGTAGGGCCATATCCAGTCAGGACCTCCATATCCCCATCAGCATCGCTGAAATACTTGTAATCCAAACCCCTCAGCTCATCATCCTCAGTCGCGCGGATATGGCAACCAGGAATCCTGTTGATGATGAAGAGTAAGATGACCGAGACGACAAAAGACCATGCGGCGCATGTAGTCGCAGCAGCTAGCTGGTAACCCATCTGTTTCCAGTTTTTGGCCCACCAGCCGCCTTCGTAGGTGTTGCTTACGCCGTCCATGGCGGGTACGTAGGGTGCGGCGAAGAAACCGGTCATGATGTCGCCGACGTAACCGCCGACGCCGTGGATGGCGAAGATGTCGAGGCCCTCGTCGATGCCGAGGAGGTATTTGTAGCGGACTGTGAAGAAGGATGCGCAGGAGGTGAGGGCTCCGATCAGGGCTGCGGTTTGCACAGGCACAAATCCACAGGCTGGTGTGATACCAACGAGACCGGAGATGATTCCAGAACAAAAGCCGATGATCGAGAATCTGCGCGTAAACATGTACTCCAGAAGGACCCAGGCTATTCCGCCACCAGAGGCGGCGAGGTTGGTGTTGCAGACGATGTAGATGGAGCGAAGGGAGAGGTTGGCAGTCGAGGCGCCTACAGACTGTCAGTACACTGTCTCAACTTCTCGACACACAGCCTTCACTCACCATTGAAAGCAAACCATCCAAACCAGATCAATATCGTGCCAAGTCCAACAAGGAAAGGGCTGTGAGGCTTAAAGTGCGGTATCCTAGGGTGATGCGACTCTTTATGCGGATCAACGCGCGGCCCCAGCATAACGGCCCAAGCCAGGGCAGAGAAACCAGACGCGATGTGTACAGGACCAGAGCCAGCGAAGTCGAGAACACCAAGCTTGTAAAGCCAACCACTAGGATTCCACTCCGCATGTGCTAGCACGTAGTATACAAACGTAGTCCAGCAAAGCAGAAAGAGCATCGAAGGAAATAAGCGTCCTCGCTCAAGCATCGCCCCAGCCAAGATCATCGCGGTGCAGGTAACGAAAGTGAACCCAAATGCAGCATAGAGTATATCAGGGATGTCGGCGTTCGCAAGCGATGGTGAGGCGAGTGTATTGTGTAGACCTGCTTTTGACAAATCTCCAAGGAAAGGGTTGGTTGTATGTGACTGGTAGAGAGAATAGCCGTATACCCAGAATTGGATGCCAACTGCGCAGGCGCAGAAGAGAGATTGGAAGATCATGGTCAGCGCTGCTTTTCGGCGATGCATGCCTGCGTAGAGGAAGCCGATGGCGGGTGTGATTTGCCTGATCGCGATCAGTATGTTTCGATTCCAGCAGATGTGGAAGTCTTGCATACCAACATAGTACAGTGCTGACCAGCATCCAACACAGATCGCCCTTGTCGTAGAGCGCATTGAGATCAGTTGTCATGACGTCTCCTCCATTGGGATCGACAGCGTAGTCCGGCCATTCTGTGATGGGTGTCGGGGCTGGAATGGCCGCCATATTGACAATATGTTGTACGGTAAAGCACCAAAAGTCGCACACTCGGAGCAATTCACAGTACCGAACCCTCGGGGATCTACCACGTTTATATCCAGCGATCTCGTCCCTACGCACGTCTCGGTTGCACGAGCGCACCATCTCTTTCCCAGGATAACATGATATGCAACGCCTCGTTTCCAGCCAACCAAACCCCCGCTAGCAGAACCACTGCCATGGGAAGGAATTTTTCGCCGTGATCGGTATAGTGAGAGCCATTCAACGTTCCTTATCGTTCCACTTCCCCAGGACACTAAGGAGGAGTGGAGATGGCCAAGGAGGCGGAAAGCGGAAGCCAGCCATGTGTATCGCTTGGCGGAAGATAACGGGACGTGGGGTACCGCGCACGTGGAACCTGTCTCAACTCACCCATCGCAAGTGCCTCACGACGACATTGTCAAAGACTTTCGGAAACGAGGTCCCAGCACTTGCGCATTCCAGTAGACAAAGTCTCGTTGTCCATGGCTTTGCTGTCTACCCACTTGCGGGTGGGCGGGCCCTTGCATGTAAGCTCGATATCTCCGGCCTTATCGGCGTCGATCCTGTACTGATGGGTATGCATGGTCAGCCTCAAATGGCTAAACACATGGACCAATGGCGGAAAGCTGGCAACATAACGCGCTTTGCTCATGTCAGCGGCGCCGGCATCGAGGTCAGAGATGTATTGCTGCGCCGACGTCTTGCGCTGCTGAGGCGTCTTGTGTGATGCAGTCAGCGTGTTCTGCGGAAATTGCCTGTATCACGGTCAGCGTACGCCCCAGCACTAGATAAGAAAAGCCGAGCAATGGGCCTATCATGAGACATGATATGATGCTGGACGGCAATGCGCGTTAGGCAGTACCCGAGCAGCCACCCAGCAGTGGCGCCATGATAGCATGCGTTTATTACGTACCACAGTGATGCGAGGAGACCTTCACGCAACCGTCAGCAGTGCTTTAGTATCGTAGTGCAAAGCTTACCTTTGGCGGGCCTCTGCTCTATCAGCCATTTACTGCTGCCGTCATTCGAGCGCAACTCTACCATGCATACCACACAGTCTTCTTCGGCTGCCTTCTTCTTCGCCACTTTCTTCGGAAATAGTGAGCAGTACGTGGATATAGATTTCGACTCTCCAGTAGGCGCCGGCAGCTTCCGCTTCTTGGAATCCTCGACAGGTGGGCTATCAAGATCATCGTCGTCGTCTTCCGTTTCTACATTTGACTTTGGCGTTCCAATAGCGAAGTACTGCGAGATAGTGTTTGTTTGTTTCGTGGTGGCTTTTCTCTTTTTGTTCGCTCGTGGCGGCTCGTCGTTCGTTGCGTCTTCAGAAACTGCAACCAAGTCTTCGGTATCTAACGACGCACACAGAGAGCATGCGTCCTCGATGTCAGGTATTACAACCGCCGACTGGCGCTTGTCAGATAACGCCTTTCCTTCGCTGTAGGCTCTGCATGTCGACTGAATAGGACACTCGTCACACCTGGGTCGCGGCGTACACAAAGTGGATCCGAGCTCCATAAGCGCTTGATTCCACAGCCCGGGCACCTCACTCGTCCGTATTTCCGGAAAGTTAGAAGCGTGTTTGATTAGTCGATCAGCCATATCCCAAAGAACATCGGTAGCCTTCTTGTCTTTGACGTCCATGTACAAACCCAGCTGTCGACTGAGCACGCGCGCCACGTTCCCGTCGAGGACAGGCTCTGCTTCACCGAATGCGATACTAGACACCGCGCCTGCGGTATATCTTCCAATGCCGGGAAATTCCTGTAGCTCCGTAGCACCACTGGGGAGTGCGCACGAAGCACCAGCAGATTTGGCAATCATAGCCTTCGCACCTTCATGAAGACGTGTTGCACGTGAGTAGTAACCCAGACCCTTCCATACGGAAAGAACATCATCATGGTTCGCTTCGGCAAGATCTTGAACCGTGGGCCACTTTTCGACCCAATTGTTGAAATACGCTATCACTGTCGACACGCGAGTCTGTTGAAGCACTATGCGGTTGTCAGCCAAAGTTTCCTCAAGCCTCCAGTGGAAGACGCGATCGCGAACAGAGCACGTGACACCGCGTTCACGCGTCCAATGTAAAAACTCCACCACAAAGAAAATGATATACTCACTAACTTCCGAAACCCAAACCTCATACGCCCTCTTCGACAAAACGCGTCCCAGCTCTTCCTTGTCTTCGTACTCGTCCGGATCAATCCATTTCTTTCTCCACGGCATACTACGCGTCTCCGCAACGCCATGGAACCAACTCAACAACGCGTCGCAACCTGATCGACCGTCCAAAAGAAGCGGGTAGTGGTACGACGCATCGTGTGCGCGTGCAGGTGGTATTGCTGGCGTTAGAGGTGTTGCGGGAGGTGCAATGCTGGATTTGCTGGATTTGCTAGGTTTGCTACTGGGCTTGGCGACCGTGGTAGCCTTCTTGCGCGGGGCCATGGCGCGTTGGATACGTGTGTAGATAATTGTAGAGGGTTGGCAGTCCAATGGCGAATTGATGTTGCTGGTTGCAATGCTTCGTGATGCAGGTTAGGTGTAAGGGGAGGGATTTGTGGAGATGCGATCGCGCTAAGCTTTGCTAGTGCTCCGATCGAGCTTACTGCTTCATCTCCTGAGCGCAACATGACGCATATTCATGACTTCTCAGCCAGTACTCGGAGTCGTTTGCTTGGAACTTGGATAATTAGATGGCACCATCTTTGTACATGTGCGTAGTGGAGTGCATCGTACTTCTAATGGTGCCCATTCTGTTGTCAGGCGAAAGAAACATCTGTGAGCTGCTTAATGAAACCCAAGTTCAGAACACGTTCAGATCGAGTGCGAATAAAGAAGACGGAGACAACTGGTGGATAGTATTCAGCTCCGTCACGGTGCCATGCAAGTCATCCAACGCCCAAGAAAATGCTGTTCCAGAAAGCGACAGAAGCTATCTACTTCGCGCGCATATGATGAAGGTTGCCACATAAGCTAGTTAAACATCCGTAAATATCCAATCCAAATCAATATGGGGTATAGGAACAAAGAAGAAGAAGAACAACAACAACGAAAGTAAGTGCTCGCTAAATCCAAGGGTCCCTTGGCGTATGCCGACAGAGTCTAACCCAGATATGTGTGATGCTCGCCGCAAACAAAAACAGCTATGCCGGCGGTCTAAATGAATGATAAAAGTCGATCGCTAAGCGCGCGGAGATGGTTCATGTTGCAACCAAATGTCGCCACCTTCTCCCTTCTCCCATTTCTTCCATGCTATCTCATAAGCATCTTCCAAGTCTCTGACCCAGCGTCTGGTGTCGAAAAGCGGGCTTGACCATCGTGATTCGTAAAGCATGCGGCGAAGCTCACTTAAACGACCTTGCGCTCGGTAGCCGTTATACGTGCAGTTGCGTGCGAGACGTACGGCCATGGCTTCGTAGCCGTCGTCGTTGCTCGCAATGAGCTCTTTCGCAGCTTGAGCACCTGCTGGTGTCTTGGGTAACGCGCCCTTGAGGATTGAGGCTGCCATGCGAGAGCACATCTTGTACTTGTAGCGAGGTAACGTCAGTAGTGGTGTTCCAGACCAGAGGACGTCGGCGGCGGTTGTGTGTGCATTGCACTCCGGTGTATCAAGGAACAGATCGCAGACACGAGCCCTAGAAATGTGCTGATGCTTCTGTGCAACATCGGTGAACATGATGCGGCTTGCCACATCTGCACCTGCCCAGGCAAGAGCCGTCTGCTTGAGGTTGGTCTCGCCAAGATCGGGGAAACGCAAGAGCCAGAGAACGGCATTGGGAACCTTTTCAAGAATGCGCAACCAGGTACGGAACGTCGTGGGCTCGATCTGATGATAACGTTAGTAAGCGATCAAACACATGGAAGAGGCGCAATTCAACTTACTTTGTACAGCTGGTTGAAGTTTGCAAGGATGATCGCATTATCCGAGAGGTTCGGAAAGATCTCTTTACGCATAGCCCACCTCCGCTGTTGCTCTTCTTCCCAATTGGGCTGTCGTCCTTGCGAGTCTGGAGCACTTTGTCGATGGTCACAGCAGAAGAAAGTGTCCCGGCAGAAGACAATGTTCTCTCCGTAGATCCATTCTTCGTCTGAACCACCGCTGTTGTCGTCTACAAGAGCGTCTTCCAGGTCAATGTTACGGCGCCATTGTCGGAGTGTATCTGGAGGAACAGCGGTATCATCGGCAAGAAGATAGTCACACCACTCGGCGCCGAGAGTACCCGCGAAACCCATGAACGCCATCTGGATAGGGGCGGGACGGGCAGCGAAGACTTCATTCCGCGCACCTCTTGTGTAGCCGTTCAAGTTGACAAGAACATGGATGCCATCTTGAGTTATCTGGTGAACAAGTCGTTCCGCTGACCAGCTGCTGGCATCGTAGAAGACAGGCGATTCCCTCTCAATCTGCTTGCGATGCTCTGATCCATCACTCGCTGTGGTGGCATAACAGTATGCCTTCACTCTACCTGGATTGTGGAAACCGAATACCGACTGCATCAAGTGGGCCAACGGGTGGTTGTTGAAATCCGATGATACGTAGCCGACCCTCAAGTATGGTTTCGGTGGCGCAGGAGGCTGGTAGACGGTCGCAGGTAACCAAGGGACTCTCAACGTCGAGGTCGAAATGCGGAGGCCATTACGTTGCGAGATAAGACGTATCTGTTTAGCCGACATGGGGCAGGTGAATGTGTGGAACGGTAGGACAGTAGGCGCCGCAGGTACCGTCAAAGCTGCTGGCAATTGAGGTCTCTTGTAGGAGGCCGGTGGTCGCTGTGTTCCAGTGACGTAGCGATCCTGGTACCATTGCCAAGTCATCCATCGTATAGCACGCTCAACGAGTCGTACGATGCGAGCACCCTCCCACTTTTGACCCTTCCATTGCTGCAACACTGACACCATGCTATCTTCTTTCTCTTTCACATTTTGCGTGCTTCCCGTGAGAGCCAGAGGACGAATGACATCTTGTATGAATTGTTCATTCATCATGCCTCGGCCCCAATCCTCACCATCTGCAAGCTGTTTCTCGACCAATTTCACGACTTTGTGGATCCAGCCTGAGCTCGACGCACCGGGTATCTTGGCGTCTAGAAGCATGCCACTGTCGTTGACATGCCAGCGGTCTCTTGATCCGCCGTGTTCGGCAATACCACCTCTGCCAGCCCAGTTGCAAACAGAGTTAAGGGCATTAGCAAGCCCGCAGACAGCTTCGGCAAAATCTGGACTGGACTTTACTGCTTTTCTGTAGTAGTAAATGGCATCGGCTATCCGGCCTTTGTCTTTGACGGCGTTGGCGAGGTTGGCGAGAGCAATGTCGAAGTTCGGATCACACTTGACTGCCTGTGTATACATGTTTATAGCAGAATCTAGTTGGCCGATATCTTTCAAGAGGCTTCCAAGGTTTGTATAGAGATGCGCATGGGATGAATCGAGCTGGAGTCCGTAATGGTAGTACGCAAGCGCAAGAGCTACTCCACTACCGGGCATCAGCCCAGGGATGTGGGGTCCGGCAAAAGCATGCGACATTGGATTGGCTTTCGAAGGGGCAGATTGCTGTACGCTAGCGAGAAGAATGCCCACATTGTTTGCAGTCGATGGGCTAGGCTGCAGGGAAAGCGACAGGTAGTATAGAGCCAAAATCTCTCGTACACCATAGTTACTTTGGTAAACGGTATTCTTGGGTGAGTTGGTTGCCATGCCGTCCTGGAAAATCTTTGCTAACGAAAGCAGAGAGTTGCTTGTAGTCGAGATAGCCGCCTTCCTGGAGAGACCTTCGCTAGGAACGTATTTCAGGCCCGGAAGTTGGCCGTGCGGCGCGAAGCAGAGCAAAGCCGTTCTGGTCGCTGCGTCCGGCGGTAGCAGTATAGGATCAGACGATGGGGGCATACGTCGACCTCCTGGAGAGCGTTCCGCTACATTGTATCCAACGACGCCAAGAATGCGCCTGATGAGGCCATCGATGCCATTGGGATGAGGTCCAGATGCGATGAGGACCGCGTTCTCGAAAGCCCTGGCGGCACCGGCGTTGTCGCCGAGTGCGTACAACATGTTGCCCTTGGCATGCACCAGAGCTAGAACGCGACCGTTGTCGCAACCAGCAATGGCATAGCCGCTTGAACCAAAGCCTGGCTGGTCCGAGCCAGGGAGCTCGTCTAGATCCTTGAAGACGGCTTCGTCCTCCCCCTCGAACTCAAACACGGGCCGATCAGATGCTTCCGATAGACTTGACTCGCTTATTTCAGAGGCAGAACGTTCGCTCTCGACTTCGAGGCTCCGAAGAGCGTCGGCCCTTTTGGCAAATCTCAAATGGCGTTCAACTTCTTCGATGACCTGAACGGCTTCACGACCTTTGTGGTCACTGCAGAGTAATCCAATCAGGTGCTCGACAGCTTCGAAGTAACTGGGGCGAAGTTTCACTGCGCGTCTCCAGTAGTTTTCGGCTTCACGCTTCTGCTGAAGAGCAAGCATTGTAGCTGCAAGGTTCGAGATAGCTTCAACATGACTGATGCGCGTTAGTATGACTCGGGGATAGAAAGTGGGGTGCTTACTCTTTGTCCAAGGTAAGGATGTGTTTGTACCAGTCCTGAGCCTTTTGATAGTCACCTAGTGCATACGCGAGACAACCCCCTAAAAGTATGCCATCTATCCAGCTCCATTTACTCTCTTCACAATGCTTCGTGATCGCTTCGAGCGCTGAGGCAGCGGTCATACTCGGAGGCAGGCCCTGGCGGAGATTCTGATGGGCGCTTGCAACTGAGCCAGAGGTCCGCCGCAAGGTACGTGGTGGATCCATGCCTGGCATTGGGGGCAGCATAGAGTGTTGCGGTGGTAACCCTTGCCATGATTGGCCATTTGCATCCGAGCTGCCTACGGACCACGCGGACAGGGAGCGCGAGTGTGGCATTGCGGGTCTCCTAGATCCGAAATCTGCCCTCGAGTGAGAGGCATACTGAGTAGGAATAGGATATGAGACACGTCGCTCCAGAGATGGAACGCTGTTGGTGGAGGAACTCGACAGACTGAGTCCAGGCTGCCGTGGCGGCTTAGGATAGATGTGCGGTCTATGGTGTGTACGTCCATGAGCGTTTTGCGAACTGGCTTTACGTGTTGATTGAAGGTACTTGAGTAGGTCCACATATACTGCGTGAGCCCAAGCAAACACCTTTTCCCGACTTTGCCCGTTGGGTGACTCTGGCCCGTACTCGTCGGTCGGCATGATGGGGGTATACTCCGCGACTGGCGTCGTCTGGCCAGAGTGTAGGTAATCTTGAGGACGCTGTGTGAGAGGGGGAGGTAGCGATTGATTCTGATAGTCTAACGCGACATGGTTTTGAGGCTGTGCATAGGGGGATAAGTCTATTGACGGCCTCGCTGGATGATTGTAGGCGCCTTGGGTATAATCCAGGTGGACAGGATTTTGCGGATAATGAGCATAGTTGGGCACGACATTGTAAGGGTGACTGATAAAGGCATTACTATGCGGGTGACTCCAATTGTGACTCGGATGATGTAGGAAACGAGGATCCCGCATGGCAGCAGGCCGATATGGGATGTAAGTGCCGTCGTGCCAATAGGGTCCAAATGGTCCTTGGTCGTTGGAAACAGTCGGATTCAACGGCGCCTGGAAGGGCGGGCCCATGGGCCCGCAGAAGGGATGGCCATACATTTGATATGGAAGAAGAGGTTGTAACGTGGGTATTTGGTTTAGCATAGAATCAATCTGGGGTAGGTGCTGGCCAGTAAGACCCGACCCGGTCTCGAAGTAGCGACTGGGACTCCATTCTGGCGTATTCTGTTGACCGTGTCCGAAGCCGCTGTTGACACCTGGCGAGCGAAGAGGCAGATCCTGCTTGACACCGTAAGGTGGTTTTGATTCAGCTGTCACGGGAAGGAGGATGTGTTTGGTTGCATGCGGCTCCCCGTTCTTTTCGACGGATGTGCCGTCATACGCAGCTGCCAGAATTCCGTTGGGCGTCTTGCGGCGGAGCATGTGTTCTGCGGGTTTGGGTGTCCGGCCAGACTCGGAGGGCTGGGAGCCGTACGAGTTGTGTCTGGAGAGCGGGTGGGCGTACTGCTGCGGCCGCGCTTGCTGGGCGAGACTGTGTCCCTCGAGGTTGGCGGCATTGCGCAGGAACGGGGCGTGGGCGGGGGCAGGAGCGATGTTGTTGTAGGCCACGGAGGAGGGAAGCTGCGACGGCGGCTGCGGGGGGTACTGCCGAACCATAGTCATGGTGAGATATCAGACAAGTCGTGGGAGTGGTATTCAGAGGGTCGACACAGCCTCACCAGGAGCGACTGGTGCCGATGCCTTCGCGAAATCGTCGCCTGTCTGCTACGACTGACATGTCTTTGGGGCGTGGCTCGGATTCCTCAGCACCGGGCGTCCCCGTACTGGCACGTCACCAGCAGAGACCCCGGCAGTAGCGGGAGAACAGGTGGTCGCAGATGCTGTCGGCAGCAGGTAGGCGTCTATTTACGGCGCCGGTAATGACGGGTGTGTCGCGGGGTTGGATGGGAGCGGAGTGTGGCGGTGGCCCCAGGCGTCAGCGCGCGATGGATGAGGATATGCGGCAGGAGCGGTGGCCGGTGGTGTAGGTATGTAAGGGCGGGTCCCTAGACGTGTCTGTCTGGAATGTACCCACTCGCATGCACCAGAGCCGCCGGTCTGGCTGCGCACTCGCGGGCGGATAGTTTGCGCGTTCGT
Organism: Alternaria hordeiaustralica; assembly: GCF_023758085.1. Classification (NCBI taxonomy): domain Eukaryota; kingdom Fungi; phylum Ascomycota; class Dothideomycetes; order Pleosporales; family Pleosporaceae; genus Alternaria; species Alternaria hordeiaustralica. Next base: position 1,753,546 of record NW_026056775.1, on the reverse strand, counting down.
GGGACGCGGTCGGGCGTCGTGTCGCGGAACGGGAGTCGTCTGCGCGGAGGGCGCACAGCAGCGGGCTTGGGGCACAGGATAAGCGTGGTACGGGCGGCGACCTGGGGCGCAGCAGCGGTCCGTCACGTCGTCTCTGCCTGGCTGCGTGTCTGCAGCGGTCCAGCGCCCGAGTCGGAGGGCGAGAATGTCAGCGCTCAGCAGGTGCGGCGATGCCTGCTTTTTCTCACTGTCGGCGGATAGGCGGGCGCGAGAGATGACGAGGTGTGGTGCGGCGGAGACCAAGCAGCGGCAGGCCTATCCACTTCCGTATGCACTCAGTCGTTCGAGTGGTGGCTTGGAGCGATCCCTGCTGCAACACGACAGGCCGTCTGGGGGTTTCCGGTGATGATCGATGATCGATGATCGCGCTCTACGCAAGACGTGTCAGGCGCCGGATGTCAATACACGTGAAGCCTGAAAGACTGAAGGCCGCTCGCTGCTACACCGACTCGATGAAAAGAAAAGTCGGTCCTGATGCTCTCCGCATCGCGCGTCGCCAACTCCACCTGGGCGGGCTGCAGAGCCATCAAGCCGCCGTCTCTGGCGGCTTACCAGGGCCCTAGTCCCATCCAACGTTCACGGCGATCTCCAGCGCCAATCAGCCTTCTAATCCACCAGCGCGTCCATCAATGCAGGTGCCGCAATATCCACTGGGCCACCACCATGCATCCAGCGTCCAACAGCCCGCCGTGCCCGTTCTTTGTCACCTAGTCAGGCCGGCCCTTTTGCTCGAGCTCTGATGATGTAGTATTGGGGCGCCCGAAACGCCCTTTGTATTTAGGCGAGACTACCGCCGCATATACGGCTGCAGCTGCTTGTCTGACTGAGACGGCTGCATATCTGTCTTCACATGTCGAACCACGATTATAGTAACTCATCACTGATGCCATGTTTCATGTGCCAGGCGCATGTCGATCCGCATAGCGTACCAAGAATGCGGCACCGGACGGAGCGGAAGCTGTGTATTCGACAGCACATGACCATGAGCAGGAACTCAATGTGCATGTATGTTGACCTCGAAAAAGGACCACTGGAGCCAAACCAAAAGGCAAGACAACGCGGTGAGTAATGGGTCTTTCCTCTTCTTCACACCAAAATAGGCCTATACAGTAAGGGAAGTAAGGGCCAGAGTGTTGGTGAAGTGAACATCACGAGCATAGTGTCGCCGCCGGAACCATGCCAGCATACATGGTTCGGAGCATATCCAGGCAGCGACGTAGTGAGCTGGCTTGATTCTGATATCCAAGTTTGCTTGTCGGGACTGTACGTGGAAGCACCGCATGCGCCCAGGCGACACGAAGCGGCGCTGTTCCAGGCGAGCATCAACGCCTTGCAGCAATGGCCAGACGTGCGCCTCATCGCCAAAGGCGTAGAGTAGATGCAGGTACTCAGGAAAGAGCGGTGGTTAGTATGAAATGTAGTTCGATGGGTCCCTGACTGTATACTGTGCGCCCAGCCACTGCTCATTGGCAAGTTTGCATGCGGATGCAATAGCGATGATGGCTGAGAGTAACAAACAGTAGAGTGCAGACCAGTGCGTGCAGCCGTGAATGCGACGAGAAAGAACTGTGGTAAAAGTTGGTGTTTGCGATGTCGAGAACTGGAGTTGCAACTCGCAGAGATTTTATTGTGTCGGGGGTGGCTTAGTCATGCCGCGCTCGGCCCTACCATTCGCAATGTGGCATCATTACGAATGTTCCACGGTGGTCAGACACTGAGCCTATATCCCTCCGGACGCCCTCCACACCAAAGGATTCCCGCACAGGCACCGCTGCACTCACCTCACCGAACGTCACGAGTCTCCCTTTCACCATGGAAGAGCAAGGTCCCCCACCACAGCAGGGTCCCCCTCAAGGCGGGCCACCACCAGGCTCGTTTTCTATTCCCATTCCCCTCGGACCCAATGGCGAAAAGCCTACGCCAGAGCAAATACAACAGATCAAAATGCAACTAGAGGCCGAGGCAGCGAAACACGGTATCACGGTTCAAGAATACGTCGGAAGATTGCGCCAGCAAGCCATGGCCCAGCAACAGGCGCAAATGCAGGCGCAACAGCGTGCTCAGCAGCAGCAACAACAGCCCATCCAGCCCGGTCCTCCCAAGCCAGAAGCCATTGCTGTCGCCAACTGGCTGAAGTCGCAGGACTTGAAGCCTAGGACAGTCGTACATGACGAGAAAAGGAAGGACATGTTCAAAGGTAAGCATTGCATACACCTCAGTCCTACACGTCATACTCACACCCAACAGTCAAGCGAGCAATCCGTGCCTTGCAGTCCCCCGCATATCAAAAAGCCCGAGCAAAGAACCCTCTCCTCCCCGAAGTCATCGACCGTGCCTCCGCCGAGAACTGCTTCAAGCTGCTACCGCTCTCTCTCCTCGCCCTACGAGTCACCAAGGTCGACGACCATGCGCACGATGGCCACAACCATGCCAAGCCCAAGCGCGTCAAGGGTCTGTGGACAGTCAAGATTGAGCAGCACCAAGACGCGAACGACGACAACTACTACATCTGGCTGTACGAGGGGTCGCAATGGAAGCAGAAGCTGTACGCTGTTGGCGCACTACTTCTCGTCATTACGATAGTGCTCTTCCCTCTATGGCCACTTTTCTTGCGACAGGGCGTGTGGTACTTGAGTATGGGCATGCTTGGTCTTATCGGGTTGTTCTTCGCCATGGCGATTGTTCGGCTCATTATCTTCATCATCACCGTCTTCACGATACCACCTGGCTTCTGGCTCTACCCTAATCTGTTTGAGGATGTTGGTTTCTTCGACTCGTTCCGGCCTGTCTACGCATGGCAAGAGGTATGTTTCCTTTGCTGAAGCGTGTAGACCGAAAGCTAACATTTTCAGACTCCCGAAGACATCAAGGCGAAGAAGGCTGCGAAGAAGGAGAGGAAGGCTGCCAAACTCGCTGCAAAGGCCGCCGGGGGAAAACCCAAGAAGGGTGCCATCGATGCTGCCCCCGCTCAAGCTGCACCAGCGCCCGTTGCTGCACCCGCCTCTGAGCCTGTCAACTCCGCGCCACAGCCCACCGGTTCAGAAGCCGCACCAGAGGGTGCCGTCACACAACGGGCGCCGCGCGCAACGGTGGAGGAGGTAGAGGAGGAGTAGAAATTCTTCTTAGAAGAGGATTGCACGTATTCTGATGAAGAGGATTACACGTGCTCTGAAGAAGAGGTAGAGAACGCGTACTCATCGGACTGACAGCGGTTTGACACTTTGCATGGGTTAGCTGGACGGCGCAATAGGCGTTTAAGAGAACGATTCACATCCACCCACATCTATGCACGCAGCAGAGATTTGGAGACGGATTATAGGGCATGGGGTGTCTGGCGGATACCAGGGTGTTTGTGCCTGTACATGTTTAGTGTAGCGACTCTTTTCTTGCTACATACTCCAATTCCATCACTCGACATATTTTCAACTTGTGTACCTGACACCCACAGGACGTATACCGGGTAACACCATGCTAAATACCTACTCCGCCACCTTTTCAACCTGTTACACTTTATTGCCCCGATAACTTTCTAACAATTGTCAACCAACGAACCAGAAAACTCTGCTTAAGCACTGTCCCGTCACCACCAAGCAAGACTCTACCCAAGCACAGTCACCAACCACCAAACAAAGCCACGTACACAACGCGGGGTACGCATCCAATCAATCCGAAGTGGGGTCCCTTGTCATAACTATCAAGTTTACTATTTTTTCCTCGCTATCGATAAATTATGCGCGGGCGTAAAGGTAAACGCTTAATGTACATCAAACAAGGTCGATTCATGTCCCGCGAAAAACGGAAAACTCTACACGTGGGTGATTACGGTATGTTCGCTTACGCCGAGGTGGGGAAGGGACGGGATGAACGGTTGTTGCATTCGGTTCGGGGGTTGGGTGCTGGGTTGACCTTGGTGCTGGGATGGGTGTGGTAAAGTTGGGTGGAGGGGGGTTCGTACGAGGGTTTGTTGGTGAGAACACTGGGATGGTATGGAAATAATCATGTTGGCATGGTGGGTTTCGTGCACTCAAATTGTGAGAGAAGATTGAGGGTAGATCTGGAGACTAAGCTGAGAAGGAAGTGGAGAATTGCGGTTTCATGCGTGCAAATGAAGAAACGAGTCGGGATAACAGGTATCTTGACTACATCCAGCGAACGTGCTGGAGGGAAACTTGTCCTTCTCGTACTGGAGGATTATCCTAAACGCCATTCAACCATGCAGTATAATCATTTTTTCCTGCGCCAGCACGCTTCGTCAATGTCGTATGATGAGGCGCCAGAACCAAACGCCCTTGAAACACAGTCTAGCGAGAATTCCTACTCCGCCGATGCAGGCGGCTGGCCGCCCTCGATGCTTTGGTCTGTGTTTTCATGAGTCGAGGCAGGAGCGAGGCCGGAGTGGACGGTGGGGGAGTGGGTGACTTGGCTGGTGGGGTTTTGGTCTGCTAGTTGGCGCTCTGGGTTCGAAATGTTAGCACCGCGCTTCAATGTGGTGGCTGGGAAATGGCATACCAAGTTCTCTTATCCTTAGCTTCAGCATCTGGTTCTCGCGGGTCAGGTTCTGGGTTTCGGCCTGGTAGAAGGCACTCTCGTCTCTTGAAGTCGCGGGGCTGGGAAGCATATCGTGGGGGTCGTAGGGTCCTGCTTGGCCTGATATGGGACGCAGAGCTGGAGATCCGGCATGGCTGCTGTGTCGTGAACGATCAGCGAAGGATGACTGACGACTGATGGTACCGAAACCGAATGGAGAGCGCGATCGAGGATGGGTAGCGGATGGTAAGGGTGAGACGATAGGTGGTGAGATGTGTGTGGACTGTGTGAGCGAGGGAGGTATAGACATGGAGCGCTCCGAGGTTGGAGTGCTATCGTCGACGGCGGAAGCAGAGGGCTGCTGCTGGTTTGCTTGGAGGGTGTTGATCTGAGCTTGTTGGGAACGGATCATGTTGAGTAGACGGTTCTACAGACGTCAGTATAAAGATACATGCTAGACAGAACAGCACAAAAAGCGGTAGTCTGCTCTACACTCTCTGCCATCATGTCGAAAACTCACCACCTGTCCTTCCTGCTCATACTCCAGCTCTTGATGCAGCTCGCCCAAACTAGGCGCACGCTCATGGTGCGGGCTATGCGGCCATGGACCCCTGCTACGGGAGGATGGGCTCTGCTGCATTTCTCCAGGTGCCGGGATAGCTGGGTCGTTCAAGTTGAGGTTCATGCGAATGCTGGACCGGCGACGCGCACGCTCGACATCCCTGCGCATACTACCCGAAGAAGGTCGACGCGTCTCTTCGTTGTGAATACCTGCATTCATAGCGGCAGTGGCAGCGAGTGAGTGCGGTGAAGTAGCCATGGTGCGTGAGTTTGTGGGTGACTGGTTGCGGGGAGAGGGAGATGCATGGGGAGACGCGGGCAGGGTGTTCAGATCGGGCGCCATAGTACTTAGGACTCTCAGGTGGTGGTGTGATGTGCCGTCCTAAGAATGAGGCGCGGGCATAGGATGAAGTCACCAGCGACGCGTGACCTCGTGCTGAGCTCCCGTTCGATGAGGTTGGTGGGGTGAGCGGGGCTAAGCGTGACACCTGGGCGGCCCTGAGCACGGCCAGCGCTACTGCAAGGTACACCTGCGCCCACGCCGCATCCTCCCCAGGTCAGCCTCATTTCCTTTTGCTGTCTGTTTCCTCGCTCCAGCCCTGCGAAATCTCGCGCCGCAATAAGATTCGCACTATTCCCACTGTGCATGCCACCCTTGTGCAGCGGCGGGCATCGCAGCTCGATAATCGATACGTGCATGCACCTCGCCGTCTGCGTCACACCTGAGACGACCTCACCACTATGCAAAACGCCCAGAGTTGTGTCGCTCTACATAGAGCACCCCCGGGTACTTCTGCCGCAGTGCCCGCGCTGCTTTTTCGCGCCCTCACCACATGTTCTCAGATTCAATTCGTGTTTGGCGGGAAGGGGCCATGGGTTCCGCAATAAGGAATATCGAGCTTGCGAACCCCATCCAATATCTCCGAGTATTGACTGTCGGCGATCATTCATGCCGACGTGTCGTAGATCGTGCAGGCCTCGACTCCAGTCACGACGCCGTGCAATCAAATCTCCACGTTGGGCCAGCACGCCAGCAAGCTTCAGCGACGGCCTTGGGCACAGTGGCCCGAGGCTGCCGCTGAAACATCGTGGCTGCACGTCGACAATCTTCATCGTCGTCGGCGCCTGATGAGATCCCGCTGCGTCCGGGCAACACACCTTCGCCGTCTGGCGTCGAGTCTATTATGTAGCTTGCGAGCACTGTCAAAAGACGTTGTGCCGACACTTCACCGGCTAGCCAGGTCAAACACGCCAATTTTGGCCAGGCGAGCGCTAGCGTGCGGCGCCATCGCATCCCTCCCAACTTTCTTCTGAATATGACCGTAAAGGGGCCTTCGTGCAGCCCCTGCGTCCTCGCATCACACACGACGGAACCTGGGAACAGCTCCCCCTGTACGCTACCATGATTAGGGAGCATTCATCTGCGGCAACTAACGCTTGCCACTTTTCCTCTCCACGACTCAACTCAACGTTGACAAGTCGTTTCAGTCCCGTCTGCTTTCCTCTGCTTCCGTCATATCTGCAGCTCGTTCTGCTTCTCTAGGGGCTCATGTCCTGTCCTCTCGTTTGATCTCTCCCTCTCCTAGTATTATACTCCTGCCACCTATACCACGCTCCTTCTACCCCCAACCTGGCAATCTCCACACTCTCTACCGGCGCACTGATCTCGCCATACTGCAGCACTGCACTATTACTCCCACGACAAACTACTTTCTACTGACTCCATACTTTGACTCGGTCCGACGGTTTGCTTACGCTGAATGCAAGCCTACCCTGTCAGGGTCTTGAGGAACGCTTGGATTGCCCGTGCAACCAATTTGCACGACCTGGATTGCCCGCCCACATCTACCGTTTGAGCCAACGTTGCTCTGGTATCGACCGTACTTCGCCGGCTTCATAAGCCAAGGTCGCCCACCATGTCCGCCCTGTCTGGCCAAATCTTTGCTGCTTCGTCCAATCCTGTCGGCAACATGCGGAACAAGACTCACAGCTCATCGATGTCGTCTCGATGGCGCTTCAATCGATCCACCGCGACTCTGCAGGAACCGGAACGGTCACCATCCGTCGCATCACAAACACCGTCGATAGCGAAGAAACAGGCCCCGTTGCCAGCACCTCCTAAGAAAGTGGAACGCGTAGCCTCCAAGATGTCGTTGTTCAGCCTCTTCAGTAAACCCAAAGTAGAGAAAGCTCGCGGGCACACCGAGGTTGGCCTTGCCGTACCAATGCGACCGCAGACGCCACCTAAACCCAGCCCACCGATCTCCATACCCAAGTCTTCTCTCCGACAGAATCCTTCTCCGCCCGCCCAGCAGACGATTCGCGCACGCTCAAGCCAGATCTTCCGACCCGTTTCGATGCGACCAGCTGCATTACACCACGAGTTCGGAAACTGGGATCCACCTCCGCTGTTCCAGGCTTTCCCGCAGTCTTTGAAGCACGCTACCGTACAGGCATGTGTGTTCGCCCCGGAGATCCTGATGAGGACACAAAGTCAGAGACAACAGGCTGAATCGCTGCGCGAGAAGTTAGACATCCAGCGCGACTTGTCTACCATCGCAGAGAACGGCGCAGAGACTAAGAAACTAGAAAAGAACCACAAGCGCCTCATGTCCAACTCGGTGCTGAACCCACAACCTCCGGAGCTTGTCAACAAGATATACATTCTGGTCACGGCCGGCTTTGTGCTACAGTATGCCGGTGATGGCGCGTTCGATCGCTTGCCTGAAAAGGTGCTCAAACTCGGCAAGGAATCAGCGGCATTTGCGTGCGATCTCATACCTGGCAAGCACTGGGTGCTACAGATATCCAGCCACGCAAGCGACGACGGAACATTTGAATCAGGACCAAAGAACTCTCTTCTTGCTCGGTTGCGAACACAAAATGCCACCATGCGCAAGACAGCCACAAGCTTTCTCCTCGTTCTTGAGAGTGCGGAAGAGATGGACGAGTGGATGACCAGTGTGCGTAAGGAGATCGACAGCCTCGGCGGCATGAAGGCAAAGGATGACTACGCGCGAGCGTCCTCTTCTACAGATGACTCCGCTGGCAAGAACTCCTCAGAAACAACTAGTCACCGGTACAGGGTCAACCGCGACCCAAATGCTGTCAGCAGGATCGTGTCCACGGAGCCGCAGCTTTCAACGTCGCCGAAAATCGTGGCCTCTGAATGGGACGCCAGTGAAAAGGACCAGACCAAGATCAGCATCGACTCTTCTAGTGGACAGTCGGCTCGGTACAACAATAACAATAACAGCCGCATCTCAATCGAAATGTCATCGGTTGCTTCGACGCCTGTCTCTCAGCATCAAGTACAGCTTGACCAGCTTCGCGGACGGTCACGATACTCGTTCATGTCGACAGCGACGTCAGCTTCAGGCGCAGGCACCCGCAACACATCGCGGGAGTCGTCTCCAGCACCACACTCCCCTCTCAAAGATGAGTTCACCACTGGAGAGAGTGAGCCCATGCGAAGTGCCATGTCGCTGCGGTCATTCCACATGAACCCCAGTAACTCCATGTCGTCTCGCCGCAGGTCAATGCAGCCCTTGCCAATCACTAATGAGCACTTGATCCAGACCACGACTGTGCCCTCTACAATCAAGCGACACTCCTTGTACAGCCCGGTCTCTCCGACAGTGCCAGAACTAGGGAAGCCGTTCGTCGCGGGCCCGGTCGTACCAGTGAAGGAGGAGGCAGCTCAAAGCACGGTCGACAACGCGCCAGCCCGCTCGTCTCCCTCTCAGCCGAAGATCGATACTTCCGTTCAGGCCGCTAGCGATGACGTTGTACCCACTCGTGAGGATAGCCCAGTACGGTTCAACGCGCACATCTACAGCGCTACACCTCGACGGGATACCATTTCACCTCCTCCCAAAGAACCTGCTCCTGTACCCCCGCCACCCGCCCAGCGTCAGTCAATGATGGGCCCGGCACCAATGTATGCTTCTACTGCCAGTGCTGGTGATGGCAAGACTCGTCGCAGGATCTCGCCAAAGCCCTTCTTACGGCCATTTCCAGTTCGTCCTCAAGCACAGCATGGCGACTCGTCCACGATCCTGCCAAGGCGGCAGTCTTCTCTCACGCCTTCGCCAACACCTTCGCCACTGCCATCTGGTATGGTCATGAACCGATCGGTGACTGCCCCTGTAAGGCCGCCGTCGGCAGCTTCGAACATGACGCCCACCACCAACCCACACAGTCTGCATTCCGCGCAGGCATCGCAACAACTGCGCCGTCCTGCTTCAGTACAAGTACGCTCAGCCGACCACGCGCCTTTCCTGTCAAACCGCCCAATCCGCGCCATCGCATCCACACCGTCCTTTGTTCCCGGCCGAAGAATGTCCAACGCACTTGCTCCATCATCAGACACCAGATCTCACAAGCCAACACCTAGTGTCGAAGCACTCCGACAGCAAGCTTTCGCGCAGCAAAAGACAATTACACCCCGACGAAGCCTTGCGTCCATGGGCCTACCACCACCCGCCCCGCCACCAACCATGCCACTACCGACACTACCGACCCCACCGCGCAACCTGACTTCACCCACACCTCCACCCAACATGCCGCTCCCTCCACCACCACCATCGAGCATGGGTCTCCCCGCTCCACCACCCACCATGCCACTGCCTCCCACACCACCCGAGGCCGCGCTACGTGCTTCGGCAGTCTAAAACAAATCTGTTACAACCTCGATATTGATATTGTCTATACCCGCTGGCGTTTGGATCACAAGCGACCAGGATGCGGTCGTTACGTCGTCATGTCTTTTCTTACGTCCCTGTTATGCCGACCGATACAAAATCTTGTTTTTGCTTGTCGCGCGATACCAGTCTGCTATTTACCGTCGTCGTTGCTATCAACACTTTCCTTGTCCTGTCATTGTTCGCTTCGTTGTGTATCTTTAATATCTTACGCTTCATGTATTTTGTCTTTCACACCACTCCTTTCATCTTCTTCGATTCTTTTTCCTTCGGGAAGGGGGGGCTGTGCCCGTTTTCAGTGCTTTGGGCCGCTTTTTTTTCTTTTCGTGGTAATGAATTAGGGCTTGGGTGGCTGCTCTCTTTATGGTTTTCTATACCATTTTTGGATTGGGAGGATGTGGGATATAAGGGACACGAACACAGACTGGAAGTTCGTTCATCGGCGCTTTTTTTGCTGGGATGGGGAAAAGCGTTGGTGTGGTTACATAGTATGGTTAAGACAGAATGATATATTCTACATACTACTATCTTGCTTTGTGGGTGTGTGATGAACGTGATGAAATTGCTTGACATTAGTGCTGTGCGGAATGCCGAATGAGAGTAGTAAATGAGGCCTGTGGGGCCTGCGTTTTGTGCTGTATACCCCTTCAACGAGAGCAATTGTTGCGTTACATTATAGTACGACATGCTGGCGGCCATGGTGTATGCTAGGCTTAGGAACAAACTACCTAACATTTGGCAAGAAGCGTGCCCAAGTATCAATGTACAACCTTTGATCCTGCTTCCTGAAAGCCGCAAAGGCTAGAACGAGCAAAATGAGGCGAGCTACAACATAGATCGAACCAGAAAACAACGTGAAAATCGAGGACAGTCTCTCCACCCATTTCTCTATCAACTCCCAGTCATTCTCAAGTCTCTCTGTCGTTCCGTTCAAGTTGTTGATGGTTTCCAGTATGAGCGACATGGTTGTGTCTGATATAGCTGGTCTCTGGAGAGATGTTCCGTTGAAATTGATCAAGCGGACGAAATTTGAACTATCTCGTGGGGCTTCGTCGAGCTTGTAGAGGTATTTTGTGTTGCACAGTTGTTTCCAGCAGTAGTGGTTGTTTCTGCACCATGATATCGACGCTCGACCTTTGCTCACGCCGGTTTGGAGTTCAAGTAGGGCCTCTATGCAGGGGAGGAGGTAGAAGCTTGGCTAGGGAAGCGTTAGTCATACGTTGGATCTTAGACTTAAATAGGGAGGCGCTCATGTACTTACTCCGGGTTCGGGAGGCTCAGCAATACAGAGGGTGTTAGCTATCCAGGAGAGCCTGACGTATCTCGAGTCTCTACACTGTTCCGGCTCGGGTGTGATTTTGTGAGGCCTGTCAACAAGAGACTTCATGATAAACTCAGTAGTCGATACGGCTTCGTTGGCTTTCTTGCCCAGCACTTTGAATAGCACAGCTACAACAAGTAAGTTGGCGATGGGCAACGTCGCCGAAAGTACACTTGCGACATGCCAGAGAGTCCTCTCAGTTCGACTCGGAAAGTAATTCTGCCAGGCAGCACAATGGATGCCTCCGAAACACACTGTGGACAAGGCCAACGCGTACGTTAATGTGAAATATTGTGCAGATTGCGCCTGGGGTCTGAACATGTCGTTTGTAATGCGCCAGGATGTCGTCGCTCTATGATTCAATTTGGACAACCGAGGTTGGGACGGACGAAGGGTGCGTTTGAAAAAGGATTCTCCGTGCAATTCCCCCAGCATACAGTTGCCCTTTTTCGGCGTGACGCTTCTCGGTAATTCGATCGGAACCTCAACATCTTTGGGTTTCGCCCAGTTTGCAGCGTAGGTAGCTATGGCAATAGTAGCAAAAGCAACGGTGCAGACCTCTAGCAAACTGATTGGCAGATCGTACATCTTTCGCGTGATGACAGAGACGACCAACCACAGAATTTGAAGCGTCGCGACTATCTTGAAGAGACTATCTACTTTTGACTTGTCGAAGATTGCTTCCTTGGTGAGATACTCATCTTCGAAAGGACTGTGCCCGTTCGGCACACAGCATTTGACCAAGGCGTGTGCCGTCACTGGGAAGTGCTCTACCTGGATACCTCGGATAGATATGTTGCCAATCGTTCCACCCATATTCGCCAGATAACAGTGTGTTAGAGTCCATGTTCTGGAAGGGTTTGTGTTACTGGGTGTCCGGCGTTTGGTGTGCGCAGTGACTGGTAGAGGTCTGGACCACGAGAACTCATGGAACAGCCAATAGAGTAGTTGGCATCCGCGGTCGTACTCGACGTTCCACCCAAAGTTCACTTCTTGCTCTTTAAGTCCATGTAGGTCTTGGATCGCCATTTGTAGTTCGCAAACTGCTTTCGCAAACGCGAACTCCGGAAAGACGACGGTGATTCCCATCCATTTGGTCTTCCGCCAGAATCTCTTCCCCTGACTATCGAGAGGGTCTGGGACGTTGAGATGGAGGATAGTCCATGTACAGGCAAATACGGTAGCCAGACAGCTCCAAAGTATCGTCATAGTGCCGCGCTCGGCAGGACCGTTATGCCATCCAGTATAATTTGTAGTCTCGTTTGCTGCGATCCCAGCGCCGTGCGATGTTTCGACCAAGGAGATGAATGAAGAGAGTGCGCAAATGGCGCGCAGAGCTGGAAAGGGTGCGGTCCCCATTTGCATGCGTCATGAAAAGTAAACAGCTCCACGAGGAAGGAAGTGCTATGCACTATCACGAATACCCAGGTGTTAGAAGCTTGACGTCAGTAAGCAAGAAAACATTATAGGGCTATAGGCAGAAAGCATTCGTCATACTGCTGGGGTCGACCGGCAGAACTGAAGGGATTCTTCCTGGACGAGCTCAGCCTGGTCATCCCTTGCTGAGATAGGTAGACGGCGTTTCCCACCATAGTATCGACAGCATTTCGAAATACGACGGTGTGCAGCAGAGGCATAGAAGCGCAACTCAGTAGCGAGCTGACTCTCTTTCGCGGTTCGAGGTGTACCAGCGAAGCCGATGTTCTGTATCTGAGATGTGTGGGGAAGGACAGAGCGGCTTCCAATACCCCGCTTCATTACTGAAGGCTAACAAAATTTGTCTTGCTTGCCGCCTCCACAGCTATGTATCCTTGCGAGCTAAATCATGCGTCGGACTGTGAACTCCTATAATCTGTAGACGATATATACCGATGTTTTTTTGAATTTGTCATAACCAAGCACGACTTCGATCTGAAGTATTCTCCCCGTAGCTCAGTTGGTTTAGAGCGTCTGACTGTAATATCTGCTGTTATCAGAAGGTCCCTTGTTCGACTCATGGTGGGGAGATCAGACATCTTTTTTTTTGTCCTTTGTGGGCATCTTCGTTGCGAGTTCTGTCACTTAGTGTCATGACGGCCCTGCTTACGTCACTAGCTTGACTCGCAAACCTGGGCTTCAATACGGCACACCTCAGATTGCCAGAACGTGAAGCATCATGTGGCCCAAACGCCCTGGGCCATGCATTCGAAATGGCTTCGAAAGCCCCACGCCGAACTACCGTGCGCGAACTTTTTTGTCCCTCCCTGCCAGCTGAGGTGTGGATCAACGTCTTTCGCTATCACACCGATCTCGCGCACCTCTGGAATGTCGTGCGACGCGTCTCTCCCACCCTCCGCGCATGCGTCGAGCACGCATTCGGCGAGCACTTCCTCAAAGAAATACACATAGACTTCCAGCTCGAGAAGTATAACCTGGGCGGGAAGAGCAAGAGGCCAGAGGTGTCCACGCGACTCGCGCGACGCGGCAAAGGCAAAGATAAGCTCACAGCCTGGTTCAAAGATGAGCGACCAGATCCCGGCTCAGACAAAACATTGGGGAAGAAGGAGCGCGAGCATCACCACAAAGTAACGCGCCGCTGGGAAGAGAACGTCAAGAACTGGAAGGCCGAGATGCCCAACTACACAATCAGCATCGGCGAGCTCGTAAACGACACCGAGCTACCCGACCTCAGCATCGACGTCGCAGCGCGCGAAATCACCTTCAACTGGAAGAACATGCTCCAACTCTTCTTCCGCGAACAAGAACGCCTCCGCATCCTCAAAGACGAATGGCACATCAAAACCGCCAAGAAGATCCAAGCCAACAACGCGCGCCTGAAAAAGGGCGAGAAACTCATGCCCTCCGACTATCCGCCGCCGTGGTCGACCGCCGAAGCCGAGATAAGGAAGGATATCAGACGAGCGAGGTTAAAGGAGCATTATCGCGACGACGAGCAGATGGTGTGGGCTATCGACTCGTTGAAGCATTTTGAACAATACGGGGCAGCGGCTGGTAGTGCTAAGGCGCTTAAGCTTAACCCAGACTTGCCGGGTGCTGGACTGGGTGAGAAGTGGTTCGGTAGTGTGAATCTGGTGCAGGAACTCTATCTCGATGAGTGGAGTTGTATGCATCGGATTGATACCAAGGTTGAACATATTCGGAATGGGACATAAGGGACGGCGATACAATCTCCTTGTGAGGAGCATCGGTATATCTGGTTGGAACAAGCAACAGCTCGAACACCGTCATCTGGGGCAGCCGAAACAGGCGTCACTGTTACGATACGATTGAGGCACTTGCGAGTCCGCAGGATGTCCGGGGTGTTGTGAGATGATGGACCCGATAGTTCTCAATGAATTTGGTCAAATACACGATACTTTCATTGAGAACTATCGCGTCCGTCATGTCATAACACCCTGGAAATCCTGCAGATATCTACAAGTTCACGAATGCATCGGCATGGTATACTCGAAAAAGATGCAATAATACGCTGGCACAACGTTTTCGCGACAGAAAACCTCCCCAAGTCGGGTGTGAACCGGCGAGTCCGTCGACTGTTCACACAGCTACTAGAGATCCATACAATTATGTGTTTCAACTCACAGTAGCCTTCGCAACCCGCTTGACAGGAGTTCTCCATAGAATTGTCCGAAAAGAGAAATAGTTCTTCAGGTAATTTGCTTTGAGGTTCGAGAGATCATAGGCTCAGTATAGTCGCTATGCTATGGTAACAGTACTAACTAAGCCTATGATCTCTCGAACCTCAAAGCAAATGATCGAAAAAACGCTTTTTTAACAATCACATGAGCATTTTGTTAACAGGCAAACGTTTTCATGATCTACGATTACGGTGACATGAGTTTTTCATAACATATTGAAATCGACAAATGCCAGCCATGGCGCTTTGTCGCTGCTCAACAGCGCCCACTACATCAAATCCCAGTAACAATATCGCCACACATTTCAAATATCAACAGCTCAGAGACACCGCCCTAGAAAGCCATCTCAATAACAACCCCCAGCAATCTACACGCCGTCGTCAGCAAACACTCGCACCGCATCCCAAGACAAAGCACATACCAATCCGCCCATTCTACTTCGCCTCAGCATCCGCATGCGCATCCGCGCCAGCACTAGCAACAGAAACAGTAGGAACAACAGTAGCAGTAGCGCTAGCCTTAGCCAGCAACGAAGCCCTGATACTCTCCATAGCCTGTGCGCGCTTACAGAAAGGAGCGCCACAGTTAGGGTCCGGCGCGCCGCCTTCTCCGGCCATGGTGAGGGAGACGAGGGCGCCTAGGGTGATCAGGAAGGTGGTAGCGATGTGCATATTTTTGTTTGTGGGGGTGTGAGGCGTGGGCTGGTTTGGTTGTGAGGTCCGAGGTAGTGGGTATTGGGTAATTGTCTGAGATATTGGTCAGATGGAGGTGATTAAAGGGGGTTGGATGTGTCGGGGTTGTTGGTTGTTCTGCAGGTGTAGAGTGGAGGGAGAAGATGTCAGGAGAGTTTTTGTGCGTATATATATGTATATATATAACGAGTGCGTGACGATGGGAGAGCGGATTTAGCTGCGTCATTGAGTGAGTTGTGGCCTGTGATGCGTACAGCACCCCATCTATTCGAAGTTACAGGCAGTCACAGATGCGATAGAGGTCCGCTACGTGGCAAATTGGAAGCATTTGACCCATGAAGCCAGGAATGTGATGTGCCGTGACGTATAACTTGCTCAGGTCCTTTTGGCTGGGTCTCGCAGTCCACTATAACTCGCTGACATTGCAGTGGAATTCACAGAGGCGTATGACGTGCTTTGATTCGAGTGGACGAGAAGGCATGACGAGTATGGGGGTCGGGCGCTTCGACAGGCTGGTTGAGGTGAGCGTTTGCTGCGAGTACGTAGCCCATCACGTTGATAGACTCGACAGTGAGAGACCGAAAGCTCTGATGATTACTGATGTGGCTATGGCCTACGTCGAATGCGACAAACAAAACGCATGTGATATACTACTCCTGAATAAAGCTCTCCCAATCCATCTCTTTCGGCTCGTCGTCTGAATCCGGCGCGGGAACTCGAGTGCTGCGAGGCTCAACGGACCGCACAGGCTGATCCATTTCTATGTCGGTGCTTACTTCGCTCGATCCTACGCTGGGAGTCGGTTTCTTGTTGTCTTCAATAGACTGCGCCGGCCGTTGCGACTCAGAATCACTGCTATCACTCGAATCATCGCTTGATTCTGAGGTAGGAACTTCCACCCTAGTATCGTCGATGGGGGGTTGAGGCAGACCATGGTCTTGTGCATTGTCATCACTCGTATCATCGTCTTGGGAGCTAGATTCGCTTGGAGACCCAACAGGCTTTGAGCTTTGACCTTGAAGCGCAGCATAAGCGTGGGTACCGCGGGTCTGTAGCTCAACCGTTTGCTGAATGGACGGCTTGCTCTGATGCCTCGGCTTTTGCGTTGGTGCGTCGGTATCATCGTCGGAGCTAGACTCGGCAGTGTCTGAGCTGTGCCCTTGAAGGATGGGTGGCACATCAAGAGTCTTCTGGTTTGCAAAAAAGGCAGTTTCAGGTGGTGGAGTGTCGAACTCCTCCCATTCGGTACGCCAGGGTGTCCAGGAGCGCCAACCGTCGGGAAGTGTTGTAATCTTTTCACCTTCTTCTGGATCATCCTCGTCGCTCTCTTCGCCGATATTGGCTTCTTCAAGTTTGACGGTTGGCTCAAGATCCAGCATATCCCAAAGGGCCTGCTCCTCCCTTCGACTGATCTCTCGATCGAACTCACCCAGGGTTAACTTGCGGGGTCCAGGCTTCTCAGGTACGATGTCAGCAGGTGGATATGTGGGCTGATCCGCAATATCCCTCGACTGAGACGCACTTCGCGAAGGGGGTTCGCTTTCTCCTACAAGTGATTCTTCATCTGAATCTGACAGAGCGAGTTGATCAAAGAGAAGTGGCGTCCCGCTCCGCTTGGCTCTTGCACTGAAATCGGGAGTCTCGTTGCCAGATGTTTCCGCGTCTGTCGTTTGAGGCTCTATCGATGGCTCCGCTGGGGTCATAATTTGCTCGACCTCATCCCAGGGCACCTCTCGTTTGGTATTGTTGCGTCGGTAACGGGACCATTTGCCTTCGTATACTCTCAGCGCACATCGTCGGGCTACCCCCTTCCATCTCTCTTGACCGTTCTGCTGCATCCCCACGATATCGATGGCGGTCAGAACATCCCTTTTCTTTACTAGAGGAATACCGCCTTTCACACGGTGCCTTTGTGATCGAAGACGTGAAGTAGCCTGTATGAGAGCCGTCTGGACGAGTCGCTTGGTGACGGAGAGAACAAGTGTGTGGAAGTCGTTGAAGGCGGTCCGGTATATGCTTGGTTCTCGAGCCAGCTCCGAGGTGTATTCGGACCAATGTGGCCAAGGGGATGGTATCGTAGGCGAGCGGTTCATGAAGACCGTCTTGGAGAGAGTGAGCATGACCTGTGGGTGTAATAGAGTGGCTTCTGGAATATCTTCGAGGATGCCGTGCTTTCTCTTGGGCGCTTTCTTGTCAGATTGGTCGCCTGCCTCTGGTTTGAGAGATTGTTCGGGATATATGCATTCGCCCGTATTTCGTCGAACGCAGTTGGCGCATGGTGTTGCTCGATCGCACTTTTGCTTGAACTTCTTGCATGAAATACATGCTCTGTGATATGTCAGCATGTTGTTGCTTAGTGTTGGTAGGCCTTGCATACCCTACGACGACTCTTCCGCCTCTCCGCGACGGTTCTGGCTCGCTGGCAGGCGGTGATGTGGTCGCTCGGTCACGGCCAGTGTCGTGCGCGCTCTCAATCTTGTCAGCTACAGCAGGCGAGATCAGCCAGTAGTCGCCGAATCTCTCTCGCTCCTGGCTAGCCTCAAAGACGTCCTGCATCCACGCCAGGGCTTCACCCGCAAGATCCAGCTGCTCGTTGCACTCGTCGCCCACGTCGATGGCAGCAGGGACGTCGCGGAGTGTCACCTTGGCATCGCCCTGTCTGGTGGCAGCATCTTGAAGCAATAATAGCAGCTCCTGCGTCTCTGGTATGCTCTTGGTGCCGATCGCTCTTGCTATGCCAGCCACGTCGTCCCTTCCCAATCGCTCAAGAGCCGCGAAGAAGACAGCCTGTTCCTGTGCTGACCAATATGAAGCGCCGATTTGTCTGCTGTAGTACTGGAAGCTTTCGGCATCCGTCTCAAAGCGCGCAGCAGCCCGAGTCACGTCCTCGTTGAAGAGCACGCGGTAGGCGTCGTTGTACTTTCCTTCGAGGTAGTATTTGCGCACGCGGGCAGGATCGATCGACTCTAGACGACGGCGCTTGCGTGGTGTGTGCGACGCAGACGACTGGCGGCGCGATGTTGGTCGTGGAGGCGGTCGCGAACTTTCATCGCTGGAATCTTCTGACGGTTCGGAATGCTTGTAGTCGGATGCGGAACTCATGGCGGATGCGAGAGGGCAGGTGCGACCTCAGTATCGCCGTGGAAGATATGCTGAGTCACGTCATGTGGTTGTGCGCGTATAGCGGCCATGGTGGGCGGTAATGGTCGCAGTGTCCCAAGGTTGGTGAAGAGCGCGGAAACATTTTGGTGGGGCCAGGCCTCGGCGTACCGCGTCTTGTGGCATGGACCTGCGTCATGCATCGTGACTTGGCGACGTCTTCGCTCCCCTTCCATCCTGGCACGCGTCTTGATGTTCCGCTTCGCCCAGTATGCGTTGAGAAACCATACGCGAATGGGCTACCAGCCTGTTCGCGCAACCACGAGATATGCTTCAAGAAGGGCCAAGAGCCCCCAGGCCGTAGTCCCCAATCTGCCGCCAGCTCCTCCGCCTCCCCCGCCGCTGAAGATCCAGCTGCGCGAGTACCAGGAAGACTGCATACAAGCTGTGCTATCCTACCTCGATGCCGGCCACAAACGCCTCGGGGTCTCTCTGGCGACGGGTTCCGGCAAGACTGTCATCTTCACCCACCTCATCGACCGCATAGCCGCCACTGGCGACGCTTCCCAGACGCTCATCCTCGCCCATCGCCGCGAACTCGTTGAACAAGCTGCACGTCACTGCAGCCTTGCATACCCCGATAAACATGTAGACATCGAGATGGGCAACAACCAGGCCTCTGGTGCTGCCGACATCACTGTCGCATCTATACAGAGCATCACATCGGGTGGACGATTGGAAAAGTTTGACCCTTCGCGCTATAAGCTCGTACTGGTGGACGAGGCACATCACATTGTCAGCCAGACATACCTGGACGTCTTGGAGCATTTCGGTCTGAGACATGCGACTGACTGGACCAAGTCAAACGCTCCTGCCCTCGTCGGCGTGTCGGCCACCTTTTCGCGCTTCGACGGAAGGAAGCTGGGAGCTGTCATTGACCACATCGTCTATCATCGGTATGACACCAGCTTTCTCGAGCATAGACCCAAACTGACACGTCTAGTGACTATGTCGATATGATCGATGAGAACTGGCTTTCCGATGTCATCTTTACAACAGTCGAGATCAAGGCCGATTTGACCAAAGTGGGCACTGGCGCTGGTGGCGACTTCCAAACCGGCGCCCTCTCTACAGTCATCAACACTGCTGAGACGAACGAGCTCGTCGTCAAGACCTGGCTAGCAAAGGCAAGGGACCGACACTCAACCCTCATATTCTGCGTCGACCTCAGCCATGTCACCGACTTGACCGCTAGGTTCCGGACGTCCGGCATCGATGCCCAATATGTCACCGGTGACACACCTCCAAAGATCCGCAGCGCGCGTATAGACGCTTTTAGGAATGGCGATTTTCCGGTGCTGCTGAACTGCGGTGTCTTCACTGAGGGGACGGATATTCCAAATATCGACTGCGTGCTGCTAGCTCGCCCCACCAAGTCTCGTAATCTCCTCGTTCAGATGATCGGACGTGGCATGCGGTTACATAAGGACAAGCAGAATTGTCACATCATCGACATGGTTTCGGCACTTAGCACCGGAGTAGTGTCAACGCCTACGTTGTTCGGCCTCGACCCGGGCGAGATCGTCGACCAAGCAGACACTAAAAGCTTGACGAAGCTTAAAGAAAAGAAGCTTTCCGACAAGCAACGCGAAGAGGAAGCTTCCGAGCTTAGGAAGAAAACTGTCGCTAAAAAGTTACCCGGAACCGTCTCCTTCACTGAATACGACTCTGTGCATGATCTGATAGCCGATACTTCCGCCGATCAATACATACGCAATATTAGCCAGAACGTTTGGGTTGCCGTTGGCGACGGAAAATACGTTCTCAGTGGTAATACTGGCAACTACTTAGTAATTGAACCATCCGGAGATGTCGAAGGTCATTTTGTGGCCAAGTACCACTGGAAGTTGCCGGCTGATAAAATCGTCAACAGCCCCTGGGGTAGACCGCGTGTCATCGCCGAAGGTGACTCATTCGACCATGTTGTTCACGCGGCAGACACATATGCGATGGATGCTTTCCAACACTTCTACATCTCAAAGCATCAAGCATGGCGTAAGGGTCGTGCGTCGCAAGCTCAGGTCGACTTTCTAAACAAATTCCGCCCTAAAGAAGATCACTTGAAGCCGGAAGACGTGAGCAAGGGCAAGGCGGGTGATATGATCACCCGCCTCAAACATGGAATGAAAAGTCGATATGACAAAGCGGGCGTGAAAGAAAGGACTGAACAGCGCAAGAAAGCTCGCGCGGAGACCATAGAGCAACGACTCCAAGGACAAGTACGAGTCGGGCCTTTGGAGCAAGGCTCAACACTCAAAGAGAAGCTGCTTGAGTAAGGCATCGCGATCTTTGCATATATCCCGCATGAGGATGTCTTCGCAGACACTATCTAGTGTCGCGGAAATAATGTTGGCTTGCAGCTCCTAGCGATAACCTCGCACTACGCTGAGTCGCTAGCCTCGGCAAGTGCGCAGCCGCGGAGAAATACAAATTCGAGCACGCAGACCTACCAGACCATTCATGGTATCTCCGACGCGTGGTTTCCTGCTCGTTTTGTGACTTATCCCTCATAAGCTGGAAAACAAGCAGGAAACCACGCGTCAGAGATACTATGAGTGGTCTGGTGTACTATGGTTGTTGAGTTGAGAAACACTGAAGCCAAGGCTTCCTTCGGACGCGTGATTTCCAGCTTAGAGCTATAGTTAGAGTGTGCTGTTGCAAGGCTGAGAAGAAAGATTCAATGATTTTAGTTTTTAAATCTTTGAATCTTTCTTCTCAGCCATGCAATAGCACACTCTGACTATAGCTCTAAGCCAGAAAACAAGCAGGAATATGTCGCGTCTATTTCGCATGCGACGAAATATCAACCGAGTCTTTTTCGATACATTCGACTCTGCAGAAGAGTGACAAATGTCATGTCTGCAGACCACTATTTGTTCGCAATAGTCCCAATACCAGAATTGTTACACGCGATTTCGCCCTGTGAGCACTAGGAAGTTTCAAAAATTCGCGCAATATTGGCAACTACCGTGCATCAAACAAGATCAAAGAATGCGCAAGTCTAGCATCTCTAGAGCGACCGATCATCCGCTCAAGTATGGCATCTCCGCTGGATGGATGTTGGATCCACATCAAGAGCCGAGCCCCCACACCAAGTTCAGCCTTCTCGGTCCGGCCAGGAACAGACTTTAGCGGCATCAAGGCCCGCTAACGCCATCGCGTACACATATCACGCGCTATCCCCAATCTGAGCGTTAAAGATAAGCTCGCATATCAGAGCGTATCTGGTATGGTAATTCGAGATGACCGAAGCCTGGCGTTCGATGCTAGCTAGGATGATGACGGAATGCTGGATGCGATTGTTCCCCACAGATCGAAGTCGAGTTTCCGCGGTATTGCTGTGCAGCAGCTGACGTTGACCACACCGTTGACGTATCCAACTAGCTGGTTGAAGTGTGCCACTACGTTTTTAGAACACTCCGGGTTTAACATAGTATCACCAACTCCAAACAACTTCGATTGCCCCGTCTGCCTTTTGTCCGGTCTAGTCTGGTCTGGTATCTCAGCATCGTCATCTTGCCTATACGTCGCTTTGCGCATATCCTTTCCGCTCCATCGGCATAATTTCATGAATATTTCCAAACCTGTTTGATCACAGTGGCCGTCACGTATAGCACAAGCCCTATACCGATCCTACTGAATCTTCCCCAAGTCTCGGTACCCCATCTCCTAGTCACGCATCATGAGCATGGCAACCCAAAACCCGGCGGGAGTGCCCGTCCCTCCTGCCCATGAACATCAGCCACAGCCACATGCCGCGTCGAAATCGATACAATTGCCGCCATCACCACCAGAGACCGTGAACGGAGACGACACCAAGTCTACCACTTCGACATCAGAACCAGACTTTCCGCTTCCACCGCCAGCAAATACTCCACCACAAGTTCTGGACGTTGATAAACCCACCCCGGACGCGCATGTACCAAGAGACCCAAGACTAATCCGGCTAACCGGTGTTCATCCTTTCAACACCGAAGCACCGTTAACAGACCTGTTCAACGAGGGTTTCTTGACTAGCCCAGAGCTGTTCTATGTGCGAAACCATGGCCCAGTGCCTGATGTACAGGATGCAGAGTGTCTTGATTGGGAGTTCTCGGTTGAAGGGTATGTTGCGCTCTTGGAAGATGATGTCTTGATACTAAACTTCCATTAGTCTGGTAGCCAACCCCCTCAAGATCACGTTGCGACAGTTGCTTGAAGAATACGAAAACGTCACATATCCCGTAACTCTGGTCTGCGCCGGTAATAGGCGGAAAGAGCAAAACGTCGTGAGGAAGAGCAAGGGATTTTCTTGGGGCCCAGCCGGTGTTTCAACAGCACTATTCACTGGTGTAGTCATGAAAGACATCATCGAGCGAGCGAAGCCACTACGGAAAGCGAAGTACGTGTGCATGGAAGGTGCTGACAAACTTGTAAGTCGCATTTCGGTGGACAACGTACAATGTCTAACACTATGCATAGCCCAACGGATACTACGGCACATCAGTGAAACTCAACTGGGTCATGGACCCAAACCGGGGCATCATGTTGGCGCACAAGATGAATGGCGAAATGCTGAGGCCCGATCACGGCAAGCCTTTAAGAGCCGTGATACCGGGACAGATCGGTGGCCGAAGCGTGAAGTGGTTGAAGAAGTTGATCGTCACGGCTGAGCCGAGCGACAACTGGTACCACATTTACGACAACCGAGTGCTACCGTATGTGCTATGAACTTGGAAATGGGATCAAGACTAACATTTTACAGTACCACTGTCGACCCAGATGAGGCAGCCAAGAACGCGAAATGGTGGATGGACGATCGCTACGCCATCTATGATCTCTCACCCAATTCAGCTATTGCATGCCCCGCCCACGAAGAGACGCTGGCCTTATCTTCAAGTCCCGAATCGTACAACGTCCGGGGTTACGCCTACAGCGGCGGTGGACGACGCGTGACAAGATGCGAACTATCTCTCGACAAGGGAAAGACATGGCGGCTTGCGAAGATCGATTACGCAGAAGACAAGTACCGGGCCTTTGAAGACCGACAACTATACGGCGCAAGATTGGACATGGACTGGCGCGAAACGAGCTTCTGCTGGTGCTTCTGGAACCTGGAAATTAGCACCACCGAGCTGAAAGAGGCGGATGATATCGTGGTGCGAGTGATGGACGAAGCGATGTGCGTTCAGCCAAGAGACATGTACTGGAGTGTGTTGGGTATGATGAACAACCCGTGGTTCCGGATAGTGATTCACAAGGAAGACGATGTACTCCGATTTGAGCATCCGACGCAACCCGCGTTGATGCCTGGTGGCTGGATGGAGCGCGTCAAGAAGGCCGGTGGGAATCTCACGAACGGATACTGGGGCGAGAAAATTGGAGGTGAAGAGCCAGAACATGCTGCCATCGAGGAGGTGAAAGAGATCAAAATGACGAAAGATGGAGTTGACAAGGTCATCGAGATGGATGAGCTGCGGCAGCACGACAAGGCTGAGAACCCATGGTTCGTGGTCAACAGCGAAGTCTACGACGGCACTGCTTTCCTGGAAGGCCACCCGGGTGGTGCACAGAGCATCATAAGCGCAGCGGCCCAAGATGCCACAGATGAGTTCATGGCGATTCGTGAGTTCCAAATCACCGAAAAAATGGCACAACCCCGGCTAACAATAATCAGACAGCGAAACAGCCAAAGCCATGATGCCAGACTATCACATCGGCACCCTCTCAGAAGCCTCCCGCAAACTCCTCTCAGAACCCGAACACATCCCCGAATCCACCACCCCGCGCCCCATCTTCCTCGACTCCCGCAACTGGCGCAAAACCCTCCTCCACTCCAAGACAAAAGTCTCCTGGGACACACGCATCTTCCGCTTCAAGCTCGACCATCCAGACCAAGCGCTCGGCCTACCCACCGGCCAACACCTCATGATCCGTCTCCGCGATCCCGTCACTCGCGAAGCCATAATCCGGTCCTACACACCCATAAGCCAAACCACGCAAACCGGCTACTGCGACGTCCTCATCAAAGTCTACGCCGACACGCCCCACCGCACCGGCGGCAAAATGACAAAAGCGCTCGACTCCATCCCCACAGGCCACTGGGTTGATTTCAAAGGCCCCATCGGCAAATTCGAGTACCTAGGCCGCGGTCTCTGTGCCGTCAACGGCAAAGAGCGGAAAGTGAAGCGTTTCTTCATGATCTGCGGCGGCAGTGGCATCACGCCCATCTTCCAGGTCTTACGCGCTGTCATGCAGGACAAAGAGGATGCTACGCATTGTACTGTTCTCAACGGCAACCGGCTGGTAGAAGATATACTGTGCAGAGAGGATTTGGATGCTTTTGCCAAGGACAACACGGAGAGGTGTAAGTTGTTGTATACGTTGACCCAAGGGCCGGAGGATTGGGAGGGATTGAGGGGCCGGATTGGCAAGGAGTTGTTAGGGGAGCATTGTGTTAGAGATGGTGAAGGGGAGAGTTTGGTGCTGATTTGTGGACCGGAGGCGCTGGAGAAGGCGGCGCATGAGGCGTTGAATGAGCAGGGTTGGAAGGATGAGGAGTTGATGTTCTTCTGATCTCGGCATTGTTGTTTGAGGAGTTTTGGGGCATTGGAGGGCTTGGGACACATGTATTTTCGGTCTGTTCATTGTATATAAAGTCGCGTTTCTCGAATTGCATGTACTGCATTTGCTTGAAGAGCCAAAGTATGCCATGCTACCAGCATGCCCGTTGTCGCTGTCGCTAATATTGCGTCTACTTCAGCCCAGACTGACATCAAAGTCAGAGCCTAGAAGTTATAGGTTCTTCCAGATGTGGACATCATGCTCTGCTTGCCGTGTAGTGGGATCTTGGATGCCATCACTACGGCGCGCCTTCCATCTCCAAGCCCGCTGGCTCCCTCCCTTCACGTAGAAGATTAAGACCAACCGGGCCATAGCATCGCACTTTACACGCCCATCTCGATCTACCTCGTCATTCCTCCCTCCAAGCCAAACCACACATGTACAATGACATCCCCCGGAGACCATCAACCACAAAAACGCATCTCCGTCCTCTCCCCTCCAGATAACGAAGCGAGACACCCCCCTGTCGCCAAGCCGCCTAGCTCGCGATAAGGAACACCCAACCAGTGCCAAACCCACCCGACGCGTCTCCACATCACACATGTCTCGAAATCTCCACGGAGAACGCGTCTCCATCGCCCCCTAGTCACGTTAATGAGCAATGTCAATTGTTTGACTGGACGCGCCACGGTATCCTTGTTGTTCATTACTGCCGTGCGAACGGGAGCTGGGATGTAGTACAGACGGTTGCAGGGGGTAGGAGCAACCCCGCTGCGTTACCATGCATTTCCGCGACCACCGCGGGGCATGCGTGATTGGGAGATGGGACGATTGAGCTATCTATCCTTCGTATGTGGCGGAGGGGTTGGCGCGGGAGGGCAAAGCGCGTGTTGGGTCGACGCGCGGGAGATGTCGTGCCACGGAGTTGTTGGTTGCGGCTATTGAGGTATCTTGATCTACTGATTCTACTCGCTGAAGTCATCTCTTGCCTTTGCCATCTTTCCCTCTCCCAAACTTCTGTTTCCTACTCTTCTTGGAGTGAGTGTTGCAGTTTACGCTTACGCATACGCATACGCATTGTGGTATCTTGTGCCCTCTTGGCTGAGTGTGCTAGTTCGACTACTTGCTTCAGAAGTACATCCGTCGCCTTGATATCCAGATACCCGAGGCTTTGATAGCCTTTACACACATCATGGCTGAGACGGAGCCAATCGTCACACATGGCATCGAGCCTTCATCTGGCGAATCACACTCTCCACCTGGTGACCGCCATGTCACAGCGACATGGGGATCGAAAGACGGCAACATATCGAATGCGGAGTGGAACGATGCGGAAGCTAACAAGCTGCCTGAGAAGGTAGCTGATCTGGAGAAGAAGGGTGAGATCAATGACCAGCATCCACGGAAGAAGATTGTGGTCGTTGGATTGGGTATGGTGGGCATTGCATTCATGTAAGTCGACAAGCCTTTTGAGATGAAAGAGTGGAAGCTGACTCGTCTAAGCGAGAAACTCATGAAGTACGACGTGAAGCGGAGAGAATACGACGTGGTTGTTATTGGTGAAGAACCACATCTTGCATACAACCGCGTCGGTTTGACGAGCTTCTTCCAACATCGGAAAGTCGAGAACTTGTATCTCAATCCCAAGGAATGGGTAGGTACATCATCAAGCGAGGACGAAGTGTATGCGACTAACTTCATCCCAGTATGCATCAATGCCGGAAGGCTCGCTGAACTACCATCTCAACACCCTCGTTACCGAAATCGATTCCGCCGAGAAGAACGTCAAGACTTCATCTGGCGAAACGGTACCCTACGATATCTTGGTCCTAGCAACAGGGTCCGACGCGCTCCTCCCACGACATACACCCGGCCATGACGCGAATGGCGTATTCGTATACCGCACAATCGAAGACCTACAAAGGCTCATCGAATTTTCTTCGACAAGGAAAGGTACAACAGGAGCTGTAGTCGGTGGTGGTCTGCTAGGTCTGGAAGCCGCACACGCGATGATGGACCTTGAAGATTTCGCGAAAGTGAAGCTCATTGAGCGGAACCGATGGGTGCTATCGAGACAACTGGATGGCGATGCGGGCGGTATGGTCGTCGAACAGGTCCGCGCTTTGGGCTTGGATGTCATGCTAAGCAAGAGAGTGGGCAAGATCTTGACAACCGAGGACAACTTCGTCAAGGGTGTGGTGTTTGAGGACGGTGATGAGATGGAGTGCTCGTGCATTTGCTTCGCGGTGAGTAACATTGGACCGCGAAACAACGACAAAAGCTGACTTTAGCAGATCGGTATCAAATCAAGAGACGAGCTCGCCCGGAAAGCCGGTATCAAATGCGCCGATCGAGGAGGTGGTATCGTAGTCGGCCCTGACCTAGCGACTTCACAACCGGACATCTACGCCGTAGGCGAATGCGCCAGCTGGGAGAATCAGACATTCGGTCTCATCGCCCCTGGTGTTGAGATGGCAGATGTCCTCGCCTTCAACCTCACACAAGCGAAAGCACACGCGCCGCGCAAGTTCAAAGCACCGGATCTAAGCACTAAGCTCAAGCTGCTGGGCGTCGAAGTCGCGAGCTTCGGTGACTTTTTCGCGGATCGCGACGGTCCGAAGAATATGCCTGGACGGCCGCGAGCTGAGAAGAAAGATGCCAACGGAGCGACGCCGAGAGATCGAGTTAAGAACCTGACGGACGGACCAGCGCCACCACCAGTCAAGGCTTTGACGTACAAGGACCCATTCCAGCAAGTGTACAAGAAGTATCTGTTTACAATGGACGGAAAGTACCTGTTGGGTGGCATGATGATTGGCGACACGAAAGACTACATCAAGCTGGTGCCCATGGTGAAGAACGAGAAGCAGCTGGAAATGGCGCCAAGTGAGCTTATCGTTGGTGCGCAGAAGGGCGACGACGACGGTTCAGATCTGTAGGTTGCACTGCGCCCATACAAAAATGTTGTACTAACATCACATAGGTCCGGCGACACACAGATCTGCTCATGTCACAACGTTACGAAGGACGATGTGGTCAATGCCACCAAGGACGGAACATGCAAGAGCATCGGCGACGTCAAGTCTTGCACCAAAGCCGGCACCGGATGCGGAGGCTGCATGCCGCTTGTGCAGACGATCTTCAACAAGACCATGGCTTCCATGGGCAACGAAGTCAAAAATCACCTCTGCCCACATTTCGAGTACTCGCGCGCCGATCTCTTCAACATCATCTACGTCAAGGGCCTGAAAGACTTTGCTGCTGTCATGAAGGAAGCTGGAAAAGATCCAAACTCCTTGGGTTGCGAAGCCTGCAAACCCACCATCGGAAACATCGTCGCCTCTCTGTACAACAAGCATCTACTGGAAGTCAACAACAGGGGTCTACAAGATACCAACGACAGATTTCTGGCCAACATTCAGCGTAACGGCACATTTTCAGTTGTTCCGCGAGTTTCTGGTGGTGAGATTACCCCGGAGAAGCTGATTGTCATCGGTACCGTCGCGAAGAAGTACAACCTCTACACCAAGATCACCGGTGGTCAGCGTATCGACATGTTCGGCGCACGGAAACAAGACCTCCCCGACATCTGGCAAGAGCTCATCGATGGCGGAATGGAGTCTGGCCACGCATATGCCAAGTCACTACGAACAGTCAAGTCATGTGTTGGTACTACTTGGTGCCGATTCGGCATTGGCGACAGTGTGGGCATGGCGGTGCGTCTAGAAGAGCGCTACAAGTCCATCCGCGGGCCTCATAAGATCAAGGGTGGTGTGTCCGGCTGCGTACGCGAGTGCGCTGAAGCACAGAACAAGGACTTTGGTCTCATCGCGACTGAGAAGGGCTTCAACATCTTCGTGGGCGGCAACGGTGGCGCGAAGCCACGACACTCGGAGCTACTCGCCAAGGACGTACCACCAGACGACGTGGTGCCCATCCTCGACCGCTACCTCTCTTTCTACATCCGCACAGCCGACAAGCTCCAAAGAACAGCGCGCTGGATGGAGAACCTCCCCGGCGGCATCAAGTACCTCCAAGAAGTCATCCTCGAAGACAAGCTAGGCATCTGCGCAGATCTCGAGAAGCAGATGGAAGACCTCGTCGGCACCTTCTTCTGCGAATGGACCGAAGTACTCAAAGACCCCAAGAAGCGATCCTGGTTCTCCCAATTCGCAAACACATCCGAAACCATCGTCGACACCATCGAACCGACCCAAGAGCGCGGCCAAGAACGGCCCTCATACTGGCCCAAAGACTCCATCACAGAAGACTTCCGCGGCACAAAATGGACAGAACTATCCTGGCAGCCCCTTGTCAAAGCCGAAGAGTTCAAAGACGCAGACACAGGCGACAGCAAGGCCATCAAGCGCGGCGACACGCAACTCGCCGTCTTCAAAGTCCGCGGTAAATACTACTGCACCCAGCAAATGTGCCCGCACAAGCGCGCCTTCGTCCTCTCCGACGGCCTCATCGGCGACGACCTCGCCAACAACAAACTCTGGGTCAGCTGCCCGTACCACAAGCGCAACTACGAACTCTCTGGCGACAACGCGGGGAAATGCGCAAACGACGAGAGCGTCAACATTGCTGTTTTCCCTATCGAGGAGCGCGGTGATGGCTGGTTGTATGTCAAGTTACCCAGTGTGGAGGAACTGGATAGCGTGCTTGGTACGAGTAAGTTTAAGATTAAGAAGAGTGAGACGGAAGATCCGTTTGTGGCGCTGGATAAGAAGTTGCAGAGGATGCAGTTGAAGGGGCGGAAGGGGATGCAGGTTTCGCATCTTGAGGGTGGGTTGGGAGAGAAGGCGAAGGCGGCGCAGATACTGGCTGGTGGCGAGAGGGGGGCTGGGGGCCTGGACTGGTAGTGTACGCGTGCGGTTTGTGCATATCTAGGACGGCGTCGTGGTGTTTGTTTGTATATGTGATTCCCATCATTGGATTTGTACAAGAATAGGTACATCACTCTTACGTTCAATCATTTCCTCCTTCAATGCTGGCCATGAGATTGACTTGTGCAGTCGTGTGATCGCCTCAGCCTCTGCATGCTGGCTCCCAATTCTTTGGTATAATAGCGCTATGGGTTAGGGGTCTCTTGACCCGCCGATGGGTGTTCGATCATGCATCATCATTCAAGTTCGATGCTTTAGCCCTGTTCATAATGTTGAGTCGTACGTGGCGCCTATCGGTGACTTTCAGTATCGACGTAGCTGCTGGTCTTGGGCTAGTCTTCCAACTGTATGGTTGTCGAGATGATGATGTCTTCACTAGAACAGCTGCAAGCGTTGTTGCCGATCGGGTGGTGAGTGTTGCACCCGCAGTCATGTGGCACGAGTATGAACGTAGTGGCTGACATGTGATGGTGGTACATGTTCACAGTCAGTTCCTGGAAACCCACTGTTGTTCGTTTTAAGGTGTTTATATGATTGTTGCTTCATTACGCCCGGATTTGCAATCCGAAATGTAATGAGCGTTTAATAAAGTATTGGGACTTCCCCGCACGAAATCGCTGTCATTTTCCACACGTGGATATAATAAACCTGAAACAACGGTGAGGCTATTGTGATCAGACTAGGCAATCAGTCATAGCAAGCTGTCTGTGTAGTATATAATGCTCATCGGCTGACTGGCAAAGTTGGGAATGACCATAGGTTCCCCTTTCGAGTGTTAGGCATATGTACCTTGCCTAGTTTGCGCAGCAGAGCTGTGATGGCCGGAACATTATCTGCAGATGCGGTGTTGACGGTCAAGCTGGCGCGGTGCGATTCGCTACACAAAAGACTGGATAGAACGTGGTTGGGAGCACAAAGCTAAAGTCTGACGGAGAGTCTCGGTGAGATCAGTTGATCGCATTCCCAGTAAGTTCTGTGTCTCACAAAGAGTAGCGCATGACTCCCTGAGTGCAGAATTCCCCGATAATTGCCAGTACCTTTTTACTTCTCCCTCATACCACCCAGGAACCCGGTAGTAGTGGCAGCCCCGTATTGATCGTATGGGTACAGCAACCGTTGACCAGTCATGTTCTGGCCTCACGTTTGACACAGGTAATCCGTCAGAGTGTCTGCTCATCATCGTGTCATAGTTTGCTCCGATGTAGGCGCTCCTTCACATGCAGCTCAGCCCACGCTGACCGTCAAGGTTCGCAGCCTTGGATACCGCCTTGACTCAACGCCAGCGTGGCATCCAGGTAACTCGTTTGGGCATAGAGCAGTGGCTGAGGCTGTTGAAAAAGCTCCCACGAGCCGTTGTCTGCGTATTTCTCAGTTCTCGCATGTGACTAAGCTTTTGTTGAGATCCTGCACTCATCCTAGCCGATCAGATTGAATCGATCAACATGAACGGCGTCCCTTTGAGCAGACCTAGCTTCGATGGGACGATCAGAGGAGGAGCCCGATGAAGCCGACAGGCTGACTGTCGATTCATTGCAGTAATATACGGTGTCGTATCGGGGCGTAGCACGAAGCACACCGCTGGGTGGATGATAGAAGCAGGGCGCATCGCGCACTCGATTGGATTTCCATGAACTGGAACAAACCTCCGGTACCAAACGACTGACGTGTCTCTGTTGCCGTCACACTGGACCAAATGGAAAGGAGCTGGTGCTGTCTTAGTGGTTGCTTTCGTCATCATCGCAAGCAAACATCTCTGTGACACATCAACTTGGCGCGAGGGGTGAACAAGGTCCGCGAGCTCGGTCACCCGGCATGCGAGGCAATGGCGCTCTCACCGGTACTTCATGCGTATATAGAGACTGCCCTCTGTGTCAGGTACTGTAATTAGCGCAGTCCACTTCTTTCTCAGCGAACAGCCAAACCTCTTTTGTCAATTCCCCAGCAGCATCTATCCAAAACTCATCGGCGTTTTTGAGATACTAGCATTCGAAATATGAGGATAAAATTCAGCGGGCTCCGTCCTATCAATGTAGATCGTCAAACGTTCTCTGCTTGGTTTCCTCACCTGTCGGGCATGCACGGTATCGATGGAGACGAGCTTGTGGAAGATCTCGACACCCGACTTCAACATCGTTATGGAATACCGAGTCGTATGATCGAGTATACTCTCTCGGAACTGTTCAAGAAACTTGGTCATTACTCATGCTTTGACTCGGGGCAAAAGCAAAAGCGCCTTATCCAGGAGCTGTGGACCCAGCTGGTCAAGGATGTCAAGAACGTTTATCATAGCAGCAAAGGTCTCCGAAGTTCGCGGCAAATGTTCATCACACTTTCGTATCTAGCAGCGGATCATGCGTCTATTTTGCTGGCTGAAGCGCTCGCTCAATTCTGGGTGCATTTCGAATCTCTGATATCGCAAGAGTCGCCAACATATCTTGGGGACTGGGCGAGGGCTTTAGCGAAGGTACAAGAGGCACTGGAAGGACCTACGACGAGGAATCTCGAACCCTTCGCCATTATGCCATACGCTGGCTATCACCGTGGTCGCACTCCCCGAGCCTTGCCCTGGCCAGGTCACAGGGCACGGTCATTGCCTGTCATGCGACGTCGCCACAGCCCGGATATGAGCCTCGCCATCCCAACGTACCCGAGCTCTGGTTGGGCTTCGCCGATGATATCACCGGTCGGATATCCGAGAGGCGATTACTTCGACGAGCTTCAGAACCTCCAGTGGCAACAGAGCGAGATGGACATGAAATTGGACAGTGTTGACGGGAAACTGGATGTTCTGCTTGGTGGGTACGGTAGGTACGGTTATTATTGAGCAAGAGCAACGCTTCTTTGGTTTCGACCAGAGATTGCATTGATCTACTGCTCTGTGATGGCTTGCATGAGGGACCATTGGGTTAACGAAGAGGCGAACGTTCGACTACCGACATTGACGATCCGATCTGTACCATACGCGAGAGTTGGGCTCATCCAAGAAGTGTAGCGAAACTGAGATGGAATATGGAAATGGTTTTTGGTGGGCAGGCTCTACACCTGTCGTGTTTTGAGATATGAATGCGTCGTGGGGTGCTCTAGCGAGGCGTTGCATTTACGGCCTGTTTCCCAAATTACGTAGCTTCTAGATAGGAAGGTAGAAGCCTTGTCTGGCATCTCTGCCATATCCTGCCATTCTCATAACGGTCTGTAAGCCAGAGATTCCAAGAAGAAAATGGATCGCGTACCCCGAAATCTTATCAGATGATGTGCCGTGCGTTTGATGTTGCTTCCCATATTACAGTTGGAACCTGTTTTTTCGTAAATGCGTGCACAAAACGGCGTACGTCGATTTGTACTATCAGGTCGCGATGGTACTGTAAGCCAAACCATAGCGTGAGCAGTAATTGGCTAGGATCGTATGAGGCTGCCACGCGCGTTGTCGAAGCAAACTTGTGTGACGCTTAGCGCATCCGTCTGTCGGTCAATCGATCGGAAGGGCTGACGGTGGACCTAGTGCCCAACGGTATTGAGCATATAATGATGCCAGCGGCCTGTCGAGCAAATCTTTTTCGGCTTCCTGTACCACCATCCTTTCCTCCTAACACATCATCGAAATCTTCCGCGTGATATTGCGTTCTTTCCGAAGGAAAATCGTCGATCCATGTGGAATACTGTCACGGTCAGACTCGCTGCCGATGTAGTTCTCTACCCGAGTCTGAGCGGATTGCAAAAGTGGCTTCCAGGTATCGCTCGAAACCTGTCGCTTGCTGGAGCATTCGATGGCCGTGGCCTAATCTTGCAACTGGTTGAGGTTTTCTCCAAGCGTCTGTTCTCTGTCATTACCTCTGACACGATCGTTACGACTCTAGAGGAGTTCATCGGATACTTTACGTCGAGGATCGCGTTCGCCGCTTCGACTGGAACATGTTTGCAACAAAATATGCAGGAATGTCTTGGGAAAGATTTGAAAGACGCAAATACCTCAGATCTTCGTCGCAGCAGACATCGCTTCCTTATCTTTTGCTTGGTCGCTCAGGCCACTCGATCGGAGGCATTGGCGGGGTCTATGTTAAACTTCCTGCAAGGTTACCTGAACGAAGTCGTGTACAACGAAAAGCCTGGATTACGAAGGGAGTGGTACATGGGCCTTAGTGCACTGAAGGGTTTGATATCCGATCGAGTCCTGGAGCAGCTACTACGCTGCTTCTCGAGTACTGTCGGCCGACCATACGAGATGCAGCGGCAACCAGCATACTACGACCCATGCGCTGCGTTGATGATGAAACGGCAACACTTTCCATTTCTCGGTCATCAAGGTGGGAGGATACTACTGATGCTCGAAGACCCAAGAGATAGATGGCTATCTGTTGGCCGTCCTCAACGGCATCGACATCGTCATCACTATCCTCGTATTGCATACCCATGGATCCAGCGGAATGGTCATTTTAATGATGTCGGAAGGCTGCAGTATCAGCAGGAAAGGATATTTTCGAAGCTCAATCATATTGGCCAACAGCTCGACGACATGTCGTGAAGCTTGGATAGAATCGTTGCTGTATGTCGCAGCTCGTTGACCTACGGCCGCAGACTGTGATGAGCCGTGTGTTCTTTCAAGAGAGTTTCCTATCTCGTACATCTGGCAGCTCTTATGCGTAGCGTAGCGACTTGCTTGGTATTTTGGAAAAACATGGGCCGCTGGTGAATCGTAGTTGGCAAGGAAGACGGACTTTGACGAGTGGTTCAGTATTTTGGCCGACATGATTGATCGTTGTTCTATTTTCAGGTCGCGTTAGATCTACTGATTTGTATCTGGAACAGTTAGTTGACCCCAAGGTAGCATGAGACTCCTTACAGACTTACTGCTATATCCTCTTGTTGCGAAAAACCTCACACGCACTCTCCAGTGAATGTACACAATGCTCCATACGCCTCGCTAATGTAAATAATGGCCTCTGGACGTCCGACAGGGGTCATACCCACGCACTGATCGCTGTACCTATGCCATCACCTCAAGTAGTGAATAACCAGCCAGCAGAACAGGAAGAAGACGACGACTCCACCCCAAAATATCCACTTGTCTTGTTTCGCTCTCCTTTCAACCATGCGTATCGTGTCGCCACTAATACCCAAGGTATTCGCGACAGTATATAGCCGCCTCTGTGTCCCTTTGAGCATTTCCCTCTGTTGTCCCAGATCGCCGAGGACCGTCCGTCCTCTGTCTAAGAACTCATCCAACTGCTCTGACGTCTTGTTGAAAAAGGTGTTTTCCCTCAGCACATGACCCTCGCGGTCGTAGTCGCCACCCGCTGGTGCGCCAGCAGAATAGGGGTTCGGTCGGTAGGGAGCGTTGGGGTTGTAGGGTTGGGAAGGTGCGAACGCCGAATGTTGGGCTGAGAGATTTGGTTGGGCATAGGGGTTTTCGGGGGTGGCTGTGTTGTGTGGGCGACGGCCTAGCAGTTCTGTACGCGCTTCTGTGGTTTGCTGTTCCTAGTCAGCAAAGGCGTCGCAATGCCAAAACGAGAGTCTTAGGCGCCGGTTCGAAACGTACGATCTCCTCGTTTACACCTTTTATGCGCTTGAAGTTTGTCCGGTACTCTTCGAGTTCAGCCCTGAAGTTCTTTAACCTCTCGTGTGCCTTTTCTGCTTTGGTCTGTACAGGCTCTTGCTTTGCAAGCTTGCCATAGTCGTCGATAGTGCGCGCAAATGTGGCTAGGGACGCGTTTAGTTGGGCTTGAAGATGTGGTGATGGCGAGGCTGAGTCGGCAAACTGGTCCAAGTCTTTTCGTATCGATGTCGATTGCCGTAAGGCGTTGTTGAAGAGCGCGTTCTGTTTGCGAGGTGAGTTTGCGTTGAGCAATACAAGTAGATGAGGCGTACCATCGCGGATTGTCAATTTTTCGGCGGTTTGAAGCAGAAGTATTACTTCAATATAGATTTAGGATGTAGTGCGAGGTTTGTTACGGTGAACGTTATACTGTAGCCTTGTAGGCAGACTTTCGCAATTTGACACATTGCATCATCGCGAAGTCCGACTGCTGGACCCTGAGTTGCCAAGCTTTCAGCGCATCAGCGCTAGCAGCATCGTAGAATTCCCTCCAGTTCACTCTCCAGTGTTCGACATCTGGGTACTCTACCACGATGCATATAAACCTGCAGCTTGCCCTTACAGCTTCGTGAAAAGCTGCCAATA
Source organism: Alternaria hordeiaustralica (assembly GCF_023758085.1). NCBI lineage: Eukaryota > Fungi > Ascomycota > Dothideomycetes > Pleosporales > Pleosporaceae > Alternaria > Alternaria hordeiaustralica. Next base: position 1,717,299 of record NW_026056775.1, on the reverse strand, counting down.
TCCATGTCCGATACAGACAGCAGATCCCGGCCAGATTCTGAACCGCCTGGACTACGGTACCCCCGCCCTGGATTCCTGGACAACGTCGCGACGACTTCTATAAGCGGCCAACCAGAGGGCATGAGGATCCAACGTCCTTCGACTTCTGTTCTGATCAGTAATTGCGGTCCGCGACTATCATGTCACCCAGCTATGCAGGCTGCTGTGAAAGTATACCCGCGCAAGCCACAGTCGTCAGTTCCGCCTAGTGGTTATTCTCCGTTCTACCCTTAGTCATTGCACTGCACCCTCCTTCTTATCGGCGTTCATCTGGCCTTGTCAAGCCTTTTAATCATTCGTGGTTGACGTCGTTCTTCCCTCTCCACCTGCCTAATTCGGTAATCTCCTACCCTGTCGGCAAGTAGCAGGGCTGGGTATTTACGCTTGCCGAGCCGCGGAACAGGTGCATCTCGAAAAGAGATCGCGGAAAATGATGATGGGCACCCACTGTATGCCCAGTGTGCTAACTGGCATGGGAAGTTCGTTGTAGACCACTTCCGATGTGCGGATCCATGCCATAATGTGCCGTCTCGCACGTTGGGCGACGGCCCATCTCCATTTTCGATATAAGAGGCCGATTTGCGAGCTTTGTGTCGGATAATCATCTCTTATCGCAGTCATTATGTTTCTCCGATCAGCACTATTCGGAAGTGCGCTGCTCTCGAGTGCCTACGCGCACGAGGTTCTTTTCGGTCGCGATCTCCCACTACCGGTGGCTGCCAATGCGGAGTCATATACCGACTGTGCCAATGCAGCATGGCCTCCGTCCAACGTTGGCGTGGAGCTGATTCCGCAAGCACCGGACGACGAGATGCGAGCTATCGTGAACGAAATCAGTTCAGCAAACATCGAGGCTACGATCACCAAACTGGTATCGTTCGGAACCCGCCATACCCTTGCCACATACAACAGCTCGACGCGCGGAGTAGATGCAGCGAGGGATTGGGTAGCCTCAGAGATGCGAAAATATGCTGCGGACAGCAACGGCACGATGACGGTCGAGGTGCAAAGCTATTTGCAAGGAGTAGCCAGCAGAATTCCCTTTCCCGTGTACATCTCGAATGTGCTTGCGACTGCCAAGGGAAGCGAGACTCCCGACAGGGTATATGTCATGACCGGACATATTGACAGTCGGGTCACTGACGTGCTCAACTACGATGCCGACTCTCCTGGTGCCAACGACGACGCGAGTGGAGTTGCTAGTATGTGTTTCTTGGAAAGATTATTACAAGATCAAAGCTGACTTATACAAGTTGCGATGGAGATTGCTCGTGTTCTTGCCAAGCATCAGCCCAAGTCAACAATAATCCTCGGTGCTGTATCTGGCGAAGAGCAGGGTCTATATGGCTCCACCTATCTGGCACAAACACTCAAGAACTCTAGCACGAATGTCGAAGGCATGCTGAACTGCGACATTGTCGGTTCCTCAACTGGAGATCGCGGTCAGAAAGACCCCTACACCATTCGCGCTTTCGCTCAAGGTGTTCCGCCTCTTTCAGCCGAAAACAACGTCACAGCAGCGCGACGCCTCCAAATCGGTGGCGAAAACGATAGCCCTGCACGAGAGCTTGCGCGCTTCTCCGCTGAAGTCGCTGCCAACAATGCCACCGGTATGAACGTAGCCATCATCTACCGCCTGGACCGCTTTTTGCGTGGAGGTGACCACACTGGATTCCTTCAAGCGGGTTACCCTGCTATCCGCTACACGGAGCCTAACGAGAACTTCGCTCATCAGCATCAAGACTTGCGCACCGAGAACGGCACCGTCTATGGCGACCTAATTGAGTTCGTCGACTTTGACTTCACAGCACGTGTTGGCAAGGTCAATCTCGCCACGCTTTGGTCCCTCTCACAGGCTCCTGGCATGCCACGCAACGTCACCATCGACACAACAGTTCTGGACAACGACTCGCGCATCAAGTGGATTGTTTCCAATAGCACAGATATCGCCAGCTACGAAATCGTGTGGCGAGCCACTACAGCGAGCCTGTGGACTCGCATGCTCGATGTTGGCAAAGTTGGATCAGTTGTCCTTCCTCTCAGCAAGGACAATGTCATATTCGGCGTGAGGGCCGTCGGTACGAACGGGTACAAGAGTCCGGCTGTCTATCCTTTCCCTGGATAAAGCATTGATCCATGGAATGACGCAGGCCTGGGTTCTCCAACGAACCAGGACTGCCAAATTTACAGTATACTTAAGTCGTTGTACGTATCAATGCATGTGTCTAGCGAGTCTGCGAAAGATCTGGTTTTTCTGTATATGAATGTGTTCCCACACAGGTCCTCGCAAGCATTCCCGCTTTCGGTATGGTAGTGCCAAGCGTGACCGGGTGTTGCAGTATGGTGACTGATTCCGAGTGCAAGACACGGGCAACGTACGGAACCTATAAGTAACTTCTCATATTTGTTCACCGTTCGTCAGAAGTCGAACTTCATCGTCCCGCGTGGCTCGTTGTTTTGCTCGGTGTTCGTAGCCATGTCGTCTACTCACACCATAACACAGACAGATGCAAGCGCCAATCGACTTCCAGGTAATGCGCTACAGGCGAGTATCGAATTGCGACATGTAGCACCGGCGACGTTACGCGACCAAGGATGTAAACACAATGACCGAAAAAGCAGCGGCATCGAGCCAGCCACATTCCTTCCCCAACCATCAACGACAGTATCAGTAACTGAGCGATGGAACCATCCAAAGGCCAATGTATCCCGCACGTTCGCTGTTCTCTTTGCGTTTACTATTATGGGAGCAAATGATGCCGCATACGGTGTAAGCAATACAATCCTTTCGTATATATGGACACTATTGACGTTACCCAGGCTATCATTCCTTACCTTGAGGAGTACTACGATCTAACATATGTTGTCGTCTCGCTAGTGTTTCTGTCTCCGATGGGCGGATACATTAGTGCTGCACTCCTTAACAACTGGCTGCACATTCACTTTGGTCAACGGGGCGTTGCTTTCCTTGGACCTGTTTGCCATCTAGTAGCCTATGTAGGCATTGCCCTCCATCCGCCCTACCCTGTTTTAGTGATCTTGTTCATCTTCTCGGGATTTGGAAATGGCATCGAAGACGCAGCCTGGAACGCGTGGGCAGGCAGTTTGGCCAATGCGAATGAGGTTTTGGGATTCGTGCATGGGCTATACGGGCTGGGGGCTCTGCTCAGTCCGCTCGCTGCTACTAGTCTGATTACGAAGCGTGGATGGCAATGGTATCAGTTCTACTACATCATGGTCAGTCACCAAGGATACTCAATACGTTGTTGCTAACCTTAAACAGCTCGGTGGCGCCTGCATTGAGCTTGCGACGTCGATTTGGGCATTCCGAACGAGTTCAGGTCAGGTTTATCGCGAACAATTACTTCGCGCGAATGCAGAAAGTGAGGGCCGTCTTAAGCAGGCACTCAGAAGTCGCGTCACCTGGATTGCTGCTATCTTCCTCTTCGGGTATGTCGGGGCCGGTGGAGCGCTTGGAGGCTGGATTGTCACCTTCATGCGTCAGGAAAGAGCAGGCGGTGATTTTGAGTCTGGCATTGTCGCGACCGGATTCTGGACTGGCATCGCTGCTGGCCGCCTTGTCTTGAGCTTCATCACACCAAAGCTTGGCGAGAAGCTCGCTGTCCTGGTACGGTCAAGATCGGAATGGAACCTGCATAAGCTAATTGCACGACAGATATACATTGTTATCGCCATCACATGCCAACTCATGTTCTGGCTCGTTCCATCCTTCCACGTCTCAGCCATCTTTGTCGCACTACAAGGCTTCTTCCTCGGTCCGCTCTTTCCAGCTGTCATCGTCGCAGCGACTAAAGCTCTTCCGCCACAGCTCCATGTCTCTGCGATAGGCTTTGCTGCTGCGATAGGTGTTGGCGGAGGTGCTGCGTTACCCTTTGCTATCGGATCGCTTGCTCAAACAGAAGGCCTTGGTGTCCTACAACCTATCATTCTGGCTGTTCTCGCAGCTCTCTTGGTTCTGTGGCTGTGCTTTCCGAAATTAGAAAAGAGAAAGACGGAAGGAGGGGTGCCACTGCTCTCGCCAGAAGAGCAAAGAAAATGGTGGCTCAACGTCGATATTGATCTTGTAGAGATTATGAGACGTGTGGTGAGGAGGGATTCGAGTGGCCAGATGGTCGCAACTGCCTAGGAACGTTAGCACATGGTGTTCATAACCCAGCCCTGAAGGGCTCTTTCCACTTCCACCCGCGCTAGTTTCATTGTGGTGTCAACAAACCGACCCTCACCCTGCCTTCTCTCACCACCTTCGACTTTGTGTCTTCGCAGTCGACATCATGTCCTCCAACTCACCCGAGGCTTCATCATGCTCCATCACAGACAAATTGCGCTCTCTGAGGGCTGAAGTGGATGAGCTCGCTAAGACCCTCGCTTCCGATTCGGACTCCTCCACAGAGACGCTTGTCGGACATACACTATCAACACAGAGTGCGGACACTTACCCGGGAGCTGAGACAAAGCCGAGTACGCCATCAACATCAACCAACGACGCCGACCAGAACGAAACTCGCGAAGGACACCCATCCAATTCTGACGACACCGATATCGTGTATCATCCCCATCTCCGCGACGTGAACAGCATCCCCGACCTTGGTTCCACCTTGACGGAACTCGTAGATATTCCCAATGACATCATCAAACGGTACTACGGCGATCGCATCCACTTCTCGAAATTGTACGCTGGCCAACCCTATACAATGGCCTGGTGCATCAAAGCGGATGATGTACTCGATCCTATCGCTATTGTCATACGATGGCCCAACGACTCAAGTCTTGATATCGTAAAAAAGGACGACGACGGCGACAGCATTGCCCATGTTTCAAGACACCAAGAACGGACTAACACCCTGGGGACGGCAGCCGCCAACATTCGTCTGAAATTCGGATGTGATCGGATTGGCTTCTACGACGGTGTGCATCTGATTTTGTTCGTATTCAACGATAAACCCCAGTCAGGTGTCACCGTATTCGTGGGATGGTCAGATGAAATTCGCTACAAGCTCATTATGTGGCTAGGGGAGGCGATCAGAAACACAAACGTACAGATGCTGAAACCGCTTGTGGGATACGCGCTGGAGGACTCGAATCTGGAGGCCGCGGCTCTGGAGACTCCGCCGCAATGTTTCCTATATGACAAACATATCGACAATAGCGAGGTAAGCAGCGCGCTACTCACGTTCGGCGCCCAGTACGGTGGCTGTGCATTCAAAATCTACACAACCCCTGATGGCAAGCTCGTCAAAGTGGGAGACAGCCCACTCCATACTGTCGACGATTCCGCAATCGCCACACCGGAAGGCGTCCTGAAATCCTCACAACTCACTTTGATCGACTTTCTGGTCATTGCCGGTAAGGATCACTCTCCGGCCCTCAAACACAGCTACGATATTGTTCCCGACGCCATCACCTGGTATGTGCGCAAGACCGGCGAACGCAACGCGAAGGAGCTCGTTGGTATAGTTCAGTTTGCTCCTGCCGGCACGATCGTACCCGGCGATTGGGGTCTCCGGAAGCCGGACCTTACGTTCACGAATGGCGAAGGTATCGTGCGCACGGCGAAGCCCCTTCTGGAAGCCATGTTATCATTTGGACAGAAGCGGGAGTGTTATTGCTTGGCATTATTCGACTATCACAACGTCGTCTTTGTGACGCGTTGTAAGGGAACGAAGGTGAATGCAAGCATAGCGTTGATTGGTGGGGAGAGGATTCGCGGCGGGTTCCTTCAGTGGCTGATACGAGCATTGAAGATTGCAGATGAGGATTTCGATGCTGTTCAATGATCTTCCTAGTGCTGAGATGGATGCCATGAATAGCTTACATTACGAGAACTCTAAACCTTGCGTATCGCATACATACAATTGAATCATCGAGTTATTCTAATCCATCGAATCACGCACATTGGCCCTTTTTCAAACCTTCATAAGACCTCCAGGAAGTTCAGTCAACCCTATATCGAGTGATTAGTACAGAATTCGTAAAACAATACGGCATAACTTACATCCATCAACATCCTCATCAACAGTCCGCGGAATAGTACACTTCATTGCCTCCTCAGTGGTCTGCGATTCCAACACCGAACACGCATCACCAAAACAGCGCGCATCCATGGCACGCTGGAGTGAGTCGTCCTTCCAGCCAAACACGTAGTCTCCATGCTGCGAGAACCCGTCGCTGTATTGACAACCCGTTAGATTCGATCAACGCTCGAGGAGGAGAAAAATGAACTCACCTGTCCCCCGTACTAAGCACAAAAGGCTGACTCCCATCCTCCGGCCACAAAGCCTCGTCGTTGAACTCTCTTGTATCCCACATAACCTCATACATAACCTGCGGTATAGCCACCGGATGTGACTCAGGACACGTCCCCGTAGGCCCGACATCGGTCTCGCCCGCCCCGTCCGCATACGCCACATGACTCTGATGATCCGGAGAATCCAGGTTAACGCCATCCCAACACGTGGGGAAAGTGATAACAGAGCGAATACCGCCCGGACAGAAACCCGTAGGAAGTGTCTGCGCATCCGGCGCCGCGCAGTTGAGATGCATGTTATCACCTGTCTCCGGCATACACCTATAACACACCTTCCGAGCCGACGTTTTCTCCGTCGCCAACGCATCCCCAACCAACATGCGAAACCCGGGTCTGAAAGCCGTAACACCAGTCTGATTCTTTGTATCCGGCGTATAATACACCGTTATCCCCGCCGCGCCTTTCAGCCCCTCACTAACAAACTGCGGCACCCTTTTATACGTGCCATTGCGAGCGCGGAAGTACAAGACTGCGGTCCAGTAGTTCGAGAAGTCTTCAGAAAACGTGCAGCTTGTGCATGTGGACGCGGTGACGAGGTCGTGGGACTGCGGCATGGAGGCTGTGAAGGAGTTTCCGCCGACGATTTGGTGGAGGTGGGGGGATGGGATGAGGGAGGGGGTGACGAGGGGGTCGAGGCGCTCGACGACGAGTTGCGAGCATTGGAAGCGGAGCATGGGGGGGATGGTTATGTTGAAGAAGGGGGGTTGGGCTGTGACATGGCGAGCGAGGAGGAGGAGGAGGAGGGGGAGGAGGGTTGGGAGCATGTTTGTGGTTGTGAGAGGTGGTCTTGGAAATGAAGATGGGAATGACGAGATGTCAAGAATATACACGACCTGAGCATACAGAAAATGTAGACTCTAGATATCTGCTTTCCGGACTTGCCTGCCGTCTCTCGCACCAGACCCACGATCACATGTCGTTGAGTGAACAGGCAATCTCGAGGTGATTGCAGTGGGGTCCGGGAATCCTTCCCTCGGGTTCTATCCTAATGTCGTACGACTTCATTTTAGCCTTTGAGAACGCTGGCAGTATCATACTCGACGATCACTGCGATACGCATGTGGGGCTTTGGTTATATATGAAAAGTAAATTGCTGTTGCTGCAAACCCATGTATGCAGCTGCATGCCAAGGACATCCTCCAAATCCTTTTCGCTGATCTCGAGGTCTGAAGAAGACTCTAGAAAGAGTTGACATGTGAAAGGAGATACGTTATGGCCAGTTTAGAACATACATAGCTGTAAAACCTTGAAGATCAAGATGCAATGTACTAGCAAAGAAGTATTCGGTACCTTTGAGACGGCTAGCTGTTCATCGTCCGCGTCGACGTATACAACACGTAGTATCGTTCTCTCCTCCACAAGCGGCTACTTGTAATCGTGTATTCGTTACATCCTCCTAGTTGAACAAGACGCCAACTGAAATGTGTGACGGGGGTTCTTCGTATCGAGAAAGCGTCACGACGGACTCTTGAGCGAGAGAGATGGTTAAGTCTCGTCGGTTTCATAGTCGTACGCTCGTGTGAGATGATGCGTCAGTCGTTTTCGGGGTATCTAAGGTCGTTATCATATTCAGCGCGGCATGGTTTGTAGTCTAGGTGAATCGAAGAATCGAACTCTGATCTTCTTGCAGAGCCGAGATGAAGCGGGCTTCGGGAAAGAAGCGTAGTCAGTGGAGTTAATTCATTTGCCAGCTTCCTTCATCGTGATAGCCAGACCGGAGGCAGTACTTGACATGCTGCTACCACTGCCACTTTTCCTTCTGTGGTGTTGTTTGGCATTCTCGGAGCCGGCGCTACCACGCCGACTTTTTGGGGCGGGCTGCACAGGGAAGTAGCCAGATCCGTCCTCGACGGCAGAGCGTACTGGTGTCCTTGCCCTGCTCTGTACCGGGCTCATGCGAAACGCTTCTGACCCAGCACTCCACCTCTGGCCCGGGCTTGCACCGCCTGTCAGACTCCGCGCATGCCTCCGAGTAGGCGTCTCGGCAGGCAACTGAAGCCGTGAGTTGATGCCCATCCACAGCGCCTCTTCGTCGTCGTCACCTGGCACTCTCCATCCTCCCACGCCTTCAAAGTCACGCGTCAATTCGCTTGTACCAATGAGCGCCGTGAGAGAGTTGTTCTTATGTTTCAGGAGACGTGACGTATGCGCCGAGTGTAGAGCTGCATCTTGCGAAGATGTCGTGCTAGCCGTGCTTGTTCGGCGATGGCGCTGCCCGGTCGGGGAGTGTCGGGCGGACGAGGGTATGAGAGGGGCACGAAGCGGAACTGGCTTCGAAGCCGACGGAGACAGCCATGCGCCTATGATTGCAATGGCGAGACGGCAATATACGGTTAATGCGCGGAAGGAGAGGAGCGATACGGCGATTGAGGTGGTGACGACGGCGAAGAAGGCGAGCGGGATGGAGACGGATAGCAGGACAAACGGCGTGACAGCATACACGGGGTTCCACAGGCTGAGCTCAAGACTGGATGAGCCCAGTCGAAGGAACATGATGGCGACCCGTGGTGGAGAAGGAAGGAACAATGACGGGTGTTCGCATGTGAAAGTTGCGGGGAAGCGCCAAGGTCAACCAGACGCGACCTCTCCGCCCCTTCTCTGCGGAGCATCGACAGCGAGCCTCTCCGCTCAATTCCCGCTGAATCGCCTTGCTGTCGTCCGCGCAGGTGTAATTCCAATTCCGATCAGCACGGCACTGAGCGATGTGCCCTTGAAGATGCTCTCGTACTGCTCGATCTTCAGACGGGTCGAGTAGGGCTGGCGCTTGATGCGGAGAAATGTCGCGCCTGTGACGGCCAGCCAGGCGCCGAAGAGGATTTCGTAACGGTACTTCTCCACCGCGGTTTCCGAGGCGTTACCAGACATGATACTGATGCGATCGGTCAAAAGCAAAGGTGGAAGGAGCGATGAGGGTTGCGGAATCGGGCGGCAGAGGCCTCGATAATATGGAGGATTTCATGACGTCGTTGGTTGGCTCACCATCACGCGCTCGCCACCGCTACTTGCATCCATCACACCACACCTCAGACCGCTGCCACACGACGGGAAAACATCGTGAACAATGTTGTCCACTCGTTCTCCATCATTGCTTTTGCGCATAGGTTACTACCGCCCAACCATTGTAAACTTACTAGCGTTTAGATACTGATTGGATCGCTTTGTCCATGCACGATTTCCTCTTTGTCTCGACCTTATCACGGAATCGCTCACCGCAATTTTATTCTAGGTAGTACATCACCCAAGATCTCAGCCTCATTTCAGGGTCACAATCTACCGAGACTGAAGCGCGTATCATGTCGACGCGAAATGTTTTTTGGAGGATCGATCGCAAGTCCTTGACCATTATTCCGATCACCATTGCCGTGATTCTCGGCATGGCATTCCTGATTTCACGGAAGCTAATACGAACCTTCTTCGGTCGTTTCAAGAAATCGATACTTCCGTTGACTAACACACCGCCACGCAAGACATCTTTCCAGCACCATCTCCAGGCTTTGCGCACGTGGTGGAAGTCTGCAATCTCTTCTGCCACTAGCTCGCCTCAGCCTCACGACCGCCTCACTCATCGAGGATGGTTCCAGCGTTACAATGCCGAGAAAAGTCTCCTTGAGGAAGAGCGTTGCAAGGAGATGCGAAAAGAATGGAAGCCGAGAGTGTTCATTCAAAATTACAGGGAGCACTGGAATCGGATTGCCGAAGAGCAGAAGAAAGCTCGACAAACGCAGTGGGAGAAATTCAAAGACAAGGTAGGACTTTAAGTATGTATCGATGCAATAAGCCATCACTTCTAATCATGATATCTCGCCATTAGTACTTTTTTTTACATCGTCTTTGTATGCAATGTGATCTGCGGTGGTACAACTGGGCGGAGCACACTGACGGCTTTGTCTCCTGCAACTTCTTCAAACAAAGATGATCCCCGGTTATGCTCCCGGTTAGTTATAGAATCCTGCTCTACTCTCAAAGACCATAATCGCAGTTCCAAATGTCATCTGCTTTACCAAAAGATGGCTACATCAAGTTTCACCTCACATATCCAAGAAGCCGATCTGGCTGACGCATCCGCCGAAGCGTCAGTCGAGGAGCTGCAACCCCAAGGCATCTCCAACCAAACGATCATCATTATAGTTTCCATACTAGGCTCTGCAACTATCTTGGCCATCGTCGTCGGAGTTGTAAGCTACTTTCGACATCGACGTCGGAGAAAGGCCAATCAAGAACGCCAACAGGAGATCGAACGGAGTTTGCAACGGGCTCGACGACCCGTCCTCACGTTAGACACAGATATACCAATCGCAACTCAGTACAGGAGGTCGGTTGCTCGAACCGGCTAGCGGACATCCTGCTATCAGATATCCCCGGGCCCGCAATGTGACCAAGATTCAAGCACTGTGCGACTACATGTCCGGACGTTCAACACACAGTCGCTCCAGCTTATCAAGATAGTTCCTGTCTCAATGCTTCATCTCAGCTCACAAAAACCCTTCAAACTATCAGTTTCACAAACTCAAGCCCGGCCAACACTCATGGCATTAACCCACGACCAAGTCGGTGCCATAGTCGCTAGCTGCGCAGGCGCGGTCTTGCTAACCATCTTCCTAATTCTTATCTTCGTCCACCCGGTCCGACTTTACACTTTCTCTCGACGCAAGTCTCCTCATTCCAACCCAGCTTTCACTACCGCAGACGAAGAATCCCAACGTCTCTCCATACCCGAGACTCGCTTCTCCCTTATCAGCCACTTCGAAACCATCGGTAACCTAGTCATACCGCCCCAGCATCGTCCTCTTCCCTCTGCACTAGACATCATCAACCGTGTAGCAATAGCCGTTGCGTTGCCTGCAGGTACAAAGCCCGCGGACTTGGATCCTGGAAGGAGTGCCGAAGCTGTAGAAAAAGCGTCGTGGACTCTCATCGAGCGTCAAGACTCGCTTGTCATGCGTGAAAGTGCTGCTCAAGAAAGCAAGAGGATGTCTGTGAATCATATGGAGCAGTTAGAGAAGCTGCAGAGTATGTTTGTTATTGGGGATGGAGAGGAGGATGAGGATTGGGATGATGCTGATTCAGTAGATCATGACTCGGAGGTGGCTCATGGTTTTGGGTCGGGTAAGGCGATGAGTGGGATGTATCATGCGGGGTAGACTGTATTAGAGTAAGATGTTGATGTTGATGTTGTGGCAATATGAGATCGTCTCGTATCGTGCAATGGGTTTTGGGAGATTCAAACAGTCATTATCGGAAGTCATTTGAGCATCTTAAGGAGCGTGGACACTACAGTATATCAAGGAAAATTCAAGCCCAGTGCGTCGTCTCTTGTTGTTCCCCAAGTTTCCAGATACACGCCATCCCATGGCGTCTCTGCGTTATGTTCACCAAGCCAGGATAGAGCAGGCAAAGTCTTTGATCTCCGTCGTCGCATGTGGTAGATCGCAGGTGTACTGCATCTCTAGACAATAGAGGTGGCTGTCTGTTTCGTGTTGTGGAAAGGAAGCAGAACGTGGGGAAACGCACGCCGTCTCGGCGCAGATCAGCCGACGCGCGCTTAGTCAGCTTCTGCTCAACACGCGACGCGTGACGCGTCTGTTCCTTCCATCTTCACCCGTCCAGTCGACTTGTTTTTAACTTTCCCCCTACCATCGCAAATCGAACGTAAACATCGCAACCATATCACACCCGCCCAATCTGAAGGTCCGGATGCGATAGACACTCATCCTCTCAAACCTTACTCGGCCTGAGTAACACGACCTGGGAGCTGTCAAGCACCTGCGGCTCCAGGAGAGCTGTCTGCGCGTGTCACAGAGAACGCGAATTTGTCGCGCGTGCCATGAATGCAAATCTGGTACTTCACATGCTCCACAGTCGCTAACCCACAGACGCAGCCTCAACATCGGAGCTCGCGAAGGTATCCTGGACCGCAATGTTCGGGGGCACGCGCTTCTTGTCCTTTGACAACTACCATTCGCCAGCATTACAGGCATTGTTCGCACCTTGACTGGCCGTCTAAAATGCTCATCACACAGCTTCAATGTTGTGCATGGTCATTGGCCAATGTCTCATGTTTCAAGATCGTCGCATTACCGAACGGCCCGGTCGCGGGATGATCACATCCACTAGGACAGCCCGGCAGTGAGGTAAAGCCCTCTGCAATACTGTTTTATTGCTCCTTCAGCACCCTGTGCGACGTCGAGAGATGGTCTCGGCCACAATTGTGTTTTGCGATCATGCGAGCGGCTAGCTGGCTTCGATTTGGAGAAATATTTCTCTGACCTGTACTACAGTCAGACTTCTTCACTGCGAGCAGTTCTCCATCCACAGCAATGCGATCCTCGCGCAAGTGTCAGCATTACGGAGTAACAGGCCCCAGCGCATAATGCGCCTCTTTGATATGCTGCACGTACGACATGAAGTGGGCATGTTTCTGATGTTTCTAGCGTTTCTAGTTCTACGTCTAGGATGTTTCAAGAACGGCACCCCGGACAGCATCACCATGTCCACTCTGCTCGACATATAGTATCGCTGTGGCACTTGGCCGGGCGCCTACTCTTGGTTCCTGAGTGAGTGTTGTGGCAGGCCACCGCCATTGACACATTCGCCTTCTGGTTTCTTCTTGCACATGTATTTGAGATACCCCACTACCTCCTTATAATAATGTTTGCGTTTGCTTCTGAAAGGCCGGTCTGGCACCTACTGGCATGCTTTACGACCTTCTTTTTGCTTTACTCATCGGCTGCCTTTTGGTTCGGCTCACGGGGATCATTCGCTAGCGAACATTACCCAGACAGCCTCACAGCAATCTTCTCTACACAGACCATCGATGCGCTCAACCAAGACGTAAGGTTGCGTAGTGCGCTACTATCACTCACAGAAGCCATCGCACTATCTTCCAGTGATATCGGTGAGAAGCTTCGTTCGGAAAGTCTCCAGAACTTTGGCGCCAATCTCACGGATGGTATCAAGCACGTTCGGTCGAAAGAGGGGTCAGAACTGAAGAGGAGGGACTTGCAGGATGACATCAGTAGTACTTTCCGAGATTTGACGGGTGCTGGTGGTATAGGCGGGTTCAATCTGACAGGTGGATTGGCCGGTGTACTGGGCAGCCTAGGGGACTTGATGACGGGCTCCCTTGGTACACCCGCTTTGTTTCTGGGTATAGGTTTAGGGTACGTAGGTGCCCACCACAACGAACAGACTAACCATTAGCAGAATGGGTACAACGACTGCTCTCAACCTGACCGACATGGAGGAAGCCAACGCGATAGCTTCGAGCATCGCCACCGCCTACAACGCTTCAGCAAGTGGTGCGAACCTCGTCGCTCAGCAACTTGGAAACGGCCTATCGAGGCAAATTACCCCTTCCTTCGATGACAACAACTTCTCTCTCGCCCCTGCGGCCTTTGCCCTGGCATCTGGCATTGGAAACGCGACTGCAGTAGGGTTCGGTCTGACAGAGCAACGTTTCGCGCCTTCGTCGGATTCGAGCATTGAGGGTCTAGCTGGAAATTTTGGTCTTGGGGTTGCAATGCCGATCGTATCCAACATTGACCTTCGAGCCACTATCAAGAGTTTGGGAAATAGTTCCGGTGTCTCGAGCTTCATGCAGAATCTTCCCAAGATCGCGGCAGCAGCAGGGCTGGGCCTAGGAGAAGGCGCAAGAAACGGCTTGGGCTTGACAGCATCAGAGCCATCAGGATCTGAGAATCAGAAGCGACAATCTGTGGATCCCACAGCAGACACGATAGACTTTCCGAGAACCGTAAAGCATTTCGCCAGAGGCCTTAGCCAGTCATTCATTCAGGGCAGCAACTTCTCAAATCTAGACATCGGGTCTATGACGGCCTTCCCCAACACGACCGAGCTCCAGGCCATGCTCCGACCTATGGCTGCGGGAGCTGGTGCGGGTATAGGCATGGGGATTGCCATCGGATTGAACTTCAAAGCAGTGGATGCTCCGCCAATGATCGCTAGTAATATTGACAGCGACAACGAACAAACAGCCTTGGCTGCGGAAGGTTTCACGCAAAACCTTTTTTCCAACCTGCTCATTAACGGTACCGCCATTCAACAAGCGAAATCGTTCATCGCGAACAACCCACCTCAAGCATTGCAGGGTATCGATGGTGCGAAGGCAGCGGAAGGCCTCGCTAGAGGTACCATCGAAGGCGTTGTGAGCGCGATGTATTCTGTCGGAGGAGTCAAGAACTTGATCAGTGGCGATCTTCCGGATACGGCATACGACAATGTGCCAGTTTTGGCACCGACACAGTTTAACGATACGCTAAACGGCTCGGCTGTTGGCTTTGCGCGAGGGCTTACAGGCAAAGCGACGATACTGGTTGCGGAGATCGTCAGAAACCTCACTCAGGGCATGTCAAAGTCTGATGTGGCTCCTCCATCACGTCGAAGCATTGTCGGAGAGTTCCACGAGGATTCCAGTGTAGGTAAGGAATTGCTGCTAGCTGAGCTTTTGCATATACTGACACATCGCAGTAGCATCTAGTCCGATTACCGCCCGTCAATCTCAAGGCGGAGCCAGCCAATTCCCTATAGCTATCGACCCCGCCACAGCGCAGAAAGGCGCACAGAAATTGGTCGATACTCTCACATGCCAGGGAATCGGCGGCATCGCGTCCGCAGCTTTTGGTGCTATGGCCGCGGCCAGAGCGAACGCTACTATGATGGGCAAAGCGATGGGCCAACTCGGTCAGACTCTCGACCCAACGGTATTGCAAGCACTGCCCCGAGGACCTATTACAGTCTTATCAGAAGGAAACATGTTCGAGATTATCATCGAAAGCCAGAGTGTGAAGATCAATGGCCTGGCGCTGGTCCCATTTGCAGTCATTACAGGACTACACGTCCTGTTCGCTGGTCTCGCATTTCTTACCTTCCTTCCATTATACCTTGTCTTGGGTGTAGTCTGGCGGTTCTCCGTCCTGACCGGCTTCCCAGTGGATGAAGCCAAGAACAGGAAATGGCGTATGGGCTTTTTGATCACGTTCGCCATTCTAGGCATCACTGGTATAATCCTAGGCATGGTCGGTATGGGAAGCTCTCGTCATTTCCGCGACACACATGGCATCATGGGCCTCATTTGTCTCATATTCCTTTTCCCAGCAGTGGGATTCTCCATCGTTCGTCTTCGTACAGAGATTCCACATCCCTCACCCGCAGCATTCGCCGGAATTAAAGGCCCTATCGCGGTTGCGAAGACACCGCAACGCATCTACCTCGTCAGTGGTATCAGTACCCAGCTACTATTGGGGCTAGGCCAATTCGCCTTCTTGCAGGGTTTCGCCACACTGCGTGCCATATCACTTTGCGTCGCCGACGCGGTGCTGACCTCAGCGAGCGTTTCTGGTCTCGTGAGTATTGTCTTGATGATACAAATCAGTGCCACGGCATTAGTCGGCATTCGGGCCTGGTTGGAACAACACATTGCCAAGAAAGAGGCAGCCGGCATGACTCGAACAACGACTGTTGGTTCTAGTGGGCTCAAACGAAGCGACACGATGGCTACGTTCGGTTTCGATAGGAAAGATCCGCTATCGGTTTCCAGATTGATCACCACCAAACCCAAACTCACACAACGAAAGACGGAAGAGCTCAAAGGCTCCGAAGACAGTGGTATCGGCACTCCATTCAACTTCAGGAAAGAAGGAAGCATCAACGAAGCTGAAGCACAAGACGACAACTTCCTCTCACCCGAAGAGCGGATCAACTACCAGGAGCGCGGCATCTACAACCCCAAAACCGGAGGCTATACATACCCAGTTCAGAGTATGAATTATGGCGATGAAGAGTTCTACAACAGGTCGACTACTTATGGAGAACGCCGCCCCTCTTCAGGCGTGTTTGACCCCTTGCTGTCTCCCCGGCCCCCAATGGCAGCCGCTACCGGACCGAGAATGACTGGCGTTACTGTTCAGGATTTGTGGCCTCCACCTATGCCGGCGAGTTTGTATATGACGACGAGGACGCAGAAGACTGTTAGCAGTAGGTATAGCAGGCCGATAGATGGGAATGTGCCCGTGAGGGATAGCTTTATGGGGTTTGGGAACCGATAGGGAAGGGTACTTCGGAGGGTAGACGAACTACATGTATACCACGATGTATGATAGAGAACTAGGAATATATCCAAATGAAGCACACTTTGAGAGACCATTCGCGTAGTGACCAAGCTCGATGTCGATGCGAATGATCGCGGCCCATGTCGTTGGTCACTCCGTGGTACAAACGGAGACCCGGTAGTTTCCGCTACGCCACCGTCGGTCGGTAGCCGAGTATATAAACCCGTCTTTCATACTTTGTGTTCACTCTTCATCGCACAAAGTCTCCCGAAAGATTTCTCAAAATCTCATGACTACCAGCTCATGTCTGGGACGTGGCTGCCTGCTTCCAAAAATTATTCCAGTCCGACTCATGAGACTGAGCTCGAAAAACTTCCTTCCACGATTACTTGTTGTGGTCGTCTCCCAACATACAACTTTGAGATGTTCTACGCTTTCTCGACACCTCAAAAGAAAGATATTCCAGGTGATGTAGATCGCTGCCTCCGCCCTGCTCCGAAATCAGATTCGTATTCTTCCATGACGATTCTTCTAAGCTCTGCTCTCCCAAAACTTTTATCAAACCAACGGATGCCTTGCGGCGCTGCCTCTCAAAAGAGAAGATAAGGAACGCATGTCGGGACCCAAAAATCAAGGTGTTGCTATTTTCATGTTGGTGGGCCTGGAGTATCGACTCGGAGCGGCTACAATCTATACTCCAAAAAGATCATACAGCGCGTACATGCTGCTGGCTGCTGGCTGCTGCAAGAGCGTATAAAAACAGCTCGGTGGTGCAGACATCTTCTCCTCTTCAATACACCGCGCGGACTCAAGGAACTAAAATCTTGACGAAACCGTGACATGTCTTTTCCTGAGCTGTGTTTCCAAAAGAGGAGCCTCCATCCATAATGGTTTGTGCGGAAGAAACGCAAAACAACTCAGGTCCGGTAAATGAGAAGAGCACCTTGCAACAGTAGATCGCGATGAATCTCTTCGTTGTGTGCGTTCGCGACCTCGTTGGTGGGCCGGTCGGCCTATATAAACTTTCAACTATGCCTGGAGAGGACTTCTGCACATCAATCTCTAGCACAAATTTCCAAAGATTCAAGGAAATCGCGGATGTGTGAGTTTCTGCTCTCCACGACCGATGAACTAAGAACACATGATTTGCGTCTGGCTGTGTGCATCGTTCATGCAAACAAAGTGCTCGTATTTAGAACGCGTCAGTTGTGCAGATGTGCCAAATGTCAAGAGCAAGACTTGCGCCGCCAAATTATATCATATCATGAGCAGAACATGTTGATGCAGGTCATGTGTTGATGTCCTTGAGGGACCAAAAACGACATGAACATGTACAACAAGCACACTTCAAAAGGCTGCCAACTTCACCTACATGTCCGGCGAGAGAGAAGCACCACCTAGCAGATCAATACGCCATGCATACTATGTGTCTGAGATTTCTTAAAACAAGTCTTCATGCATCCAAGACTTTGAGCATCTCCTCCACACTCTGGAACTTCTCCCTCTCCTTGCCTTTGCTCTTGCCTCTTGCTCGTTCAGCCTCATCGATCTTCTTCCAGTCCGACCAACTCAGCGGTCGTGTACTAGTAACATCATCTTTGATGCCATCCCAGCCGAGACCCGTGCTTCTATTGTCGCCGCTGGTATCGTTCAAAAACGGTACGTCGGCCTCCCAGTCCTGCGCAATGATGTCTGCAGATGCGAAAGCGTCTTGCATGGTGCTAGCGATGACGCCGGTAGGACCACGCTTGACCCAGCCTGCACAGTAGAGTCCATGGACGTGACCGGCTGTTAAACTTCCAGGCCCTGCCGATGGTGTGATGACACGCCCGTGCATGTCATTGGGTATTATGCCGAGCTTCTCGTCGAAGGGTACGCCGATGTCGGAAAGACCAGGCAGGCCGGTCGATTTGTATCCTACGGACCTAAAGGCTAGGGATGCTTCCAGCGATGTCTCCTCGTTCGTGGGTGCGACGCGGGCTCGTTGGTCGAAAGGATCGGCGTCGGGGACAAATTGTTGCTTTGTAAAGGCGATTAAAGAGAGGTGACCAGCGTCTGCGCGCATCGACTTGGGCGCTTGCATGAAGTCAAGGGCCCATGACCGAGACGCTTCCTCTTTAGTAGCCTTGCTACCTTTGAGAAGGACTTCAGCTATCCGCTTTTGTACTCGGGGGAGCTTCTTGATCTCGGGTGGGTAGAGGGAGCGGTCGATTGGTTCGAAGGCGACGGAGGGGATGTTCATGAGCTCGCGAGCCTCTTTGACAGTGAAGGCAGCCTGGCTTCCAGTAAGCGATATATCAATGCATGCGGATAATGAGACGTACCTGTATTGGCCCACGCCGGCCAACGACCCTTACAGATCGCACCCGACTCTCTGATAGCGTCTGGATAGCCTGCTCCGAGATGTCGGTATGCCGTAGACTGTCAACAGGGCTGAGCAAGATGCGCGCAACATCCAGCGCCACATTTCCCTGCCCTATGACGACTGCCTGTTCGCCAGCTTGGAGATTGGGTTCCAGGCTCCGAAACTGCGGCAGCGCATTGTACCATCCTACAAAAGACCTTGCTGAGTATACACCCGGTAAATCTTCGCCTGGAATTCCCAATTGCCTATCTTCACTTGCGCCGTATGAGAACAGTATCGCGTCGTAGTGGGGCTTCATCTTGGCCAACTCGATATCGTGTCCAACTCTCACATTGCCAATATAGTTGAAGCGCGGCGATTGCGCAACCTCCTCAAATGTGTCCTGGCAGTTCTTGACCTCTGGATGGTCCGGCGCAACGCCATAGCGGACAAGCCCGTACGGCACCGGGAGTTGCTCGTACATGTCCACGACGGCATCTTGGTTCTTGTTCATTAATCGGTATGCCGTGTAGAAGCCTGCCGGTCCCGAGCCGATGATTGCGACGCGAAGGCGCCCGCGCGCGGTTGCAGTCGTGCTGTAGGCATTGCGAAGTGGTCTTGGTGTTGCAGATGCGCTGTTGTATGGAGACGGCTTTGTTGTCCGATATCGTATCGTGCTGATCGCTCTCGCATGCTTCAAGGTACCATGGTCGCGTATTATCGGAGCCGACGCGCCTGATATGCGTTGAGTGCAGCTAGCGCAAACATAGGGCGTCCTCTGTAGGTGGCGGACAAGGTGCATGGTGTGAAGGTCCTTGCATCTGATAGCGGCGATCGCCGCACGAGGAACTTGGAGATGACTAAGGTCCACCGAACAGGACGCTCCCGAGGTCAATGGCACCCAACCTTGGACCCATGCAACGCCGCGACCATCACATTTACACTGGAATCATGATGAGCGAAAGCAAGTCCAATTCAATGCTTCGTGTTTACCATGATATGATCACGGTATTGTTGGGCCTCTCCTCCGCCCAACGTGCCGCCCAAACCACCGACAAAGCAAACCTGACCACAATTCCTTGCTGCAACTCATTGGGCCCCCACATGTTCCTGGCTAATACAGGTTTCAGCCGCTCGTGGCTGCGACTAGTCAATGCCTAAACCCGTCCCATCCGTGCTTCCTCACGTCATGAGCCGTTCTGGATCTACATTGGTCGATATTGATTGTTGTCATGACAACCCCATATTTACATACATATCACCCCAGGTCCCCGCGTGGGCCCATGTCAGCTATCAACCAGCATTTGCATCTCTTTGCTAATAAGCGAGAAGACGTCTCTCACCTTCTGTTCTGACGGTCGTGTGCAGCAGAACTTCCTTCCTTCGTTACTTCTCGCTCTCAATCGCAACAATGGCAGGCCGCTGGCAGCCCCATATGTACGCAGCTTCGAGGGATTCCATGATTGACACCGACCCCACTCGGTCGACGTTCAATCCAAAGGCCGTTACCATGGCTAGTCGCATGCCTCCTCCACCACCGAAGAAGAAGCAGGAAGGTCCTTACATCGACTTCAACAAGCACCCGGACAGCTACCTCATCCTTCCGTATGGTAACACACACGCGAAGGAAATGAGCCCGAAGACGAAAGTCTTCATCGACATTGCGCGATGGATCCAGTTCAGTCTGAAGATCCTCACTCTGCTTGGCGCAATTGGCATCATGCTGTGCGGTATCTTCATTCGAGGTGCGCAAGATACAGAGGGCTATATTTTGAGGATACCGGTATGCACAACTCAGTCAACATTTAAGACTTCGCTAACACAAACAGCCCGGTGTGGACCTCATCGTTTGTCTATACGCGATATACCATCTAGTCCGTAATCCCAAGACGCGACCAGCCGGAAGCTCCGCCAGCTACCACTTCTTTGCTCTCGTTACCGACGCCGGCTTTATCCCGTTCTACGTCTTCACCGTACTCATGGCTCGTCGCAACTCCGATATGGATGCCGGAACACTTGGGCGGTGGCGCACCATGTTCCCTACAGACAATGAGACAAACATAGTCCTGTTGACAACATGGATCACCGCAATTGCTACCGGCGGCCTCCACGTCCTCTCAACCGCCATTGATCTGTACTTGGCTATCCTCTTCAGGAAGATCTCAAAGCTGCCACCGGACATGAATCCGCTTGAGGACAACCTGACTTCGCGCAGAAAGACCAAGCACAAGCACAAGAACTCTTCAATCTCAGCCATTACACCTCTCACGTCAGACCAAGAGAAGAGGTTCAGCGACCAGAGCACCATTGCCGGAGACCGCCGCGATTCGAAAACTCCTTCCTACATCTACAGCGATGTCCCAAGTCCCACCAAGAACCAGGTCGCATTCATGCACACGCGAACAGACTCAGAAACCACGTATTCGCCTCACACACCTGCTTCAGCTCGCCAATCCAAGGAGCGCTTCTCCATGTACTCTCAGCCTCCTTCCGCATACCAGTCCCGCAAAGAGCTCAACCACCGCGACGATTTACTCAACGACGAGGAAGACAATCAGACACTGGCCCAACGCAAGTCTATGCTCTCTCAACAAGCGAACATCAAACGACACTCTCGTGGCGGATCCCACGTTACCTCGTCCTCCTCGAAGGAATCCTTCCACACTCCTCCCGGAACCGCACGCTCTTCCAAACAAGAAGCGACTGGTGATCTCTCCCTCCAGCGCAACTCCCAGCAAAGCCTCAAGAACGACAATTGGTTCGTGCATCCTGACGAGGAAGACGAGCACCACGACCACTACCCAGCGCCCAAGCAGACAATGTTCCCCTCCAACGCCAACAACGGCTACAACACTGTCTCTCCCTACGACGACGTCTCTGACTACGACGAAGAAGAGCCCGAGGCACCCGAACCTCTACGCATGAACCCCCTCAGCCAGAACCCGCCATCTCCCCCCGGCACAGCTACCTTCTACGACCCTTACAAAGCCACCTCCCCTCCCCCACCCAGCCTCCAGCGCACCAAGACCACAACATCCATCTCCACCGAAAAGACCTTCGACCGCTCGCACTCCCGCTCCGGCACCCCGAAATCGCGGTACTACGGCAACCTCCAAGCCGCGACCGAAGGCGTGCGCAGCGCCTCCAACTCTCCCTCCCCCACAAAAGGCTCCTTCCGCCAACAACCCAACCATTTTCCCAGCGCCACAAAACAATACGCCGTCAACACTCCTCCGCCCGTCCCCACGCACAACAACGTGGCCAACTCGCCCTTCACGCTGCACAAGAAGAGTTACACGAGCATCAAGCGCACGGGCGAGGCGAACTACACACCCAAGCAGGGCCAGTCGCCGCGCGTCGTCAGCCGCTCTGGTGTCGATTACATCAACCCGTATGAGTTTGATGAGTCGGATCTGGGTACCCCTGGACGCAGGAGAGATGTTAGTGGGAAGATTGCTGAGGAGGGGAGGAGTGGTGGGTGGAGTGGGATGACGCAGAGGAAGGTTAGTGGTGTTGCTTACTAGGGTTTGGGTCTTTTCTACTAGGGAGGCGTTTGATGGTATCTAGGTTCAAGGGCTTTTCTTGTGACGATGTTTTATACACATGATATGGGTTGTTCACTTTTCTTTGATGGGAACTGGGATTGGGAAGGGACTTGGGGGATTAGCATGACTACATAGTACGTTCTGGATGACTGAAAATGACGATATGGGATCTGTCTGCTGCATGAAACTGAGTTGCATCTTTTTGCTGGTACTTTGCTGTGATATTGTTGTGCAGACATGATGCGGATTTGCGCGGCCGTCCCTGCTAAAGTACAACACGAGGTTCAGCTGCTCAGGCTGTACTATCAACGTCATACTCGACGTCTGTTCTGATAACATACTTCGCACCCTCAACAACCCCCGTGCCTTCGTGAAGTAGCGCTCCTTGCGCCTCGCCATGCGGAAACACCGCAACACTGCCCATGATAGGCTTTACAGGGTAAGCGTTAATAACGCCCTCCTTAACACTAGGAACGAAGAAAGTCGTCTCACCACCTTTAAACTCGTCGTTCAGGTAGATAAGGAAGGTGAAGAGAGACGACTGGCGCGCGTCGGCTGGCGACGCATCGTATTTGTAAGCATCGGTAACGGGATCAATGCCTGAGGGTGGCCATGCGCCATCTGCCAAAAGTTAGCATATGAATCATTTTGGGTTTTAGAATCTACGAACCGATATGCATACGATACTCAGCACCAGGCACGTATCTGTACACTCTGAAGCGTCGGTTGATACCGCGGACTTTCTTGCCAGCCACGCTGTCCGGCACAAACGCTTTCACTCTTTCCCAGAGCTTGTCGTGGAATGCTTGGTCGACGATCCAGTAGAAGTTGTGGGCTAGCACACTAGTGTCTTCACCTTGCGGTCGCATCGGCGCATCGGGGATGAACTCTATAGTTTCGCCGGCTGCGATGATGGCGGAGCATTCCTCTGGAGAAAGTACGTCCTTGATCAGTCGGAGGTTGGGTACGATTGGGTGCTTGAAGCATTCTGTCTTGGGTCCTTTGCCGAGCAGGACGGCGTTGTCTTGAGAAGCGTAGAGGATTGCAGGATGAAGGTTCGGTGGTTTGCGCTGCAGACCGGCGGTAGTTTCAATGATGCGGAAGCGGTCCTTGAGGTCGGGGGAGCATGAGTTGAAGATGCTTTTGTCCTCGACGCTTTTCCGTACTTGACGAGTGGGCTTGCTGGTCCCACGCAGATCCCAAGTGTCTTGCAATGAGATACCTGATGCGATATCTATGCCGTGGGCTGTGGTGTCTGTCGGACCCGTAACTCGCAATATTGAGTCCAGCACGCCGATCAGTTCGTCGTTTTGCGCATTCGTACCGACTACTGTATGACTAGGGACCTGCACATGAATCGACAGTCCGGAGACTACGTCCAGAGTACGCACCCAGCGACAAAGAGCACCTAGTGTTGGGGTGTCTTTCCTGATGCGCATCTCCGCCAACAGGATGAGGGCTTCTGTGTACTTGGCGTCTGTAAGCGCACCTGATATGCGCGCAGTGAGGTTACTGCCATCTATTCTTACGCTTAGTCTTCGATTTCGAAACCCAAGATATCAGACATACCAGCTGAGTTCAGGCCGGTAGTACATGCTTGACGGAAGTCGTATACAGCAGTCCTCAGGTCTTTGCACGCTTTTGACTTGATTAGTAGTGGATGTGAGGATAGCGTTTGCAATGTCTCAATCGCGACCTCAATCTCTTCAGATGAGATGACCGAATGTACGCTTGCTGGCTCGAGTGGATTCGCATCTTGTGGTGGACTTGGAATGCTGTTCGGGTACTGCTTCTTTGCAGCCTGCAGTTGCGCATTCGCGCTACGTTTCCGCTTGGCCATGCTTGATGATTAATTTTCTAGACGTGAAACTGGACAGCGGAATAGTATCCACCAAGGATGTGTCAGCGATCACCGTGACGGATGTGAAGTAGTCCGTCCTGTACGTGCATGCCGAGGTTTACGGCGGCGAACGTAGAAATTTTGTGGTCTGTGCACTGGACTAGGCGGGGCAATGTTGTGCAGTACCAGTGCGGAAAGGCCCGCTCTCCGGTCTCACCACCTCAGAATACATGCAGGTGCGTCACACTTACATGTCTGAGCCTCAGACTCGATTTCCCTTACGTTCAGCCCGGACCTCGTTCGCTCGATGTCCGACCGAGAGTTCTGACCTTATTCATTGCAAAAGGACTATGTATATCTCGATGCCTACTGTATCCACAGTGGTGCAGTAGACTAGAAGCCCTGAGCCCACACACTCGGCAGTTCAACGGCGCTATGCAGTCTACGGGGTCTGAGACAGGATTATCGGAACGGGGTTAACGACAAACAATGGGCCGACGTACGTGTTATGCGCGGATCGAGGGGTACATTCCAGAATCTCGAGTACCCAGGTATATAGATAACTCGGGCGATCGCCCTTTTCTTTTTCTTCACACATCTATACAAATTTTCGCTCATACATCTATCTGAATATACTCTTACTTTAACACATACCCCCACTTCGACATACATACATACTCACCAAAATGGCTTCCACCTCCTTCTACCAGGCCACCGTGCCCACCTTCAAGGGCATCGCCAACAGCGCTGTTGGCTTCCTCACAGCAGCCAAGGAAGAGCAGGCAAAGAACAGCTCGCTGCCCTCCGACCAGGACCTTCTCAACGCCCAGCTCGGCGACATGCTTCCCCTCCGCATGCAACCCATCCTCGTCGGCAAGTTCCCACTCGATGGCCTCACCACCCTGAAGCTCAACGGATCGGCCGCACCCCCTAACCTGGACCCCTCATCATTCTCGTCCCTCGACGACGTCATCAACTTCTTCAAGCAGTTTGCCGCTGTCTTTGACGCCGTTGACGAGAAGACTTACAACGAGAGCGCTGGAAAGAGCTTCGATGTAACCGTTGCGGGCAAGACTATGACTATGTCTAACTTGGCTGAATACTATAACAGCTTCGTCATTCCCAACAGTTAGTATTACCCTCGATGGAACTACATGTCAAATGTAGAATGTATGCTCACACGGACTTTCAGGCTACTTCCACCTCAACGCCATGTACATGCTATTGAGGAGCAAGGGATTCACTCTTGGCAAGGGCATCTACGTCAAGCCTTTCTTCACCGAGCAGGCAAAGAAGGACTGGGCCCCGTTGATGGGTTAGAGAGCGCCATATGCTGAGCTGCGCTGTGTCTATTCAGCGAAAAGACTCGATAATCAAAGAGCACGCATTGGATAGAAATGAAATGAATAACATCACGTCAATCTAGTCGACAGAGGACAACTAGACCTGCCTACACCTATTAGTTTTCTTGCTCGTATGGGAGTGGGTGTCTAATGGATAATTGAGTACACAGAACAGAAGACATTGCCAGAATGTCTGTCAGCCTGTAGTGCTGATGTTCATTGTTCTTATCAGCTACTTTACTTGTCGAAAGCATCTCTCAGCTTCTCAAAGTGTGCTCTCATCTCCTCCCCAAGCTTTCCTTCAACATCTGCCAAAATCGTACACACCAAGCTATAGTTGTTACACAAGAATCTCTCCCTCTTCCGTGCATCGCTGATACCCTTACTCAGCTTGGTGAGGTAGGCTTCGTACTCGCTTCTCAGTCTGCCCACGGATACACTGACTGGCTCGTCGTCGCCTGCTTCCGAAGAGAGAGCCAGGATGCCTTGGAGAAGGTTTGCAAACTTTTGTGTGAGAGGTGTTGGCGCTGTGGAGGTAGCGGTGAAAGAGCTGGAGCCAAGTAGCGCCGCACCAGTCGAAGGTCGGCCGGGTAGAGATGCAGTGACTTTCTGAAGCGAGGTGCAATGCATGTCCAGAACCTGCTGGAACCTTGGCCACAGTAACATGTTGGTTGCGTTGATGTAGCCTTCTACCGTCGGCACCTTTCTACGTTGTAGCTCGAATGCGAAGTGCTGGTTGAGTCGTACACACAGGAGTATACCAAGCGTGTCTGTTGTTGCTTCAACGAGCGACTTTGTAACCGCTTGGCCGACTGCTAGCGTAGGCTCGAAGATTGAGTTAAAGGTTCGTGAGATCGCGTGAAAGTTTTGTGATGGGGCGAAGTATGTAGATATGAAGGTGTACTCAAAACATGCGTTGTCGACGAGTGCGAGGTTGAAGCTGCGGAAAGGGACTTCGAGGTAATGCGGCGACTTCTCGTCCTCGGCAACGTTCGCTGGCAAGGCATTGACAGAGGAGCTCTTCAGTGCGTCGCGACGTCGTCCGAGAGAAAAAGCGTCGTATGCAACTGGTGCGTTTCGAGACTGACCGAGCAGAGTTCCAGCTCTCCTCGCACTGGGATCTTCGCCCAGTACATCGTACCTGTCCATGGCATGTACTTTGATCTTTTCGAGCGCAGTTCGATAGCGGCTGAAGTGGTTGAGATAGTACCACCGCATGGTATATATGTATGCCTGCGCTATCTGTTGCGCAAGCTCTGGCTGGTGTTTCGCGAGGAAAGAATACAAGTCCTTGTATTTTAGGAATGCTTGCTGTTGGATGATCTGCGCATTAATGGAAGGTGAACGGATGGCCTTGATCTGGGCGACTACATAGTCTCGTATTCGTTCAACGGCGCGGTTTACGAGATCGTCCAGCAGGGGCTTGACGTCCTTTGTGGCCATCAAGTCTGGATGTTCTTTGGCTTTGTCGTTGACTGTCTTGGACCGTTTCTCGACTTCTGCAAGGGCGCGCACGAAGCCGTCATCGACCGGACCTTCAGCGATCTTACGCACGACAGCTGGTGATATGCTGATGTCTTCGACCGCCGGTCCCAGCAGCTTCTCCACCACTTTTCGGTTTTCCAGCTTGGTGTTCAGAGCAATGGACCGGTTCTGGAGTGATTCTATCTCTGCAGACACAGCCTCGAGATCAGACTGGAAGTTTGTCAGGTTTGCTTCCACCGACTTGAGCACCTCATCGCACGCCAGTATCGACTTGTGTAGGTCCTCAAACTTGTCTTTGTCTTTGTCATCTGCAAGCACAATGAGCAAAGACCTGGGACTCTGAGCATGAAAACATACATTCTTCGACTGACTGCGCGCTATATGTATGTACAGAAGTGGGCTGCTGTCGCTCTGCGGTCTTCGCCGCTGCGAAATCGTGCAAGCTCAGGTCCCCGAAATCAATATCCTCCTCTACCGTTTCAGGTTTCTCCGATATACGCGTCGAGTCTTCCCCGTTCGTGGCAGGCGAGTTGCGCGGTGGTCCTCCCATAATCGACTCTAGCACGTGTATGGGATCTGGCACGTTGGGCGGAACACCCCCTGTCTGGCGCCTACGTGGCCCGCCATTTGGCATGCGCGCGGATAGAGGCAGGCTCGCAGTCGAAGCATTAGGCGATATGAGGGGCGTCAGCGAAGACGATCGCGGATTCAGCCCCGGCCTCACGGGTTGCGCGGGCGCTGGATAGCCCCTTCGGGGAGCGGGCGAGTACGAGTCGCGTCGTGGAGGCGGCGTGCCGGTGGGTGTCGAGTACGAAGAGAGCCTATCTAGACCCCACATGATGCCTACTGGGTCGCAATCAGTTCAAGGGTGCATGCTAAGAATCAAACACGGATAGCGAGTCCTGAGGGCAGCTGTAGAGCACCTCGATTCACATAGCAGGCCCGGCGATTGTTTTATCCGCGGACTAGACAGGGATCCGCTAGCGCCGCCTTCCCCTCCGCGCCTGCCCAATTTTGCCCACGCAAAAGACTTCTCTCTCCATCTCCATTTAAGGACACTGCCCACCCCACTGCCCTTCGCCCAGCAGCCCGAACTCAGCCTCTTCCTCCCCGTCGCATCAACTCTCATTCATCACCATGGCGGACAACAACGACGCGCAGGTACGTCCCTCGGAATCCAGCCCCGCATGTGCTCTTACCCCACCCTTCGGAGCACTGTCGCCAGCTGCGCTCCAGCTTCGCACCCTCTTGCGCCGCCCTCTTGCGCCCCGTACTGACGCCGCAAATTATAGCATGAGCACACCTTCGACTCCGCCGATGCGGGTGCCTCTACCACCTACCCCATGCAGTGCTCTGCCTTGAGGAAGAACGGTTTCGTCTGCATCAAGAACCGCCCCTGCAAGATCGTCGAGATGACCACCTCCAAGACCGGAAAGCACGGTCACGCCAAGGTCCATCTGGTCGCCATCGACATCTTCACCAGCAAGAAGCTCGAAGATCTCTGCCCCTCCACCCACAACATGGACGTTCCCAACGTCACCCGTCGCGAGTACCAGCTCGTAAGTGGCCCATGAGGCTCCAATGCGAAGCCCGAGCTAACCCGCGAACTAGCTCGACGTCACTGACGACGGTTTCCTCTCCCTCATGTCCGACGACGGTTCCACCAAGGACGACGTCAAGATCCCCGATGGTGAAGTTGGTGACAAGATCAACAAGATGTTCACCGAGGACGGAAAGGACACCAGTAAGTTACACTCGGAATAGGCGATTTTTTGGGTCATGCTGACATACCACCAGACGTCATTATCCTTACTGCCATGGGTGAGGAGGCCTGCATCGATGCCAAGGAGGCTCCCAAATAAGCGCATCGCTCAATACGTAGACTGTTTGACAGGAAGCAAGGCGCGGACTGCAGACAGATTACAAACGGGGCTGCAACACTCTTTGCATATTGCGTGCAAAGTTGTAGCTCCGCGGCAAACGTAGCATTCTCCCGTGCGATTTGCACTAGGCGACCAATGCACGAGGTTCTTCGGATGGTTTTGGGTTCTTTGCATTGCCATGTCTGGGAAACGTATTACGATGCATTTCCCTCTTTAGATATATCCCTTACGCTTCTGGCAATGAATAAAAGGTGATGACTTTACGGCAAATGTCGCGTCCCTCATTGGTAGAAAATTCGTGTGACTGGTTGCCGGATCCGCGCTAGTCGCCCGCGAACTTCGATCTCGTGTATCCTGGACAACAACCATGGAACTATAACATGTGACGCAGCACTAAATCGCACTTGATCTCACCTGCAGCCTGGCTACCTTGAAATACCTGCATCGACTCTTTCCTTGTCCAGCTACACCGCCAAATCCATTTAAGCCTCGTCTATGTCGACTAAAGGCCCCGTTTGTGGCGTCGAAAACTGCCGGTCTAGACGCTACGAAGAGGGCGAAGACGGCTTCTTGTATTGTCAGAACGGCCACCAACAGGCTGGCTTAGTCCGCGGAGAAGATGACGATGACTACGTAGGGGCTTCTCGAACAGTCACGCGCAAGAAGAAAGAGACGGATGATGACGCCAAATCCACTGGTAAAATTTACAAGGGCGCCCGAGGTTTTGATCTATACTTGAAATGTCTACAGCTCGTCCTGCGACATCAACTTTGGTTCCTCGTCAAGGATCGAGGATTACCCGTGGAGCTTGAAGCAGTCACACGCGATCTCTGGTCGCTGCGCATTGCTCAACTTGGAGACCGGATCGCGAGTCAGGATGAAGAGTCCTCAGAGTCACAGAGTCAACCACTTTTCAGCACCATGGAAAGCGAGGATGATGCCACAGATACTGAGAAGGGTCATCTTAGAGATACCAAGGGAAAAAGGAGCATGAGATTAGCCGCCGCACCCAATCTCAATGATTGTCTAGTCTTGTGCTACCTTGGTATCTTGACACTAAGGCTGCCGTTTACACCAGGCGATGTCTATGCGTGGGTCATTGATGGCAAACTAGCATATCGCAGAGCAATCAAGCTACTGCCACTCACCATGAGAGATCGACTGTTACCTGCGTACCGTGCTGTTCTCGATCCGAGCGCATCGCTTACTTATACACGATTTTACAAGACGCTCATAGACCTACAAATGAGCTACAGCAAAGACCACGGTATCACATGGCCAGCTCTGAACGTGCCGCTCCTTCTGTTCCGCTATCTGAAAGAGCTTGCCTTGCCACTGGAGCTGTATGATGCAACAAAACGACTCGGCGACTTGCTCGGCTATGACTTCGCTCCTCACCACGATGGTAAGAAGCGTCTGAGTATACGGCATCTCGCTGAGGCGCAACTAGTGAGCTCCCTCGTCATATGCATCAAGCTACTTTATCCTCTCGACAATGAGAAGCGTTATCCGAAATCATCTTCCGAACCAACAGCGGCGACGATGAACTGGGAATTGTGGCGGGAGCAGATGAAGGCCGCGGAGGAAGCCAGGCGAGGAGGCAGGGGACGCTTCACGACCGAGGAGTTGACAAAGGTGCGGGAGAAAGATGTTCTCACGATGGGCCCTGAAGAGATGGATCAGTACCTGGACTTCTACGCCACCGAGTATCTGGATGATGCCGAAATTCAGCGCACCAGGGATGCTGATGACTTCCGACATGCGCTGTACAATATGTTTCCTATCGACACTACAATACTTCATCCTCCACAGGAGGCATCCCACACTTTACCGTTAAACGAAAAACTGGAGGTGATAAAAGTGGTTCAGGGCGCAATGGAGACAGTCCCAGTGGTAGCCGAGGAGAACATTGAGATACTTAGGATAGGGCAGGCATACCCGATTTGGAAGACGGAAGAAGAGATTCCTGATGTAGCAAAGACGCTGTACAGAGAAGCTGCAAAAATTGCAGGGCTATCGATGGATATGCTCATCTTAGCAGTCGGTTCCACAGAAGCAAGGGTTGAGCAGTGGAAGAAGGCACAGAAGAGGCAAGCTTGAGGTCGCCACGTGCATGTAATAATACAAATCTAAAGCTTGACTATCACATACGAAAAAGCTGTCTTCTTCGAAATTAATGCACGCTTGATGCGCCGGTTTGGAGGGATGGAAGGCGTCACACGTGAGGGGCGCTTGACGCGCGCTAACGATTGCCGGCCTAGCATGGGTGTCTGTGCGCGCACACAGTGTGGAATTCGTCTACCACTTCCGCCCTCAACCTCGATACTGAGATCACGGAACACCGCAACACCGCCAAAGATGCAGATCTTCGTGAAGACCCTGACGGGCAAGACCATCACGCTCGAAGGTATATCTCGGATGCACGAATTGCAATGGGCCCCGCGCTGACTTATTCGCAGTTGAGAGCAGTGACACCATCGGTACGCACACCCCCAATGCCACTCGACGGCAGTACTCCGCACCGCGCCGCATCGCATCGCATCGCCCGCGCTTGCAAAACATGTAGAAGAGGGAGGATAGAAGCTGACAGCGGGCAGACAACGTCAAGTCCAAGATCCAGGACAAGGAGGGCATTCCCCCGGACCAACAGCGCCTGATCTTCGCCGGAAAGCAGCTCGAGGATGGCCGCACTCTGTCCGACTACAACATCCAGAAGGAGTCCACCCTCCACTTGGTCCTCCGTCTCCGTGGTGGTATCATTGAGCCTTCGCTCAAGGCCCTTGCCTCCAAGTACAACTGCGACAAGATGATCTGCCGCAAGTGCTACGCACGCCTACCACCGAGGGCTGTCAACTGCGTACGTCATGAGAAAATCCCTGTCCCTTGAACCAGGAACGGTTGGGGTATCGGACTTTGACTAACAACACCACAGCGCAAGAAGAAGTGCGGACACACCAACCAGCTCCGCCCCAAGAAGAAGTTGAAGTAAACTACTCGCCTCTATCGGCGTCTGGCGAAGAGAGCAACGGGGTCGGTGGAAACGAATTGCAACGATTGCATGCGATGGATATGAGGGCTAGGTCGCTACTACTTCTTCCACAGCACATGGCATCAATGGCGTGCTTGTCTTGTCTCGCATCTGAGACTTTATGAAGGGAATCAGGCATGTAGAGTGAATCGATCAAATTCAAACACCACCAGCTTCGACTCTATTGCTCCCCATCTTGCTACATCTTGCTGCACATGTTCGATGGCCTTGCAGTATGTCACGTGAGATCGCGTCACGAGCGTAATTTATGACGTCACCGATCATACCGCACGGTGCTCCAACACCAAACGCCTTGGAACGCACTGATGCATTTCAACTCTTGAACTGTGATGCTCCATGTCGTATGAGCCTTGAGATTTGGGATTATGAGGCCATGGCCGCGTGTCAGACATAATCACATCAACATCCGACAGTTTTTGAATTTTCGTTTGATTTGATCGTAGAAAACATCGAATATACAAGTACACAGAATTTTTCTTGCTCACATACTAAACACTCGTAGATAGGAAATCGAACGTCTTCTCCGCCGTGGCTGATGATCGTCGCAATAAGTACCGTGATGCCGGGCCGTAGTGCCATCTCTCGACACAGTTCCCCATTCGTCACTCTCACCGTAGACCAAAAGCGCCACCGAACGTATAGAGCAGACGCCGATCCAACAGATGTTTCGTATCCAGCAGGTAAAAGAAAGTACACATCATCTCTTGTTCAGAGAAGACCATACGTGTAAACAAGAAAAGGGAAGAACTCGAAACTCCGAGATGCAACGAGGAGCGTGAAAATGGTATCGTAACGCCTCGCTATGCATATAAAAACAGGGTAGAATTCAAGAAGTATAGGTAGTGTACGCGCGGTCGACGAAGGGCTCGGTGGCGGACGTGTGCCGTCTGATGTTGTTGCGGTGGTGGTACGAACGCAGAAAGAAACGGGTATAGTTGAACGGAGTTTGCCATTCGGTGTGGCGTGGGTGATGCTAACACAGAGCTGTTTAGACACGGGGCTTCTTCCAGTAATATTGCTATCAATGGTTAGCGACTGATACCGAGAAAGACATTGATGAACAACGGGTGTAGGGGCTGGTGAGTGTGACGTACCTTGTGTGTCTTCCTCACAGACCGTAGTCCAGTGCTGCGTGTACCGGCGGTGATGGTTTCACGCCTCATCTGGTTGGTGTCCATCTCAGGGACGTAGTAGAACTCGTTCTCAAGCGGCTGGCCAGCGGCATCCTTGCCGGCACGGGGGATCTCACCAACACAGGGGGTGTCGTCTAGGATCCTCTTGAGCTCTTGTCTAGAGAGCTGAGGAAGGGGTGTGGATGCACCGTTGCCCTCTTCATCCTTGCCATCTGTGCTCTTAATCGCACAAGCCTTCAATTCGGCGGGAAGGTTGCTATGGATGGCGGAGAGTGGCTGCGAGTGGATACGAGAGAACGCCAACTGGTTGATGACATGGTTCTTGATGGGCGACTCTTTGAACCGGATAGGCTCGGTAACTCGACGTCTGGGAGACGGTGATAGTAGTGGTCCGCGCATACGGGGGGCGTTGGACTGTGTTGGCGTAGCTGTGTTGAAAGAAGCCATGCCGTTGAGCAAGTTCTGACCGAAGGGTCCGAATGAGTGTACGACAGGGTCGTTCTCTTCGTCGTTGTCGGAGAAGTCGTCGGCAGCGAAGTTGATACTCTCCTTGGGGTCGATGATAGGACGAACTTCGTGACTAGACCTGGAGGTTGGGAGAGAGGGGCGGATAAAGGTCTGGTCTGCAGAGCCTGGGGTCTTGACGCCAGGGCTGTCTACACTTGCATCGGCATCTTCGAACACTTGAACAGGACCGGACTGGGCATTCGAGCTGAGGCCCGCGAAGACGGGAGGGCGGATAGGGCTTTGAGAGACAGGCGAGCGTGGAACGACAGGAGGACTAGAGGCCAAGTTCTCCTGGGTACGCGTACGAGTCGGGGTAGGCATGCCTTCTTCCTCGGATTCCCAGGAGAACTTTGATACAGGGATGGTCGGCCAGGCAATCATGACGCGGGTATCCTGTACATCCAGCATGATGGCCGTCTCGGGGTTCTCTGACATGTAAGTATCTCCCTTGCTCAGCTCGAAGATGCGTCCCTTGCAGTGGATCTTCGCACCGTTCCATCCCAGACATTCAACCTCGATGTAGCCGTGCGGGTATGGCGGGCTTGGCGCGTGGTAGGCAGCTTGGACGTGGACGCGTGAGATGAGGCGGTTGGTGGAAAGCTGGTAGTCGGACGTGTTGGAGCTGCGGCCCATTCTCACGACCTCGCCATCTGCGGGGAGGTCGACGGTGGGCACAGCACCGAGTGGGGTCCTCTCCGACAGAGCAGAGAAGGTTCGCTCGAAGCCCGGCCGGGCATGGCGGGGCGACGAGGAGAGAATGTTGGTCGACGACGTGGGCTGGGGGGTCGGGTAGTACTTCAGCTGCTTGGGGAAGGTGGGCGAGTCCTCTTCGAACTTGCGTTTCGAGGACGTTGGGCGTGGAAAGGGCGATGAAGAGAATGGCCCGTCTTCGCCGAAGGCCGGAAGAAGCGTTGGGGTGGGCTTCCGAACATGGCCCGACTGTGTCTCTGTCGACTGGATGAGGGAGTGCGGCATCGCCTTGCTGGGTGAAAAGTCCATCTCGTGTGGGGAGCTCCTAAGACGCGGTGCTGCTGGCGTGTCGAGGTCTATGGGGTAAGGTGGACGTGTCTCGAAGGAGACGGGCAGGCCGGCGGCTGCAGAAGGAGTGTTGGGAACGCGAAGATTGACACGAGGCGGTATGAGAAAAGAAAGACGTAGGTTAGGAGGAGGAGGCCATGAGGTCAATTGCGAAACTACGGGTCACGAACGCGATCATGGAAGACGTCGCGACACGCGGGTGTGGGTTGGCTAGCGTGATGAAGCTAGGACCGTCGTAAGAACCAGCACCCGACTTCACCACGCATTCCGCCCTTGCAATACGTCTTTTGTAACATGCTTTCAGATACAAAATGCCCTGCGTGTCTCAGCTAGTCCGATTGCATTCTTTTCCAGGCTTTTGCAGCGCTTCTTCGCTATACATATCGCAAAGTTCAGTCACGTTGGCCATATCCGTTCACCAGCCTCTGTGCACGAGCACAATTATTACGCCTATGACATACATTCTGTCCTCGGCTGCCACTTTAACTTGGTTTTCTCCGCTCTGCCAGCCCCTCTGCACTGCAGCCAATTCCACATTAATCTGCAATCATTGGTAATATCTACGCGCTGAGACGGAATCTTTCACACTTTCTGCTGCCCTAATGGCATACACGTCGGTTACAGTAAACTTCACGACTGCGTGAAGTAAAGTGAATACCCCAAAAGCAATCTACACGCAGGCACTCAACGCGTACCGAGATCTTGATGTACTACGCGTCCTTGGGCAGCGATCGAATGGACCCACAGCCGTACGCCAATATCCAGATACAGGCAAACGTCACGCAGGTGAAAAGAAAAACTTTCTGCAGCAATCGATGCAGCTAACGCGAGAGCAAACACGTTCGTAACCAAAGTGGACCGGTAGGGCCGACGGACGCGCGACTGTGGTATAGACGCGTCGTGAAAGATGGCCAGGCGAGCGCACGGTGATGGCGTTTCGGCTGGACCGTGTTCGGACTGGCTTCGATCAATCGATAACGAACACTTTTGTCTCGTGTGGGCAATCCAATATAGACTTGATAATTGCTGCCGCGTCCACGAAACCTTAATGGTCCAGTCCACGATGGTGTGAACATCTTGCATCCACTTTTCTGTGACGGGCACAAATGACCTCGGGCTGATAGCCTGTGTACCCCTATAGCACATTGACGCGCTGCTCATGAAACGGCTGACGGCATGGGGACAAGGACTGAAATTGAAATCCATCGGCTGGTGACATTGCAAGGGTGAATAGCCTGTCGTGTGCTTGAGGATACTGCGACGCGACGATTGGCTCTGAGGAGCCCCGCATTTGACTTCGGGGCTTCGGAGAAACTGTGGCGCCGGCAAAAAGTTCGAAGAGTTGGGACAAGGGTCTAGCCCAGAATTTCCAGCGACCAGCAACATCGCACCATACCACAGCAACAATGGCCAAATCCAAGACCCTTACCAAGAAGGTTGAGAAAGCGCCCGAGGCGCCGCTCACTACCAAAGCCACGAATGGCACGCCCTACCAGCTCGACCCGTCGCAAGTCGAGCGCGCGGCCAAGGCGCTCGTTGCGCACATGAAGAAACACGTCGAGGACAAGAAGGAGGAAGCACCCAAGAAGAGCTTGGCAGCCGATGAGGACGAGGCGGAGGAGGTCGACGAGCCCATCTTTCTCAGTCTGGCGACGAAGAAGCAGATTGGCAACACCAAGAGCATGAAGCCTCTGGCAATGTATGTTCGCGCATCGCAGCGCTTGCGCCACACCGCTAACATATACTAGCAAGCTGCCCCATCCCATCATTGCAAGCGATGTACGGATATGCATCTTCACCAAAGACCCGCAAAGAGCGTACAAAGACCTCGTCGCATCCGACGCTTTCCCGGCCGCCCTTCGCGGAAAGGTGCAGCGTGTGCTCGGTGTAGACAAGCTGAAGAAGCGATACAAGGCATTCGAGCAGAAGCGCGCGCTTCTCGCCGAGTACGACGTTTTCATGGTCGACGATCGAATTATCAAGATTGTCGCAGAGTGCCTCGGCAAAGTCTTCTACAAGAGCAAGTCAAAGCGCCCAATTCCAATCCGCCTTACTGCTGGCGCATACATCGACAAGAGCGCAAAGAAGGACAAGGATGCGAAGGAGTCCCAGAATGTGGTCGGCACACCGCAAGGTGTAGCAAAGGAGATTGAGTCTGCTCTCAACTCGACCTACCTCAGCATGAGCCCCTCCGCCAACACATCTATCAAGGTCGCCAACCTCTCCATGACCCCTCAGCAGATTACGGAGAACACTGCCGCTGTCGTGTCCGAAGTCGTTAACAAGCACGTCGGTCAGGGCTGGCGCAACATCCGCAGTCTGCACGTCAAAGGTCCCGCGACCAAGGCCCTGCCCATCTGGCTCGCCGACGAACTATGGACTGAGTCTGAGCAAATCCTTGAAGGACCGTACCACAAGGCCATCACAGAGGGCACACCAAAGGGCAAGTCTGCAGAGCGCAAGAGGAAGTGGGATGAGTGGGAGGAGGAGATGCTCGACGATGAAGAGCTCGCTGCGAAGCAGGCCAGGAGAGAGGCCAAGAAGGCTAAGAAGACAGAGAAGAAGAGCTCCATCAGCAAGGAGAAGCGGAAAGCAATGAAGCAAGAGGCACTCCAGTCGGTACAGACACCGTTGATTGCTGGTTAAACAATCCATTACAATCATCATTGCATGGCACGGCGCAATGTGTTGGCGTTCCGGCGTTCAAAAGATCTGTTTGACGATATGATAGTATACCACTGGTCGGCACATAGCAACATAGAGTCTGTGCAACTGTTAGAATGTACATTTGCTTTCTATGAATCACGAAGACACTGCCTTGATCATATTGTGTTTTTTGCGTGAACGGAAAAGCTATGGAGAGCTATGACCATGTCCGGCTGTACCTGCCTCGGCTTGATGCCAACGTCATACAACGCCGCGCAGATCAGTGCGCGTCTCATGTACTCTCAGCTTGCGCCTCTCAAACTTCCACGTCCCACTTTCATTCCATCATCGCCAAAATGCTGCACTTACTTCCAATTTCGACGCTCCTACTTGTGACACAGGTGATCGCGTCACCACTCGCACGCAGCGATTCCAAGCCCCTCCCACTGCTCATCTGGCACGGCTTAGGCGACAACTATGCCGCAGACGGCCTGCATAGCGTAGGCGACCTCGCAAACGAGACGAACCCCGACACATACGTATACTACATCCGGCTTGATGAAGATGCTGGAAGCGATCGAACAGCCACATTCTTGGGCAATGTTACAGAGCAGATTGCGCAGGTCTGCGACGACATCGCAGAACACGCGGTTCTGAGCAAAGCCCCAGGCCTCAACGCGCTTGGCTTTTCGCAAGGCGGTCAGTTCCTCCGTGGAATGATAGAGCGCTGTGGCGACAGAATCAAAGTCAAGAACCTCGTCACATTTGGTAGTCAACACAACGGCATCGCAAAGTATCAGCTTTGTAAAGACGGAGACTGGCTTTGCAAGGGCTACATCGGACTGCTCAAATCCAACACCTGGGGCGCATGGGTGCAGGGGCACCTGGTGCCGGCGCAGTATTTCAAGGCCACGAACGAGACGACTGGAGAACCCACGGAAGAGTATCTCGAATCCTCCAACTTCATCGCCGACATCAACAACGAGAGGGTGCTGAAGAACGTCACCTACGCGAAGAACCTTGCCGCGCTAGACAACTTCGTCATGTACGTGTTCGAGGACGACACCACTGTCATACCGAAGGAGTCTGGCTGGTTCGCGTACACCAACACTACCAGCAACGAGGTCACGGATCTGAGGGATCGCGACATCTACAAGGAGGATTGGATTGGGCTCAAGAAGCTTGACGAGAAGGGTGGTCTACACTTCAAGACCACCAAGGGCGGACACATGGATCTTGGTGATAAGGTACTGAAAGATGTCTTCAAGACCTATTTCGCACCAGAGAAGACATTATGGGATGGTATCGTGGATGAGGTTCAAGAGATAATGGAGTTGTAGACTGGGAAATCATATGGCTAGCCCCACTGACGGTAACACGGGCGAGGAGTTGGATTGGATTTACATGTATGAATATACACGCAGGTACGACGAGCGATCATAATTTCACGTTTTCATCTCAAATCAGATTTTGGGCACCACGACATGTTGTCTGCTGAGCATAGGATCAAATAGCGATCTTATTTCCAGCCGTGTCTGTATTTGCTTGTTGTTAAGAACATCTATGTATCATGTTCGGTGAGCATCCCTAAGAGGTGTCTTGAGGAAGGTATCCAGGTCGAAAACAACACGAAAAAGTGAGCTATGTCGTAGCCTTCTACAGCGGATGATCGGGATCGGACATTTTTTACACAGCACTGAAAGCAACCACGCAAACCAATAATCCTACGACTAGTCCTCCAATCATCGCGCATTCCTGCACGCACCTCCCCTCCCCCGACCGGGGTTTTGCGGCAGACGTCATGTTTGGGTGGGTCATCATGAGCATCAGCCCACAGCAACACTCCACGCCGACGCCGGTCGAAACGAGTCTAGTCTTGGCCTCTCCATGCTTTAAATACTCCAAGTCTCCCCAGAAACTTCAATTGACATATCTCGCCCATCGCGGCTCCTCTCCACTCTATATTTCTTATTCCACGCCTGCGCTGAGCTTGACGCTCCACGAACAGCTACAGGCTTATCGATAAGCTACTAATTCGATCACGATCGTCACGGCGGAAGAGAAGAACGGCAGGAATCAAAGATGTCGGTCTCAGCAGCATTGAAGAGCCGGGTCAGGAGGCCAAGCTATCTCACGAAGATTGCGAAAGCTGAGGATTTGCTTCACCACTTCCCTAATGGAGCATACATTGGCTGGAGTGGCTTCACGGGTGTCGGATATCCAAAGTAAGCATTTTCACTTCTCTCACGCTACTTTATCGGCCAAGCTATGAGGCTCTTCGGGTACTCAAGGTAGCCCTGACTACGGCGTACGATGTCGGACCTACTTGGTAGTTCGATCTTGGATCCCGAGGTGGAACGGAAGTTTGGCAAGTGACGAAAGCCGAGCTATCTCCGGCTCCACAATTCGAGCCGCGCATGGATCAGGTCAAGACGAGTACTCAAGAGCCTTGGCCATGACTCTCGCCATACATGCCTTGATTCGAATGGTCTTGTCTATTGCGTTGGTCATAGTTTTAGACTAACGGCATGGCAGGAAGATCCCTACGGCTATGGCCGACCATGTCGAGAAGAACAATCTCCAAGGTCAGCTGAAATACAATCTCTTCGTCGGTGCCTCGTCAGGTGCTGAGACTGAGAACCGATGGGCACGTCTCAACATGATCGAGCGCCGGTCGCCGCATCAAGTCGGTAAGGAGATCGCCAAGGGTATCAACAATGGCAACATCAACTTCTTCGACAAACATCTGAGTATGTTTCCTGTCGATTTGATGTACGGGTATGTACAAACACGCGGAACTCCACGAAGAGGAAATGATGCTGATTCCGAGTAGCTTCTACACATTGAACAAGCCCCACAACAAGCTCGATGTGACCATCGTGGAAGCGTCGGCCATTACTGAGGATGGTGGAATCATTCCAGGAGCCAGTGTTGGTGCATCACCTGAACTGATCCAGATGGCGGATAAAATCATCATCGAAGTCAACACCGCAGCTCCCTCCTTCGAAGGCCTACACGACATCACCATGACTGATCTGCCGCCGCGCCGAAAGCCTTACCTCATCATGTCCCCAGAAGATCGCATCGGTACACCGCACATTCCTGTTGACCCAGAGAAGGTTGTGGCTATTGTAGAGAGCGACTACCCCGATCAGACCCAGCCCAACGCCGCTGAGGATGAAACCTCAAGGGCTATCGCTGCGAACCTGATTGAGTTCTTGAAGCACGAGGTTAACCACGGCCGTCTGCCAGAGAACCTCTTGCCTATTCAGTCTGGTATTGGAAACATTGCTAACGCTGTTGTCGGTGGACTTGCCGTATGTTACCTTCTTGATAAATTATTGATGTTTGATGCTGACAGACACAGTCCGGTGGTGCAAACTTCAAGAACCTCAAGGTATGGACCGAGGTCCTCCAAGACTCCTTCCTGGACCTCTTCGACTCTGGCAACCTAGATTTCGCGACCGCAACCTCGATTCGTTTCTCTCCCGACGGCTTCCACCGCTTCTATGAGAACTGGGATCGCTACGCGCCTAAGCTGCTACTCCGCTCCCAGCAAGTTTCCAACTCCCCCGAGATCATTCGACGTCTCGGTGTCATTGGCATGAACACACCTGTTGAGGTCGACATCTACGCCCACGCCAACTCAACCTGTGTGATGGGTAGCCGCATGCTCAACGGTCTCGGTGGATCCGCCGACTTCCTTCGCTCTTCCAAGTACTCCATCATGCACACCCCCTCATCGCGTCCTACGAAGACCGACCCAACTGGTGTGTCCTGCATCGTGCCCATGTGCACGCACATCGACCAGACAGAGCACGACCTCGACGTCATCGTCACGGAGCAAGGTCTCGCTGACGTTCGTGGTCTCTCACCCAAGGAGCGTGCCCGCGTCATCATCAAGAAGTGCGCACACCCCGACTACGTACCCATCCTAGAGGACTACTTCAACAAGGCGGAGTTCGAGTGCCTGAGGAAGGGCTGGGGCCATGAGCCGCATCTGCTGTGGAACAGCTTCGATATGCACAGGCATCTGAATGACCATGGCACTATGAAGCTGCCCAAGTGGGACTACAAGAGTTAGGAGAGGGGCGTGTAGACTTAGAATATAGTGTTTGGATATAGAGAATGTACGCAACCAAGTTACTCCAGTAGTAGTCCAGATGAAACATGACAATGTGAAACAGCAGATCAATCAGTTCATACGCGACCAATAACAAGTAAAACGGGATATATGCTTTTTATGGTCCTCGTCGTGTTGTGGACAGACATGCTCCTTCTACACTTTCAACCTCACGACTGCGACCATCGACGCTCTCGTCTATCCTGCACGACACCTTTCTTTCAACAACGGCATGTCGCGTGTTTGACTAGCGCGGCACCGGCGAGCATGTTGCACGCGGCTCGACTATAGGATCGAGCGATGATGCAGGTGGATTGCCTCTTCTGCAACTGGTACCACGGATGCCACCTCAGACGAGAGCATGACGTGGGCGTGGATGTTTGATGCAGGTGTCGAGCCGGAAAACTCTGCTCAGACCAGGCGTTTCCGTGCATATGGCATGGACGCGCTCTTGCCGCGAAAGTCGGAATCGTTCGCTCGTTGGGAAGTGGATTGCCACCGCTAGAGCTACCCGGACGTGGACGCGTCGGCTGGCACCATGTGACTGCGCGGCTCACAAGCGGCGTCAGGCTCTTGCAGATGAGCATGCGCCCGGCTCTGCCCTCTTCCACCACACCGAGACGCGACGCAAGAGCCTCACAGCATCCCTGACATCTCCTGCCACATTCTGCGCGCCTTTTGCGAGCTGTTCCGCGGTGCCCAACAAGGAACTGCTCCCGCCCGTTCGCGCGTCTTCCCGCTATCTCGCGTGCTGCGCACGAACACGGTCCACGGTGCTGCTACGACACGTCTCCGACCATCCAACTCCCACCGAGACCCGCCATTGGGACGTTTGCTACCCTGACATCCTTACCTGCATCTGCATTTTTGGCCCAGCTGCTTCCACTTTGACTGTGAATTGCACTCACAGCGCGAGTCGCTAGTTGCCTCCTACCCCGCCGCCACGCCCGCGAAACCATGATGCGTAAGTCGCGTTCCCCAAGCCGACTTAATTACCCCGGTACTCACGCTGCCATTGCACCAGCAGAACACGCCCACGCCACCCATACAGCAACTATTGCTACCGTAAACAACGCAGAGCCCCAGGCCTCGCAGGAATCAGTCCAGTCTGCTGTGTCTAGTACCTTCTCGGCACCGGCGCTTCCTTCCTCGTCGAGCAATCTTTCCACGGCCACCACTACTGAGACCGACCTCACGACCCCGTCCTCGACCAATGTAGCAGACCAAAGTAAACCTACCGAGGCCCCAATGCCGGAATCGTCGAGTCAGAGTACTGGTGGGCAGGTGCGAGCGGCACCACGCATCGATACCGCTGCTGCCAACGCGCTCCAGACTGGTGACACAGCAGCTGGTTCCATGCCACTAGAGTCTCCAGCAAAGAGCTCCAAGAGAACTGTAGATGGATCTCTCAAGAGCGCTGGGCTAGCGCCTGAAACTCCATCGGCGCCCACCCATTCACACAAGAGGAACAAGAGCATGGATACACACTCAGGTCGCATTGGAGAGGTGCGTAGTATAGCTCCAGGCCATGCTTACAGTCTGCTAACGCGAACGCAGCTATCCGCACAGCTCAA
This sequence comes from Alternaria hordeiaustralica, assembly GCF_023758085.1. Taxonomy (NCBI): domain Eukaryota; kingdom Fungi; phylum Ascomycota; class Dothideomycetes; order Pleosporales; family Pleosporaceae; genus Alternaria; species Alternaria hordeiaustralica. The sequence goes on along the minus strand of NW_026056775.1, from coordinate 1,674,358 downwards.
GACGCGTCTTTCCTACGCTATGGTCAAAGTCCAGAACGGCTGGGAGAAGCAGTCGCTCGACGAGCTGGAAGAAAGCCAGTCACAGCGTGGCTCGCCCAACTCTGCTCCTGGGAGGACTGACCATCTAGCTTTCGAATCCCTTGCTACCATCGATCGCCAAAGAAGACCGAGCGGCGTTTCTGACATCTCAGACCAGATGATCATGTCCCCGGCCTCTGATCCAACCCGGTCACTTGCAGGGACTCCAGCCTGTTAGTCGACCCCCAAAACTTACTCTAAACATGCTAACATCTGCCAGCCTACTGGCGACCAGGTACCCGCCCTGCTATGAACGCCGCGGCAAACCTCATATCCATCACTGGCGCACAACACGGCTATGGCCTCGCACCAGCCCCAACCTTCCAGAGTGGGCGAAGACGACGCTCCAGCGTCTCACACGTACCTCCTCCTCTTCTCGGCGCCAGCCAAAGGAAACACTACAGTGATGTAGGAGCGGGTCCACGGTCACCAGCTACCCCTCGAGCAGGCATCCTTCGCATGCCCAGCCAGCAAGCCGAGAAGGACGCCGTCGATACACTCCTCTTCATGAGCAGTCCCAACAACTCACAGCGCTTCCCAGCCGGTGGCCAACCAGCACCAAGTCCACTCCGAGCCGAAGCACCGCAACGACGCGTCATGTTCGAAGCATACCCACCACAAGACAAACGCGCCATGTACCAGCCATCGATGCCCGCACCGCCCCACCACCACCAACACGGACCGTACCCCGCGTACCCAGCGAGATAACAGTAAGAGCGTCTCCGATATGAGAATCCACTCCCCACCCCCTCTTCAACACTATTCTTACGGCTCGACGATCGCATTGCATGGCTGGCGTTGAGATACCCCACTGCACCTATGTTCACATTGTTACTGTCAGCCACCAATCTCCACACCGGACGCATATGTTGTTCATGCCTCGGATGCTTTGGGAGGTTGTATTGATATCGCTTGGCTCCCTTTCTTGTATGAGCTCTGCTCCATTACGCTTGTTTACTTTGGCTCTCTGGCTATGGCGGTTGTTGGCCTCGAGTAACATTTGTATGTTTGAGCGTGTGGATATGTTATGAATAGGTATTATGATTGTGTAACGAATAGATGATATATGTATATTCTGATGTGCGGGCGATGGTGATGTGTGGGGTGACTGTGTGACGGTGTGACGGTGTGTTGAGATGGGTGCATGGGACTGATGGAGTGGGTTGGTTAGGGTATATGTGATTTACTGGACAGTAACAGTGCCGGATGATGCAGTCGTGGGAGAGAAGCTTATAGTTTAAGACATAGGTACAGCTACAGCGCAACAAGCTTACTGCGTTAGGTCGGAATTAGATAATGGCTTTAATTGTAATTTAGCTGCCGACGTTATGACAACATGAACAGAGGTCGAAGCCAAAATCCTCGTTGAAATCGCCATGTTCCGAAATGAGAATGCAGGGTGGATGGTTTTCCTTGCCAACTATGGCTGCTTCCTCTTTCAAGGCTTCCTTGAACTCGGTATGGAGATCGTTTTCAGAGACCAAGATGATGTCGTTGCGGAAGCTATGTGTAGCGGCAGGTACGACTGCTGAATACTGTATACGGATGCCTCATACCCCCGAAAATCTTAAACAGGTCTGCAACCTACATGGAGATGCAAACATGCAAAGCAGATGACCCAACGCCGATGTAGGCTCCAGGGTGTTCCAACTCATGCACTGAAGCTCTCGACAAATACGTTCGCATCTTCTATCATGTCGCGAAGAGCATTCCAGTCAGGGGCTATATTCGAAGGTAGACTTGTTAGATAATCGAAATGGTTGCATCCACCCATCCACGACGCCTTACCCTTCTCATGCACAATTTGCAGGCAGTAGATAATCGTGCGATCACGTCGACCGCATCTAGAGCCGTTGTACTGAATGATAGAGGTACTGTAAAGAAGGAGTAAACAATGCTATCGGCAGATAGCCACCTGGACAGCTTCGAATCGCAACGAGCAATGCTCTAGCAGAAAACATTACCAGACCACGTCAATCTCGAGAAGATCGGCTTCTGTGTACTGGAATGCTATCTCATTCGCAGTGATCGAGGCGAGGGGTAAACGCTTGTGTACCACGCCGCCTGCCGCTACGTCACAACGCCTCGTACCCCAATCTTGAGCACCAGTCCCAATACCAGAAGCGCAGTTGATACCTCTCAACAACTCGCTCCACCAAAAAGATATGCCCAGCGAAAAGGTTGCCGCCGATAGCAATCGTGACATAGCTACCGAAGCCATCGAACGCTACTCCGTCTTCACCAAAGTCGAAAAATGGTGCATCGTCGCACTAGCATCGTACGCAGCGTGGTTCTCCACGCTGAGCAGTTTCATTTACTTCCCAGCCATTCCCACGTTATCGAGAGAGTTGGAAGTGTCTATCAACAAAATCGACTTGACCGTGACGACGTACATGGCGGTCGCCACTTTTTCTCCCATGCTGGTGGCTGATGCCGCAGAGATACTTGGACGGCGGCCGGTGTATGCTGTTACTCTGACAGTATATTTCATCGCGAATCTTACTATTGCGCTATCGAAGACGTATCCCGCGCTGCTTGCTCTTCGCGCGTTGCAGGCTTTAGCGATTTCTGGTATGTGTTATTGCAGTCTTTGAGTCTGCTTCTTACCGCTGTCAGGTACATTCTCGATAGCATATGGTGTTGTCGTTGACATCGCGTCTCCCGCAGAAAGAGGCTCTTTCGCTGCACTAGTATCCTTCGCGTCTGTCTATCGTTCCAATGTCAAGACACAGAATTGCTCATAGTTGCCAGTGTGACAACAGCACCTAGCATCGGGCCAGTCCTTGGCGGTAGCCTCACTTCGGTGGCTGGCTGGCCTTGGATCTTTTGGTTCCTGTGCATCGTATCGGGATCTTGCCTCGCAGCTATGTTGCTGTGCTTACCGGAGACGTCTCGAACTATCGTCGGGAATGGATCGATTCGGCCGACGAAGCCTCTGCTGCCACCTCCGCTCATCATGCGGCACTGGAATGCCAGTGTCGTTGAGCTTGCACGAGTTTGGCGTAAGCCTAATCCTCTGAAGTCGCTCATGATACTTCGACGTTTAGACAACGCGATTATCATCCTAGCGTGCGGACTGCTTTACGTTGTACACACCTGCATCAATGCTTCACTGTCAACCTTATTCGTCGACGTATATCATCTGGATCAGCTCCAAGCCGGACTGATCTACCTTCCCTTTGGTGTTGGCGGAGCTGTATCTACTTTCGTGTCTGGCCGGCTTTTGAATCGAGCATGGCGCAAAGCTCGTACTGCGCAAGGCCTATCTACCGATAAGGTTGGTGGAGACGACTTGGACAGCTTTCCTGTCGAGAAAGCTCGGCTGCAGGTCATTTGGGTACCTATGTTCATGACTGTTGCGTCCATTGTGACGTACGGGTGGGTGTTGCATTACCGAAAGGTGCGTCATATCTTCTAGCTCTACTTGTGCTGATGCTCAAACACTGAAGCCAATGGCCATATCACTCGTCCTGCAGTTTGTAACAGGATTCTGCATGCAGCTCGACTTCAGTGTCAGTTACTTCCCAAGAATCCTCAATACAGAGCCTGAGAGCTGAAGACCGCGCAGATCTACAACACGCTCCTCGTAGACAAGAACAATCGAGCACCGGTAGTCGCACAAGCATCTAGCAATATAGTCCGGTGCGCCTTAGCAGCAGTCACAGTATCGTTTCTGCAGCCCATGATAAACTCAATGGGTGTAGGCGGAACATTCACAACCATGGGCGGATTATGCCTGATTGCTCAATGTTTGTTTCTTGTTGATTACCACAAAGGAACTGCATGGAGACAGAAGCATCTACGTAGTCTGTAGGGCTCTTTACACGACCAACCGTATATGCTCAAAGGAAGCTCGAGCACCTCACCACTGCGACCTCTCCATTTCGCGGGCACAAAAGAGATCTTTCTTGAAGCCAAATCATACATAGCTCGAGACAGTCTTTACTAACCCAGTCTGCTGGCAATGCGAATATCTCGGAGAATTCTTTCTTCTCATGGTTTTGTTGCTTCGTGACCTGTGATGGTTGCGCGAGTTTAGCGTCCGACGGAATTTCCCAGGAACAGATAGAGAAAGTCCGTGACAAAAAGAGTAATCGATCGCGTTTGAGGAAGGACAGTGCTAAGCCGATTTGAGAAGCCAGTCCTTCTGGGAGGGGCATGGGAACGACTATCTGTCGATGGTCGCCGGGTTGAGTCTCGATGCTCGCACTTGTTGATAATGATGAGGTCGCGAAGTAGAGAAACTCTTTCAGCTTGGACTTGGTGCTTCGCGACATTTGAACGAGGATGTGTCGATTGTCCGACGTGACCAGTATGCGCTCCACGGTCCTTGCCGCAGCTTCTTGGTCTGATAGGGCTGAGGTATCTGGCTCAATTGATCTCTCGATACGATACGTGCCAAGATCGTTCAAGTCCCATGATAATATCACGACCGAGTTTTGACCGAAGCCAAGAATGAGCGCTGGATTTTGAGGATGTGTGATCCACTTGCAGTCATGTTCGGGCGCAGGTATTGAGCGCACTACCGAGGCTGACTCGAGTGAAACCGTGCAGAGCGTGGCTGATGTAGCTATGCACAGATGGCTCGAGTCTGGCTGAAACAGCAGCTGCTGTATAGAACCATCCGTAAGAGTCTTGAGTGAAACTTCGAAATGATGTTGCGCAACATCGTCACTGCCTGACGCATTCATTCTCACAACCATAACGAAAACCTTCTTGCCCGAGTCGGCAAAACATATGTAACGACCATCGTGACTCCAGGCCACCTGCTCGATGCTCAAAAAGCCTCTGGAGGTATGCAATTCTGTCGTTTCGTCTCGCGTGGTGTTGAGTAGTATTACGCGTCCGCTTTCAGTACCGTAGCAGTAGTACTGACCGTTTGGCGAAGCTGCGAGTACGGTGATCGCATCTATCCTCCGGGATGTATGAACAGGCGTTATCGACTCTTGCGAAGAGCTTTCAGACTCGCCTTCGGTATCCGTTCCTTTTATTGCACTCTCCGCATATCGCACTAGTGCTGCAGGCTCCCAGGTGTTTCCGTAGTAGCCTCGCACGTCGTAGATGCGTCTGTGATCAGCGCTGAACGCCAAGCCGAGGATGGCGTCTTGAGATGCAAGTTGGTAAATGAGGTGAAAGGTGTTCGTGGTGTATATCTTGATCGCACCCCGTACATCACCCGTTGCGAATAGGTTTCCGTCTCCGCTAACGGTGAGTACTGAAGCGCCTGTGAAGATTTCTTCGGGCTCGCCTCCATATGGATCCCACCTAAAGACTACCCCGTCATTGTATAGTCCCAGGACTTGCGGAGAATGCGGGAGCCACTCTGCTGCAGCGACTTCGCCTCTTGCAACTTCTTTCCGGGCACGCCAGCAATGGCCGATATGATAAGGGCCTTCTACTTCCCACGCGGATAGTGGATGACCACGGTATGCAACTGCCATCAAATTGCCGTCATCGCTAAGTGCCATGTAGCTTGCGGCGTTCAAGAAGTGACCTTCGAGTTCCTCTTCCTCAAAATTCGCGACAACATGCCAAGTCGGCGATAGCTCGTTGATCTCAAGCGAACGTAACTGCTTATCGTCCGACCCAACTAACAACGTTTTGTTATTGTTCACAAAGGCGATGACAAGTGGCCGCGTTCGTGTTGCAGGGTTCGGTACTGTCGCTACACATTCTCCAGTAGAGATTTCCCAGATCTTTGTAGTCCTGTAGCCGTATGTGACGAGTAATGTCCCAGAAGAGTTCAGTTCCATCATGTATGTACGTTCACCGTGTCTGATGGGACTCGTCGCTGTCTCCTCAAAGAGGGATATGTCGAACAAAGACACTTTTCCCGACGCTTTTCCCGAGGCAGCGAGTACTGCGACATGATTTCCCGCAGTCGATATAAAGGAGGCATAGGTACCGAACCCGAATGATAATCTTGCAAGAGAGTCATCCCATGTCTGTGTCGAAATACCGGAAACCATCAGATTTCTTTGCTTTGTTCTACCAAACTGCTGATAGATAGCTGAGTTGTGCGGACAGAATGGAGCAATAGTCTCGTGAATTGTAGTAGGGTTGCGTCGCAGGATGGCGCCGAACTTGCCAATGATTTTGACAAAGTCTACTGCCCAGGTTTCGGCTTGCTCCAGTTCCACAACGTCTCTCCTTCCGATATCTGTTGGAAGCTGAGATTTCCTCTTGTTGACATAGCCGAGCAGATTTTTCGACGCCTGAATGAGTATGCGAAGCCGAAGTTCACTTGCTAGGATCTGCATCCACGTTAGTACACAATGGCCTGTCAGGAATTTGTTTATGACACTAGCCACGGCTTCACTACCGGCTGGCACTGCTGCCAAATGAGATGACCACCAGTTCGAGCTGTAGCTTGCAAATTCCGGTATATCATGAGTAACCTCTGATCGAAGGCCACTAGACATGAGACATCGCATGCAGCTTAAGAACAGCTGCTCATGTGCTTGGCGTCGATCTACTTGGAAAGGTCGGCGGATAGCGCCAAGCAGATACTCTCGAGCCGTCTCATGAATCATTGCAACGTTGCCATCATTATCAATGACCACAAAGCCGCTACAGACATTCTTGATGGACTCTTGAATGTCTAGAAACTCATGTGTGTCACCTTCTAGTGCCTGCAAGAGCTCCTCTATTGTGAGAGCGCGGAATGCACATGTGACACACTGAAGAACGACTGACGCTAGAGCGGTGTCGGCAGATGATTGGTGCTCGGCGATGGTAGCAGCCATCCGGTCGTAGATTGCTTCCATTCCACGGGGAAACTCGTGAAAAGCTTGCTCGACGGCGGAGTGCGTATGACACGAGTTGATCTTTTCTACAGCGAGTCGTACCCACTGAGAAGTTAGCAACATCATAGCATGGTACTGGATGATTGACTTACGAGAAAGTTGTCCTGCGCTTCATGCAAGATACGCTGAATAATATCATCCCTGAAGCTCTTGCTACCAGGCAAGATGAGTTCCCGGTCAACGTAGCAACGTAAATCATCCACATGGCCCTCGATGATGATCGTCTCTTGGAAGATTGTGTCTGGTGTATGCTCCAGACCAGCAGCTATCTCTGTAGTGTCGCGACTGACTAAAAGGACTCGGATAGGTGTCGCAGAACCAGCAAGGTCGGAGAGCAGGCTTATCAGGGCTTTGGGATTATCGGCTTCGTCGAGGCCATCGATGACCCAGTAAAGTGTTTTGCTAGGACTGAGCTTGAACAATATGGATCTGAATATCCGATCCCAGATCGTCCTCGGGTTGGCAGCCTCAAAGTCGACAGCTTCGCTTTCAACCTCCGCTACCTTTTGAAGAAATTCAGGTAATTGTTGCGCAATCTGATAAGCGATGGAACGTAGGAGAAAGCTCAGAGTGCGCTTTCTTCTGTCTGCGAACCGCACGAAAAAGTATTGACAGCAGAAATCGCGCTCGATCAGGCAGTTGATGATAAACGAACTTAGGACCGACTTTCCTCGTGCCGCGGCTCCTTTGAGCCACAGTATCTGATGAGAGGATGTGTGAGGATTGAGCCAATCCACGAAGCGCCGTTCTTCTTGAATCCATTGGTTGGTACCCTGCACCCATTGGTCCCGGAAGAAGATGTAGTCAGTGTTAGGGAACTCGGCGATAGCTAATATGGCTTTGAGATCTCTTGATCGTCTCCTTCTTGGTACACTCTGGCTTCCAGATTGACTCTTCGATATTGACTTGCTCACGAGTGATTTGAGAACGTTCCTCACTGTGATATAGTTTGGGTCGTGAGGGCTCTCATACTTGCAGACACCGTGGTGGTCTGCGTTCAGAGGGTTGGATGTCTCTCCAGGATATCCGAGCAGCGACGAATCCCTTTCTAGCACCATCTTCGCATGTTAGCAGTGAAGCTAAAGTCGTACATGTGCAACTAGGTCACTCACCACTCGCGCTCGTGCACTCTTTGGCCCGATCGAAGTCGGTTGTGTCTCGTAGAAGGAAACGATCTTTAGCTTTGGTGCAATGTGACGAAACTGCTCATTCAGCTTCTGCAACGTAGACGAATTCCGCGTCAGCTCAGAAATGAAAGGCTTGGAATTCGTTACAGGAGTCGACTGTAATATTCGGTTGAGCACATTGGCCAAATTGGTGCCCCGATGTGGGGTGGAGAGGAAGATGATTGCTGAAATGGCTTTGACAATGTTCTCGTACTCTGGATCGTTTTGACCTTGCATATAGGCCTGTAAAATGTTAGTCAGGTACGTGCAGACCGATGGATGGTGTTACCTCTTTCACGATGAGCCCACCCATACTGTGAACTACGAAGAGTAAAGGTACCTAAGATGCGCTTTAGCAAAAGCAACGTTGTATAGAAAGGTGACCTCACTTCGCCCATATTCAGATTTTCGCCTTGTACATCTGTGTAATATTTGAGATTGTACAATAGGGTTTTGGCGAAGTCCAATATCACGTTAGTAGCGTTACTGCCATTCGTGAAATCGGCATCGTAGCCGAAACTCAGAATTCTCGCTAGGCAGATATCCGGCTCGAGTGGCAGGAAGGTCAAGGGCCAGAAGAGTCCAGGCTTTTTGTGCTTCGACCAGGTCATACGGCTACTGCCACCAAGTCCATGGATAAAGACGATGTCGGCTTTATGTCCATTGTCTGGCGTGTATACCACGTTCAATCCTAAAGCTCCAGGGTCTTGGCCACCAGTCAAAGCCATGTGAGTTGGGGACGCGGACATCTGGGACGGCGAAGGAGTTGTCGAGGAGCGTACATCATCTTCCTGGTCTGGCAGGAGCAACGGGTCGACAACGCCTGATTCTCTCCGTCGGCTTCTCCCGCCCAGATTTCGGAAACTGAAGGGTTTCGAGAACTATACAATTGTTAAGAGTGCGATCTGGATATTCGTTCAATAGCACTTACCATCCTGGGCAAAGGTTCTTGCGAACGGTTGCTCGACCATCTTTGGATACGCGACAGCCGTGCTTAGAGATACTTTACTTGCGTGGCGATGTCTGAGCCTCAAAGGGCTGACCGGTCGCATGTGGCATGCATCTCAGTCGCCGTTCAAGTTGGGGGCTGCATGCGGGGTAGTGTTCGTTCGTCTGGGAGTGTCAACACAGCTAATCAGAGTCGCGCAGCCCTGTCAATTAGGGCGCAATCCTGGGGTCCATCTGATGGATGCCTGTAAGGTGACGTCTCTTGAAACCGGAAGGGAGGCGGATTTATCGATAATGATTAAGGGCGGGAGCGATGTCCCGCTCGTGGCTGCTGACCCGCGAATCATCTTACGTGCGGTGAACACCGAAGCTGCTCCCGTGCCACCATCTCAGCATCCAACGTAAGCAGAAGATAACGTACCCGCATACAAGGCTTCCATCAGCTCTTGCCTCTGCTATTCGAGAGCCGACATATCATAAGTGCGGGGTCCCCTACCAGTAGTCGTGTGCTAGTCTTTCATATCCGCCATGATGGATGCATTAGAATGGGAAACCGCAATAGGAGGGACGTTCCGCATTCACCGGGCTGTGACCAGAGGTAGGCGTTCCTTCAACCCCGACTTCAGATTTCGTATACTAAGCACTACGGATCAGCTATGCCTGTCGGTACCAGGATCATATCTGCAGAGCCTTGCGGTGTTTCTGCCTGGACGAAGACAGCAAAGATTGACGTGATACTCCCGGACCAAAGTTCAAAGACCTACTTCCTCAAAGTATGTCGTGGTAGAGTAGAGGGTGTTTGTACTTGCTGACATATCGTTGCAACACACAGTGCGCCACCGGCCAGGGCTCAAAGGCTCTTGTCGAAGGCGAGTACGAATCTGCATGCGCTATCAACAAGATAGTCCCAGGTCTGGTTCCTCGAGCGACAGGATGGGGAAAGTATCTAGATGGTAGCACCCAGGTCTATTTCTTCATTGGGGACCACCACGACATGGACCTCGTGCCAGCCCCAGAACCGGCAAGCCTTGTGGAGAGAGTTGCCAAAATGCACATCGAAGGGAAATCTCCGACTGGCATGTTTGGATTCCACGTACCAACGGTATGCGGCAAATTTGTGCGCACGACGAAATGGGAAAAGACTTGGGCGGCGTGTTTCACCAATCTGCTGAATGACGTGATCAGCTATGACAACGAGACCAACGGTCCTTGGCCAGAGTTTGGTGCTGCCTGCAAGCAAGTTATCGACGCCGTTATCCCAAGACTCCTAGGAGCTCTCCAGTCAGATGGCCGGAACATTGAGCCAGTGTTGATCCATGGCGATTTGTGGGAGCAGAATGTTGGCATCGACATGGAGACCGGCGATACAATCCTGTTCGACCCTGGATGTGTGTATGCCCACAATGAGATGGAGTTCGGCACATGGAGGGCGTCTTGGGCGTGCCATTTTAACTCTCCGATATACATGCGATTGTATCAACGCCATATCGAGCCGTCCGAGCCTGTAGATGAGTGGGACGACCGAAATCGACTTTACAGTATCCATATATATTTGAACGATTCCGCGGGCCATCCGGGTAGTATTTCGAGAGCCACGTGAGTATTCATCTGGAGGAGTGTAGAATCGAGCTGATGAAACCCAGAGCTTACAACGACATGTTGTACTTGTGCGAGAAGTACGCACCGCTGGAGGGCCTAGGCACGTACCGTCCAGAGAATGATGTTAGCGTTACTGGCGCCTACATCGAGCACGAGACCACGAAGATGAGCCATCTCCATCATGCCGTAAAGACTTGATAATCGATATACTCGGGTCAACCCTGCGTCTGAGCACACATCAATCCCGTTGGAGCTGGTGTCTTGGATGCGTTTCAACTGCGGGCATTATCAAGGCGTCGCGATCCTTGATGCGGCACCGATGTAGCAAGCTATTGCGGTAAAGAATGCTGTATCTCCCGGCTCGTCAAGGCTGAAATATGGTTGTGCGGTGCTGGTGATGAGAGAAACGGCGCGTCCCTGCTCAAGCGAGCTCGACGCGTCCGAAGTGGGTACCTAGGTACGCGTCATGCGCTAGCCCCAGAAATCGGGGTGGCAGGCGCTGCCCAAGTGATGCCATCGACTTGTTTTGGCTATCGCGCTCGAGCCTGATGAATATTCTTACGACTAAATAGGCCTCGTGCTTTAAAACGTTACATCGTGTTGCACCAAAGAGCAGGGCAAAGAATCTGAGGACCAATTACCATCAAGCCACTCACGTAGGACATGAGCCCGCACCCCAAAGCTGCACGCTATTGTTCTTGCCTGCATACTCAAGTATCGAGGTCAAAACGAGCTGGAGTAGACGCAGTAGTTGTAGCACTATTGTTCAAAGTCCAACTTTCCAGCATATTACGCTCCCGTATATCCATTGTCCACAGCCTGATACCAGCTGCGACCTCCGCACACGGCGTCTGTTCATGTTACATCAACACGACGGCGCATCATCCAACCAAACAGGAACCTAGATTCAAGAAGAAGAAAAAGTTGCATAGAATTACATATCTCAACTACCAATTCCCAGCCCTAGACCCTACTGCCCCACAAAGAACAAGGCTAGAAAGTAACGAATCAAGACGTTGATGAAAAGTGACTGACTACCGGAGCGATCCCGCTTTTCTCAAAACGCCTTCAAGACACAAAAGTCAAACGCCAAACCAAATGAGTGACATAGGAGATGCCAAAGTTCCTGACCACCAGTTCCAACAAACGAGACATTCCAAGTGCTAATACAGAGCGCTAACTGTGCAGGCTCGATCAAGCCAAACGCTTCAATCGCAAAGGAAGGACAGCCACCTAGGCCTTAGCCTTCTTGGCAAGGTAGTATGTCAAGAGGTTCAAGTGCTGTTCCCGCGCGCCGGCAACAGCTTTCCAGAAGCCGCCATCTTCTTTTGCGCCATCGGAGCCGTTGATGCGTTCGTGGAGGGCGATGCAGAACTCGATGTCTGCTTTGCGTACGTCGGCGTCTTGGTCGTCCATGCAGCGTACAGCTAGTCTGCCTAGACGAGCAGTCTGCTCGGGGGATAGTGTGACGTTTTTAGCGCCGCTCATCTGGACGAGGGATGCGAGAGTGGTCAAAGCCATGGTCGTGGAACGGGTTGACGCTTGGCCTGGTTGGGATGAGACTGAAGACTTGGAGTTTGGCGAGGATGTTGGAGTGGATGCGGGCGTGTCCTCAATCATCGCGAGGACGGTGTTAAGGCAGTCTAGAGTCTGGCCGTACTTGACGATTTCGTCTGCGGTCGCTTCGAGGTCAATGGCAATGTGTGATGTGCTTTCGTACTGTGCCTTTGTTTGCAGGATCGTGCGAAGAACGCGAGAGTAGTACTTTGAAGTCTCCTTGCGGTAGAGGGATAGCAACGCGCGAATTGTTGCTAGAGCCTGTACCTTTAGATTGACAGCTTTCATCTGAGGCGCCTTCAACTCGTGGACGGGTGCCTCAAGGAAATCCAGACATGCCAGTAATAGCCTGCCAAAGTTCTCGTCATTCGGTCCCCAGATTTCTTGGTTCGACTTGACCATGTCCTGCATGCGGCGGAACATGTGGGCTTCGACTGTGCGTCCTTCAATCTTTTTGATGCCGCTTGTAAGTAGCTGTCGGTTCTTCAGCACTTCAGCATCGTTTGTCTCGTAGCTTTGCGTGTGCAGGACACTTCCTGTGCTGTTCGTCTTGTGGTGGCCGCGAGGGCGCTCTTCGTTATCGTTACCCATCATGACATCGCTTGTCATGCTTCCAGTACTTTGGCGGCGCTCGTTGCTCTTCTCGTTGATGGGAAGCTCCTCGAGGACCGGCTTTTCTGATCCATTCTCGACACGTGTGTGCTCCTCGCCAACAAACGGATCCTCAAACACTTGCACTTCGTCTCCGGCGTCGGTACCGCGAGTGCTTGGTCGATCTGGTGACCTCAGGCGTGGGCTGCGTGTCGAAGACCGTAGGCTAGCGCTGTCTAGGTGCCCCATAGACTTTGGACTTCTTAGCGCTGCAGCACGAGGGCTGGGTATCGGCAGTCGACCGATGGACTTTCTCGGCTTCGGTGGCGTGTCATGTGTGGATTGTGTCGTTGGTTTCGCAAGGTTAGGAATGACCATGGTAAAGTTGTCTTCATCTCCCACATCCACAGCCTCATCGTCTCCAGCTACACTTCCACCCAGACCATTCCTTTGTCGAAATGGTATAGTACCTGCGTCATGCTGGCTTTGTGATCGAACCCAAGGCTTCACCATCGATAGGTCCTCCTCTTTTGCTGGGCTCACAGCCGGGCTCTCGCGACGAGAGCTCGCACTAGGAGACTTGCCATGGGCAATGGGTTGGCCAATCCTTGATTTGGGCCGCGCCGGACTAACTTGCGGGCTGTTCTGTGTTTGCGCGCGCGGCCTTGAGCTGCTCTTCGGTACAGCAGGCTTCTTGGTCGCCGTTGGAGCAGGTGTCTTCTCTGGGGTCATGTTGGGCGTGCTCTTTCCTGGTCGTCGGACAGCATATGGATCCGCTGTCGCTGGTCGGTTCAACTCTGGTCGGCGGACCGGACGGCGGACTGTGCCCGACATCAAGGAGCCGGTACCTGTAGAGTTCTTCAGCGCTGACTTCGTTGACTCTCCGGACATGGCAGAGGGTGGTCGCGCCGGACCCGAAGAAGCCGTGGAGAGGTTCGACGTTGTTCTCGCGCCCAAAGACTTGGCCGATTGCGATGTTGGCACTGGTGTATAACTAGCAGCAGCAGAGTTGGGGCGTTCGGGGACACCTTTCGCGGCCGCTAGCTTTGCTCTCCTCTGTTCAGCAATCTTCTCCTTCAGTGCACTCCGCGAGGCACCCGGGCCTATTGATTTCGAAAACGAAGCTGCGCTTGTCGTGGACGAGGGGGCTGAGCCGTTCGGGTTGTTGGGGTCCTTCTCGAGCGCTGTCTTTTCTCGCTTGTCGAGCGTATCGAACATCCTGAAAGCTATGTTAGCGACTGATGGTGCCTCCGTGTGGTCAAACTTACTTCTCGGCCCTCTGAGGCCATACCAAAGCGTACGTCCAGTAGGCGCTTCGGTATGCCTCTCGCACCTTGGGATTAGCGTCTGTGACGCCTCTCCGGATCAAGGTATCCAGTGTCTCCAGTCCTCCTGAATGTTCAATGTGCGACGTGTGCCTTTTGATCAAGGTCTTGGCCCAAGTCGCAGAGTGGGTTCGGGGTTGCACGTTCTTGTCTTGCGAGGCCATGGCTACGTGCTGCAATACGCGACTGTTGTATGACACGCTCTGGAAAATGGTGTCTACTGTAACGGCTCCGTTCTGCGCTGCGATGTTCTTCGTAGCACCACACATCTTGATGAAAGATTGCAGGAGAATCTCAACCCAGGGGTCGATCGCAGAGCCGAGTGTCTTTGCGAGCTCCTGAACCAGCAGGCAGCCGTTGGTGGACATGGTTGTTCGAAGCGAGTTGGCGACCTTGAGGATACCGTCTAGGAGCGATTTGATGCCGGCGATAAAAGTTGCGTGGAACTCATGAGGCGCATTGCCCTTGAGTATACGTCTCAACTTTGTGCAGTTCTTATCTCTGGCCAGCCAATTGCCCTCGCTCTCCTTGCCTTCGTAGCAGGGCGCCATGTCGCGGAACACGTCGTCGAGCTCGCGCTGTGTGTAGATGTGTATGGGGTCCATGACGACAACCTCGACCGGGGGAGGCTGCTCATCCGCAAAGCTCTCTGCCAAGCCGACGTCGGGTTGCAGCGTCTGGGCGCGTTTGGATACGATGGGTCGGGCGACGGGGGCGGGAGGCTGGGCAGGCGCGACGTCCACGCTCTTAGCCATGGCGTCGTCGTCGAGGTGGGAGGTGATGTAGGTGGCAATGGCTTTCCGGACATTCAGGGCCACGAGCTGCTTCTTAAGGTTGGCTTTGGCGTGTTCCGGAGCGTGTCTGTCGTGATGTCAGTTGCTACCATGGTGCAGCATATCCGCCAATGGACGTACCCAAAGAGCTCCACAACCGCCTTCTTCGCCGTGTCGCGCACGGCGGGATCCGCGTCTTCGCAGTTTGCCACGAGCTGGTTGGAGTAGCTCTTGAAAGGGAGCCCTTCGCTCTTGTTCATCTGTCGTCACCCAAGCGTTAGAACATTTTCGCGCCTGTCCGATGCGCTACGGGGGACCAACCTTGACCACCCACAACATGGCGGATTCTTTGGCGCGCGGGTTTGTGCTCTTGATGGCATCGTGTATCAGCGCGTCAATTTCCATGGAGCACAGGTAGTGCAGGTCGGCCAGAATCTGCGAGGCGGCGCTGCGGTGGCTCTCGCGCCCATCGCCCAACTTGTCGGCGAGGATGGAACATAGGATGGGCGACTGTGACGTAAGAATCGACGTCTCCTTCTGCAGTTGCAGGCGCTTAATGAAGTGGCTCAGCGTCGAGAAGCCCGTGGACACGAGCGCGGCCGAGGTGGCGGCGGTGCAGGCGATGCGGATGCACTCGAAGATAGGAGCCTGACAACTTTCAGGGACCCGGTTGTGCTTGATGCTCGACTTGAGCGTGCTGAACAGGGCCAGGCGCGACTGGACATCGGTCGACGGCTTCTGGAGTGCCTTGAGCAGGTCCGACGTCTCTTTCTCCATCGTGGGCGCAAATTGGCCCTTTGTCGCAAAATAATCCGGCAGCGGTAGAGGCGGGGTGGTTTGTATATGTTGTGAGAGTTGTTTACGGCGGGCAGCCATCCCCGTTCACGCTAGACCAGTGTCCGAGCAACCGTGCGCTTTACATGCCGCACTGCCGCTACCCCAGGGGCGCACGGCGATCCACCCTCGAAGCTTCCAGATGAATGCGAACAGCTGGTCAAGACGTGTCGCTTATTCCAATTGCAAGGCTGCTTTGATCTTCACGTCACATTGTACATCAGATGGCCTGCCCGAAACTTCCTTCTTTGCCACGTCATAAAGCGCGACAACACCACCGTAAATCACTCAAGCGGGGCCAGCCATGACAAAGTGATAGGCCGTTGCGCCGGATGCGCGGGCTGCACTAGAACAAGAGCATTAACGTTTCGAGAGGAGCCGAGTCAAAACAACAACAGATAATGAGCGAGCGATTTATTCCATTGTACAGATGATCTTTACGGATTTAGGTAATGACAGCCTTCTCTTTGTCCGACGAAGCCGATCATGCCATCTAAGCGTCCTTGTTCTGAGCGTTCCTTTCATCCCAGACACCGACGGCCTCCTCAGCTGCCTTGACACCGCTGAGAGCCATAGCGCCAAAGGTAGGTCCCATGCGGTTGGCGCCATCAACCTCGCTGAGTTCCATGCCGCCGACGATCAGACCAGGCACAACCTCGCGGGTGCGCTTGACAATGGCATCTTCGGCGGTGCGCATGTCGAGGCCGCGCATGCCACCGAGCTTCTCAATCTGCTGCATAGACACGAGGCGCTTGACGGAGAAAGCGCCGAATGGGCCGTCGTGGCCGGTGGTTGAGATGACAAGAGGTGCATTGATGGTGTTCGGGTCCATGCAAGACTGGTCTGTAAACAATTAGTAAGAGCCGAGAAAAAGAAAGCAAGACTGCAGCGTACCATCGTGATGCATGGAGACGAGAGTCCAGTTGGTGACAACACCAGCGATGCGGACGGCGTTGGGGTCGCTGGGAGTAGGAGCCGGACGGGTGATGAGGTCCTCGACTGCCGTCGCGTTGAACAGCTTGACGTTGGGGAACTGCAGGACCTTGGACAGCAAGGTGGATGTGAAGAGCGCGGCATGCTTGACGACGACAAAGTCACCTTCGTCCTCGTAGGGCACGCCGATCTCGTTCAAGAAGAGCTCAGCAGGCTTGCGCATGACCATGGCACTGAAGAGCTGGCCACCGAGCCAGGCACCACCACCCGGAGCAACGCCAGCTTCGACGATGGCAATCTTGAGGTCAGGACGCTTGGTGGCGAGCGTGTAAGCGGCAGACAGACCGCAAGAGCCTGCACCGACGATGACAATGTCCGACTCAGCGTAGGTGTCAAGGTCGTTGAAGTAGCGGCGGGTCATGGCACGAGACACCTGCGACTCGCGGATAGGGGCGAAGGTGAACTTCTCCCACTTGTTCTCGAGCTCAGCGACAGTCTTGGCCTGGCCGTTGAAGGCAGCCTTGACAGCGAGGTCCTTCTTGATGCCCATGTCGTTGCTTGCAACGGGAGTTTCGAAAATGGCAGCGGGGGGAGACATGTTGAAAGGGGTTCAAGGGTCGAAATCTGCGAATTGTTAAGTCTGTTCCACGCAGGGAGAGACAGAGCAGAGCATGATCCTTTTCGCAGGTATTATCCTGATCAAGTTCGAAACCGTATAATCTCAGAACGAATCCAGCAGGACCCAACTACCACACTGGAGTAGAAGAACTACGACAGTATGGGAGACAGACACTGCTGGAAACGAACACCGGTTCATGCAGTATACTTAGCTGTAAAAGTACCTATGTGACTTGAGGACAACGCCCACGTGCGGAACATGTTCTGCATCGTGGCTGCCATACTTGGTCGTGACGAGTATCTGCATGGGGGTTAGCCATTGCTCTTGAGTACCTTGAAGCAGTGGATGAGTACGGATACTGAATAACTTGAGCTTTGCAAAGACAGTTAGACTGTTGTAGGAAAAAGAAAAGAGGAGGGGCAGGTTAGAGGAGAGGTTTAAATATTCCAACGTGCCCCGCCACCTTGTCCACGAATATCCTCAGTCATCCGTTGGGGCGGGGTAGCTGTTGCCATCTGCATATGGAGTGCTTGAATACAGGAGGACCCACTGTACTGTACCGCGTCCGGACCCATGTGTTCAGCACCGCGGAGTATTTTATTCGTGAGAACGGTATGTGGTGACAGGGTCCTGCATTAGTAGGCCTAATTGGGACGCAGCTCTGCGCAGTAATACATCATGAGCAAGAAGGACCGACCCACCAGACGGGAAAATTGAGGACCACACATGCTCGTGTAATTGAAATATCGCCGCGAGAGAGCGTGATTCGATGAAGGCACCGGCTAATGTTGCGAGACATCCAAGGTTGTGGTTCCTGCCTGTTAGCGTTGGTGTTGCTCAAGACGAGATGCTTGGCATTACGACGTTCTGTTTGGAAGGCGCCACCACAACATGATACTTTCACAGCTGTTCCTAGTGGCACTCTTTGATAATATGACAATACAGCAGCGTACGCGCAAAGGTATGATGATTGTGCAGTAGGAGTTGATACTGCAGGGGATGTGGAAGTATATCTATTTCAGTCTCAGACTTGCTTCGGACTTTTGACGAACCTTAGTATATCACGATATCTAAGTTAGCAAATCGATAAGTTCTCTGGAACCAGTCATATGGTAACCCATGCTGCCGAGCGGGCTGGTAAACTTAATCGTGTACCAAAGGTAGGGTACTATGATACTGACTCAATAAGGTTGATCGAGACCCGCTCAGCGACGAAGTTAAGGTTGAGACGGGCAGCGGCAGCCGAACTCGAGTCAACACAGAGGCAAGGCAGAGCCTGGTTGCCTGAATTTTCAGGTGGTGATCAAACGTAGTGGCGGACCGCAGCGGACGGTACAAGCATCCGAGGTAAAGCTGTTTAGGTGGCACGACGACACATGTCAAACAGCCTTGGTGTTGCGACAGGCGTTGATGAGACAGATGTGCGGCAACTGTCTTCGGATGCGTGATACGTGGTACCTGGTGTTGTCTGGAAGTATGCCTCGTACGGGTAGAAGAGGCGTTGTTAATGGTCGAGCGCGAATCGCGGTTGGGCGCTGACTCTCGAGGCGGGCAGATCAGCAGGGTGGTTCGGATCGATGAAACGTGTCTGTGTGCGCCTCGTTATTCCCGTTTGTTTCAGGATCGTGGCAGAAGGATTCCGAGGGGAGCAAATGCCGATTGGTAAGTATTTTCCGACGTGTATAGGATGATGCAAAGTAGTTGGGTACCTCGGCGATGGATGCACGCGAGAATCGGCTGAGTGGAAATGCTCAGGAGTCCAACGAACGAGATGTTGATGGCGTGGTTCCTGTGCAACATTGGTTCTGGTGAGCACAGGCGGTATGATAGGGCCTAGCTAGCGTCTGGACGTCGAGCGTGTTCGAAATAGAGACACGGGTGTTTTGCGGGGAATGAACGCGTCCTTCAATCTCTCGAGGGCGACCGCACTTTCCGATAGGATGGTGCGCTGACCCGGCATTGGATTCTGAAACAAGCGGATGATATTGTAAGCTGTGCGAATATTTATCTGGCTGCGAATTGTTAATGTATTGGTAGGTCAAGAAAGCGGCCGCGTTCCTGCATGATCTAATGCTAGACATGTGTGCAGCGCAGATGACGGGCATGTGCTGATGGAGGCGCTTCAGGGGAAAGGGCTCAGATTGCGTCAGCTATTTTGAGGATTGGGAGGATTGAGGGATGAGTTCCAATTAGTGCGGGAGAAGCGATATGATTAATTGAGCTCGTGATGCGGGTGATGACCACATGGCGTCTTGGAGGTGGTCAGAAAGACAGGAGGTTCTGAGCTATATGCGCCACGCGCAGTGTGAGCTGGGCTGAGGACTGGTACAAGGAGACTACCTGAATCAAGAGGCGATTCACGAGTGCCGGCGTTTACAAATGATAGCCCTAGGGTGGTCAGTTGTGCAGAGAACGGGCCGTTGTCAGAGGAAGGGGCCCTGGAGCGCACGATCTGCGATGGCGTGTGCTTGGCAGGGCCTCTGCAGACGTCGTAATAGCGCGGTGGAGCTGGAGTCGCAGCCCGGTCTCGAAAGCTGACCACCTTGGGCCTGCGCCGTGCGAGTGTTTGGAATTCCACGGTTGTGTTCCCATGTGCGGCACATGCTGGCAGCCGTGGTAGAGGCGCTTAGCAAGTCTATCAAAAGTCCAGCTAGGGGCCAGAGGACACGCGCAGAGGCTGGATTAGGCTTTCACTCTTTACATCGCCGTGGTCCCCTGGTCGTGGCCGCCGCATGGATTTGTCTGCCGCGTATCTTTCCAGACCCTGACCAGGCACTAGCCCGCCCATTGGCTCTGCACCTCCACACCACCACGACGCCGCTGCGAGGTGCGCCTGTCTCGTCGACCAACCTAACTGCCCTGGGCCCTCGTCGCGCACAGAAGCCGTTCGCCAGTGCACCGACGCCGCTGCTGGTCGTCGCCTTTGCTTTTGCGCCGTTGGCACCCACGCCCTCCTCTCGCCTTGCACTGTAGTCTGCGCTGTAGTCTGGTGCTAGCAACTTTGGGGATCGCCCAGACGACGAACCACTGAACACGCCCACGCCCTGCCAGCTGCCAATTGTCCCTCCGAGCACGACACGGCTCCGGCGCCGACTGCACGCCCGCCCTCGCGCTGCCCGCCAGCATTGCTCCTGCTGCTTCACCGACACGCATATTTCTAGCCCGCCATGGAGAGCCCGACCGGCTATCCAGAGTCTCCGATCGACGACGAGGTCGTGTATCCGTGCAAGGGATGCGGAGAGGTATGAGCCGCTGCTACCACAACTCCCTGCCTGCAATCGCTCATAGCAGTCTAGATCCTCGAGGAAGGCAAGGCCTTCGAGCTCGGTATGCTTCCCCGCTGAGCCAACACCACAACTACCATCGCGCCTTCCTCCCACCGCCCATGCCAACCACCTGCCGAGGATGTGAATGCTAACATTGCCTAGCCGGGAACCGATGGCACATCGACTGCTTCCGCTGCAACACGTGCGGCACTCTCCTCGATTCGGATGCGAACCTGCTGCTGCTCGGCGACGGCTCTCTGATATGCAACAACTGTACATATAGCTGCAACCACTGCGGCAACAAGATCGAGGATCTGGCCATCTTGACTGGTGACCAGGCCTTCTGTGCCAACTGCTTTCGGTGCAGGAATTGCAAGCGCAAGATCGAGAACCTGCGCTATGCCCGCACTTCGCAGGGTATCTTCTGCATGTCGTGTCATGAGTCGCTCATGGCTCGACGGCGCAAGAAATCCAAAAAGCCGCCCTCAGTGGCGCCCAAGGTGGACAAATCACTGCCTGCTCTGCCTCCCCACGAGCAGAACCAGTCCACCTTCACCCCAGACCTGGATACGCCATCCGACATCTTCTCGGAGCCCACCACGACCGACGTATCCCCCAGACCTCCTCAGCCGCGCCGGGGCGATTCGTCGTCAAACTTCAGGCGCGATGCCTCACCAATCGGAGATGCTGCACGAAGGGGTATGAATTCCACATGGCCTACCTCATTCTCACAAATCGCTAACTTAGCTACAACTACAGACAATACCACACTTCCAGCAACAACATACAACAAAGACAGCGCGCGTTCAGAGCTGGTAGACAACGGCGACGACGGCATCCTCCTCCCCTTCGCTCTCGATCCCAACCCTGCGCCCGGCCCATCCCCGCTCGGCCGACCCATCAGCAGATTCAATGACCGAACACTGGGAGCCAAACCGACTGGAAGCGGTGACAGCAAGAGCGGGCGCGATTACTTCAGCAGGCCCACTGGCGACCATCGCGAGAAGCTAAAGGAGAATGGCTCTCGAGAAGCCTCCAAAGAGAGACGCCAGACGCAAACACAGAGCCCGCACATCGCCTTCCAAGAGAAAGGAAGGCAGCCTTCGGATACACTGGTCGAGACACTTAGGAAGAAGAAGGACATGTCCAACGAATCTCCTGCCGCCGAGCCTCGGTCAAGGAGTCAGCACGCTTCTCCCGCCCCTTCAGGTCCAGAACCCTTCAAACTACAGGATGTACCCAAGAACAAGAAGGCGGAGGCCAAACGCAAGGACTCCGACGAGACGCCATCACCGCAACCGCAGCAGCAGCAACAGCAGCAGCCGTCTTCTTCCAAGAACGACATCATGTCTGCGCGGCTGAGTCGTCCCCTCATCGAGCCAACCTTCACTAGCTCACCACCACTTGGCTCGCAAGATTCACCGCAGACCTCAGAATCGTCGTTCGGCTCCAATCTTCCGCTGGAAAGACCTGCGCGTGGTGATTCGCTCAAGGCTTCGACCCTCAAGCCTTCAGCCCCAATCTCACGAAACGAGAGGGCCCCATCACCCACCACACCGACTCTAAGCCATCCAGAGCGAACATCATCCACCAACACAGCCAGCGCGAACCTCAACGCCGGACTTGGCATACTCAGTCCTTCGGATTCGCCAGCCTCTAAGACTCCATCGGACCCTCCAGTTCTCCCCGCACGTTCAGGTGGACGGCCAGCCCCGCCCTCGACCGACACTTTCACATCTCCACGCGCACCCCCGCAACCGCCTGCCATTCAGCAACACAAGACGAGCGATTCCATTAGCAGCGCCCAAAGCGAAGCATCCCGAGATGCATACGGAGCTGGTGGCCTTCCTCGATATAGCGCTCAGGGCGATTTCTCCATGGATGAGGATTTCGCGCGTTTGCTTGGAAGCCAGGATGGAAGAGATGAAAAAGACAACGGGGTGTTCAGGAGAGTTTCGAACGCTGTGTCCAAGCATGGGCGCAGTTTCAGTGATCGTGGTTCAGTCACATCACGAGGTCACAAGAAATGGCCTACGAACGGCTCCATCGACATTAGCAGCCCCACAGTTGCCTCGCCCGACACTAAAGAGGAAGGCGTCAACCTGCGCAACGAGCTGCGCCGCGCCCAGCAGCGGATCGCTGAGCTGGAGGCCGAGAAGAACGGCCTACAAGAATCGATGCATAGTGCCGCCGACATCAGACAGGCAAACACGGTTCTGCGAGAGAAGCGAAACACCATGGCTGTCTTGGATACGCAACGTGAGATGGTGATCCGCGAGCTTGAAATCATGACTGAACACCTCAAGCACGCTAAGAGCGGCCAGGGCAACGTTGAGATCGGTCAGCTCAAGTCAGACATTCTCAAAGACTTTGCAAACTCGTTGCAGAAGCTCAAAGACAATCTGGGGAATCAAATAGAGGATCTGATCACGAAGAGATCGGAGTTGACGGAGGAGATCTCGAACCTCATTCAGATGAAAGACAAGGGTTTCCAAGAGTACGAATCGCTCACGGCCGCTAACACTAGACTTTCCGCCATGAACAGGGACCTGGTAGACAACATCCAGACCAACCTCAAGAACAACAAGAAGAGTGGACAGAACCTTGATGTTGCTGCCAATGGCCTTGGCATATACAACGCGCAGCACAAGGGCGGCAAGTCCGAAGTATCCGTGGATGCACCAGTAATACCGCATGATCACTCCTATGCCAATCTCGACGATGGCGAGGCGACCGTCGCGCAGCCGCAAGTCGTCAACATTAGGAAGACCGGAAAACCCACCAAATTCTCTACCTGGAAGAAGGGCGGACAAGCCATTACAAAGAATGTCACGAAGGGCTTCAAGGGAGCATTCGGTTCAGAGCAGAAGCAGGAGGACTACAACGTCAAGGTCATTGGCACTCCTTACGGCTCTGTGCACTCTGGGCCCGACATTGCAGCCATGTCCATGTCGAGTTCCATCAAAAGCCGGGATACCATGGACCAAGGAACCCCGCGAGGCTGGTTCGGTGGAAAGCCTGGCAACGTTAGACCAGGCGGTCCGCCCCAAGGCTTCAGGCCCATGCAGAACATCAACAACAGCACCACCAATCTGGCTGCTGCCGACGCCAGTACAGTTCTCTTCGGGTCTGACCTGACAGCACGATGCGAGTTCGAACGGCAGATGATTCCACGCATCGTTAGCAGATGTATCGAAGAGGTCGAGCTGCGCGGCATGGACGTGGAAGGTATCTACCGTAAAAGCGGCGGTACCTCTCAGGTGAACCAAGTGCGCAGTGGCTTCGAGACGGACACTGAGCACGACATCTCGGACCCAGATCTCGACATTCACTCCGTCACTTCTGCGCTGAAGAACTACTTCCGCAGGCTCCCTGTGCCGCTGATCACATACGATGTCTATGATCAGTTCCTTGAAGCTGGCCGTAAGTTCATACCATCCGACAACAGATCAAGTGCTAATGATTGTACAGAACTCGAAGAGCCGACTGCTCAGTCAAGAGCTTTGTCTGCTGCTGTGAACGAAATTCCCAAGGCTCATCGTGATACCTTGCAATTCCTCGTGTTCCATCTGTCGCGGGTCATACAGCACGCCAGTGACAATTTGGTAAGTACACACAATAGATGTTTCACGTATACCATGACTAATACGTGAATAGATGACACCACTCAATGTCGCTGTCGTTTTTGCGCCAACCATCATGCGGCCTATGGACATCCAGCGCGAACTCACCGACGTGCAACAGCAGCGTGTCGCCGTGCAAGCGCTTCTGGAAAACTACAAAACAGTATTCGGTGATGAATAAAGTGAGCGCAACGCTCACAAAAACTCGCGAGGGCAATCGAAGGCGCCCAAAACTTCTGTTATATCTTTTCCATTTTTCAACATGTGTATCTACAGCGGGCGTTACGGGCCCGATCTACAAGAGCTTGTTTGTCCTTGTCGTCGTGTATCATACGAATCTGCACACAGTTTTGGATCTTATCTGTATCGAGGTCCGTGAGGCGTGTATCGATGGCTACGATGGAGATTGTGTTTATACCCTTGGGGCTTTTTGCTTGGTCATCTAAGCGAAGTCAGCGATATATAATGAATTCTTGAGACTGTTGTTCTCGTATTCATTCGGTCCAGATCATTCACATGCTCCACATGGATGTGCTGTTCCTGTGCTTGGCGCTTTCGCTACGTCGCCGCTAACGCGCTCAGGATGACGTCGGTCACCGCCCACTAAGCGAACAGGCATGTGAGGGAGCCTGTTTCCGGTCTCACACGATCGCCCATTGACTTCGCAGCTTCCCGGTACCCATCGACTGATCTGCAAACCTCACATCAACCCTTGCGACAGCACTTTTTCCACTTCTCTACCCAATCACCAATACCCCTCATACATCATGTCTTACGCAGAGATGGCCGCCAAGGGCCCCAAGCAGAGCCCCGAGGAGGTGAGTTGTTGAAGAGCGCTTGCAATGTGTGCCAATGCTAACTTGAAGATAGGCGTAAGTCACCCCGTTCATTTGGGAGGAGTTTACCCCTCCAACGTCAGCTTTGACGATGCATGACGGCACCCTGTGTTGCATCTTGGTCAAAATACAAGACCTGTGTTCTGAGGCATGAAACTGCTAGAGTTGTTCTGACGTAGCATTGCAGTCGCGCCCCCGCCCAACCTGAGATTGAGCACGCTTCCGACGACAGCGTACACTCCCTTGTCGACGTAGACAGCCCGCACATCTCCTCGGTCCCCTCGGACTACGAGTCGCAATCCGTCAAGACCGACACGCAAGCCGAGCGCATGGAGCGTGAAGAGGAAATCAAGGAAGAGGCCAAGCACATCAAGGACCGCGCTGCAGCAAAGAAGGAGGCAGCCAAGGACAAGATGAAGAAGAACGCCGACAACCCGGTCGTGCTGAGCAACGCAGTTGGCCTTGCCGTTGTTGGTGGCATCGTTGGATTTGGCGCATACAGGCAGTATGCCCGCGGCGAGCTGACCGGCAAGGTCGTCGCGGCCTGGGCTGCTGTCATTGGACTGTTCGGCGTTGGAGACTACTACGTCAGCCAGTACGTTGTCCAAATAGAAGTGCTCTGATGGCACGTGTGCTAACATTCGCAACAGGTACTTCTTCAAGCGCAACCCCCCGAAATAGACGTGCTGCCTGATCGCTTTGTTCAAATTTGCACTCTACTTCAATAGCACCTCGTACGACGGAATCATGCTGAAATCTTGATCATCTGGACTGTACCGATTTGGCTATGTTGTCTTCTTCTTTTCCGCGGTACCATACAGCAAGCAAGGGGTTCTCTACTCGGTTTCGGTCTTGAGGCGAGATGCCTTCATGAGTCCACTTCTGTATATATGAGGTCACGTTCAATATACCCGTTCAGACATCATCTTGACCATATACAAGCCATTCATATTACGCATGAAATTTTGAACGATTCGCGACTGCGTCCTGATTATCATGTCGGATGTACTTGGGATGATGCCCAGAATTCTCGGAAGTTCCACCACGTGATCCGAGTTCTCCAGCCACGCAGATCCCTGCTCCTTCCGCTTAGAAATGCAGGTCCCATAACTTTTACGTAGTGACGACACTTCCGTGTACCGTTGACATCCGCCACGTCTCTCTCTTTGCATCTCTTTCCTGTTTCACATCTTTTAGCATCATGTTCCGTGCAGCCCCACGGTTAATTGCGCGTCCAGCGCTGCGAGCCGCGCCACTACGGGCTGTCGCGCCGGCCAGGCGGTACTTGAGCACCGCACCACCATCACAAAAGTCGAGAAGTTTCAAGAGCTTGGTTGCTAGGCTGGGTGTTGCCGGAGCAATTATATACTATTACAACACCACGGATGTTTTCGCAGAGGAGCCAAGACGTATGTTCAGACGCCAATGGACGGACGAATTGAACCAGAGTAGCTGATCCTGCCTCAGAACTTGTCCAACCCCTCCCAGAAACCGAAGTTGAATCCGAGCACCTCCCCACCATCGAATCCATCTCCGAAGAGCGCAAGCGACGACAAGCAGTACAGGCACAACTCGAGGCCCAGAAGCAAAAAGAGGCTGAGCGCGCACAACAGAATGCGAAGCCTTCAGAAGATGGCCAGGGTGGCATAGAAGGACTCGAGGAAGAGGCAGACCAACAGGGCGCATTCAACCCGGAAACAGGCGAGATCAATTGGGATTGCCCATGTCTAGGAGGCATGGCTCATGGCCCTTGTGGTGAGCAGTTCAAGGCGGCATTCAGCTGCTTCGTGTACTCCACCGAGGAGCCCAAGGGCATGGACTGCATCGATAAGTTCAAGTACGTCCACACTAGACAGCAGAGCCGTAACAGGCCTGCACAGTTTACGTTTGAACAAATAGCTGACAAAACTCAGGGACATGCAAAACTGTTTCCGCGAATACCCCGAAGTCTACGGCTCAGAGCTAGATGCCGACGCCGACGACGAAGACGACATGACCGCCTCGCCCGAAAACCCATCCAACCCCTCCAGCGCGCAACAAGACTCCTCATTACAACCCTCCACCAACGACCACGCCGCCTCAGCCAAGGGAAAGTTCTCTGGTGAACGCAACTCGAAACCCCACACACCAGAAAACAGCCTAGTTCCTGAGGAATACAAGCCAAACGCCAAACACAACCCCGTCAACGACGCAAGGGGGGACATGAGCAGCTTGGATAGCGAGAAGGAGAAGGAGAAGAGCAAGCAGAAGCCAAAGGGCGAGAGCGACACCGAGAGGGCGAATAAGGCGAGGGCGCAGGTCAAGAGCCAGGAGCCTGTTAGCGAGAGTGAGAGTATGGTGCCCAAGGCTAGTCATGATGCGAAGTGATAGGGGAACAGGAAAGCTGGAGAGGAAGTAGAGAAGTTCTGAGAGACGAGTGATGTATGAGGAGATGATGGCATTGTATTATATAGTTACGTGTACAGCATGTTTGAAGAACTAAGGGGGGCATTTAGACAGTGGTGTTCAACGCTTCTCTGCTACTGACGAAAATCATGTACAGTATATATAGTTTCAACCAAACGTTCAAGCAACATGCACATCTAAAGGATCTTCTGCTGAGACATCAGGCGACGTTCACATCAAAGATTCTGGCTCTAAGAAATGAGATTGCAATCGTTCTTGATAATAGAAACTACTTGTACAGCAGGCACTCCCGCCTACCAGAAAAGAAAAAACTTGAACACATCGGACCATTTGTAGCATAATCTTAGTTCCGAATAAGCGTAGGTACCAACTCATTGTACGCCAGAAAACACCCCTTTGAGAGCAACAACCACATATCCCCAAGTCGATTCAGCGCATCATGCTATCCTGACGTTTGTGGTCTTCACCGTGTCCGTTGTGAGGCTTACAATCGACACGTGAGTCACACTGTCCCAAGTCCTCACTACCAATGGCACCTGTCTGTTCTTCCTTTGTTTCAATGCGATAATAAGGAAGCGTCTCATACGCACACCCTGGCCTTAACTCAGAGGACCACATCTTGAACACGTCGCGCGCGCTAAGATGTCTCTAAATCTCTACTTTGCTGTAGCCCTCTGCGCCCTCGGCAAGGGGCTGAGCAACACCAGCGTCGACGCTGTCGCGCTTGACGCCCATGCTGTCCTCGCCCTTGCCTACGCCGAACATGCGCATGGCTTCCGTTAGTGCCTGAACGGCATCTTCGTTGCTCATGCTGCCAGGGAGCCCCTGCCCGCCCATGGAGCTGCTGATGCGCTTGGTAGCGTCTTCGAGTGCGCGGACTCTCCTCTGGAAGTTGAGGCGGTCCATGAAAAGCTGCTGGCGGCGGCGTTGCAGATCGCGACGTTCGGCGGAAAGGAGCTTTTCGAAGTCGTTGAAGTGAGCGAGCTTGAGCTGTAGCTTTTGTAGCTGGAGGTTTACGGCACCGGAGACGAGACGGGTGATGTGGCGTTCTTCGTGCGAGGCTAGTGCTGAAGAACGGGCTGCGGAGAGGGCGAAGGGGAGGGTGGCTAGAGGGTTGGGGTTGGAGGACGAGTCGGATTCCCGTGTGGCTACGGCAGTGGACTCGGCAGAGGGGTCGACGTCCATAGCGTCGCCGCCTTCTGGCTTCATGTCTGAGGCGGTCGCTGCGGGTGTAGACTGCTCGCCTTCCTTCTCTTTGCCCTTTTCTGACGGTGCGGTTGGGGCTTTGTTGATCTTCTCTTGAAGGATGCGCTTCATCTCGCCGACACTGCGCCCCGACGCTACCGCTGCCTCTGTGACGTTTGCGGGAGCAAGACCAGCTAGGAAGCTGACGACGCTGAGAATCGGGTTGTCGGCGTGGTGGATGGGTACACGGCCCTCGCTGAGGTACTCCAGATCGCGCAAGAATTTGGTTGAAGGAGCTGCCGATTGTGACTCTGGTAGATCCGCCTCGATGTACTTGTCCTCAATCTCGAGCTGCAGGAACTTCATCACGCACTGCTCGCGTGTCTTCGTCTGGACGTGGTCGGCGACACGGTTCCAGTCATCGTCAAACTCCTCCAAGCCCTCGAGTAGCAAAAGAGTCTCCTCTTCCGTCCACTTCTCTTCCGTCTCGGCCGCTGCTGAGTTCTCCGGGTTGGAGATCTTTGTGAAGTCGGCTGAGGATGTGCCTTGCGGGAAGTTGCCCTCTACAAAACACCTGGGGCAAAGGTCGCGCTTCAAGCCACCAGCAGCCTTGATCTGGCCAGTCTGCTCGGAAGGTTTCGTTTCATGAAAATGTACACGGGTACATTCGACGCCGCAACTGAAGCAGTTGATGACCTTGGTTGGCTCCTTTGCAGCGGCTTCGAGATCCTTGACGTCTACCGAGCCGTTGGCGGCACCTTCGCCATTAGCAGCTTTTGGCTCCACGGATGCTTCTTTGCCATTGGCCTCGTAGATGTTTCGTCCAGCTAAAGACTTGGTCTCGCTCTTTGCCGTCGGTTGCTGGCTCGCAGCACGGTCAGTGGCTGTGAGCTGCTTTCCGTCCGTGACTTTCGAGCCTGGTCCTGGTTGGAAAGGTTGCAGTCCGCGGGGCGTATCGACTGTGACACGGAAATGGCCGGTGAATGGAGGACCAATGTTCGATGGGCGTTCTTGAGGGTCGACCTGGTTGATATGTTAATCACGACTCAATGTAATTATATAGCGGCAAGATTTACTTGGTAGTTGATCAATCCCCACTGCTCGAGGAAAGCGTGCACGCGCATGATAGCACAGACATCTCCTGCAAGATTCCTTCGGCATGCGGTAACTGTGAGGTACTCGGATGGGTTCAGGCGGTATGTGTTGATCATGAAATCGCGGTAATCGCGGTACACGGCCGGTGTTTTGCTGCGGTTGCGACCGTTGAAGAACTCGGGCAGGGCTTTGCGCTCGCGGTAGTCGATGTAGCGCATGTCAAACCAGGTTGCGTAGCTCGGGATGATGGTCGCATATGTTTGAGTAACAAAGTGTGAACGCGCTGCTGACTGCAAATCGGCTTTTGCTTGCGCCTCTGGGTCAGCAGCTTCACCACCCTCGCCGTTCTCCTTTTTCGCATCGTCGACGCCGCCCATCTCTTCGTCATCCTGGCCATCGGCGTCTTCCGCTTCCGGTCTTGGGCCATCGGGTGCGTCGAGAGGGTTATCTGATGCAGCTGTGGGCGTGGCAGTAGCAGGATCGTTGGAAGACTCCTTGCCGGGTGCGTCTTCGAGCATGCTGGTATCTACGGAACTTAGCGGACTGTCGACTTGGAGGTTTTTCAAGGTCGGTGATTGGAACATGCGATCCAAGTCGGCAAGATCCAGTGCACCTAGGAGCTCGTCGTCATGGAATAGGTCGTCCATGGTGTTGACGCGACTGGCGGTGGGTATGGTGATGATTGGAATCAGGATGCGACCTACCTTGATCGAGCGCATTGGTGTCTGTGGCACCTTCACCAGTGAGACTTGGGTCCTGCGCAGTTGCGCTTGCTGTCGCGTCGTCGGCCATGGCTCGGGGAGTGTTGTGCGATGCGACAGAGCTGGAAGGCGCTATGCGGCGATGCAAAGGGGAAGTCGCGGGCGCGAGTACTCGGAGCGATTGCGCGATCGCAACGTGTCTTTTTCAACGTGCTGCCGCGTGGTCGTTGTTGAATGAAGGTGGGGATGGGGGGCTGCGATGGGTGGGTTGGAGTCGCGTCTGAAGTTCGCGATGCTCTCGAACGCCTAAGCAAAAAGAGCACTAAGGAGCATGGAGTAGTCTCACGTGATCAGCCTGCAGCCCCGATGCAGATGCAAGGCTAGTGCCGGATAACTAACCTGGCCAAACCGAGGTCATAGTTCTCCGCGCCGTAGGGTTGCTTTCACTACTGCTGGACGAGGCGTTCTACTCCATCTTCCCGAATTTTGCGTGTCTGTGATTTCGAGAGGCATCGCACCGTTTCCGCCCACCATGTTCTCCGCCGCTCGTCAATCCGCCCTCCGCACAGCTCGCACACGGCTTCGGCAGTCGCAACCCACGGCCGTACCCCAATACTCCGCCTTCGCACGGTTAGCGTCGACGTTTGCCATTCTCGAGCAGAAGGAAGGAAAGATCGTGTCACAGTCATTGGCTGCCATCACAGCAGGGACAAAGCTTGGAGGCTCAATAACAGCCTTCATTGTTGGAAGTGGGGTCAAGTCGGCCGCAGATGAGGCAGCCAAGTCAAAGGGCGTAGAGAAAGTCATCTACGTCGAGAATGGAGCGTACGACAGGGTTGGTAGTCTAAAGAGATATGGAATGACACGCGGCTGACAACATCTTGCAGTGTCTCCCCGAGAACTATGCGCCACTCCTGGTTGAGAACATCAAGAAGGGTGGATACACACATGTCGTCGCCGGTCACTCAGCATTTGGAAAGAACATAATGCCGCGTGTCTCGGCACTTCTGGACACACAGCAAATATCAGACATTACCGGCATCGAGAGCGAGGACAGTGAGTGGGCATCTTTTGGAGTACACGAGGGGTTGTTAACCAGACTACAG
The DNA here is from genome assembly GCF_023758085.1 of Alternaria hordeiaustralica. Classification (NCBI taxonomy): domain Eukaryota; kingdom Fungi; phylum Ascomycota; class Dothideomycetes; order Pleosporales; family Pleosporaceae; genus Alternaria; species Alternaria hordeiaustralica. The sequence continues at coordinate 1,642,911 of NW_026056775.1, read as the reverse complement.
CATTTGTTCGCCCAATCTACGCCGGTAATGCGATCATGACCGTCCAGTCGTCCGACAGCACCAAAGTCATCACCGTCCGAGGCACCGCATTCCCCGCGCCTGAGACCGAAGGCGGAAACGCAACAGTAGAGGAGGGCGTCGACCCCAAGGCCGAATGCTCAACAGAGTGGATATCTGAGGACCTCCAAAAGTCCGACCGTCCCGATCTCGGCTCTGCAGAGAAGGTCGTCTCCGGAGGTCGTGGTCTGAAATCAAAGGAGGAGTTTGACAAGCTCATGCCACCGCTAGCAGACGCGCTCGGTGCCGCTATTGGTGCGTCAAGAGCAGCAGTCGACAGTGGCTTTGCAGACAACAGCTTGCAAGTGGGTCAGACTGGAAAGAACGTTGCGCCACAATTATACCTGTGTGCTGGTATCTCTGGTGCTATTCAGCATTTGGCTGGTATGAAGGACAGCAAGGTTATTGCAGCCATCAACAAGGATGCCGAGGCACCCATCTTCCAGGTCGCGGATGTTGGTCTTGTTGGAGATCTTTTCGAAAAGGTCCCAGAATTGACCGAGAAGCTCAAGTCGCAATAAGCACTGAGCGCATTGATACCTGTTGTATATAGTTTGAACAATATATCGACCAAACAAGGAATACAACTGCCACGAAGTCAACTACCAGGAGACATCCCGGTACTTTCTCAAAATCATCAAAGATCGCGGCATGAAGCACACAAGCCCATCCTATGCTTTCCAAAGAATCTCTAACTGCACGTGGAACATTAACCTTTTGATCTCCAAGTAACCCCGGCATTCGCAGCTTGGCGTGCGTCAACGGCTGATCGACGCCAGCACCCACCATTCGTCTCCACTGCGCCGCGATAGCCGAGTCATCGAATCTGGCAATCTTGCTGGAGACTTGCTGAAACGCGCGGCTATGAACTCGCTGCTGAAGTCAGACTCTGACTTCCGACTTCTGCGTTACCTTCCGTGTCTCCTCCCAACTGTAGACGCGTTCACATTCCCAGCACCACCGCTTCCGCTCTAGCGCCAGTTTCTCAGCAACTAGTCACACGCGTATATCCGTGCCCGACATATTGATCGCCGTTTCGCACCTTCTCGAGTTTTGCAGTGGAGGACGAGCCTGAGGATACTTCGCGTTCTGAACTATTGTTATCATTTCTGGGTTTATCAAAGGCCCAGCTAACTGTCTGGGGTTACGATGTCTGATGCCGGATCGCTCCGATGATGGCGCGTGAACATGAGGAACCGGGGCAGCCGAGCACGTCGGAACAATATAACGCCCAGGGAGAAGAAGAGCAAAGAAAAGAGCAGTTGACACGGAAAGACAATAAGAAGAAGAGATGGTGGAATGTCTGGAAGAAATGGGAAGGGCAGGATAGCGATTGGTGGTTCGCGAGCACCGGCATTCCCGTAAGTGATGATTCGCACTGAAATGTGTTCACAAGAAGTTCATATGGCTCTTAACCTCCAAATCGACTCGACGAAGTACGTTGTTCAGATGCTAACACCAAATAAGCTCCTCGCTGCAACTCTCGGCCCCCTAGCAAATGTGAGCTCAATCGCCGCACTCGTAACTCCCTGGAGACAGCAAAACATCATCAACGGCGAACGAATCTCAGACTTCAAAGGCGTACCTTTTGGCGACCCGAGATGGTGCTACTGGATCAATGTAGCATCACTGATCTGCGGCTTTCTCGGCAATCTCTTCCTTCTTCTGAACTTTACGCAGAGAATTCGTTACATCATTGCCCTACCCGTCACTGTGGTTCTGTGGTATCTTTCATCTGCTTTCCTCATAGCGATAACGATATGTATGAACACTTACGAACCGCCCATCCGACCGGAACAAGGATATACCCAAGGATTTTGGTACGCGATTGCGGCTGCGGCGTTTTACACCATCTGCTCTATGCTTCTCATGGTCAATATGCTGGGCTTCTTTCTTGGCCACTACCCCGAAAACTTTGCCTTGAGCGACAGTCAAAGGACGCTTATTCTACAGACCATGGCCTTCTTCATCTGGCTAGCCGGTGGCGCAGCTGTCTTTGCGAAACTCGAGCAAGATGCTGGAGAAGACAGTTGGAGGTTTGCCGATGCCTTGTACTTCTGCGACGTCACTATCCTAACCGTTGGATTTGGCGACCTAGTGCCTACGACCGATGTGACTAGGGGTATTGTCTTTCCTTACTCTGTTGGCGGCACGATTACGCTAGCCCTCATCGTCTCATCGCTCTACACGGCAGTTCGCGAGCTCGGCGACGAGAAGATTGTTCAGAAGCATGTCGATCGCATGCGCGAACGAGTCGCAGAGCGTACAGTTACCAACTCATTTGATCTCCGTCATCGAGAACGAGAGGCACACCACCTTGTTCGGAAACGTAAACTTGGCATTCCAAAGATATCAGGACCTAGTCAACCACGGCCCTTTCGAACCCCCATGGGCGAGTCTGTCCAGCATACATCCACTATGCAGGGTGTCGCCGATGCGCTGCATATAGGTTCCTCTAAGCCCAAGATCATGTTGTTGAAAGAAGAGAAGGATCGCTTTGAAGCGATGCGCAAGATCCAAGCCGACTCGAAGAAGTTCAAGCAGTGGATGGCGCTTTTCTGGTCCATCACTACTTTCTCGATCCTTTGGTGTGTGGGTGCAGTCGTTTTCTGGATCACCGAACAAGAAACACAGCACTTGACTTACTTCCAGTCGCTTTACTTCTGTTATGTCAGTCTATTAACAATCGGCTACGGTGACCTGGCACCGAGATCCAATTCCGGGCGCTGTTTCTTCGTCATCTGGAGCTTGATTGCCGTTCCGACCATGACTATCCTAGTCTCGGATCTAGGCGACACTGTCGTGGCCAACTTCAAGAAATGGAGTGACGAGCTCGCGGATTTTACAGTACTGCCCAAGGCAGGTATTTGGCGTTCGTTTCTGGACAAACACCCTTGGCTGCTGCAATGGTTACAGCGATGGACAGACAAGCGAGCGAGAAAGAAGCGACTGATAAGGGGCTTCGACATCTCGGATCCACGATCTGACGATGGCATTGTAGATTCTTCCGACCCGCAAGACAGAGAGAGTATTTCGAACGACCCGGAAGATCGCGAAGCAGCAACCGATATAGAACTGACTCTCCACCCGACCGTCCCAGCCCTCGCCTCCGAAGCCGACGCCGACATCACCAGCCCTCCCTCTCAGGCTTCATTGACCCGCCGCCTCGCCCTGTCCATCCAAAAGGTTTCTCTCGACCTCAAGACCAACGACAAGCGCTACACATACGAAGAATGGGTCGAGTTCACACGGCTCATCCGTCTGACGAGTCCAGAGCGTTTAGACCGCAATGTAGACAACGACAACATGGTTTCTGAAGACGAGAATGAAGAGGGGTTAGTGAATTGGGATTGGATCGGGGATGATAGTCCCATGGTGTCTGGTATCAGTGAGAGCGAGTGGCTTATGAAGCGGCTGATTGAGAGTCTGGTGAGGTTGGAGAAGAGGAAGGAGGGGGCGAGACGGAGGTCTGATGTTGAGGCTTTAAGGGAGATGGAGTGTGGGAGGAGTGTGGGGAGTCGACAGGATAGCATTGGGGGTCAGTAGGTATGGCGCAATCAACCCATTCTTGTCGAAATGTTCACCGATAGCGAGGTGGACCTCTGTTGGGACATTTGGGCCTAGAATGGGAGGTCTTCTTATAGAAGTCTCATTGCTGATAGTACTGGGGGGTGGGCATTGAGTTCTATCGCCTTGTTTTTCAACAAGATGTCGCTGAATAAAGAATCGCTTGCTTGCAAAGGTAAGCAGAGGATCTCAGGTATCGTAGTGTGTGCTTCGAAGTGGGACTAGCGCACTGCATGGCCAATTCCCTCTCAGGCGCCTTCGCCGCAACCTGCACAGGATCGGGCAGGCATGCACAGTGATGTGGTGTATTAACATATGGAGTACAGAATATCGTACCTTCCTTGGCCTCTTTGATTTTAGGCAGCAAGGTTTCGTCACTCTGTCATCCTTGCAGCCATCCTTAGCACATGTCTTGGCCATGGTCATTTCCTAATCTGGTATGCTCGCGCATTCTCACTGGTCCGCTCGCAAAATCACGTGCACGATCGGACATGCCTACCTACTCAGGTAGGTATGCCAGCTACGAGGTCGTCAAAAAAGCAGATCGATGAGCATCCCGGTCACATGCTGTCGCAATCGAAGGCGTCTGCTATCAATTTGAAAAGCTCAAGGGGAGTCTAAAGGTCTGTCCGTGAAAATGCAAGGGCTGTGCGGAAGGTAGAGGTTTATTAAGGAGTGCTGGTTGATCGGTGGAGTCGGACGTTCAGGCACCGACCACCGTTCGCTCACTCTGAAGAACGCTTGACAACACCCAAAGTGCCCGGGAACTCCAACACCCGCGTGCTCAATTCTCGATATATCTTGGGAAAAGCGTTAGCTCGGCTTTTTCCAGCACCCGATGGCACTTGTTCGCACTGACATCGAGTCTGGGCGTTGAAACACAACAGACGCGCGTTGCCCCTTACGTCTCGCAGGTAGTCGCTCGATTAGGAAGGATGGTGGTGAAGCGAGATATCGTGTGGTTAGCGTATCCTGTGGCTGAGATTCGTAGTGCACTTGGCACGACGAACATTGGCCCCGGTGCAAACGATCGTTCTCAGCTACACTCTCACTCCGAGTTTTGACGGTGTGCGTGTCGAATCGGAACGCGGATTCTGCTTTGTCCGGTGTAACTGGGATACGAAATACGGCAGTCATATCACTAGGCATCAACCTTCTTCCCCCGGTTAAGATGATCGCCTCCTCTACTGTCGAATAATCATTCATCTCACATTTGGACTCTGCCGGTTTCTTACGCTCCTTTGCATTGCACAGCCATGAACTCCAATGTCACTGACGGTCAACCGCCACCCCAGCCGACCGTCGACGCTGGGGTGGAGAGCACTGCTATCGCCACTCAAGTTCTAGAGACAGGACCCGACGAAAAGCACAGCATCATCGAAGATGCAGAGCAAGATGAAAGTACCTCATCGAAGGCAAAGAAAGTCCCGCAAGCGGGCATGAAGAATTACTTCGTGAGTAAATTGGCTTGGATTTTATTCCTGGCTAACGTTCGAGCAGCGAGTATTCTCGTATGGAACTACTCTCGATTACTGGCTCATATTCATGTGTTGCGTTACTTCGATAGCGTCCGGCGTTACCTTTCCTTTGATGAACGTTGTCTTCGGTAGGATCTGATAGCCTGGAATCTATTGGCACCTTGCGCAAGTACTGACAGCACTCAGGTCAATTGGTCGGCTCGTTTACCAACTACTTCATCCCCGGAACGGCCTTGACAGCTGGAGAATTCCAAGCCGAGATCAACAGGCTCACCCTCTTCCTTGTCTACCTGTTCATCGCGAAGTTCGTGTTATCCTACATATCAATGGTACGCACACGATCCCTGAAGAGGCTTCCATCATTCTAACACTGGTATAGCTCACCATCCGAATCAGCGGCCTTCGAATCTCTGCTGCATTGCGTCTAGCATATCTACGAGCTCTTTTCGCACAGCCAATCAGTGTGATAGACACTATAAGTCCTGGCAAAGTGTCTACACGGATTACAACCTCCTCCAATACGGTGCAACTCGCCATATCGCAGCACTTCGCTATACTCTTCCAGTCCCTTGCATTCGTTATCGGAGCGTATGTGGTGGCTTTCATCAAAGGCCCACTGCTCACCGTAGTCGCCTCTGCCTCGCTTCCGTTCATCCTCGTGGTCTTTGGTATCATATTGCCACCTTTCATCCGGATACACAAGATTACCGAGAAACATCATGAAGATGCTTCTGCCATGGCTTTCGAGATGTTCTCATCCGTTCGCATCCTTACTGCATTCGGTGCAGAAGCGAAGTTGGCAAGGCTGCATGAGGCCTTGCTGGACAAAGCTGCGGCGAACGAGCGCAGGGCTGCGCCTCTGATGGGTCTTGTCATGTCACCCATGATGATCGGAATGTATGGCACATTTGCAATTGCGTTCTGGTTCGGGATCAAGCAGTACTCGGAAGGCAAAGGCGACGTCGGAGTCATAGTGGTGGTTCTGTTCTCTGTCATGATGGCGATAACGAACATCAGTAGGGTTGTGAGCCCAATTATTGCCATCGCGAAGGCATCATCTGCCGCCACCGAACTATTCATCACGATCGATGCAACTGTCCCTGATACCACTGGATTGAAGGAGCCTGATGTAACCGCCAACGCAAACATCAGCTTTCACAACGTTGCCTTCTCGTATCCAAGCCGACCACATGTTCAGATCCTTGGAGGCCTTGATCTCGAGCTCGAGGCAGGCAAAGTTACCGCTATTGTCGGTCCATCCGGAAGTGGTAAGCAATTCTTCTTCTACAAATCGTGGGCTCTTTACTGACCACTTGCCTCAACCTATAGGAAAGTCCACTATTGTGGGACTGGTTCAGCGATGGTATGAACTCTCAGGCACAACGGCCGCCGCATCAGATGGGAAACCGAACGACGCATCGCCTCAAGAAGACACGCTTGAAAGCAAGAAAGAAAGCACCCAGAAGTCTGGATGGTTCAAGAAGAAGGCTATACCAAAGCATGAAGGCAAGCAAGCATCTGCGAAGAAGGCTGGAGATGACAAGAGCAAGGACGAGGAGCCTGATTTGGGCCCAGACACTTGCACTGGTACCATCAAGATTGGAGGTACCAAGTTACAAGATGTCGACCTAAAATGGTGGCGCTCTCAAATCGGTCTGGTTCAGCAAGAGCCCTTCCTGTTCAACGACACCCTGTACAACAACATCGCGTTTGGTCTCATTGGTACCCAATATGAAGACTTTCCGAAAGAAGAAAAGATGAAATTGGTCGAAGACGCGTGTCGCGAAGCCTACGCCGAAGAGTTCATCGCCAAACTACCAGAAGGCTACGAAACCATGGTTGGCGAGAGCGGCATCAAGCTTTCGGGTGGACAGCGACAACGAATAGCGATCGCGCGAAGCATCATCAAACAACCACCTATACTGATTCTCGACGAAGCGACGAGCGCTATCGATGTACGTACCGAACGCATTGTTCAGCAAGCTCTCGATCGCGTGTCGAAGAACCGGACGACTATCGTCATCGCGCATCGCCTCTCCACCATCAGGCGCGCGGATAAGATCGTGGTCTTACGTCAAGGTGCTCTCGTGGAACAAGGCACCCACGATGAGCTGTTGAAGATAGAAGCCGGTGTCTACTACGGCTTGGTTCATGCCCAAGAGATCGCAGCGGAAGCGGAACAAGACGCTGATGCCGACCCGCTCGAAAAGGCTAAGAGCGCAGACACTGAGATCCATGAAGACTACAAGCAGAGCACTGATGTCTCCAAATCAGCCGAAGACCCAGAGTATAAGCAGCAAGGTCTCTTTGGCAGCTTCGGGCGTCTTATCTACGAACAACGCGGTCATTGGATCCTATACAGCGTCGCTATTCTGGGTGTACTGGCCAGCGGTGTCGTCTACCCGCTCCAGGCCTACATTTTTGCAAACGTCGTCAATGTTTTCACCCTTCCCATGGACGAACTTGTCAGCAAAGGCAACTTCTGGGCAGGCATGTTTGGTGTTCTGGCTGGGAGCACGTTTCTATCCTACTTTTTCATGGGCTCGGCCTGCCACCTCATCTCTGTTGCCATAACAAAGAACTATCGACAAGAATACCTGGACAACCTCATCCGCAAACGCATTGCCTTCTTCGACGATCAAGGGCACAGCCCTGGGTCTCTTACGTCGACCCTGAGCTCAGACTCGACACAGATTCAGCAGCTAATGGCAACGGAGATGTCCGTTGCGCTCATTGCTATTGTCAATGTTGTGGGCTGCGTTATCATCTCTTTCATCTATGGTTGGAAACTGTCCCTTGTTGCCCTATTTGCCGCGCTACCACTTATCCTGGCTGCTGGATATCTCCGTGTACGCATTGAACTCGAGTTTGACAAGACCAACGCGAAGGTATTCGAGAACAGCAGCCAGTTTGCATCCGAAGCTGTGGGTGCTTTCCGCACAGTATCGAGTCTTATCATGGAAGACATGATTGGCGAGCGCTATGAGACCTTGCTCAAGGGTCATGTCACAGGAGCGTTTTCAAGCGCGAAGTATGGCACTCTTATTTTTGCGGCAAGCGACAGCATTGAACTAGCTTGTATGGCCCTTACTTTCTGGTATGGCGGCACCCTGCTGGCTTCCCGCGAGTACAGTCCTGTAGACTTCTTCGTCATTTACCAAGCCATCGTGCAAGGCGCCATTGGAGCAGGGCAATTCTTCTCATATGCCCCCAATATGGCCCAAGCCACGGGTGCCGCGAACCGCATTCTCAGTATGCGTCCACCAAAGTCTACAACATCCACTGCCTATCCGCCTCTAAGCAAACCCGAAGAAGGCGTAGGCATCGAGTTCCAGAACGTGTATTTCGCCTACAAAACCCGCGAAGTGCCCGTCCTATCCAACCTCAACATCCAGGTCCAACCAGGCCAGTTCGCCGCACTGGTCGGTGCATCCGGGTGCGGCAAATCCACCACCATATCGCTCCTCGAGCGCTTCTACGATGCAACATCCGGCCGCATCCTCTACAACGGGCAAGACATCACCATGCTTGACCCCGCAGAGTACCGCAAGCAAATCAGTCTTGTGAGCCAAGAACCCACGCTGTACGAAGGCACGATACGCGAAAACGTCGCTTTATCCGTCGACACCGCCACAGACGAAGACATCGAGCAAGCATGTCGTGACGCCCAGATCCACGACTTCATCACCTCCCTGCCCGACGGATATGCCCAGCGCCTAGGACCAAAAGGCATGTCGCTGTCTGGTGGTCAGAAACAGCGTCTTAGTCTTGCTCGCGCCTTACTGCGCAAACCGAAGCTTCTCTTGCTAGATGAAGCGACATCGTCTTTGGACTCTGAGTCTGAGAAATTGGTTCAGGATGCTATTGAGCGCGCTGCTGGCGAGGGCGGAAGAACGGTGATTGCAGTCGCGCATCGCCTTGCTACGATTCAGAAGGCGGATACCATCTTTGTTTTGGGTAGTGGCATGGTGTTGGAGAGGGGTGATCACCAGGGGCTGTTGAGGAAACGCGGTGTTTACTGGCAGATGGTGAGTTCTGATCTGACGTTCCGATTCGGGTTGAGATGTGCTAACTTTCGAATAGTGTCAAGCTCAAGCTTTGGACCGATAAGAGTGGTCGTTACTAACTTCGGCATTTATTGCGTTGGCGAAATACATCCTTCGAATGATCTCTCCCCTTTTTCATCATATACATATATCCGAGTGCCTGTACTTTACTCTTTTAATACTATACTTCACTTCACTTCTACAAAAATGTCTTGTTGCCCTTCGGATATGATTGAAAGTGACGCAAATTTTTTATAAACGTGATCATATACGCATGCTGCCGGTTATGTACGCCTTCCTCGTATTTCATATTATCAACCTATCCGCAATCTGCCAACTCCACATCGTAAATCTACTGTTGGCCCATAATTCCTCCCGGTGGGTACTTTGGCTGTCCCTGAGGCCCTAGATCCTCTTCTCCGCTGTCACCTGTCCTAGCTGTAGGCTTCGTCTCGGTAGTAGGAGCTTTGGGTTCGCCTATGCCATCGGGCTTGGGCGGTGATTTTGTGCCTGGCCCACCGCGCTTCTGCCAGTCGAGCCACGAGCCGCGGTATTCGCCAACGTTTGTGTATCTGCCGTGCGGGTTAGCTAATGTTCTACAGCAAGTGTCTTTTGCCCGCTTATCGAACTCTGGGCGTGTGCCAATGAAGAATCCAACTTACCCAGCTTGTCTCGCGATTCCTGCAGCCGCTGAGCTCCTCACTCCAGCCTTGCAAAAGAAGACGACTTCTTTTCCCTTGGGTGGCTTCTGGAAGCCAAACCTATCTTCAAACTCCTCTTCGTCTAGTAGCAGCGCATCGGGTTGTGAGGTGACAGGGATGTTGATAGAGGTGGGTATAGTGTTTGCGTCGAATTCATGGGGTTCGCGGACGTCGATGAGGAGACGTGAGTCTGAGGGCGCTTCGAGGATGTGTAGAACCTGAATGAGTTAGTGGTGCGCTTGAAGGGGTGTACGATGGCATGAGAAAAGCCATTCGCATAGGCTAAGAATGTCATGGGAAATGAAGGCAAGACGTACATCGTCAAATTGGTAGAGTTTGTTCTGCTTCAAGTCGTTGGGGGCCTGTGAATGCCATCTCTTTTGCGCTGGTGACGCTTGTAGTCTCGCCGCACCACCTACAACCACCGTCCTGCTCTGCGAGATGGATGTGTTTTGTGACTTGGGTGCGATGCTGAAAGCGCGTGCAGTGTTGAAGCTCAATCGTGTAGGCTGACGGCCGATGACGGAGGCATTGGAACGGACGCCGAGCAGTTGGGCTGCGCGCTTGGAGGCCATGGCTGGTGTTGGTGTCGCGATGATAATTTGTTGCGGTTCAAAAAAAGCTAAGAAGGCGACTACCGTCTCTAGATTATCAAAGATGTTGTTCGGATAGATAAATACTCAGTGTTCAAGTCGCCGAAGAGAGCTCGGCTCTGGCCAAATTATCGCCGACGTCACTCTTCGCGAACAATTGAGCGCAACCACGCTAAGCCCTACAGCCACAAGTTCGGCAAGCCTGCGGGCGTCATTGCACGCATCGGCTGCACAGTTCCGGAAGTGTCTTAGATTCAAGCTCTCATTTTATTTGGAGTATCGGGCATAAAAGTACATGGATGACACTATGGTTCAAGGGCAACATCCAACAGGGTCGTTATAACGCCAGTAAAAGAACTACAGACAGTGGGGTATTCAACACAAAACAGACCATATAGGGATTGTTCAAACTCCTGTAAATGAGAAACGCTTACTCCTCCTCGTCGCGCTGAACATCCAAACCGCGCAATCGCTGTGATAGTAGACCGGCATTGGGCGGAGCAGACGGGCTGCCGAGCGGCGAGAATGCATTTCCGCCGTAGCCAATGTCGCCTTTACTGAGCTTCTCAAAGGTACCATCGTTTTGACTTTTCGGACTACTCACACCAGCTCGCGGCGAAGTAATGGGTGTTCTGAAGGGGCTCTTCGGATCAACATCCATGCGATCGCGAGACATAGGCCGTGACTCAATTGCAGTGAGCCTGCCGATGGTGAAAGGTATGGGCTGTAATTCCGGCATAGGCGAGTTGAAGCCGCTTGATGCTGAGGAGTTGGTGGTGCCACCAGTGAACTTGACGGCTGGCGGAGGTAATGGGGTGTGCTGCCTCAGTCCATCAAGCTGATCGTACGCCTGCTGAGATTGAGATAGTGGCCATCCAGCGCTGCGTCGACGGAAAGCCTTGTCCGTAGCGGGTTGAGCTCCCAGTAGATGTGTCTTTTGCAGCGATGATGCATCTCGCGTCGGCTTGTACGTGCTGTATCTAGGCTCAGGCTGCTGGATTTCATTCCTCAGCTTTTCTTTGCCGTCTGGTACACGATTCGCAAAAACGACCCGTATGCTTTTGTACAAGTAATGACGACCCTTTGAAGGACAGCATATGTGCAAGTGTATGAGATAACGCAAGATAGGTCGGTCGTTCGGATCGTCTGAGTTGCTGAGGGCAGCCTCTGGACGGTCAGTTCCGAGGTTCTTCCGTGAAGATGCAGGCATATCGATAATGGGTCCAGCAGAGTAGCTGCGCTGTCTGATAAAGGTCTTCTGACCTGGCTCCATATCCGATATGTCATATGGCACGAGGAAGAGCTTCACTGCGGTTTTGTTTGGGTTCTTCAGCACAATCTGGAGCTGCCCCTGCGGTGGTATGCGGTAACATCCCCCCGGAGGTGCCTTGGGAGACGTAGATCGTCGCTTTTTCTTTTCTTTACGACGAAGGTCTCCTTTCAAGCTCTGTCCACTCTCCTCTTCACCAAGATTAATCTTGAAGTCAAGATCGTCTTGTTCGGGGGCTGGCACTGCATGTCGTCGCTTGCGTTTACTAGCTTCGCTGCTTTCGTCTGGCGGTGGCAAAGTGTTTTCCAAGTCAATGTGCCCAACATAAGGGCTCGGCTCATTGTCTGAGATCCTGCCGTTGCCAGTGTTGTAACTGTAAAATACGGCTGGAAAGGGGACTGTGACGTGCGGTGGGCACTTGAGGCTGGACTTGCATTGTCCTTTGCCGAGTACGCCAATCTTGGCGACGAAATCAAGAGGCCGCGATGGCGTAGTAGACATACGCCCACGAAGTATAGACTCCTCGTATGAACCGACCATGGGGGCGTGTTGCAACGGAGATGCTTCCGAGGAAAAGGAGGGGCGTCGAGCGTGTAGGAACGGTGTTTGCGACTGAGATTGAGGCTCAGACTGATTGAACGTCATTGATCGTCGCGGTTGGTGTGCTTGGTATGGCATTGAACCACTGTGGCGGATGTGTCGAGCTGCCGGAGTTCCGGTGGCGGATCGCGCCATTTGGGTGGACTGGTAATCATGAAAGGATGCAGGAGAGTAGGTATGCCGGCGACTATTTCTGTCGGGACTTCGGGACCCTTGCCGCGAGCCTGGCCTGGAAGAAAAGTCCAAGTCTGTGTTGTTTGCTTGCTGAACAAGCGGGCTTGTGGGCGGTAGAAAAGCAAATGAGCTAAACGGTGACTGTGATGACTGCGATATCGCTCGCGCTCGGGCGGGTATTCGGGCATCTGGGTGATGTGACACCGGGTACGAGACGTCATTGCGGTTCGAAGTGTAAGCAGCAGAAGGGAACGAGCGATTCCAAGGCACCACCGGCGAAGTCGCTAGGAAGCCTGAAGTTGAGGAGTCGCTCTCAGACGCCGTGCCCGCTCTCTTTTCTCGAAAGTCTCCAGAGTGTAATGCCGATCGTGGACGCTCGATATCCAGACCTACCGCTGCAGGGTCACGGAGATGTTCCGGGGTGGAGATTCGAGAGGTTTGCAGCTCGGCGGATGAAGATTGAGGTGTAGTCGGTCGGTCTTGCGACGTCGGTCGGGTCGAGGAGTCGCGCTCAGTTACGGAATCGCCCTGTGATACACGATCAGTATTCCTTACATGGATTATCAGGCACCGTGGCGGACGTTTCCTAGTTCCCCGGCTACTCACACCTTGCCGCTGCAGCCACGATGGGCTGTTCGTTCGTTTGATCCTCTCCATCCAGTCCTTCCGTCCGAACATAGACGGCTTGCGCATTTGGCTGGGCGACCCAGGGTCCATATCCTGTAGCATGTCGACTTTCGGCGATTCTGGCTGCATTTCCGGTTCCATGTTCCTTTCTACAGCAAATCCCGGAGTATGCGGTATTTCAAAGCCGGTGGCCAAGGCCTGAGGCAAGAATGACGATGTTGGCGGACTGTCATGGGGATCATGAAAGATGGGCATGGTTGTAACAGATTGTTGCGATAGACAGCATGAGTACAAAGATTTGACAAAGTATCAGAGAATAGTGGCGGGTTCGCGCGCGCAAAAGACGTGGAGCACTGAGATGGCAGGTCGTAAGGATGGCGGAGACGTCAGGTCAAGCGGTTGGAGCACCTGCTGGCCCGGCGAATGATATGAGTAAGAGTTTCCAGTTTAAACGGGGTGCGCTGGCTCCAGTGGGCGCTTCATTGTACAGTCATACTGCCCAGTTTTAGGACGAAACAGCGTGGAGCGCCCCAGTTGAAGGTGCGGAGAGGAGGGACGCAGGGACCGGGACAGATGACGCGCTGTGATCTTTGTTACAAGACGGAAAGTTCCTAATCGCTGCTGATAAAGTCGCCCATGCCGCCGGACCGGTATTGGCCGACGCAGCATGTCACACGACGAAAAAGAACACACTGCTCATCCGGGTGTTCCTGCACGTCCCCGCGGGCTGCGTCTTTGCTGGTGCATAGTTGCGATGGTGCACAAAGCTGAGGCGTGAGTGCAGGACCGCCGCGGTGGTGAAGACCATGTGACTGGCTCTAGATCGCGCCCCACTTTGCCAAGGCTGAGAAAGTCGGCGCGCGTTTGCGACAATCTGCATACCGCGACTCCGAACTTTCTCAACACAACCACAGCCGTCGATATGGCAGTCAAACGGCCGCATGAGGGAGACGCAAAGTCTTCCGTGAAAAAGCAGAAGCAGAAGGGTCGCTTCGACATCGGTCCCGCAAACTTACCCGATGGCACCCATAGACGGAAGAGTAGGTTTTTATCAACATTCTTCACGCATAGATTTCTCGCGGAGGAGGGATTTAGACAGGCGTATCGCGGGAGTCTTCAGCACCTACGTTTGCTGGCATCGCATATACACTTCAACTGCTAATTGGGTACTCAGTCGAAAAGATCAAGAAAGGCCTTATCACCAAGGCAAAGCTGAAGAAGCAGTATGCAAAGCTCAAAGCCCGCGAAGAAAACGAAGAGACGACACCGCGCAAGTCTGTCTACGACCGCGAATCTGCCAACGACGACGAAGACGACGATGAGGAGCCTACCGAACCCGTCCAAGAGCCCACCTTGGAGCCACACCCCGATCGCGTAGCGATGCTGGAAGAGAAGTCGCCCGAACCGGAATCCACACAGACTTGGGAGAGGCGACAGCGACGAGCTCGACCACAGCCATTCTTGAAAGAGACAGAAGTGGCGCGAAAGAAGAGGGAGGAAATAGAGGCGCGGCAAAAAGCCAGAGAGGAGGCGGACAAGGAGCGCGCAAAAAAGATTGCTGAGCGTGAGCGCTTCAGGAAGACCATGGCCAAAGCTAGGGGACCCAATGGCCAGAGGAAGCTCGGACGAGGGAGCACAGTTCTGCTTGCGAAAGCGCAGAGACTCATGGGCAAGACCTGAAGCATCGTCATCCGATAGCGACGCTACTATCCCCAGCTCCGAGGGATGATACGTCTGCGTCAGCCGACGCGTGCGCGCGCTCTTGTCAACATCTACGCACTCAATCCAGTGCTGGAGACACCGCTCCGCTTTACAACGAACACGGTTTCGACCCGTTCACTACGATGCAAGTATTGCGCTTCCCGCAGGTTGAACATCATAGTGGCCAGTGGATCGGAACGCATGTCGGGTGGCTATGATCTAGCCGTCGTTATAGGCACATGCTTGCTCAGAGAGAGGAGCAGCTTATTTACACAAGATACAATAGGCCAGACTCTGTGACGAAGCAGTAGTGCTACAGACATTCTGGATCAGGTGCACAGCTTCTTACCGAGAAAGCACCGTTGAATCATCGAATCAATTCAATGTACATTGCATTCTTTCTTACATCGTTCGATATCACCTTGCACCAATGCGGTTGTGTGATGTTACTTGTTCAGCCTTACCCCTCAGCCCTTGCACGAGGAGCGGTAGACCCGGACATAACCTAAAGCGATCGAGCGATAAAAGCGCGTTGCTTAATCAGTACACACCAGCTAGTTATACGAATGAGGGTCGCTGCGTTTGGTGTGTTGTGGGAGTGCGGAGTAATCGGCAACTGCCAAATGTGGCTGACGGTACCTGCCGAATGGAACGCGATCCACGCGCTAGAGATGAACGCTCTTCCCAGCCTCGCTCTCACTTCCTAGCATGTACCTCTCACGACCTCCTACGTGAACATACACGAGACACGAATAGTCACCTCTTCACCGGAATGCGTTCAATTGATCTGACTGCCGATTTCCGTCTTCGCCACCGCTGTAATCGCCTCCCTGGTCCGGTCGTACCAGCAAGACTGCGGACTGACCGCCAGGAGTAATCTTCGCCTCCAACTGAACGAGCTCGTTCCAATGGCACGACACGATACAGCAACACACTCTCCGTCTGAGATCTTAGCGGATCTTCGAGCGCATGGCGCAGACTATCACTAGAACATTGCGGTATTAACTCCCTCTTCGCTTGATAGTAGTGGCGGGATGTCAGCAGCAGAGACAGCTATCACGCATATCGCAACCTTCTCTTCGCCGATTATATGCGGCTATCAGATGGCTTAGACTGTTCCAGAGATCTGTTCGGCTGCTTTTCCGAGATGATCAGCGTTGGCCCATATTGGACTAGAGCACAGCCACCTAGTCACGTTTTTGAAACCACCTCGAAATTATCGATGGATGGACTTCATCTTTCGGCGTCTGAGATACTAACGTTTCGCAAGGCATTCACCGTATGATAGATCTCCGAATTCTTGTGTCGACGCGAGTTCAGCGAACTTCCCACCATTGAGCAGAACAGGCCCACAAAGGGTCAAAGCAGGCCTTTGAGCAACGAGTGGCTGTTACACCAGGCACGCTATGCAATTTGCTGTTCCTAGCGACTACATGGCATATCTTGTGGAGCAATAAGCTTATTCAAACCGGCTGCTAAGTTCTGAAGTTCCTTGAGGTTAGCGGTGTATGGTCCATGCAGCCTTACCTACAGGGACCTAGCCAGTGCGGGAATCCTTTGGGGGCTGTACACACCACCTGGTCAACGGCCCGTCAGACGATGCACTAACCATACACGCACGCGTCATGGCCTGCAAAGCCTCGTCCAGCTGCATGGAACATGTTCGTTACTGGGCTGTTTCGAAAACGCTGTAGGTTGCGCCGTCCACTAGCCGAACCGAGAACCACCGTCGAACATTACAGCTTGGCATACAGCTTGTTTGCCGTCTCTCCCTCCGGAAAATCCAAGGACCTGGTTTGCCAAGGCGCTGAAACACTATTATGCTAGCTTTCCGCTCGAGGTCGTCTCTTCACGATGTCTACATTGCTGATAGTCTTGCACTCTTTACTTGTACTAAGTCCTTGGGTCACTGCTACTTGGTTGACATAACTCAAGCTTATTGCAGCATCTTCAGACAACTCTTGTCATCTCTTTTGACCATATTATCCTATCTGCCGTCCATTGCAAGAGATCTCTGATTGTATTCGGATATCCTAGAGTACATCATCGTCATCTGTTCCCAATCACTATGGACAATTCCATTCGCCAGCCTCGAAAGTGGTCTTTGGCGGAAGATCAGAAACTCCGCGAAGAAGTGGAGGCCCAACGTAAGTTACACAGTTGCATGAGACACAGTCCATGTGGTATTCTATGCTCCGCAGCTATGCAACAGTCTCTGCATATCAGTTTTCTCCAAGCAAGCTAACCAAGCATCATTAGTCGTGGAAGGAGAAGTCAAGGATTGGTATGTTGCTTTTGCCCCACTCAAGCCCACAACTAACAGTGCCCGTAGGTGCAGAATCGCCGATAGCCTCCCTGGTCGAACGAACAAAGATTGTCGAAAACGGTGGCACAACTCAGTAGCAGGAGGTCTCAAGAAGGGGCAGTGGTCAAAGAGTGAAGATCAGTTGCTCTCAAGAGGGGTACAACAATACGGCCAAAAGTATGGCTCATCAATCGGAAGCACATACTCGTACTGACTCCACTATCAACAGATGGACAGTGGTCGCAAGCTGTGTCGGAAGTCGTAGCGCAGACCGTAAGTACTACGATGTATTACTACTTCGTTGCTGACCATCCCTTAGAATGCGCGAAGCGGTGGCAGCAGTCACTTGATCCGGATCTTGATCGAAGCGAATGGCGCGACTTGGACGTCAGTGACAGCAATCTCACGGACAGAAACCGCCTTCGGCTTGCTGACAGGTGCTGCGTAGGACACAACACTCATTGACGCAGTCCAGCGACTCGGACGACACTGGAAAGACATCCAACGTGAACATTTTCCAGGAAGATCAAAGAACGATATCAAGAATAGGTACGTTGTTCACTACTGCTTGTCCCACCCTCTCCTAATATTGTCAAGATATACGGTCCTCGTGCGAAGATACCAGAACCAGGGCATCACCCTTCCCAATGCCCCAAGTTCTCCATCCGACTCTGGTACACCGGCCCTGTCGAACTATGCCGAGGACGATGACTACCTCTCCCCCAATTCCCACATGTACGATACGTTCCTGTCCACACCATCACACGGATCAAGTCGCCATTCCTGGTCAAGCTTCGACAACGACGCATACTCAACATGGTCATCTCCACAAACATACGCCATGCCTACCGCTACAGCCGACCGGATTTTACATCATTCATCGGTCACTCCGTCTCAGTATCTATACACTCAGCCACCACTGGGCTCCAACATGCCTGCCACATGGGATCAAACGTCGCCCTACGCACATCACCCCTCACCATCACTGCACACCGGTGCACCCACGAGCCCATCAGTGTATGGCTACAGCCCATATCCGGTCGCCCAGCAACCAATAACGCCCCACAACATTGCTTACACAGCCTCCACGGAGCGAGCAGCATATGCCACGATGCCGAATTACTCGCCACCTACTGCATCAGGTCAGCGGGTTTACGACCAAAGCGCATCGGCAATGTACCGTGACCCCAGACATTCACAACATCCTTACTATCAGTCGTGAGGCTGTGCAACATGTATGTTAAAGTGTATAGCTTGGCAGTTACTTAATGGTCAGATCTGGCAAGTATTTGATAGGTCGAGTTCTGAGTCTCGTCACACATATGCAATGAAGATAATTTTCCGCCCACAAAGCCTCGACCAATCTTTCGTTTCACCGAGTGTCAATTGCGTTTCAAACACCACCTTGCGAACCTTGATGCCAACTACTGCAGGTTCTTTAGACGCGAACGGGCCTAACCACGTGACAAACCCGGGAGTGAGGACCCCTGATTGGCCGCCTAAACCCAGCACAGCCTCAACCCCGAGTACAAGTCGGACGCCCCATCGCGTTAAGGTTACCCAACCAAGTAAAGTGCGCATCTACGGAAGAAAAAGAAGAACGAAAAGACAGGATCGGTTACCCAGTCGAGTCAAAATAGTACCGTCCCCACTATCACGAATCAGGGTTGTTGCGCGGTGGGCCACGCCCGGGCTGTTTCTTTTTCTCTGCCTTGAAGACAGCCTGAGCCGTTGCAGGCCAGCACGCGCATCAATACACCAGTGATCACCTACATGCTAGCTAGCGTCAGCTAATGTAGAGTGTCCTGATCCGCGTCCATGCCCGCTGCACGATGCACGATCTCGTCGCCTGGACCGCTGTTTTACCTGCCTCATCCGTTGCGCGACGCGTGTGACTTCCTCTCGTTTACACACGCGAGTCCCTGCAGCATTTGGCGCTTGTAGATGGTATCATGCCATTCTGCTTCGCTTGGGCGTTGTTGGTGTTGAAAGTTTTCGTCACGATACACCGTGCGCGTGGTGAAGGCTGATGGCTTGCCGCACAGCGGCAGGTACCGTTAGTATGGAACCTTGAAGTTAACCACCTCCGTGGAACGGCGTCCCGTCCCTGTCGATCTGTGTCTTCGATGCACGGCATTCATTGTTCTTCACATTGTCGGACCGGACTTTGGGTCTGGATTCAGTTGGTATGTTCCTACGTTGCTGCCTTGAGCAGGCCTCGTCACCGCCGCATACTTGGACCTGGTATCGTAGGAAGGGGTACGCGTTCCTGCATAGAAAGAACGTATATTTGGGCACATGAACACTCTGGAAGGATGATATGATGTCAAACTTATGATGTCAAGTACCCGCTGGTGTGGCAGACTTGCATTCGGTATCGCCCGTTGAAGTATTCGGCGATGCTTGAATGAAGACTACGTGTTGGCGTGGGTGATGGCACCGGGCTAGTATGCATGATGAGGTCGGAGTGGCCGTGTTAAAGCTATGCGGACGCAAGGGCACTAGACTCTACACGAAGGGAAGGCGTCTACCTCCGTCACTCGTCAAGGGCGATACCCGCGTTAGGCGAGTGTAGTCTACAGGTCGTCACTCGATACTACGAGACTAATGCTCGCTGCTGTGACAATCTCTCCCCTTACTCTTCGGAGAAGACCGCCTGACAGTGTCGTTAATGCGATTTTGATAGTAAGAAGGGACGTACACTCACGTACCCGATGTCAATACCGAGTGAGCAAAAGTCTCCACATTCCGTCACTTCTCCAAGCACTGTATCAGAAACTCCACACCCCACACCCCACATGTCCTGGAGAAAATTCAGGCAGCTACATTACTATGAATAGACAGACTACGCGGCACGTTCCCCTAGATGCCCAAAACCCACGTACCGAGAGCTACATACCGCTGTTACATTACATTACAATACGTGAAACTATACAGCGGGACCCAGGTGACCACACTTCGGGGACTCCGCCTCGCTGTTTGCCTTACCAAGAGCCAGCGGGATTGTGAGACGCGTGGCATCTGTAGGTTAAGCTTTTCGCTTAGCCGTGAGACGGTCCGCTTTGGACGGCCTGATGTGTTCTTCGGAGGGCTTAATGTATGGATGTCTTCCGGCGGCAGAATGGGACGTGTTGAGATTAGCTTGGGTCATATGGGCGGAGGAAAGACTAGCGTGTTGTCAAAGTGATAATCCCTTGGAACATCCTCAGAGATGGTTATGTAATTACAGGTCCTTTCTCAAACTAGCTCCTGACATCATATTCATCATTCTCTTCGTCTCCTCTTCGTTGGGCTCTTTCCACCAGTCGTAGAAGTTGACAGGCTCGAAGCCTCTGTCACGCCATTGCTGCACCTGCTCCGGACCGATTTGATGCCAGGGCACGCCGATGTCTTTTGACACCTGGTCTTTGACATAGTTCTCCACGGTGTGACCGATACCTCTGTCATCGTTCCACTTGGCCAAAAAGAACAAGTCGAACATCTTCTGCTGCTCAGTCGTTCGTCGTTCGACTGCTTTCTCCATGCCACGCACCATATTTTTCTTGTTGTAGGCTTGTGGTTTCATCCAATCATTCACCTTCTCGTAGTCAAGCTCGAAGCCGCCTTGGTCGTATGTGGGTGAGCCCTCGCGTCCCTTGTCATGGCATACATACAGTTTGTGAAAATGTGCGAAGGGGTTCAGCCGACATTCATCTCTGAACATTGTGTTCTTAAGGGCGACGTTCAGACGTCCAGGAGGCTTCGTGGGCTTGGGTATGTAGAAGCTGTCGCTGACCCAATCTTTGATCTCTTGGGGCGCACTGATGTCATCCCAGCGCGGGCGTGCCCTGTGGCCCGGAGTTGGTCTCGGGTCACGTAGTTTGGAACGATCGTAATCATATTCCAGATCTGGTGTCGTGAGTCGTGGTTTCTGCTGTTCCAGATCTTCTTCTTTCGGTTGCTCTTCCTTCTTTTCGGCCCGTACCGATGTAGCTGCTCCCTGTCTTTCGCTCGTTCGGCGTTGCTTCGCAGATGCTTCATTCTCAGATCTCACTTTCCTCTTCTGGCCGGCAGATTGTGTCGAAGACTCAGCGGTTTGCGCTCCAGACGCAGTGTCTCGCGGCTGTGTCCCCTGATCTTGATTGGCATCGCGTTCCGCATCAGCGCCACTGCTTGCGTCGCCTCGCGTCCGTGGCATGGTCGAACATCGAATGAACAAGGATTGAACTGAGAGGTAGCGAATTTACCGATAAGACTTTGGGCACGGAGTTGTTCCAGTGATTCCAAGGGCTCGACTTGACGCGTTGCGCGACACAGCTTGATGTTAGGATGACGTCACGTGTTTACCACTTGCACGAGAGCGATCGGCGCAATCGCAACTACATCGGAACGAATCCTCGGTCGACCCGAGAATACTGACCGTCTCTCGGCCAAAGCGCACCATCTTGTATCATCCTCGATCCAGGCGATGCAGGTCCAGAAAGCCTCCAATTCTGCCTCGTATCCAGACCACTAAGCGGCACATTATCGACGTTTCAAATATTACCCGTCGGATCGGACCCCTGAGTACACCACAACGCACTGAGCACCGAACGTGTGTGCATCACAAACTTACATGCATCGAGGATGATACTCAACCGAGGGAGGCTGGTCCAACGTCCGTTAGTAAGCTCGTATACATCCCTCAAGCTCATGCACAATGAGCTTATATGCGCCTCTATGAGACCATCTTCGTGCTTCGCCACCGTTGGCACGCGTCTCTTGTCGCAATACAGTAATGCGGGAGGCATACCTCGTCTCTTTCTAGAATCTGTGCCGTCCGAGATTGACAAGGGTGTTCGATGGAGCGGTGTCGTGCATATTACTTGCATGTTTTGACTAGGCAGCAAAAACATGCCTTACAAGGCAGAACCGTGATGCGCAAACGACTTGTAAGGTTTTGGAGCCATATTTATTGTTTCTGATCATTGCAGTAGTCCTGGTGCTAGGTTCAGCAGCGATGCACACACTGCGATGGCGCACCCGAACTGTAGCGTGAGCAACTAAAGAGCTTGTCTTTTCCGTATACCGGATGGATGGGTGGCTGGTTGGCAAAGGCGGGGTTTTCGGATATTGGCAAAATCTGATAAGTCCCGACCCGCATACCCAAACAAAATTTTCCATCGCGATCCAAACTTCACATCCTTGGACTCTGTACGATTGAGGGAGCTCTGAGCTTTCATCATAACAATATATACGTTGCGTTCGGTCGAAGTTCCATCGAAAGCAACATCAGCCCGGCTAGCTCAATCGGTAGAGCGTGAGACTCTTAGTTATCACGTCCTAATAGACACGATTGTATCAAATCTCAAGGTTGTGGGTTCGACCCCCACGTCGGGCTTTCTTTTTGCTATGCTGTCGTCCATTGCAGTCCCGAACAAGAGGTGTTGGTGTTGTGGCCGTGAAGGACATTTTTTGGACTTTTGCACTAACCGACCCACAACGACTACAAATCGCAATAAGAGTACTACGGCAGCACGTAAAGCTGTTCATCAACTCGAGCTTTCGTTTTGAAAGTTCTCGCCCAGCACAAGATCCAAAAAGAAGGATTGAAGTGATGGTGGTGGTGAAGGACTTTTTTGACCAGACACGCAAATCATCCACCCTGACCAAACCCCAAGATGACGAACTATCTAAAGAAGCCCTCTCTTGTTTCTACCACCCAACGAACAGCTCTTGCTTATCTCGAATATGGACGTTGTAATCCCTGGGTTCGTTTGGCGGTTGCTTGATTTCATCCTTACATAAGTACCTAAGCATATCACGCCCTGTCAGTCATACGAACCTGGCAGGCGTTTGCAAAGGTATTAGGGAGACAATGCAGCAGTCTTCAGTGAAAAATTCTGTCAATTTGACTGGGGAAATGACAGTGTAATATGGCCCAGTCTCCCCAACACGTAGATGTCCATGTCGTCGGTAAACCTCTTAATTCGCCCATGTACCCAACCCTCGACGAATGCGTAATCTGCAAACTGGAGCGATTTCAAGGTTGCGCATCATGCGCTAGCCGGATTGGGACTAGGGGACGGGCCAGGCGGTGCTGATGCCGATGCCGCCTGTACAGCCATCACGAATAGGGAAGCCTTGCACTGCCCTACATAAACATCATTCGCATTGGGAATATGAAGCGCAACTTATTCCTTCTGGCTATCATACTGTCAGCCTTCAATAACTCCATCGATGGCTGATCGCTGGTCTTTAAAGCCGCCCATCCTGTTTGTCAGCCGCTGCGTCGCACATCATCTTTCGGAGATTACTTTGATCATAGACGCAGCCTGATGACCTCGGTATGCCGGTCACGCAGAGAATCCGACAGCTAACAAGGTAAGTAGTTTTCTAGCTATGGCGACACAATCGATGGTCGCTCACTAACACCAAACTCGTTAGCTATGGTCACGATGCAGTGGCTGGTTTGGTTGATTACAGGAGAAGACGCAGGATCAAGCGAAAAGGGCGCTGCTCCACCACTCCGGATTTAATACATGCTCAAGGAATTACCAATGGACATGCGGGAACGTATCGATATCGACATCTTCGAGCGACACACTCAATCAGATTACTTCGGTTTTTGCCTGGCTCCAGTGATAGACACATCCGCTGTACCATCGAAGAATACGACTCAACGTCAGAGACCATTCCGTACTTAGCGCTCTCCTACGTCTGGGGGGATGCAACGATCCGGAATGCCATCTCGTTAGACGGCGAAACTGCATACATCACGTCGAATCTCAGAGAAGCTCTGGCACATCTAGGGAACGCGTTCCCATATTCCAGCTTCTGGATTGATGCAATCTGCATCGATCAAAATAACGCAGAGGAGAGAATGCACCAGGTAGCACAAATGAGAGCTATCTATAGCAATGCGACTGAGGTAGTAATGTGGCTAGGTCCAGGACATCAAGACATCGAGAATTTGAGCTTGGTCATAGATTCTCATCGCGCTCAATGCGGCTTTCTAGACCAGCCGGTCACGGGCTGCAGCCTCAAGTTGGACGACGATATCACAAACGCGATAGATCGCCTGATAGGCCGAACGTACTGGTCTCGAGTGTGGATCATCCAGGAAGTCGTTGTTGCCAAGAACGCCAGAATCATGTGCGGTACTACATTTCTGAATTGGGACTATCTTACGCAATTTCTGAAACTCATCCGCTCCGGACACATCGAGTCTGATTGGAGCGAAACGGTGCTCTATACGTTCAAATTTCATACATGGTCAATGCCCATGCTTCGTCTAGACAGCTGGTCTAAGAGTTCCACAAGCCTGGCGCAGGTCTTGGACTGGTCTGCGTCAAGCCTTGCGACCGATGGTCGCGACAAGGTGTACGCACTTCTTGGTCTAGTCGCCACAGGGGCTGGCAAGCTTATTTCGGCCGACTACACATTCTCGGCATGCAACGTTTATTGTCTCGCCATTCGCGCCATGTCGGTGGATTGCGATCTCGAACAGCGCAAGTACGATTTCCGTCGGGAGATTAATACCATAGAAGAAAGCTGCTTAAGCAATGCTCTTCTGCGCGAGCAGGCGTCAGCCACTAGAGAACTGCGCCAAGTCGGACGGCGATCGAAGAAGTCCTTGTCTGCTTCATTGAATCACTCAGATAAGGACACGTGGAATCTCGACACAGGATGTGATGGAATAAGTTGTGGGAGTAAGACCGTAATGCGGCGCTTTGCAAGATGGCTCAGTGTTCCAGATCTGACGTTCCGTTCGGATGCGAATTCGTTTACTAGCTTCCATAGCGAAGCGCCGCAGGAACTCATTCCCCTACACGAATTCTTCACCGGCAGTAGCGCGAAACGACTACTCCAAAAACGTAATCAGACCACGGCCAATGGAAATGTGATTGCGAAGTACAAGGTCCTTGCTAGACTATCTATGAGCCTTCATCTGGTTCCGACTTAGTACAGTTGCGTTGTTGCTTTGTAGCTCAGCATTTGTCTCAACTTAGAAGCTTTCCTCTAAAAGCTGCATCACTCCAGCACATCACAAATACCCTCTCCACCCCGCCCACTCAACCCCCTTCTTCAACACCACCCCAACAACCCACGACTCAACCACACTCAAAGCCCCCACCACAACCGCCGATGCCACCGCTCCTATACTCTCCCAGCCCTTCTTCCCAAACCAACACTGCAAATCAAGAACCACCGGTGAATGAACCAAGAAAGCCGCATAACTATACTTCGCAACATCCACGGCCCCAACCGTCCAGCGCTTGCTCAGAAACGCCAAACGCGGATCGTAGAAAGCCTTCAATAGGAGCGAAGCGAGGGTCAAGCCAGCGAATTCGTTGAAGAACGCGTAGAGGAAGGCGAGTAGGTTTGGGCCGCCGAAGATGAGAGGGACGATCTCGGGGAAAGACATGCCGGAGTCGAGTAGGGACTTGATGTGGAAGAGACTGAGGGAGGCGATGGAGGCGGTGATGCTGCCGACGATGCGTAAGGTTGATGAAGAGATGGCGTTTTGCAGTGAACGCCCTGAGCGGTGGATGTAGATGCCGGCGGTGTAGTAAGTGACGTATTGGGATACATACGCCAGCTGGAGGAACAAGGGCCAGAAGGCTCGGCCTACGGGATAGTAGAGTCGGATGAAGAAGGATGATGTGGATATCAGGCCTAGGGTAGCCAGCACGTGAGTCGTCCGGAAGGGCTTCGGTTCCTCTGGGGCGTTGGTAACTTCCATTTGGGATGGAGTCTTCGTCGACGGTGCGCTGGCCTTAATATTGCTAGAGGCAGAACCGGAGTCCGCTTTCTTGCCCTGCGGCACCGGCTCCTGACGAGCAAAATACCCCGGCAACAATCCAGCAAACACCGCATCAAAAGCCAAAAGAGTAGCACAATACCAAACCGGCCCCCCAACCCCCCTCACACTCTTAACCCCCTCCCAAATCTCCCTCCCCACCTCACCCCATCCTTCCCCCCTCAACCTCCCCGCCAAAATACCCCTCACAAGTCCCCCTCTCACTAAACTGAACAGCAGTGCCGGAACCCCCAGCCTCCTCCACTTCTCGCGCAGAAACTGCGTTCTAGTCTTCTTCTTCGCGGCGATGGAGGAAAAGTACGCGGAGACAAGGAAAAAGGAGCCCATGAAAAAGGTCTGGTTTGTGACGTTGAAGAGGACGAGGGCGGGGGAGCTGCTGGGGTAGTAGCGGGGGGAAGTGTAGGGCCAGGGGCCTGCACCACCGTAGGGGGTTGAGGCGTGGTGCAGGATTACGAGGGCTGTTAGGCTCGTGCGGAAGTTGTCTAGGGCGTGGGTGCGTGGACTGGCCATTCTGCTTTATTGTGTTTTGAGAGGTGATGGAATGTCGAAGTCAAACATTTTTGGAGGCGGTTGCTGTCTCTTTTATCTTGATCCGTTCCGCGTATGTGGTCATCGTTTTGGGGATGATTGTAAGCAGCGGAGTATACACGCGTGAAGAAAAGTGGGGCTGGTGCCTTGTCGTGTAAGACGGAATAAACGAGGCGGAATGATTGTGGCACGGAGTGATGATAGGCCACAGCCCAAACGCTATCCTGCTTTCATTGTCTTCCTATCATCAAGCGAAGTAGCCGTTCATTTCCATTGCGACTACCAGCCGCTCCATTTGATTCTCTTCTGCAGTGCCTCTTCCTTTGCCGTAGCCCTGTTTGCCTGTCAGGCCTCGGCACACACTCAAGAACACCCGTATCTTTCCTCTGATTTTCGCGTAAAGACCTTTCACACTTTCTTCCGTCTGTTGTGTGTTGGCATTCTGCATCTTGGCGAAGAGAAGGATGTGGTCGAATATTTCTTCTACAAGGGCCATGATCTTGCGCTGTCGCTTCCGGAGTAAGAGCGCAAACAAGATGCTGTCCAGGCATCTCTCATGCGAATCGCGCAGAGATGCAACACCTTCCGTGACACGCACTCCGAGCTCGCCGGCTGCGTCTTCCTCGTTCAACCTGGTCTCGACAGTCCGAACCAAGGTGTCAAAGTCGTCCCACGGCTCTGCAATGCCGGTCTGGAAGACATAGTTGGTGAGCGTTATCACGAAGTGATACGCCTCGGCCCTGAAGTAACGAGCGTTGCTATCTGCATACTCGCGTGGTAGATGCGAGACGACGAACAGCATGCGCAGAAGCCGTAGCAGGAATTTGAAGATGTAGTCGTACTTGTCTAGAGAGGTACTCGTGATCACCAGATTGAGCGGGGCAGGCGCCACGTATTGTAACCGCAGGAAGTCGAGAGCATGTAACATATCAGGGTCCATGACCTTCTCCTGTTCCGCCTCGGTGAGGTTGCGAATAGCGAAGTTGAGCTGTCCGGGAAGCTCATCGTTGTCTCTGTTGTTGAGAAGCGCTGTAGGTGCAGCTACAACTTCATCGCCTTGTGTTGATTGGTAGAGCGTCGAGGAATAGTAGCTCTCGCTGAGAACGCCTCGCAATGCCAATCGAAGCTCCGAGCTTGCTGGTGGCCATGACGTTCGGGACCCTAGTTGCAACCCCATATGTACTCCACTACGCATCTTTCCTTTGTGACGCTCGGCACTCTCGCGGTCGGGATCAAATAGGGCGGTTGCTAATAGGGATGAGAAGACACCATCACCTAGAAGGTGGTACTGCCGCTGCAGTGACAGGTGAAGTCGCAGCTGATGTGACCGAAAGAACAAGCGAATCGTGGCTGCGTTGACTAGTTTCGCTTGTGCGGTGATGAGGGGGCGGAACGACAGAGTAGATGCTAAAGACATGGGTGGCGAGAACGTATTGGATACGGCCTCGCCATCTTCACTTGTTCTCTCTAGTGTCCCCTCTATGAGAAGCTGCAGCTCGTCTGGCAGCGCTTGACACGACCATTTCGGTGTGTCATCCATGCGCCGGATAGAGTCTTCAAAGTATCGATCGAGATCTTGAGAGTTCGTCGGGATCTCAGTCGCAAAATTGGGTGCTGATTGGGTAGAGAGAGCAGCTGTTTCGTTATGTGATCCTGTGCTGAAAGCGAGCAATGCTTGTCGGAGCCTCTCTTCGTACGCTTTTGCCTTTGACGCTAGTATCTCGATATCTTGCCATTGAAAGCCCCAATCCATGTCCGGAGGCTGAACTGCTAACCCATCAAGGCGAGCCAGGGGATGATAGGGATGCTGCAATTTCAAGAAGCGAAGACTGTGACCTGTCTCAAATATCGTGTTACCATCTTCTGGGGAAATGAACCTTGGCATCATTTCGGATCTGTACGTGTAGTCTAATGTAAGAGTATCGCCAGTGGGGTCTTCAACAGTTACGAAGCTATTGCGCTGCCAAATGGGCACAGAAACTTGCTCTTTCCTGATGCCCATCCATTCCCCGAGGAGCTCCAAGCTTGGTCTGGATACTTGACTGAGCACCTGGCATGAGAGCTGTCGAAGCTGTTCATCCCCCTCTTCCAGCTCAAGCAGGCGGTGGTGTAATATGGACGACAGTTGCTCGTTGGTTTTGGCATGCTTGACAGCATCTGCCATACGAGCAACGTGAACAAGGATATTGCGAGGCTTCGCAAACTGGTGCTGAAGCTGGATGAGCGAGCGGATCTTGGTAGATTGCTTTCCTAGGGTATCTTCCAGGCTTGAAAGGACGCTCGATATTGATGTGGCCAGAGCGACTCTTGCGGGGATCGACGCTGCCGAGGCAAAGGTGCGCTCTGCGAAAGAGCGTAGATAAAGGAATGTGTTGCCGATGAAAGTAAAGTACAGGATCAAGCTCTGCGCTGCTTGTAGGCTCAGTCCCGAAGCTCGTCCATCCGGTATGGCGGGCTGGAACGTCTTCAGCTTTGGGTTGAACTGGAAGAGTATAGAGGATCGGCCTAGACCAAGGTTCCAGAGCGATTGCAAGAGTACATCTCCTTTCAGTATCCGACCAGCATTCTTGCCCTCGTCTCGCACCAGCGTCGCATCGAAGGTCTCGGGGCCATGCTCAGTTATGTATGGCGTCTGGCTTTCGACGTGCCTTCCCTTTTCGAACGACTCCCAGGTATAGAACAGGACATCTTTGTTCGCAGGTCCCAGGTCAAGGGCTACCTTCCAGACGTCTTCTTCGGGCTCTAAGGGCGGTGTCTCGATGGGAATGCTATCGTCGTCGAAACTGTCGAGCTCGGGTAGCGGTCCGAATTCGAACGTGTCCAGATCAGGCAGTCGCAATTCGCGTTCGAGGTCATGTTTGGGCGCGTAAGGATGGTCGAATCTGATTGAAGAGACTGTGGCTGGTCAGCACCGCGTTCACATGCTCGGATGAAAAGACGCGACGACCCACTGTCTAGCTCCAGGGGAGCGAAGAGCGACGACTCTGGAGAATCGTCGTCAAAAAAGGAAGGCTGCCTCCACAGATGCTCGGTACTGAAGACGTCGTGAATCGAATCACGCGCATCCATGGCGGCGGATGTGGAGTAGTCGAGGGTGAGGGAGGGGTATGACGCGCCATAGTTTTGGCGACTCAGCCCTACGCGGACCCTTGCGCCTTCCGTCACTGTACCTGCAGCTCGCGACTGCGCGTTTCCTTCACTCACTTCCCTTCACTCCCACGACCAAACATCCACACCATGCCGCCCCGAAAGAAGGCAAAGGCGAGTGCAGCTTCCACGCCCCTGCGCGACACTCAGCCCCAAACACCGCAAGACTCAGGCGTTGTCCAGTCGCAAGATGAGCTGCTCAGCGATCCGTGGGCCGACGAGCAGGAGACACAGCTATTGAAAAGCATGATGAAGTGGAAGCCTACCGGTACGACATAGTAAACTCTATTATCAGACACGTGATTGACATCCTCAGGTATGCACAAGCACTTTCGTATGATCTCCATCCATACCGACATGCGCTCGCATGGCTTCGCGAGTGACGACGCTCCTCACACGCGCATTCCCGGTGTCTGGAAGAAGCTGTCGCAGCTATACGACCTGGACGCCCTCGATACGCGCGAGAACGAGTTCGCTTTCTCCGAAGACCCAGACCCGCTAGACCCCGACGACGCCAACAACATGCCCGAGTTCGAGCTGCCAGAAGACGAGTATGGCAAGCTCATGTGGCTCCAGCGCTTCCATCGTGAATCTTCAGCCACTGGCTCGTCGCCGCCCATGACGCCCATCCAAAAATACAAAGAACTCTACGCGCCAGGCATCGGCCTACTGAAAGACCTCCCCGATGGCGTGCACTCGCAAAAGGCTGAGAGCGTAACCGAAGCCACTCCTGTACCCAAGAACGCAAAGAACACAAGAACAGGCAAGGCTGCAAAGGGTGGTAAGGGTACCAAGGCTGGAGCCACTGCTGCAAAGAACAGTAAGGCCCAGAGCACCGTATCTGAATCCGCAGAAGAAGAGGACGAAGATGATGACGATGAAGAATCTAGTGCCGAGTCTGAAGAAGACAGTGCGCCAACTACTCGCCGAACGAATCGCGCGAAACCAAAGCCAGCGCCGAAGAGAACGAGAAAAAGGTAGATACCCGGGACATGGGCTTGAGCAAGGCGTTTGGTTTATTGATACCCGGGTTCCATGTGTTCTGTCGCAACAACGCTTATGCACGTGGAGCAGAAGCGTTTGATCGTTCCCGAATACACGTGTCATTCGAGCCGCCTCAGGTGATTGATCGATCAGATCTCACAGCATTGGGCGTTTGCATATTTACATCGATACCTTCTCCGCAGGCGTGTTACCTCACCGTGATGTATGCACCGTTTGCATGGTCACGGGTAGCCGTTGACGAACGCGCAAGTCCTATTATAAAATCTCGCACTTTTCCTCTCTTCGTCTGCACAGTCTATAGGACAGGACCCGAATACAACCGACTATGGTCCATTTACCACAGGAAATACTCGACAATGTCTTCCTCAACCTCTGGAATACGGAGCAACCCACGACTGAGCGATTTCACAACGTTCCGAAAATCTCTATTCGTACAATTCTCAATTGCCGGCTCGTCGCACGCCGTTGGTTCGATTCGAAAGCTTTGACTAGCGTCTTTGTCGGTGTGCTTTCCCTGACACCTTTCGTGTGGTACAACCATCGCCTCCCAGCACTTGAAGAGATAAGCGAAATCCCGAAGTACTCTTGCTATTTCAGTGGGGCGATCACAATCTGCGGTATGGACCTGGGTCTCGTGACTCTTAAAGACCATGACCGCTGGGGTCCTGGTCGCGATGAGCTCGACAAGGAGAACTCTGTCACACATTATCTTGTGCACCTGCTACGTCGGTTTAGCTGGATAGAGCACTTTCGATACTATCCAATCCACCCAAACTGCCTCGATGGCACCTGGCCCAATTGGGAGGTAACAGACTCAGACCGCACATCGCTTGAGACGTGCTTCCAAGGAGGACCAGACCGCTCCAGATACGGTTACCCAGCACTCGATGAAGGCGAATACTCTTGGCAAGGTGTCCAGAAGGAGAGCCAGTGGATTTTTCCCAAGGTGAGATAATTACTGTACGAATTGCGAGACATACACTGACTTCGTGCTCTTGCATTTGCAGATCATGGAAGCGTTCGAGGAGTCCCACGTCTGGTTAAGTACTCTCGAGAGTCCACTGCTTGGTAATAGGGCGTCGCACTGCGCAATCACATTTGGTACTGCCCTTCCTGAAACTGAGGAAAATCTATATTTCGGGCGCGATCTGTTCAGGTGGTTCCCCAGAGGTTTAAAGCGTGTCGCTATCACTATCACCCAGCACATCAGAAGGCCCCTGTTGATATCCGACGGTCTAGAAGAGCTGAAAAACCTTGAGTACCTGGATATCACGCTATCAAGGAGTCCACCGCATTGTAGCCGATGGGGCGGGCCTTTCGATGAACCGTTCCGTCTAAGCTACTCCTTCCTCTCAAATATGTCATACCAACTAGAGAAGCTGAAAGAGTTCCGCCTGATGGCAGACCAGCAGCATTTGTTCGATGAGCACGACATTATTCATTCCATGAAAATCTTTCCGAATGTTAAGAAGCTTGCATTCGCACATATTCTACTGGATGAACCTGGAAATTGGAGCAGTCTGCTACAGCGGCTAGCGACCCTCAATCTCGAAGAATTACGGTTGCTTGACCCTCGAAATCTAGTCTGCGATTATCCCCAACGTCGCATTAGTCATGCTCATCTTAGACATGTATATCCATCTCAATCGCCGAGGCCCAAACTACCGGGAACTCAGAATACCGACTACCGCATGTTCAAGTACGTCGAGGACGATCATCTGTTGTTGGCAGCGCAAAAGGTTCGCCTGATCGATACAAACTCATTGTGGACTGCCGAGACTCATCCTGGGCTGAGCAGAACTTTCGAGTATCCTGGCTTTGCTATCTTCGAAAAGGGCGAAGATGATTGTTGATCTGGCGACATCACTTGCAGTGTGTACGAAAGGACCCGGTTTTGCGAAGATGCATCCATAGCACAGAATCACGCCAACCAGGAAAAGAACTAAACAGGCCTGCAACCTACATCAACTTAAAACCCTACAAGATAGGTGACTTAGCGTTAATGTAGTCTCTAGACCTGTTCAGTTTTTTTCTTGTATAAGGTGGAACGATTCGTTTCTTTCAATTAGCACCCATTCTAGAGAGGTGCCCTGGAAGGGTTTGACATGTCATCCTTTTCACATTGACAATTCGGTGTTGCAAGGTCGCAACCACGAGCGTCTTCATTGTATCTTCTATTTCCGTAGTTCCAGAGGACTGGATAACTATATAGCCTGTAAATACACTGCGATGACTTTGGATCTTGTCAACACCAAATGTGTTCATTCTTAGCCAGACCCATTATAAAAGTGATAGAATCGCAGGCCGCTTTGAAGACATCGCAGTATCCCCGATAGCAGCTAATCTCGCCGCTGCCGTCCCAGCTCTCCTCCCAAATACCGCCCCAGAAGTCAAGCCACTACCTCCAGGATAGTTCCCATAGAACAGACCACCCAGCATCTCTCCAACACAAAACAGCCCCGTAACCTCTCTTCCAGAGTTCGATATAACAGCTGTAGTCTCCGGATTGACAGCCAAACCTCCGAACGTGAAGGTAACACCGCAACATACTTTAACAGCCATGAACGGGCCTTTATCGAGCGGCAGCGCCCAGTTCGACTTCGCCAGTTCCAGCTTCTTCTTGGACGACTGCGTAGTAAGCCCATCCTTTACCGCCGGGTCCCACTTCCTCTTCGGATTCTCAGCCATCGCCGCATAAACCGCCTCGTTATACTCCTTCACCGTCTCCACAAACCTCTCCGGCTCAGTCAACCCCCCCTCCCCCGCCAACTTCCCCGCCAACTCCTCAACCGTCTTCCCCCAAACCTTCTCTACCCTCTCATCCCTGTACTCCTCCTCCCTCAACCACCCCACAACCCTCTGATCCCAAACCTGCCACGCCACCCCATCAGGCTGCCCATGTATCGCACGTCCAAACTTCGCATACGTGTAATTCCGCATATCGATGCCCTCGTCTACAAACCTTTTTCCCTCTGTGTTGACCATAATGCCAAGCGGATATCCCGACTTGGTGAATTCATTCGAGATAAGCCGGTCGCCGCTGTTCGCAGGCGCGTTAGCATCCCAGCAGGTAGAATGGCACCCAGACCAGTTCCCTGCTTGCTTCGCATCCACGTCGCGGATGGCGCACTCGAGGACTTCGCCTGTGTTGAAGGGCGTACCGCGGACGCGCGCGAGATCCCAGGATGGACCGAGGTATTGGGCGCGCATGCGTGGGTTTGCTTCGAAGCCTCCCGCGGCAAGGATGACGGCTTTGGTGGGTATATGGGTGGATATACCCTTGTAGTCTACGACAACGCCGGTGATGGCACCGGAGAGAGAGGTTACGATGCGTTTGGCAGGCGTGGAGTAGTAAACTTCGATTCCGTGTCTGCGGGCGCAGGCTTGGTGGTCTAGCATGAGACCCTTTCCGCCGTCTTGCGTCTTGAGGGCCATGCCGCCCCAGAACTTGTAGCGGCCGTTTACTTTGTAAGCTTGGCGGTTGAAGGAGAGTTGGTATCGGATACCGTTGTTTGCGAGCCATTTTACGGCCTCGTTGGATTCTGAGATGAGCGCTTTGCTAAGGGCTGGATCTGAACGGCCTAGGCATACTCGATCCATATCTTCCTGGAAATCATCTTTGGTGTATGGTTCCATGTCTGTGAGTTTTGCTGTTTCGGCATCGACGTTGTTGACGATGGGTAGGAGGTCGCTGGTACCGCTGTGCACGGTGCGGAAGGCGCCTGCTGTGAAGTAGCTGTTACCTCCGGCCCAATCTTCTGGTGCTTTTTCGATGAGGACGACCCGGCGTGCTCCTGCTTCTGCGGCCGCTGTTGCGGCGGAGAAGCCCGCATTTCCTCCGCCTATTACTAGGACGTCGATGGTTGGGAATGATGTCAGTTGCCTCATAATCGCGGACTTTGGTAAATATTGATTGTCCGACTAGCAGTGAACGTCTTAATAAGGCCTGGTACTTGGGACATGAGGAATCCATAAATGTTGCCTCGGGATATCTAGGTGGCGCGGGATAGCTGCGCAGCCAACGAGCGCGGCCCGCGTGTTGAGTTGTCGCGAGCGGTCATAGGACGGAAATATGGCCGAACTGCAGCGCTCTTTCTCCGAAGAGGTTACTGGCACGCATGTATATTGTACCTCGAAGTGTAGGCTGCACATCACGCAGCATGCTAATGCTGCCTTTCGAACATCAGGTGTCGTGGCATGGAGCTGTTCGCCCTTGGCCCTGGTGGTATGACTCGCGGCAAGCTATCCAATACTCCCCAAGTTCCGGCTGATGGAAATACTCAGCATTGCAGCCGCTGTTGGCGAAAGTTATGCAGACGACGCGACTTGCACAGGACTCAACAGTCATGATGTTCTTCCTCGTATGTGCCTACCCCACATCCCCGCCGCTTCTATCCGCTAGCGGCTCTGATTGGTCAATCGCTCCCCGCTGACGCTTTGTTACATGCGCCCTGCGGTCCCAGATTCATTCGCCAAGCGATATCAGGGAAACAGTCACAACAACATTGAGTCACATCTTATATGTCTATATAACTAGACGTGTCTCGCTGGACTTTCGATGATACAAACAACATCGTCCGAACGATTTGAGTTATGACGTCAAGCTTGGACAACGCCGCCCTGGAGGTCAAGACGAAGGATGGAGTCAAGTTCGGAAAAGAGCTGAGGGAGAAAGAGTTCTGCTTTAAGAAAGGATTTCTGAACTTGAACCATGGTATGTTCATGGCTCTTTCAACCTTCCACACATCAGCAGTATCGCCCTATATTTTTATGGGCATATTTGCTCAGATATCTCTGGCAAGATATGTTCTCTAGGCGTAGACTAATCGGAATCAGGCTCCTTTGGAACCATCCCTCGCTCAGTTCGCGACACTATGCGTGCTTTCCAAGATGAATGCGAAGGTCGTCCAGACCCCTTCATCAGATACAGATACCCTGTGATCCTCGATGAAGCTCGGGAAGACATGGCGAAGGTACGTTACTCATCTTGATACCAGTACAGGAGACCTATGACACATATAGCTACCTAAGAGGCCTCCAATTTCTCTCATTAACAATGCTATAGCTGCTCAACACACCTTCATCAACCCTGGTCTTCGTACCCAATGCCAGCACCGGAGTGAACACCGTTCTTCGCAACATTGTCTTCCAACCCGGCGAGCATATCCTCATCTTCAGTACCATCTATGGAGCTTGCGAGAAGACAGTATCATACGTCACTGAGACTACCCCCGCGGAGAGTGTCAAGATCGCATACACCTTTCCCGTAGAAGACGACTGGCTACTAACCGAGTTCGAGAAGAAGGTCAAGGAGGTAGAGAGCAAAGGTGGGAAAGTGCGAATCGCAGTCTTCGATACCGTGGTTAGTGCGCCTGGTGTCAGGATGCCGTTCGAGCGCTTGACACAGAAGTGTAAAGAGCTTGGCGTCATGAGCTGCATCGATGGGGCCCATGGGGTTGGCCACTTGAACATCGATCTGGGTGCATTGGACCCAGATTTCTTCGTGAGCAACTGCCACAAGTCAGTTCTATCTCTTGTCATTCTACATCCAATTATACTAATCCAGCATAGATGGCTCCACGTCCCCCGCGGCTGCGCAATCTTCCACGTCGCCCACCGAAACCAAGACATCATTCGCAGTACGCTTCCCACATCCCACGGCTTCACACCCAAGGGCGAAAAGGTCGATTCACCTATGCCAAAATCGGCGTTCGTCAGCCCGGATAAATCGCCCTTCGTTAGCAACTTCGAGTTTGTGGGTACCATCGACAACAGCCCCTACTTGTGCGTACCCGCAGCCTTGAAGTGGCGCGAATCTCTCGGAGGCGAGACCGTCATCATGGACTATTGCCAAACGCTCGCCCGTGAAGCCGGTAAACACGTCGCCAGCGTTCTTGGCACTGAAGTCATGGAGAATAGCACTGGTACGTTGGGACAGTGTTGTTTGTCCAATGTTCGCCTGCCGATATCGCCGTCTCTGGCCCAAGATGTCGCGACTAAGAATGGCATCGACAAGGAAGAAGTCGGCAACCTGATCAGGGACTTCATGGAGAGACTCAGTTGTGAGGAGTATGGTACCTTCATTATGATGAAATGGTACGCGGGTGTTTGGTGGACGAGGTTGAGCGGGCAGGTGTACTTGGAGATGGCGGACTTCGAGTGGGCTGCTAAGACCATCAAGGAGATATGTGAGAGGGTGGAGAAGGGAGAGTGGACTTTGCCGAAGGAAAAGGTTTGAGTTGTAATCCAGATCTTCGCGATTACAAAGAGACGCAAGTTTAGATGAAAAGCCACATCAGCAGTGAAAGTGGTTCATTCGTATCCAATGTACACTCAATAGCCATGACCGCCACGCACAACCCCAAGGCGACTCCCAGGATTCTTCTTGTGTATACTACACTTCATTCTACGTATCGCAAACGATGTTGACACGGATCGAAAATCCCGCGGTCTCGTATAACAGTCCGTCACCTAGGCGTATCGGGATTTCTCACGGCATTTGTCGAAATCGCCACCGCAGTCCTTGCACTATTCCCCTATTGTCAGCCGAATTCAGGACACCAACCCTACAGAGTTACATGAATACATACCTCGTGGCCCTGGTAGCGGTAGACGTGGCACACATGCTCAACGCAGGTCTGTTTGCAACCGGCCTGTCCCTCAGTATGGCCGTTCTACCACCTCGTCAGTCTGGATTGCACAAAAATTGCCACCATAACCTTTCGCTTACCTGGAGACAGAAGTTGTAGCGTTCCAAACAGAAGTCGCAGTTTGCGTCGCGGGTCACGAGCGTGGTGCCCTCGTCGGCGGCGGGCGCGGCGGACACAATGGTGGCGGCGAGCGCGAGGATGATAGCGAAGATCTTCATGTTGCTTGAGAACTTGTTGTTACTCGTTAGAATCTCGATGGGTCTGAAAAGAGTGTGGGTCGAGGGCCGAGTTGTTGATGTTGACGATGAGGGAGCGACGGTAAAATGGCTGAGTGAGCGTGAGGTGTGAGAAGAATACTGTCGCGCAACGGGCTAAAGAGTGTAAAGTATGTGCTAATAGCGATTGTTCGACTTGATCGGTGGGTGTCAGCAATTGAAGGGTTGAGTGGTTACTCGTTGGTCCGGTGAAGGCACTTTACGCTGGGCCCGAGTGGCGGCGCGTGGCAACGATACAAACGGTACTGTTTTGACCTCGACGGGTTCCGCTTCAAGTCAGAATCTCTCTTGAAGATAGAATCAATGGCTGAGTGAGAGGTAGAGACGTATGTGATCGTCATCCGCATGTAAACCAGCACGGCGCAGCAATTGAAGTTGGGTTTTTGTCAATGAAATCACTGCAGCGAATTAGTCTGAATCTAGTCTCACCATGATCTTACAGCGAGAGCATGCTCGCCTCCGCCGAGTCTCGTATTGTAGGGCGCTTGCAGTATCGTCGAAAGCCACTGCTGATCCGAGCCACTTACCTCTCAAAACGAACTGGGACCTACCCAAACCGGACTACACCTCGATTAGGCTGGGTTACAAGGCCGCGAGAAAGAAGGAAGAGGCGATCAAGCCAGCGTCGACTAGAGGCGGTCTCTGCTGATCTAGACGGGAGCGCGTGCGTACCGTGTACGACCTAACTAACGGTTACGACCGTGGACTCGATGATAATTGGAGTGAAAGACATGACAGGATACGGGTAACGCGGAAGCCAAGAGATGTTCGACAATACTGAGTTTTCCTTTGTTTTACTTGCTTGAATGTACTTTTCTATCGCGTTGCTGAGAACATGTAGGGACTCATCGCCGGGATGCTGCTGAGAAGATGGTGGGAGGAGCTAGCTCCATCGCCACCAGAATTATGTACAAGGTGTAAAAGGGAAGGGGTATAGCAGCGAACGTAATCTTCATAGTAGCCTAAACTTCCGATACTAGCTCTTAGAAATAGCGAAGCAATGAACAGAGACACCAAGTCGGGTATTAGATGGTGCGGACGCCACGTGCCAACTCGGCGCGTACACGCCTCCTGTATTGGTCACGGTATTGGATGCGACCGTATGTTCCGAATCCAACGGCAAGGAAGAAGAAGAGCGCCCATACGGATGTGACAACCAGGCCGATTGGGAAGAAAGCCAAGGCAGTTCCGGGGATGATGAACGGTGCGGCCGAGGAGACGGCAGCGGATGCGGATGCTGCGGCTTGGGGATCTGCGTTGGTGGGAGCGTTGCCTGCCTTGGAGAAGATACCATTGACGAATGATGCCTCCTGGGAAGAGAGAGTGGTTTCGACATCCTGGCCGGTTGCAGGGTTTCGCGCAGCGAGGTCGATTTGCGGGATGAGAAGGGGCTGGAGGGATTCTCTGCAAATATGTTAGAGACAGAAATATGAATTACGAAGAGGGATACGTACTGGGTCATGGCTGAGCCCATCAGGTTCTCATTAATCCTTCCGACATACATGAGGACCTTGAGTTCCGTCATGCTGTTGATGTCCTGCCTCTCAACCAGCATACCCTCACTGACTGGCCAGCTGAGGTCTCGCTTGGTAAAGTTGCCTTGCATGTTCTGCACAGTCGCACCGAGGTACGAAAGTGTCATGCTGACATCGGCCGCGGTAACGCCAACCCATGGGTTGATGGGAGCTGATACATTATACATTCGGAGCTCCGCCTGGAAGACACCCGTCTTGTTGTCAAGGAAAGGTAGGTTGTAGCACACGGCGATTCCACTCGGGTTCGACGCTTGGCCGTTGAGATTGCTGAGCGTGCTCATACATGCTTCCTTTGTCTGTTGCTCCCACTTCGCTTGATCGACACCCGACGCATCACCAGTCGCGGGTGTCAGCGATGCTAGCGGTGCTGTATCGGCAGAGTTGGCATCTTGTCTTTGCGTAAGGGTTGCCATGAGCTCTGCGTCCCTCCGAAGTACCTCCTCCACGTCCTGGCCTGGCTCGAGAAGCGCGTTCACTTGGGGGCCCTTGAAGGCAATTGCGTGTCCAGCAGCAAGCAGAGTGCCTACGAAAGCGCTCTTGAAAAACATGGTCGAGGTAGTATTAGTCGACGCCGGAAAATTAAAGTCGGTAGTGCGAAGGTGGCCGGGCTGCCCAGCAGCTTACGAGAAAGAAAGTGGCGAGCGAAGAAAGAACGACGAAGCAAAGGCTAATCACTGCTGAAAAGAAACGGGCATTAGAAGTGTCATTAGCAAAAGCGAATTAGAAAAGTCGAACACGCGAGCATGAAGAAACGCGGTATGCGAATCACGGCAATGGGTGGATCGGACGAGAACGGCTCGCAATGGTGTGACTCAGGTCGGGCACCAGACTCGAAAAGCAGCACCAAGACTGGCTTGAGGCTCCATAACAGAGTTGAGACGGACTCTGCTTGAGGCTGTGACGGGTGGCACACGACATTTCTATGCGTTGATCCCGAGGCGACTAAGAAGAAGCTTAATTTAGCATAGTAGAGCCGCATTTGGTGGGAGCCAACCAAGCTGTGGCCTGGAGATCGAACCGTTCGGGAGTGGGGGCGCACTGGGCATGACGATGCTGGGCCCCTTGAGACAATTGGTGTTGAGGTCTGGAGTCGGGGAACGATGCTAAAACTAGGGGCGCTTCAGGTGTGCGCTAACAGGGCACGTGACGTCGTCCTCCGAGCCAATAGCATCGTCGTGTGCCGCTTCTCCCGGCTTCTCGGTTTCACCCTGGAGCCGTGCAGAAGCCGATGTCCTGAGTTTCCCATCGCACCAGCCTCCGCTGCGCCATCGGTGCATCGCAAAATCTCCTGCTGTGTGGCTTCCGGCGCGTGCTTCCTCATAAACGGGCGATGTTGACACGGGTAGCGGCCGCTGTCATCTTGGACCTGCGACACTCGCGCTGATACAGGCGGGTCGCCGGGGCGCAACACACCTGGACAACTGTACAACATCGACCGCATCTTCAATACCGCCCAACGGACCCAGCCGCCTCGCTGCTGTCGAAGCACGTCACTCCCGAAGCCACACGGACATTAGTTGTTCCCGGTGTGCGTGCCGAGAAGAGACGGTGAGCTGTGAAACCTCGTGTCCCAACCTCCACACGGCCAACACCCGAATGCGCATATCCGCGGTATCTCCCTTTATGCCAATAGTTATTCACTGTGTACCAGAGCACAGAGGTCCTGCGTCCTGCGTCCGTTGCTCGTCGTGTGGTCTTAGTCTTGCAGCAACTTAGCGGCCTCGTCGCGCAACGCACGCATAGTCAGGCACACTGCCGACCACACTTACTGGGTACGGGACGGATCGCGCGCTCCATATCAGACTGCTCGATGATCTGGCACCATACGGGAAAGTATGGGCTGCGAACATATGCACACGATACGCCTTTGACGATGAAGGCGACTCTGAGGTGGCCACGTTCGCCTGCATACAACTAATCCACATGGGTGCGCTTGTGCCCAGCGTGCATTCGCCCAACACATACACCCACTGCCTATGCCCATATATTGTCATCCTCCACTAATGTGTTGCAAAATGCGGGCACTAACTGCCAGCACATCAAAAGCCTCTAGACCTCTACTTGGAGCAGCCTTATTTGGGCTTGTCACAGTGTAAGCGGTCGACTCTGCCCGAAGGGTCCCGCTGTACTTCATCTGCAGACCAGGGCACCTGGACCCAAGTCGTCCTTCAAGGCTCTCACGTTTCTCGCTCTGTTACGCTCATTCTCTTTGTTTGTTTTTTGTACATCGTCACAAGCCCATACGAGTCAAGTCCACAGTCGCTGCAAACATCTAACAT
Source organism: Alternaria hordeiaustralica (assembly GCF_023758085.1). NCBI lineage: Eukaryota > Fungi > Ascomycota > Dothideomycetes > Pleosporales > Pleosporaceae > Alternaria > Alternaria hordeiaustralica. The sequence continues at coordinate 1,601,591 of NW_026056775.1, read as the reverse complement.
TCCCCGAGGACGCTCTTCGTTGGTCACGCGCCGACCACCTACACGCAATGCAGCACGCCTCGAACTCGCCGTGGCGGACGCCTGCGATGCAATATCCCAAACCCCAATACAGTCTCCAGCACACCATATCCATGGTCAACCTCCGAGACGATGATCAATCGTGGTACAACAACCGCGAGACCGCATCTCCAACAGTCTCGTCCGCCTCGTCCGCCACCAGCCGAAGTACAACGCCCACAACAACGAACAACAACCCGTGGTCGAACGTAATGGTCAGCCCAGCTTCGACATATTCCAACAAGTCGTCCGACTCATCGTCGCCCAAAGGCAGCCCAAAACATACCCCGCAATACACCAGCCGATCGACAACGCCCCAGCCCATCGCCCCCCAGCCAATAAGGGTCATTAATCCGGTAGCAGGATTTGCGCCCATGTCACCGCCTCCCTCAGCTTCTGGTGAGTCGTTCAGGAATGGCGATTACCCGGGTTCACCCATGAACCCGTACCGACAACCTGCTGCTCCCCTTGTTCCATTGGTAAACGGATACATCAATACATCAATCTTGTCTTCACAAGGCCAGTCTCTTTCCGGGTGGTTCTACGAGCTCGTGCGAAAGCAGGGATGGGATGCTGGCCTAGTCAAGAAGATATGGCAGTGGACGTTGTCGAACCCCAGGCTCGCAATCCTCTTGTTCGTTTGCGACGATGTCGCATCATGGCGCCAAGCTTCCTTCTTCGACCTTCGAGATGAGAGCCTGCCATTCCCAGAGGACCGTCTTCAAGGAATCGTAGGAAATGCGCGGAAGGTTGTCGACGAACAATGGCGTGCCACATCCAAAGAACTACCGTTGACGGGAGCACATGTTGACTACACCGCACGTGAAACAGTGCCATTACAGCACATCAGTCTCATTCGATCGTCGCGCAATTCTGAGAAGAGCGTCGACTGGGTCAAGATGCAAGGTAGCAGCGAGGATCGTGTGCTTGTGCGAAAGCGCTTTGTCACTGCTCGCTCCGCTCAAAAAGCTGCGCTGTTAGACCAGATCAACAAGTTCAAGCAATATGAGCATAAGAACATTGCGAAGTTGCTTTGCTCGTATGCCCAGCCCAGTCATGTTGGCATCATCACGGAGAAAGCACAGTACACTCTGGACGACTTCCTTGCGCTGCCTGGAACGGACCCAAACCGCTCGAAGTTGCTGGTGGACTGGATGGGCGACTTGTCCTCTGCTCTTGAATATCTCCATTCGCAGTCCATCTGTCATCGAAGCATCCGACCTCGCAAGATTTTGATTGATGGTGCTCGCATTCTACTTGCACCATTTGACATTGGGCAGAGCATCGACACATTCAGCCCGACAATGGCCAACTCCCAACGCCTGGACCAGCTACACACATACTTCCAAGATCAGTCCTACGTCTACGCTGCACCTGAGGCTATTGTCTCACGCGGCAAGAGAATGGCAGACGTTTTCTCGTTGGGCTGTGTTTTCTTGTCGATGATGACAGTCGCACAAGGCCAGTCGCTATCAGTATTTGCACAGTACCGGGCTGCCAACACCCAGGACGCCTCATACCATGCACATCTCGACCGGGTGGCAAGTTGGCGAAACCGGCTCCACGCTGCCACCACCTCGAACCTCCGAAACGGACTCATCGGGTCTGGAAGGAAGCTGAGGCAGCTGAAGGCGGAAGCCGACTGGCTGACTATCATTGAGAAGATGCTCCTACCCGGACCGAAAGAGAGGATTAAGATGCGCTTTGTGCTGGCCAGCCTAAACAGCGGCAAAGCTACAGGCGGAAGACGACGTAGCTTGGACGGCGGCGGTTACAGTGGACAGGCGGCCGCATCGCTCGGCGTCAACGGCGCAACAACCGCGACGTTGGTTGACATCTCGGAGCATCACGTGCCACGCAAGCCCGAGCTAAGCGTCTTCGATGGCTATTTCCAGACGCAGACCCGCAGGTTAGAACCAGCGGGTGGTTGGTAATCGGAAACTTCGGACAGCGTGTCAAACATGGACTCACGCTGAGGTGATACTTGGCGAAACATGTTAGACATCGACTTTTGATGGTTGTCGGGCAATTGGCATGCCGAAGCCAATGTTGAGTGTGAAACTTGACAGCTCGGGATGAGACGGAGCCTTACAACGCCTCAGACACGACTTCGACGAGAATACGCCGAGGATGTGTGTATGGTCGCCACAGGCAGGGAGGCCTTTCTTACTTTCTTCATATCTTGTCCGTACTGGATTTGGGTCGGACCTTTGATACCCCTTCTTGCGACCCTCTTTGGATGATTATCTTGGTTCTTTCTTTCTTTTCGTTTGCTTCCCGTTTCGTAGCATCTTTATTAGCGACGCGGCATCCAGCGAGCATCTAGAGCAATGATCATGAGCTACTTTACACTAAGAAGGGGGCATTTACACCACCGTGACTATGGGCTTGGACTTAGCGATGCGCCCTAGGAAGGAAAAGCCCACCCGAGCCCATACCAGGCGCCAATTGTGGAGGAAAGAGCAGGTGTGTAGGCACAACACCCGTAACTTTTGGACAGGTGAGGAGACACAAAGGCCTTGACAAAGCCGTAGCTTCGACCTCGATTATGATCATAGACCTATACGCGGGAATGTCGTCAAGTGGGATTGAGGATGGGGTCAGACCGTGGTTCCTTCCCCAGGACGCAGACGCGACATCCGCATAGGATCTGACATCATCGACGCGTCGGTAAACAATGGTCACCCACCAAGGCCGCAGTAAGCACTCAAGTACATCAGAAGCTTCAAATACCTCTTATCTTCACATCCACTCCCATCGCAACCAAAAGACGTCTCCGCTTCCACCATCCAACACGACCCCATATTTGCTTCCAGTCTCGTCTCGCTTTGCCCATCGATTCGATGCCGGCCATCCACGATCTCAAGCCATCCAGATCTCGTGCTGGCCCCGCCAGTACAGAACTTCCTTCTCTCCGACTCGTGGAGCGCCGAGATGACCTATCTAGCGGAGAACGGCATTCCCGCCATCGGCGACAAGGATTTTGACGACCTTAAGTATAACGACCTGATCTCGTCGAAGCCATTGTACTGGCTGGCACGCAGCCACGAAGACGATGAGTGGACCATTGGAGCGGAAGATAAGCTTCGAGGTGCGTCGATCAGCAATATCGCGAAGGAGTTCGTGAAGACCAGTGGGTTTCCACACCTCGCTTTCCACGTCGACAGCTCTGGACGCAAACCCAAAGATGTGTTCGACGGTGCACACGACCCGGTGAATGACGCCGCAATGACACTCCTCAACGCGATCGGGTGCGCGATCGAACATGCAGCATATGAGGGCATACTGGACCGCGACGGAAAGCCGATGTCGTGGGATTCGACTCCACCAGTGACGCCTACCTCGCCATGGCACATCGCCGCTGTCGATACGGAGGGCGCCAACGTCCCGCGCAAGACCGTCCTGTCCGAATGGGGTACCGTCCATCTGCGGTCTGTGGATGTCGAACGGCTGCCCTATAGGCTTTGGCATACTAAGTTCAGGTGTTCGTTCTCTCAATATCCTAGACTCCAATTGGTATAGGATTTGAAACCATGCTAACTTCTCCATAGGCACTAAGTTCATCGACAAAAGGTGGCCCAACGTCCACAATCCCCACTGCCCTCGGCTCAGCGCCCGATTCCTGTGGTTCGACAAGCAGACCGTGATCAAAAAGCTCGACACAAAGGAGATGGGAGGGGCGATTCTCGGCGATCTCTCTGCCACGGGCTACACGCGTCGTCATTTTCATCTCTGGCCGGCGAACGAACGGGTGGCAGAGACCGCTGCAGCTCTTTGCGCTGGAGCAAACAGTGTTTAAGAGCGCACTGACCCGCATTCACCTTCTATGGACCTTTTTTGTTGTGGCCTTATGACGGTTCCAATGGGCAGCCTATGTCCTGGAAATCGGTACCCCCCGTACTGTTAAGCTCTCCCTGGCACATCGCCGCCGTCGATGCCGAGGGCGCGGCAGTACCAGGACACCTCGTTCTCTCAGAATGGGGCACGGTGCACCTCCGCTCAGTCGACGTCGAAAACTTGCCTTATGACCACTGGCACAAAAAGATCCGGTGTAAGTCCTCGCCTGACACCCAAGGCTTCAACCTCTTGTCAGTGTAATAGAGAGTACTAACTTCTCTCTAGGTTCCATGATCGTCGACCAGCAATACATCCACACCAGCCACCCGTACTGCCCTCGACCGCATTCAATGTATCTATGGTGCCTGGACCAGACTGTGCGCGTTGAGCTTGAGGCAAAGGCCCTCGGGAAAGCGATCATGAACGACTTGTCCGTGGAAGGTTACACCCGGACACACTACTCCAAATGGCCGGCCAACATTCGTGCTGCAGAATCCGCACCAGCGCCAGTCGTCGAAGAGGCCGCCCCGCCTTCGGCGCCGGTCTCAACGGTACTTGAGCGGGCCTTGATCGTTAACCGGTGGACAAACACTTGCGATCTTATACCTAGGCATATTATAGACAGTTAGGTTAGCTCTTATAGAGAGTTGTGCATAGTAGATCTATCTTTCTGCATAACTGTCTATAACAATTAGTTAGACTAGAGCCTTGAGTGCAATAATCATATCCGACATCCTTTGAACGGTTTGGGACCCAACACCGGTCATAGTGCCATGATAGCAGTTACTACCGCCAAAATTCAAGAATAATATTTGAGATGTTGATCACACGATGCCAGCGGGGACATTTGGCTAGGACTACACGTATCATCAGGAACTCCACTTGCGTGTGTAGTAATAACGGTCTATACAGATCTATCCTACAGACGCGAAGCTACCCACTCCGTCCGCACCAGCCAAGCTAGCTATGCAAATCAAGAAGCAGTCACCCTCACTCGTCGCAGCAACTATCCAAGATGTCTCTTCGCGAAAGCGCAGCACACTGAAAGACACAGTCTATCCAGCATGTTCCACAATCTCACTAACAAGCTTACCATCCTTGACATAGCTCCTGATCTGCTCCGGCAACGGGTTCTCAGCGTAGTCATCTTCGGTCGGCAGGTTGATGTTGATACTACTGCACTTGCTTGTGAAGACCTCGGTTGCTAGCGAGTCCTTGGATAGGTATACTGTGGCGCCGTCGACCTGGTCGAGGAGGATGGTGGGGAGGGTGCCGAGGACTTGGAGCGCAAAGTTGGGGCACTTGATGACGTCTACGGAGCTGACTAGCGAGTCGATGATGAGGGATGTGCGGGAGGAATTGTCGAGCGAGAGTGCGTTGGCTTTGCCGTTGATGCGGATGGTGGTGTTTTTGCAGCGCGAGATGAGGATGGAGTGGTTGATTTCGGCGTCGATTTCGAGCGTCTCGCCTGGGGAGTCGAAGTTGTCCTGATTAGAGTTAGTGAAAAGTCCTACTGCATAGCCATAGTGCTTAGCAGTACTTACTATTATCCACTTGTTTCCGTCCAGCTCCTTCTTCGGTGGCTTCTTTGTCCGCATGCTCTCCGGCTTCTTCGCCTTGGGCGGCGCAGGACTCTTACTCCTGAGACTGTCGTTGCTGTCGCTTCGTGTAGGGACCGATGCGCTTGCCCGCAATGATGGGTTCTTATGCGTCATCTGGCTTGGGTCGACCTTCTTAAGCCCCTTTGTAACATCTGAGCCCTTGTTGAGATCGCCAAAGACAGCGTTCATGTCGGGCGCGGCCTTCTTGGCCACTGGTGCGGCACCTGGTGGCGGCGGTGGGCCCGGTGGTGGTGGAGGACCAGGCGGTGCTGGGACACCTCCGGCTGGAGGAGCGGGTGGTGGAGGAGGAATGTTGGACGCGCCAGAGAGAGGTGCCGAGGAGATTTCCTTTGCGGCATCTTTGGCGTCGATGCCGTTGCTGTTCCAGGCTACACCTGTAGCGTGGTGCTTCTTTGCGTATTCGGCGAGAGCCTTGAACAGCTTGTAGTAGGCCTGCACCCACTTGACGTGGGCTTCACCGTCGGGCCTGAATCTGTTAGCTCGGCCTCGATTCGAATGCCAGCATGCCTTACTTGTCCCGGTACTCCTTAAGCACTTTGTTGCCGTACATCTGAGCTCCTCCAAACAGCTCGTTGATGTGCTCATGGGGCTTCATGCCTCCGCCCTGGCCAATTGTGACCCAACCAAGCGATCCGACACCATCGGCGACCATGGAGACGGAGTCCTTGAGCGCAGGGTCGCGGTTGCTCTGTCGGAACTCGTCCGTCTTCTCCATGCTCGCCTGGAGGTCCTTGAGCAGCTCCATGAGAGTGCGGTCGTCGGGCTTCTTGGCCTTGTTCGCGATGAAGAGGAACTGGCGCTGGGCAGCGAATGCGCCCTCGACTGCTTTGGACTGGCCCTCAATGACGCTTCCCAGCTTGCTGCTCAGGTCCAGCCAGTTCTTCAGGTCCGAGCTGACCAGCTCATCGAATGCCTCAATCGCCGGTGGTGCGCTTTCCGCGACGAGTTTGGGGGTGCTGGCACTTGTGTTGGCCGCGGTGACGCCTGGAGTAGCCTCGGTGGACGCTCCATTGAGGCTGGCAGCTCCATCGCCGCTGCTGGGTAGGGAGGTGCTCGCGATGTCTTCGAGACGCGAGGTGGCAGCTTCGAGCCTGCGGACCATGTTCGTCAGTACATTGTCTGCTGCGAGCTGTATTTGCCCCTGTCGACCGAGGATGTGTGCTTGTTCGGGCCTGGGAGCCATCGTGGGGTCGTTTCATAGAGGACGCGGGATGCGCAGAGTGTGGTAGGACGATGGGTTCGGGTGCTGGTAGGTGATAGTCTCGGACGGAAGGTACTTACCGCTTGATCAGCGTCGTCAGGTTATTCATGTTGTTCGCCATGTGGAGAAGGCACGTCGCAGCGTTTGCAAGGTAGGACAGGTATCTTGAATGCTCGGGGAAGGGGCAGCCGCGGCACGCTGCAGCTCGTGCGACGCGGTTCGATTGGTTCGGAGTAGAGAGAGGCCGTGATTCAGCAACTCAAGCTCTCGATGATAGGAATATGAGGACTGTCGGAGATATTTAATTGGAAAAGCACAATTGCAGGCAGAACCTCACTGGGTCAGCTCTCCCCGGCGCATGGCCACGGCTGCCCACGTTACGCTAGCCGTCTGCAGCCAAGCCTGGTCCGTTCGAGACATGCACGTCAGCGGCAGACTATCAACCTTGCGATCTACGCAAGGCGACATGGAAACATCCAACATGGCCGACGCAGCACACGACAACTATGGCAAGATTGACTTCTGCACGCTGGGAATGTTCATCATCGGTATGCGTCAGACATTCTCAACATGGGCAAGCCACTGAACTTGTCAAGATGAGATCGAGTTTCCCCCACCAAAGCCGCCAGTCAAAGACATCGTTGGCGGAGCAGGATCATATTCCGCATTAGGCGCACGCATCTTCTCCCCACCGCCACAATCAGAGTCTGTGGGTTGGATTGTAGACTGCGGGTCTGACTTCCCACCTGAACTGCGCGACTCTATTGCACAATGGAAGACAGGTGCACTGATACGTGAGACGCCCAACCGGCTGACTACGCGAGGTTGGAATGGATATACTGGTGAAAATGAGCATCGAGGTGAGTGTCTGTGTCTACTTTGTGAGTGATCACATGTCTAACCACTCTGACGAAGCCTTTCGATACTTGACACCGAAGTTACGCGTGGATCATGAAGATCTGAGGGATACAGACCTGTTGTGGTCCAGGTCGTTTCACCTGATCTGTTCTCCGCTACGTTGCATCGACTTGGTTGAGAACATCATCGCATTACGCAACCAACATCCTAATTCGGCCAATACACCTCGCCCGGTTTTCATCTGGGAGCCTGTTCCTGATCTTTGTACGCCTGAAGAGTCCGATAATTGCCTGAAGGCGCTAAAGCATGTCGACATTGTCAGTCCAAACCACGGGGAACTTGGCGGCTTCTTTGGCAAGAACACCGACGGGAAGGATCATGTGGAATTCCGAACAATCGAAGAGCTATGCGGTCAGTGGCTAGACAGTGGTGTGGGTAATGGCAATGGTGGGGTCGTCGTGCGTTGTGGGAAAGACGGTTGCCTGGTTATGCGCAAAGGGTTAGGCAAAGGGTTGCGCAAATGGATGCCTGCGTACCACCAGTCAGCAGAGAAAGTGGAAGACCCTACAGGAGGAGGCAACAGCTTTCTCGGCGGACTGGCGGTCGGCCTGGTTCGGGTACCCGGGTATCTCGAGGAGGCTGCGATCTGGGGATCCATTTCAGCGAGCTTCGCCATTGAGCAAGTTGGTATGCCCGTTCTCTCACAGTCAGCAGACGGAGAGACGTGGAACGGGGTTCGTGTCGAAGATAGGCTTTCAGATTTCAGGCAGCGCCTGGCTAGTTATGTACAGCCATAGTCGCGGTCGCTGTTTCCTCCTCCCCACTCATAACCAATCTAACCCTCAAGAGTCTTCTCGATGATGCTCTGGTCTTGTTTCCGCTCGTGTTCCCGGATCTGTTTGGTCCAGCTGTCTGTTGTTAGCTTCCAAGTCTGATCTGAGGATATCCATGTGTGTCGTACTATCGGCTGGGGAAGAATCGGTGGCGTTCGGGCATCTTGTCGCGGTACTCGCGGTTTGCGCTGAGCATCCAGGCCATGCCGACGATGCTGCCGAGGGCGAGGCCTACGACGGCCGTGTTGGCTTTCCAGTTGGCGGGTTGGGCGTACCAACCACCGGCCGGCGACCAGACGTGCTTGGGGTATCTAGTCGACGTCAACTCTGCACTGGCAAGCGATTGGCGGGCAGCTCATACGGGATCTTTCCTCCTCCGCCCATTGTAAAGGTGGTTGTGCGGGTTCGTGGGGTTGCTGTTGCGGAGCTGCCCTGAGGTCGCTGTCGCATGGGAGGGCTAGCACGGGCCCTGAAGCTTGGCGGAAATTCTTTGGCAGTCGCGATCATGACCTGTGTGAACACACGACCGGCCAATTGCTGCTGCCGCCGACTCCGCCTCTCCTGATTCTGCTGCCGTCTTCTCCTACATTTTGTCTTAATGAAGCGGATACCCATATCACGATGCGCCTCGCAATTGCTGGGTGCACCCTCGCCACGCCGGCCCTCGTGCCCATACACAGCGGCAAAGAACGTGCGGAGAAGCATTATACCTCATAGCCACCGGATACAGACTCGGTTCCAGAGCACAGTAGCAATTCCGGACGACGGTGAATTGGAACTCGAGATTGCCGCAAACTCTGCCACACCGTCAGCGTCGACACCCAGACCAAGAAGGCGTCTCCCGCTCGAGAGCCTCCCATCTCCACATCCCAGTGCCGCCGAACGTTCGACAAAATTATACGCCCTCCGCAGTCGATTATCTCTCCCACCTCGCTTCCCCCTCCCGGTTCTCGCACGAACCCTCATCCACCCCTCCGCCGACCCAAACCCCGCCTTCAATAATGCCTCGCTATCAATACTTGGACGCCAGCTGCTGGGCTACTACACTTCCGAGTGGCTTCTATGCAACTACCCACGCCTGCCAATGGACGTCGTTTTCGCCGCAACAGAGGCATACATCGGACCAAGAGCGTTGACCACAATCGCAAGCGAATGGGGTATTGAGGCGGCGGCGGAGCCGGGTGGTGAAGTCGACCCTGGCTTATTACAATTCAAGAGGATACAGTCGGGCGATGCTCTCCCAGCAGAGTTGAGGCGGCAAGCACCCTGGAAGTGGAACATCACCACCACACACAAAATCATGAAGACTGACGAATTTGGCTCCGACAACGCAGCACCCAGTCCGCACGCGCTACAGAGCACGCCGGTACCATTGGAAGAGGCAGCTCAGTCTTTCGTTCGAGCCCTCATCGGCGCATTGCACGTACACTTGGGCTCCCCGCTCGTCAAGCGCTTCTTCCGCGACCACTTCCTCAGCCGACATCTCGACATCAGCACAATTTTCGATTTCCGAATGCCGACACGCGATCTTTCACGGTTATGCGCACGAGAAGGCTTCGAGCCACCGGTTGCCCGATTGATCTCAGAAACCGGTCGTCTGAGCAGACATCCTGTCTTCGTGGTTGGCGTATACAGCGGAAAGGACAAACTAGGAGAGGGATCAGGCAGTTCATTAGATGAGGCCAAGACAAGAGCAGCGGCAGCAGCATTGAAGGCATGGTACCTATACAAGCCGGTCGAGGTCACCGTCCCAAGCAGCATGGAGGGCGAATTGGATACGAGCAAGTGGCGGCCGAACCACGTCGACCACGGAGAGGTCATTGTGTAAGATACGCGGCCTCAACCCCACTTTTGGAGTTGTAGGGATATACTTTTGGCATGCATGGCATGGATGGACGGCATACTCTTCGCTTGTACAGATTCATGATAGCGCAGGGGGACAGGAAAAAGAACTGTGTCGGAAGAAGGCCGGAGAGGAGGGGAAGACTTACCCCACGTTTTGCTACGTCGAGGGTTCAGGACCGCGCGCCCTGCGAGCACTGCGCATGTATCATATGTGACATGAGGATATCATGATGATCCGCAATGTGTACAATACAAACGAAACGCTGCATCACAATACCCATTGCTTGTTTTTTCGGTTATGATTCAGATCTGGAATGTGATGATTTGTAACTTTCGCCCAGGAATACTCCGGCTCAAACTATGCCTTTCGTAGGGAGGAGCGCGGATCACAAGAGATCAAACTGGCGACCGTGACGTATTCAACTTACCCTACCTTGGCGACATTCAGCTCGTAATAGCTGCAATTGCATCGTCACAGGACCTGCACGAAGAGAACAACAGAGCCCACAATCCAGCTTCCCTAAAACATCTCTCGCATTCCAGAGTAGTTTCAGTTCTTGTAGATAGCGACTATCTAGGCACTGCAAGGGTTGCTGGCTCGGTGGCGGCGCGCATCCTTGCAACTCCTCTCGCGCGGCACAAATAAGGCCCAACACTTCCACGTCGGTTGCGGAGAAGTAGGAACCCTCCTCTGACAACACAAAATTGCCATCAAATATGCCACCAAAGCGCACCGCAACTGCTCGTCACGAGAGGTCCACTGAGGCTTCTGTACGAGCGCACAAGAGGATCAGAATTGAACCCGAAGACCCGCCGCCTGATCCCGTACCCGACGGCTTGAGAGAAGCCAGAGCAGAGATTACCAGGTATATTGAAGCAATGGAACGAGTGCCACTCCGCCGTCGACTTGATGTGCATTGGAAGATTGGTGGTGTTCCTCGCGGCGACCCCGAAAACATCATTCGCGAACTAAATGTCGATCATATCAAAGAAGTAATGGAGCGCGACGCACAAGTCAGCGCAGCGTTCGCGTCGCTCAAAAAGACATTGGAAGAAGGCAAGCCCGCCCCGGGCATCTACAACCCTTACGTCAAGCACGGCAAGTGGAGTCTTTTCTCAAGCGAAGTCTTTACGGAATTCCTGCTTTGGAATATCGACAACATGGAGTTTAAACAGTTTTGCGTAAATCAATGGATCGAGTTTCATGATCCTGACGCAGAAGTGGATTTCATGGACTGCCACTGTGGCCGCCCGGAAACTTATGGCACTATCGTTGGACCCAGACAGATCAAAGGAGATTTCAAACCGTTTGACTGGCCACAGGAGGCTTCACTCGAGCCCATTGTCGTAAAAACATCGAGTCGATGTCGAGAAATCAAGATGTGGTTCGCAGGAAATGGGTACATGAGGATGCAATGCGACATGGGTTCCGTAGAGGAGCTCGCAAATGGGCAAGCGAAAAGGGTGACTTGGAATGCGATACAAAACACGAAGGAACACAAGGAGCGTGAACAGAAAGCGTTCATGGCTCGTAGGAGGAGGGAAGATGAAGAATTTCGGGTCAGACAAGCGGAAGCAATTAGGAGACGGGAGAGAGAAGAAGAGCAAGCGCGGGAACAAAAGAAGGAAGATCATAGGCTTTGGGTAAAGAAGAATCAGAGGCGACTGAAGTTGAGGCGGAAATACGAAGATGGCGATATTAACAGTTCAGAGCTGGAGCTGAGCACCGAGGAAGAAGATGGCGAGGGCGCCACTGACGCGGAGGAAAGTCGCTCTTCTGCGTCGCCTGAGCCGTGGGATTCGTCAACAGGCGAGGAGGATTGGACTGAGTCGGAGTCGGAAGAGGAGGAGTCAGAAGAAGAAGAGGAAGAGGAGGAAGAAGATTCAGATGAAGAAGAGCCCGAATCGTCAAGATTTTAGCGGAACATCGACTGCCTTCCTCATTCAGAGCATTATCTGTACAATTTGGCTAGTACTATGACATAATGAGGTCCTCGCAGTCTTTTCAGATGTTGGCATATCCATGTAGACGACAACGTAGTAGACTTCTGAGACACATCTGCCTGTGATCAATTGAAGAAGTACAGGTTATGTAGCCTCCCGAATGTTACATGCGGGCGTGTATTAGCCTTTTTGTGGATGAAGATGAAGATATAAACAACGCAATATGTTTCCAAACCACACTCGAATTTCGTTGGCGAGGCAAAACCAGCACGTGCGACCACGTGCCCACCACTACGACGCCTTCTCTCACCTTCAGGTAAAGGTAGCATGTCTGATCGACGGGTATATACTCAACCTCGTTACTGACCTATCTCCCAGTCTCCTACACCACACTCGACATCGTTCATAACTCAGCATCGACTAAAACACAATCCTCAACATGGCCGACTTCGGTATAGTACCTGTCATGGAGATAAACTGCGAGGCTCCTATGTCGACACTCTACACAGAGCTGGACGAACAGGAACAACGCGGTGAGCTTCCTTTCGTCTCCGTTCAATCTACGAATACTGACTGTATATCCGCAGTCACTGCAGGTACTCCAGGCAGCGGCATTAGTATTGGCATTCCAAAGGTGGAAGTCAGCATGGCCAACGCCAAGAAGGTCGGAAGAGTCATCGCAGCGTACTATGGCACTGTTCCCAATGGTTTCTTGGCCACTGTGGTGGGATTGCACCCCGACCCTACCAAAACAGCCACCGCCGCAAAGACCTTTCGTAGGATGAAGAGCGACCTCTTTGTCGAGAAATTCGGCAATGACTCATTCATCTACAAGTTCGCTCGCGGCAAGGTCAGCACGTCCAACTTCCTCACCAGTCAACACAACTTCGCCATCGAGGCGCGCATCTGTGAGTTCTCGGTTGCAAACGAGGATGAAGCCGCCATTGCTCGTCGCGCCGCCAAACGCCAGGCATTACTCGATGCGATGGCATCAAGTGAGCAGGTCTGGATCGACACATACACTGTCGCATTCAACAAGGCTAAAGCGGCACACGAAAAAGCACGTGGTCTTAGGAAAGTCCGATTGGCACGAACACGCGACCTTTGCGAAGAGCTCATGGCCAACCCGCCCCGTTGCGCCGTCGACGTTACGACGCTCCTCAATCGCCGAGCATGCGAACAAGCAAAGATGATCCCGTTGCTGCTCCGTACGATGGACGAGCGCGTCAGGTTCTGGTTCGATCACGTCACCAAAGACACAATCGCGTCTCACCTTGGGGCAGCGATGTCTGTGGTCGACATTCGGTGAGTACCTACTTTACGGACATGGACGAGACTTTTTGCACACTACTAATCTCCCACAGGCGCATGTGCATCGATGAAGTCGCGAACCCTCCGGATGTCATTCCTCCGTTCCACACAATTGTGGGGAACGTGTTTGCGTACTCTTGCGAGCTTCTGCATCGTCTGATCATCGCGCCGGATGATAGCAAGCGTCTGCAGCTACTGCTGAATGACCGTTCCCTCCGAATGACAAGCGTCGACATGTCGGGTGACCTGTCCCCCGAATGCTTCGATCTCATCCGCGGTCTTCGCAACTCTCTGGACTTTGAGGCGGCAGAGAACGGATCATGGAAGGATATCCCTGTGTTGGTCCCGGAAACTCGAGGCAAGAAGCGCTCAGCGCCTGACGAAGATGGACGGAACACCAACTAGACCTGTAGGGGAGCCCTTGGTGCTGTCGGACGGGAAGATGAAGACGTTGCAAACTGCATGCTTGGCATTTGTCGTGACGAGTTCGGTAGATTAGACTGATGGATGACGTCACATGTGTGCCAAGGATGGCCGGTGCTCAATAGAAACGCGTCTCGCGCCTCACAAGTCAGGAAACCACGCGCTATTCTGGCGTCTACATCAATCTATCATCACAAATGCTTCACGTTCCTAGACCATTGTAGCCGCCCAGGTCACAGATGTATTTTGGTAATGCTCTGATGAGCTGTGCTGTAGTAGGCAAAACGAAGCGTTCGCTAGGAAGAAAGTAGTTCCTTCCTCGCACAGTGTAGCTCCGCCGTCGCTGCTGCTGCTGCTGCTGCTGCTGCTGCTCGCTCACACTACTCACGGCCTCATGGAGAAGCGGGTGAGCTCATTCACTAGGCGCCCACATTGGCGGTAGTCAAATTACCGATGAAGATCAGCCCTGGAGGCCGCCCCGGCTCAATTGCACGCGATATTAATCGTGAGATTGGTCAAGCTCATGTACAAGCTGACGAGCAGACCTTCCCGGGGCCAAGGTTGACCTGCCGCTCCATAGTAACACCACGCCTAGAACCGTTGATCAAACCGGAAATCCCGACATTGTGCTCCCAGTATTGGGGTAAGAGAACCACGTGGCCCCGCTTCCTCCCGCGATCAGGTAAAGGCAGTGGGCTGGGTGGGCGGGTGTATACTTCAGTTCTGCTGCTGACTTGACTTCCAGTCTTCTACACTCTTTTCTCAACGGCATCATTACAATACCCTTTTTCTAACCACATTTTTCGTTCACCACACCCTTCGCCACAATGGCAATAGTATCAGTGAACGTCCCTCCGGAGATCTACCCCGAGGTCACCGCATTCACTCTATGGTCTGAGCTCGTGGAGCAGCAGCAGCGTGGTAAGGTTGACCGGCAATACTGTGTATCCCACAATGCTAACTGTGTATCCTCTGTAGTTCCAGCAAGGTCACACAATAGTGGCTTCAACGTCAACGACCCTGTATGGCCAGTCAACCAAGATACCGTAACCGCGAGGGGAAGAGTTCTGTCTGCATACTACGGCACGGTACCGATCGACATGGGCCATGCGATTGCGGGTTCGCCAGATGACGAATTGTCACAGGATCATGCGAAATTTCTTACCAATATTGCTCGAAACACGGTCCAAACAGAGCGGTACGGTCCGAAGTCATTCATTCAAAGGTTCCTCCGCGGGAAGTACAGTACCATCGAGGTGAAGACACTTGCTACGAACTGGAGCTTGGAGGCGATTGTGTGTCAGTTTGCAGTTCCAGGCGAAGACCAAGCAGCAAGAGATATCCGAAACGCAAACCGCGAGGTATATCTCCAGGGTGTCCAAGACCTCGAGCAGCTATGGGAACGTGAGTACACTCATGCTTGGGAGTCTGCTGATTCAGCTGCTGCTGGTGCCCGCGGTCTGGACAAGAAGCGGCTGGAGCGCGCTCGCGAACTCTACCGGGTGATGAAAGACGCGCCCCCGGTCTTTGACATTGACCCACCCAATGGTGGCCTGTACTGGGAGTCAGCAGCCGAGTGCCAACAGGAGAAGCTGGTCCCGTTCATGAACCGGGCCAAGGTTGATCGTCTGAGGACGTACGAGGGGTACTTCACAAAAGACATGGTCGCATCTCATTACAGCACTGTCATGAACATCGTGGACATCCGGTAAGTGATCGATTCCGGTTCAGCATGTGGCATTGCTCAGTTTGCCTAACATTCCTCAGTCGGCTTGGTGAGAACTCCAACATCCACGGCATCCCCCATCTCTAGTCGATGATCCTCAATCAATGGACAAACACTTGCGATCTTGTACTCAGACACATAACGGATCCTCAGCTCGGCGTTCGTAGGGAATTGTTGATGGTAGATCCATTGATTAGACCGGAGCCTTGAGTGCTTCCAGCATATCCGCGAACTCTTCAACGGCCTCGGATACAATGTCGGCTACGGTAAATGGAAAGAAATCCCGATTCTGCACGTGGGTCAGCGAGGCGGGAAGCGAGCGAGGACCAACGAGCGAAAGGCATGCAACAAAGCGCCGCCTGAATTGACAGGTGATGGTCTAATCTGCGGAGTAAAAACGAACTGAGACGACGAAATTGCGTCGGGTCAATGCCACGGTATCTTCCTTTATTGTGCGTGAATGCTACGACGGAGTTAGCCCCGATGAGACGAGCGAGTGATTTGACTTTGGATGCGACGATCCTTCCCGAGCCACCGGAGTCTTCGCCCATGCACAACCATCAATCCCCACCTCTTTCGCATCCCTTCCATATTTAATGGGCGGATTCACTCATCAATTCGCATCGAATGACCTTTCACCAATCTTTGATGCATATCAACATCGTGTTATCGTTCAGTGAATACATTATATGCGGCGGCGAAACAAATGATTGCAAACGAGGCCGTTCCGCTTGCGACGAGCCACAAACCATTCACGGCGATATCGCGGCGGGAGTCGTACGCCGGAACTAACCCCGGCGAGACGAAATGGTGTCCAAGCTGTGACAAGTCATCCACAGGATCGGTCGACCACGTTGCAGTACAAGCTCTGGGTTGTGTGCGTTGCTCCATCTACCTGCTTCTCGCAAACACACTGCCCACGACATCTTCATCCCGATGGGCTGTGCAGCTCCTTATCAGTACCATCATTTCTGCCCACTGGCATATGGCGGCGAGTGCGCAGCACTATGCAACCACGACTCCAGAAACTTGTACACGCAGCGCAACCTCCAATAACCACTATCTAGGAGTCCCTGAGATCCATGACGGTCGCTCTTTGTGGACCTTCAAGCAAGTTCGAGTCCTACCATCGCCCGGTTCACCACACAGCGCCCACCGGCTCCAGGTTGCATACGACAACTGAATAACGCGCATCGACAGCTGTAGGCCATCGGGGTCTAATCATGTTCACCAAAACGGCAGTCGGAATCGATGGAGATGCTGCGGACATGTTGAGACTATACTTTGTCAACAAGTCTAGTCCTACAGGGACCGGAGCAGACACAAGTGTGGTAGATATTTTCATTCTCGTTCGGAGAAACATATACTAACACATTTCTTTACAAGCATTTTCCCATCTTGCCGGTGCAATAGCTGTCATTAGCGCGGCCTTGCTTTCGACGCTTTGGGATGCTACTGCTGACCTCGCTCGACAGTAGCAGACACTGGGAACCTGTGCACGGGGATTGTCGGTCACTCCACATCAGAAAGAACGGGGATATATTCAAACAACTATTACACGACGAACAAGTTTCTCAAGTCGCTCGGATACCTCCAGGATGGCTCACGAACAATCACGCTCATATCACAGAGACCAATGTGTACGTCCAGACGCCGGTCTTTCTTTGATCACTGATCAGATTGTTTTCATCCGTATCTACATTATGAGGAAAAAGATATACTAAAGGAATCATCCAGGTTACTCGCGCCACCAACTCTTCTGCCCCCTAACATCTATCGTGGCAAGTCCAAAGGGTGCAATGTCCGTCTAGTTGTTCTGCTTGTTCTTGCCGCCGGCACCTCCAGCCTTTCCTCCCTTGCCCTTGTGGTGAGGCTCAGGCATAGCCTCACGGTTGTTGAGCTTGGCCTTGCCGCCAGCACCGCCAGCACCTCCGGCCTTGCCTCCCTTGCCCTTGTGGTGCGGCTCAGGCTCGCGTCCGAAGAGCTTGGCCAAACCGCCAGCACCAGCACCACCAGCACCACCAGCGCCACCAGCAGCCTTACCTCCCTTGCCCTTGTGATGGGGCTCGGGGACAGCCTCGCGGTTGTTGAGCTTGGCCTTTCCACCAGCACCACCAGCGGCCTTGCCTCCCTTGCCCTTGTGGTGTGGCTCAGGCTCACGTCCGAAGAGCTTGGCCAAACCGCCAGCACCGGCTCCGCCAGCACCTCCAGCCTTGCCTCCCTTACCCTTGTGATGGGGCTCGGGCACGGCTTCGCGGTTGTTGACCTTTCGGCCACCAGCTCCGCCGGCAGCCTTGCCGCCCTTGCCCTTGTGGTGGGGAGAGCGAGTGTGGAGGTCGGCCCAGTGAGCGTCGTCCTCCTCCTGGGTGAGCTCTTCGGCCTGGCGGTTGTTGAGCTTGCCTCGGCCACCGGCACCTGCACCTCCAGCAGCTTTTCCGCCCTTGCCCTTGTGGTGAGGGGAGCGAGTGTGGAGGTCGGCCCAGTGAGCGTCGTCCTCTTCTTGGGTCAACTCTTCAGCATCACGGCCGAAAAGCTTGGCCAAGCCGCCAGCGCCACCGGCTCCGGCTCCGGCTCCAGCACCTCCAGCTTTTCCGCCCTTGCCCTTGTGATGAGGAGAGCGAGTGTGGAGGTCGGCCCAATGAGCATCGTCCTCTTCCTGGGTCAACTCTTCAGCATCACGGCCGAAGAGCTTGGCTAAGCCACCAGCGCCGGCGCCACCGGCACCAGCACCGGCACCGCCAGCCTTTCCACCCTTGCCCTTGTGGTGACGGGCTTCGACTCCACGGTCTGCAAGGGCAGCAACGAGGTTGGATGTGTGGACAGGTCCGCTTCCCTGGAGAACTGTAAGTATATGACATGCCAAGGATCATCGCATAACTTACTGGCATGCGTGCCTTGACAGCATTGTCAACGGCTTGCTTGTTGTTTGGCACAACGTAGGCAGAGGTTGAGGCACCCAGGGCCAAAAGAGTAAGTGCGGTAAATCTCATATTGAATAAAGTTTAACTGAGTCTGGAATCGGTTGAAAGAATGGATCTGCCAGCAGAGAAGAATGGATGAAACAGAACTGAGCAGGATGTGAGAAGGAATGAGCACGTTCAACGTTGATGCCTTTTACTTCTGGAGCTTCGAGATGCTTTATAGGTCAACTCGACTCCTGGTAGGCACGGCGGTTGCATGCTTGCTCACTCTCGCCTTCAACTCCTGAGACATGTTGCATTGCCTACGGCACAGAAGCGGAGGTGGCACCCCACCTGCCGCCTGCAGGAAGCCACTGTGCTCGCTTCGATGCGATGGCGATGGAAGGCGTTTGCATGGGAAGCCAAACACAGAAAGTCTTGACGGCCTGGCGTCTCCACCAACGACACCGCCAGCCGTCGACAAGGCCTGTCGGTGTCTCGAGAACACGGTCATGTCCAACCCAGCCGCCAGGCTACGAGGTCCTGCCTCAGGCTCCGCGACAACACCCACCGGGTACCTTTCGCGCATCGCCAATGCGATCTGGAGCTTGCTTTGATAGAGACTGTTGGTCCTCGGGAACTGACCACTCATTTGGTCGAGACTAGTCCAGAAAGGGTTTAACGTCGGAAACCATTGGCGCGCAGCCGCGGTTCTGTTGTTCCAGCCCTGGCAACTTTTGACGTTATTTCCGTTATTCTGTCATCATGCAGTTGGGACGTTTGTTCCATGTGCGTGTCATGTCAGTGTAAGAATCTCGTTTTGGCTGGCGCGCCAAGCTGAAACGATGGTGCCGAATTATGAACATCCAGTCTTGGCTAAGTGTCCACTTCGAAACCCATGCAACAGGTGAACCAACGAAAAAGCGGCGACGATCCCGTCTTCTGCGTCTCAGAAGGCTTGGTAAAAGCTTGATGCCTTGGAGCAAGGCTAATGTTGCCTGGGCAGATGGAACAAGACGCCTTGGAGAAAGCGGCCTGCACGGCATTGCGGCACCCTTTGAGATGTTCCGTGTTTCGGTGACCTACCCATGGCGATACCGAGAACGTATCGGGGGTCGATGTTAGCAGGTCTACCATAGTCTTTCGCGCCAACGTCTCTCACTTACTCGCTCGCTGGTCTTCCATCTCCATTCACCTTCGTCTTGTTCAAGCGTTGAGCGCAGCATTCTATTCTCTATCGCAGGTCGACTAATACTTCTTTTTTTCAACATCACTTTATTGTGCTTTCACTCCATTCATTGTATTCTTCGCGCAATCGAAAAACATCATGGAAAAATACACCGACTCCAGCTCATCGCAGGGCGATGCCGAGAATACCGCTTTCATCACAACACCCTACCAAAGCGATGATAGGCAACGGCGGAGAAGCTACATCTATCTCACACTCTTCAACCTGTTCCTTTTCACAGTGTCAATGCTGTCGTTGCTATGCTCGGTTATGTCGCAAAAAGACTACTCGGGCCACTCAGCGGCTAAGCTAATGGATCAGTTCGACATCTTCTGTAAGTACTTAGATCTTAATCGTGCCTTTGATGAATACTGGCTGATATGACCTAGCGCCTGCAAAACACGTCGTCGAGTATAGCCACACAAAGTTTGAACTACCCAACCCTTTGAACTCTTCGAAGTATGTCGGTATCACCGATGATGTAGAGAACGCATGGATGGACGTCGCATATCGTAAGTCACCATCCCTACTCCTCTATACCCGCGCCCTCACCACTCAAACCCCATCACTAACACAGCACAGTGCCCGACCAAATGGTCTCCATGGAAGACTTCCCCAAGCTACAAAAGCCCGCCGACGCCCTGCAAGTCACCGACCCCAAGACAGGCGAAACAGGCTACCGAGTCGGACTAGAAGTCTTCCACCAACTGCACTGCCTCAACCTCCTCCGCATGTCAACCTACCCCGACTACTACCCCAAGCTCTGGTGGAGCGACACCAACGACAAGCCTGAAAAGGTCAGGGCGCATCTAGATCACTGCATCGAGATCCTCCGCATGAACCTCATGTGTCTTTCTGACGTCAACGTCTTCACGTTCCACCCGCAAGAGGGCAAGGAGGGATACTGGCCTGACTACGAGAGTCACCATGTATGCAGGAACTTTGACAAGATCAAGGATTGGGCCAACGACAATGCGATGCCGGACCTTGATGTGTAGGCTTGGCTTTCTTGCCGGTTGGAGACGGCGCGTGTAAATAGAATAATAGCATCGACAACACATCAACGAGTGGAGCAGCATGATCATGTAACAATTCAAATGCTCGTGATGAGTGATCGAACACCCTTGTTGCCATTGTTGCATGCTGCATGTTGTTCACTCAAGCTCTTCTTCCCCATATGAAACAGGCTGTTTCAGTTTCGCATCACAGTCCGGGTATTTCGCACCGCTTGCGCACCTTTGTTATGCAGCATCATGCTTTGTTCTTCCAACTGCTTGGGCAGAGGGCACATGAATCGCTGTCAAATCGCTTTGGTCGGTGGCTGCAACGATGACGTCCTTCCTGAGATGGGCAAGGTTATGAGCGCGAATCAGTATGTGGGTGCAAGGAAACCTGCGACGTCGGCTCGCTTTTGCACTCATGTCATCGTAGACCATTTGGCTGAACTTCAGGATGCTATGAAATACAGGCTTTTATGAGTCTAGAATGGTATGCAATGACGCCAACAAATCAGGCAGATTAGAAACTCTCTAGCGAAATAGTTCACTATGAAGCGCGAGTATGAATGCAAATAATGGACATCTAGCAATGTCAAGAGTGGGGTATATGTCAGTGACAAGCAGAATAGCCGCCGAAGCAGTCCACCGTCTTCTAAACGCCGGAAACCATGTCTTCCTCCCTGATGACGTGTGTTAAAGGTCTAGATCCGGCATTTGTAGATCGTCGCCTGGCTCCATAAGGTTCATGAGATAGCGTGAGCCGGAGAACCAGTCCTGCATGGGATTGGAATTTCCCTGAGACGCTCCAAATCCGAAGCCTGACGAACCAACGGCATCCATGTTATTCATCGCCTCGCCTTGCTCAAACGCGGTCGTTGTGGCTGCAGTCGAAGCGTTGGGATATGTCGTGGGCCATGCGATATCAGGCATCAATCCAAGCGCACTAAGATACGGATCGAACTGAGACATTGCGTTGAGGTCCAGCTGCGTGCCATCAACGGTCGTGTAATACCCTGACTGGTTATTTTGCATAATTCCCCGTGATCTTGACGCAGCATCCTGTTTCTTAGCTGTGACGTAGAGCCTGGCAACTCGTAGGAAAAGATGGCACATCTTGTAGAGCTTGTCTGCGCCTTCGGAAATCGTGCGGCAAGATTCCAGGCTGCCGACAAACTCGGAAAGGGAGTTTAGATCTGGCTCAACGTCGGACGTATCGGCCTTTTGGATGGAGTGGCAGAATATCACGATGAAACTACAGGTATGAGTTAGCTGCGACCGTGCGCTGCAAAGAATCAAGTGACTTACGGTGTGAACGGTGCCTGAAGAACCGACCAGTGTACATATCCCGACCAGAAGTCCTCCTGGCCCTTTTTGTTGAACTGTGCACTAGCCCTCATATGGGCGACAAGGGCCGCTCTCGAGGATTCGAGGCACTCCTGATTAAAGCTCATATTTCCTGGACTGACCGCGCGCTGTATGAGCGCACAGGTGGAATAGTGCATGACGACATCGGAGTGGAAGAAGATGTCTTGGACTCTCTCGAAAGAGCCTTCAACCAAGAAAGTCAGTGGAGTTCAAATTTCGCAGGCGGTGAAACTTACCCTGAACGTATTCGTTGACTTCTGGTCCTTCTTTACCCAGAGATTTGTGCACATAGCGCTTGTATTGAGACGGGAGTGGTGTCTCATTTGGACTGTTGCCTATTTTGTTCGATCTCGGCGTACCGAGATGATATGTTTGGCCTTGCTGCGAAAAGTCGACGATCGACGCATCCCCACGCTCGTACCAGGCTTGGTTAAGACTGTTGACAAGTTCGATCGCGATTCGCGTGCGCTCTTCCGTCGATTTTGCAAAGGCGGCAGGGCAAAATAGCTTCTCGTATGTCAGGCCCTGGACTCGCGCAACCTTAATCCAGTACGACAAGAAGGCGCTTGATTCGGCGTGCTTGTCGCTGGATAGTACAAATGGTAACGATATGTCCCAGTCCTGGAGGATACTTGAGCGGCCCAAACGTAGCGAAAGCGTCTTGTCAAGCATGTAGATCATCCAAAAGATATGGATCTTCGTCTGTCTGTCTTCGGGATTGTCGTCTATCATAGTGTTGATTCGATGCTAAATGCAGGAAGTCAGCGGTCTGCTCACACGCATGCTGCACATGAATGCTTACATAGCCCAAGCTCTGACACAAGCCCGCAGCACTGGATATCATGATCCAGCAAAGAGATGGCTTGCACATCTCGACCGCCTGCGCAGCGCCAAGTACCAAAGCCATGATGTTCTCGAAAGTTGCGGGTAAGAATATAGCCAGCTGCGACAGTGCTACCTCTGTTTGCCTGCGACTTATGATGGCGTACGATTGATAGTTGGCGGTGTCCATATTGACCAGTGGCAAGGTCCGGAATTCGTTGAACACGTTCTCCAACACGCCGAACGTGAGCACACGGCGAGCGGCGCTACAAGTTTCTGGGTTATGATACACATCATAGAAGATGTCTTTGAGATTGGCCATTCTCAAGAACGGAAACACCACTGCGAAGGCCATAGTTGGATATTCTGGTCATGTCAGATCGGCTTGAAGGGTGCAAAGTCTGTAGACATACCACTAGCTTTCTCCAAAGCATAGCACGCAGTTTCCCAAGGCGGTCGTTCCAGCTTCGATGGGTCAATATCGACAAGTGACTGGTTGATCAAGGGGTTGGAAGTTGCAGGGTTTTGGCCGTGCTGAGAGACCATCTCCGAAAGAGCAGTAAGTGCCAACTTGACTTCTTCATTCTGTCCAATAGAGGGTGTACTCCCGATCGCTCGTGCCAGCATCTCGCGAGCATAGTCTGACTGGCTATTGATAGAACTCTCGCCCTCGAATGGCGCGGGTGTGGGGGCTTCGACGAGGACACTTCCAGGACTCCTTGAAGGGCCAACTCGGCTCGACCGCGATTGGCTGCTGGATTCATGCGAGTCTTTCTGGAGGTCCAGACTGCCGAGTTTCGTTGCGAGACTGGCAAGAACATTCTCAATACCAGCTAAGCGGTCTTCAATTCTATCAATCTTCTTCTCGCTAAATCGAGTCAGCTCGAACAAGATTACTCAACGCCAGATCAGCACGATTCGATTGTTTGGCCGCGGGGCAAAGAACGGTCGACGGGTAAGGCTGACGCCACAAGCAGCGAGGTCCACTTTGGAAGCGGTTCAGACGTACTATTCTTCAGATATGTGAACCCTTTGTCGCTGCGCTTTCTGTTGAGGGGGAGCTGTTTTGCAAGCTGCACGAATCAGCGGCAACTTCAAGTTCAGGCCCAACAAATCATACTCAATTTGCTTGCCTTGCAGTTGGAACATGGCACGCCTCTGTCGCAACGTATCTTGCGTGTCCGGCAGGCATCGCACTAGATGTGGGTCGTCAATCTGGGCGCTGATCTGGGTGGCTGGCTCATGCGACTTACCGCACGCTTGGACATGGGCCCATCAAGCGACGCATCCATATCGTCGTCTTCCATATTGTCGGCTACGCAATCCGAGCCGCGGTATTCTACGCGTGGTGTGCAAGAGTGGCGGATATTGTGGACTTTATCGGAGCGCGGGCTTCTCGGAACCCGGGGCTGTGGGAACTATCAACGATGTCATCACTAACAGCAGAAATCTCGCACCGACAGGCAGCAGTCCAATATCTCACCAACTAAACCTTCCAGAGTGTCGAAGATACAGGGTTTTGAAGTCTAGATGCAGCATTCGGCCTCACCAGGCATCACTACGAAGAACGCGCGATCTCGTGACTGTGCCAAGGCCCGGGACTTGCCGATTGGCTCGCATTGCTCGTATCCCGCGCCATTTGGGAAATCTTCAGCCGCTTGCGACGCGCCCTCTGATCGCCCTTTTCACCGCGGATCCGGACTTTGCAAAGTCCGGCAAACATGAGCTATGTGCGCAACTTCGACGAGATGGCTTCAGATATCAATGTGGCGCACTGCAGTCCAATCGTCCAAGGACTGCAATACTCACCCCAAACATGTCGACGAGTAAAGAAATGGTCGACACGCCCGAGCAGCGCGCCAGCGATGACGTCAAGACAAGCAAGGCGCCGACAGTCAAAAGCGATGTCACGTCTAAAGAGCCAAAGGGTGGCATGGGTGGCTACGTCGTAAGTGTATTGAACAAATTAGAAGGAACACGATGCTCACGACATACCAGCGCATCTTCAAGTATGCAGATCGTACAAGCTGGATCCTCAACACCATCGCATTCGTTGCAGCCATCGCCGCTGGAACACTACTTCCGTTAATGTAAGAGACATGCACACATCACGATCTTTTGTCTCCTCCATCAATGTTCGAAACGTGGTGGCCTGGATGATTGCGCATTGCTATTGTTTCGTTCATGTGAAATGATAAACATCAATGGAAAGTTGTCCGGGCCTCACACTACGTGTCAAGGACGGTCAAAGATTCTCGCAAGACCTATCGTCGATCAATCAATAATCACACACTAACGGAATCCTCCATCACACAGGGATCTGGTCTTTGGCAAGTTCATCTCGACGTTCACTGGGTTCGCGACTGGCTCGATCACGCCAGCGCAATATCGTGCCGAAGTGAACAAATACACATTGTACTTCATCTACCTCTTTGTTGCGAAGTTTGGTCTCGTCTACATTCACTCGGTATGTGACTAACAAGCTACATCCGTGAAAGCATGCTCACGTTCGCAGGCATTTGTATCCATCGCAGCCATCCGCACCACCAAGGCCTTACGATTGGACTTCATCAAGAGTATTCTCCGCCAGAACATCGCATACTTCGACTCAGATGAAGCCGCTTCGGTCACGACACAGGCTACGACGAACGGAAACAATGTCAACAACGGTATATCGGAGAAGCTCACGTTGACCGTTCAAGGTGTATCGACCTTCGTCTCAGCATTCATCATCGCCTTCATCGTCCAATGGAAACTTACCCTGATAACGATCAGCATCGTTCCTACAATCATGATCGTTGTCGGTGTTTCCATCGGCATTGATACCAAGAACGAGAATCAATTGCTACCGATTTACTCCAAAGCCGGACAACTTGCGGAAGAGATTTTCGCGACTGTGCGCACGGTTCACGCGTTCTGGCTTCATCCATTGCTGTCCAGCAAGTATGACAAGCTTCTTGGCGATGCCCAGGAGGTTGGTATGAAGAAGTCCCCGAACTATGCCGTCATGTTCTCAGTCGAGTTCTTCTGCATCTATGCGGGCTATGGTCTGGCCTTCTGGCAAGGCATCCGGATGTGGGCCAGGGGCGAAGTCCAAGAGAGTGGTATGTGAAGCACCAACCTGGGACGAATTGTTCCTCAGATCTACCCGATTGATACTATTATGTACTAATCCGTTGACAGGCGACGTGTTTACCGTCATCCTCGCTGTCATTGTCGCAGCAACCGCTATGACAACAATAGCACCTCAGATCATATCTCTGACGAAGGCCTCTTCTTCTGCCGACGAGTTATTCAAAACCATCGATCGGAAGTCCGAGATTGATCCCTTGAGTGTTGATGGCAAGGTGCCTAGCGTGTGTCAAGGTGTTGTCGAGATTCGAGACGTCAGCTTTACCTATCCCGCTAGACCTGACATCACAGTCTTGAAGAGCTTAACGCTATCTGCGCCTGCTGGAAAGACTACAGCCCTCGTAGGAGCATCAGGCAGCGGCAAATCGACAATCATCGGCTTGATAGAGCGATGGTATGATCAGGCTAGCGGCGCCATATACCTCGACGGTACTGAAATACGAGAGCTCAATCTCACCTGGCTACGTACGAATATCCGATTAGTACAGCAAGAACCAGTGCTTTTCTCCGGTACTGTCTACGAAAACGTCGCATTCGGCTTGTTCGGCACCGACAAGGCCAACTTGCCCGAGAGCGAGCAGCGAGCGCTCGTAGAGAAGGCCTGCAAGAACGCTTATGCCGAAGAGTTCATCGAGCGGCTGCCAAAGGTGAGCCATGTTGCTCCTCAGATACTTGCATATGGATTGTTAACGTTGAATAGGGTTATGACACGCAGTTGGGTGAGCGTGCTATGAACCTCTCGGGCGGTCAGAAGCAACGACTAGCCATCGCGCGCAGTATCGTCTCGGAGCCAACTGTCCTTCTCTTGGATGAAGCCACCAGCGCTTTGGACCCAAAGGCAGAGAAGATCGTACAGCAAGCACTTGAGCGTGTCTCTCAAGGTCGCACAACCATCGTCATCGCTCATAAGCTTTCTACCATTCGCAATGCCGACAACATCGCAGTCATGGCTGCTGGAATTGTGGTTGAACAGGGTTCACACGACGAGCTTCTCGCTGCTGGTGGTGCATACGCTCGTCTCGTCAGAGCCCAGGACCTCGGCCAAGCAGAGGGCGAAGAGCAGGAAGACCAAGATTTTGCCGCAGAGAAGATTGATCTAGTACGGACGCAGACTCAAGCATCCGCTATCGGCCAAGAAGCGAAAGTTTCCGACAAAGACGGCATCAATTACAACCTGGTGAAGTGTGCCTGGATAGTGCTCAAGGAACAGGGTGCCCTTTGGAAGTGCTTTCTCATATTGGGAATTGCAACACTAGCTGGAGGTAAGTTGTCAACTCGTTTCTTGTTCGACTGTTACTGACCTACCACAGGAGCGACCTACCCAGCTCAAGCCATCCTGTTCTCTCGCGTCGTCGAAGCCTTCCAACTGTCTTCCAAGAGGGCAGTAGAACAGGGCGACTTTTACTCCTTGATGTTCTTCGTTGTCGCAATCGGCAATCTTGTTGTCTATGGCGCTGTTGGCTGGGCCAGCAACGTTGTCGCACAGGTTGTCGCCAGGGTATACAGACGCGAGATCTTCGACCTTGTCCTCAAGCAAGACATGGCATTCTTCGACGATCAAGACAATGCAAGCGGCGCGCTCGCCTCCAAACTCGGAGCCTACCCTGACGCACTGCGCGACCTTATGGGCTTCAACCTGATGCTCATTTTCATCAACATCGTCAACATCGTTTCTTCCTCGATTCTTGCCATCGTGGTTGGCTGGAAGCTCGGTCTTGTAGTTGTCTTTGGAGGTAAGTATCACTTCTCAGTTCTCTCCAGTAATCGACACTGACTTGGCGCAGCTATGCCTCCAATCGTGTTTTCTGGGTACCTCAGGATTCGACTTGAATTCAAGCTAGAAGATCTTACGGGCAAACGTTTCGCCAGCAGCGCTGCACTCGCATCCGAAGCAGTCTCCGCCATTCGCACAGTCTCCAGTCTCGCGCTCGAAAGACACATCCTCGCCCGGTACGAAGATCGACTACGAGGTGTCGCAAGAGACGGCATCAAAGCTTTGGTGTGGACCATGTTTTGGTACGCACTGACGCAGTCCATCTCATTCTTGGCAATGGCCCTGGGCTTTTGGTACGGCGGCCGACTGATCAGCACGGGAGAATACACGACTACCCAATTCTTCACGGTCTTCATCGGTGTCATTTTCTCTGGAGAGGCAGCTGCAGCCTTCTTCTCTTACACTACGAGTCTCACAAAGTCGGCCACTGCGGCCAACTACGTTTTTCGGTTGCGGGCAATGAAGCCTGCAGTGCAGGAAGACGCATCAAAGCCGCCATTTGACGACGAGAAGGACAAGAGTCCAGCGCACATTGAGGTGCAAGACCTTGCTTTCGCGTACAAGTCTCGGCCCCACGCCAAGGTCCTGGAGGGCATCGATATCGATGTCCGCCCCGGTCAATTCATTGCTCTCGTCGGCGCTTCAGGCTGCGGGAAGTCAACAATGGTTTCGCTCTTGGAGAGGTTCTATGATCCCGTTGCGGGGCGTATCACCTGCGATGGCGCTCCGTTGATGGACCTCTGTCCACGCAAGTACCGCCGAGGTGTGTCTTTGGTCCAGCAAGAGCCAGTCCTATATCAAGGCTCGGTCCGGGACAACATCGCCATGGGTGTTGAAGTCGACGTGACTGACGCTCAGGTCGAAGCCGCAGCCAAGCAGTCGAACATATCCGACTTCGTTGCATCTTTGCCAAACGGCTTTGCGACGATGTGTGGTAGTAGAGGCACGCAACTATCGGGTGGGCAGCGCCAGCGTATCGCCATCGCCAGAGCACTCATCCGCGAGCCACGCCTACTGCTTCTTGACGAAGCTACTTCCGCACTGGATACTGAATCCGAGAGGGTAGTTCAGGCGGCGCTCGAGGAAGCGCAGAGTGGACGTACAACTGTCGCGGTGGCGCATCGTCTCAGTACTATCAAGGATGCGGACATGATCATGGTGTTCGCGAGGGGAAAGATTGTGGAAAGTGGCACACATCAAGAACTACTTGACAAGAAGGGTGTGTACTATGAGATGTGCTTGGGCCAAAGTATGGATCGGGCGGTCCCGACATGACGTTCGAAGCACGGCTCATCGTTTCCTCTTCATCTGCACTATGATCGTAAATAGAACCTTTGATAGACTTCGCGATACGTAATATACCCATCTTCAATATTCGACTTGAGGCTGCTGATGTCAATCTGGAAAACGTGCATCGTACGGTCGCCCGAGCATGAAATCCAGTTTGCCGACAGTTCGCGCCATGAAGCTATGACGTACTCCATGAGTGACTTCAGGTCCCACCTGGTGCCATAAGGCAAGTGAGCACGCGACAGTAGATGATGCGCGAAATGGCCTGAGGAGACGAACGTGTTGATGCAGAAGTTCAGCGGAGAAGCGGTGGCCCGCGGCCGGATCATGCTAATGCCTCGCTTATCGACCAGGGTCTTGCGCCACTCTCGGGGGCATCGTTCCTTCTTCCTCACCTCCCGAGGCCAGCGGTTGTACGTGCCTCACCACCCCCGAGGATTGCGATACCGACCGCTGAAGTACCTGACGCGACTTTTCCTTGCTGTTCTTCGTTGGCGCGTTTAGGTTTATCCCACCGTTGGATGAACGTCCGATGTACGCGTCTTTAGACAGCTCTGACGCGCGCTGGGCCCACGAAGCGCGTCATGGCTTTACTCTCGAGAACCACCGCCTTAACCCGCAAATTGCACGAAAAGACCGGCGTGTGGCTCTAACGACCCATATGCCGCCGCCGCGTGTGTGGAGGTGCTGAAGCACAACGCGATCCATCATCGTCAGGTCAAACCGCCAAGACGTCTCACGTATTCCCCGGGACCAATCGCAACCCGCGCAACCAAAGCTCCCTGGCCAGAGCATGTCTTAGCATCGCTCGTGTCGACAGTTTCATACTCCTTTCCTGACGATCGCACACTGTATACTGTGGCAGTAGGTGAGCCTTAGTTTCAAGGACAACAACGATGGCCCAATAACAGAACAGCCGTTTCAATGGCATACTCCGCACCGCGCTGGGGATCAAGGTAGCTCCGAGCTGACCCACTGATTCGCGCTTTGGAGACGTTATGCGACTGAGGGTAATGACCCTGACGGCAAGCCCCCAAGCCGTCATCCCACATTGATAGCATTGGCGTCTCCATCTCCATTGCTTCACTTTCCTTTCCACTTCTTGACTGATGCGGATCATCGTTCCTTAGGAAGTCAGGTACTATTTTCATTTCTCCGTCGACCGGATACATTCATTTTCGGTTCTTAGTCCTGGGGACATTGTTTACTTTACTATAGTTTGTTGATATTACTTGCGCGAGCGCAGTTCAGCGTACATTTACTTAATACCTTTCATCATATCTACCATGGCTCGCTATCAACTTCGACGACCATCGCCGGTCAAGATCTTCCCAAGACGCGTTCGTCGCGACGATCCTATCGCGAGTACGATGCCTGTCGCTGCGGGCGAGGAGGAGGAAGGCCCAGAGAGTCCAGACTCACCATTCAGCAGCCCATCTACAGTCGGCGGTGACATATCGGAGAGCGAGGACTCGGAATCCGAAGACGAGGAGGAGCCACCTTCGCCAGTACAGAGCGGTGCTACAGCGACATCCACGGGAAGGCCCGTCCAAACCCTCGGACCCGATCCAACTGCCGCTCCGTCAATGCCAACATCATCAGGAGAGAGTGATGCTACGACTACGTCTGTACCTTCATTCACCTTCGGCGGCCCTTCTGGTGGTAACAACGCAGCACAACCTCAGATCACTGGCGAAACCACCTTGTCTACCGCCGTTCGCCCTACCATAACGTCAACAATCGTCAAGGAAGTCATGCCAACAGGGAACCCGGAGCGATCTTCGATGCCTCCGATATCTCTTACTTCGCCGCCCCAAAACACAGCCGAGCCAGAACTTGACGGAAACGCCGGTCCCCAGAGGCTGCCACAACGAGAACAAGAGCCTATCATGACTAAAGAGGCCATGACTGCAGCAATTGTCCTTGGCGTACTTGGTCAGTCATCGTCATTGTCGCTGTTACAGATCGTTGCTAATTGTTGAATAGGTGCATTAGCGCTGTTAGTTGCCGGATTCGTCTTCATCAAGCGCCGGAAGCGGAGGCACAGTTACATTGACAAGGGTCCGCCGTTTGAGACGTTCAATCCATACGCGAACGATCACGTCCCACCCCCGGAGACTGCACATGTAGGCGACGCGTCTTCGATCTTCGCGCGCCTCAATGGCGGAAATGCTGGCGGAGCAACCGCTCATCTCACCCGCTCTACCGATCGCAGCAACACTCTTTTCGGTCCAGGTCCATACTCCCGCCCCGAAACCGTATCCACAGAACGCTCTACCCGTGTACCACCAACGCCAAATCCTTTCGCAGATCCACCTCTCAACAAAGCGTACGATGTGTTGAACAACAGGCCCAGAAGCACAACGCTCACGGATCGCGGAAGTTGGCAGCAAAATCCTTTCAAGAACCCCGAGAGCGAGCGATTCGATCCGTTCGGAGAGTTGAAGGAGAAGGCTAGGAGGGAGAGGTTACGGTATGTGGAAGACGCGAGACGAGAAGCTGAATTGAGGAAGCAGATGGAGCAGAAAGAAGCTATGGGACTTAGACCGGATGGTATACCGTGGAGCGGTGAGGCTGGGTATAGGTGATCGCTGAGATGAGTGGATTTGCACTTGATCGACTTTGAGATTTAACTTTAGCGAAGGCGAATCGTTTTCGCGACAACAATGGCACCTGTCAGATACCTCCCGCGTATACCTGGACGCCTTTGTACCATAGTCTGTCTTCGATCTAATAGCGTCCGATCGGTAATAATATCAAACAACATATCTTACGTCCAAGTCGCCGATGCGAAAGGTGACTGTCAGATCCAAGATGAAGAACCCATGTATGTTTGTCATTAAAACTAACCTTGAGCAAAGGAGACATCGCGTAAGGGCTACAGGGACGAAATCATTCAAGCTAAAACAGCAGATAAACATGATCTACGCACCTCATACCTCATGCAAGAAAACACAACTCACAAGATGTGCAAAATACACTAGGATAAAATGAGTAGAACTAGTCAGGCTTGTGGTCATACAGGCTCCATGGTGTTCGGTTTCCTTCTAGGCTGGTGTGTATGAATCTCAAGCCATCAGTCCATCACCACTACCATCCACCACGTCAGCCGGACCATCAAACTTCGGATCCCTCGCATTCAGCTCATCATCATACTCAATTTCGATCTCCCGCTCAATCCCATCTTCATCGACCATCAACGCGCAATTTCTCTTGATCAAATTCCACTCCTTCTCATCATACGTCGTAGGCTCCGACGCGATAATCGTATGTTTACCCATCGCACCAGCCTCACCAATCTCCCCTCCTGCATCCGCACTCCCGCCATCCTTACTATCCGGGTCACCAGGGAACTTCGTATTGAGCGTACGACCCGCAAACTCAGACCAATAGAGACTGGGCGGCTGCTGCGAGACGTGGTTGCGGAAGCGGATGGCGAGCATTTTCGTTCCGTCCGTGGTGCAGAAGTTGAGGGAATTGGGCGTGTTGGCTTCGCCCAGGGTGCGTTTTTGCAAAGTGAGGATTTGAACGACGGTCTTTTGCATGGCTTCGAGCATCTTCTTGAGGGGGTAGGGTTTCTCCCAGGCTTCTTTGGTGCTGCTGTTGGTTAGGTTGGTCATGTAAAGGGCGGCGGCGTGTTCGGAGTCTGTGCTGCCGAGGACGTTGCAGTAGGCGTCGAAGGAGAGAAGCGAGGTCATTTCGCGGCGAATCGACGAGAAGTTTGAGATGACACCGTTGTGCATGAAGACGTGGCGGCCGAATACGAAGGGATGGCTGTTCACTTGCGTTACCACGGAGCCGCTTGTGGCGCGGATATGGGCGAAGACGCATTGCGATTCGGTGTTGTGGCACAGGGATTTGAAGTTGAAGTCATTGATGGGTGGGGATTGGGACTTGTAGAGTGCGGGGCGGGGGCCGGTGACGTGCTTAACGTAGGATGAGGTCGCTGTGGTGTACCCTGGGTGAATGTGAGCAGTTGTCAACCGACTGGTTGTATCATCACGTTTCGCATTCGTAAAACTCCAAATCCTTGGAGATCACCTATGAAGGGTACACCCTAGTCAATGGAAAGACTAGACAGACGCCCTAAAGTCTACATTGCCCTACAAGCCGAGGGTTGTACACTAAAAAAGGCAATGTAGTCTTCCTAGGCTGTCCTTTTACTAACGAAAAATTGTGCTTTGCGGACATAGGTGTCCGGTTCTCCCCTTAAATGGAGTGAGTGTGACCGCTGTGCACATCGGTGCCGTGCCGCCATACAACAGAGAACATGTACGATGATCTAAGAAGGTATTGTAGTACGTACAAGCAATGCCAAGCCCGTCCATGTTCAGTAATGAGTTGCGCATACGCATCAACTCATCTGGGGAGTCATCCAGATCCTTTTCCTCGTTATGCGGCAGTAGTTTCGGGAGATAGTGCTCAGAGCATTGCTTGCTGATGCTGTTGTCTGGCGTGATGAGGACGTCAGAAAGAAGGCATGGCTCCGTTGGTGAAATGTATGCGAACCACCGACACATGATGTTTAGTGCTCTCTGGCGCGTTCAATGTTGGTTTTGTTCAATACTTGAAACTCGCAGGATTGATGTAGGCTTTATAGGTACGCAAGACTGGTGTAAATGTCTGCCCAGAGTATTCGTTCTGAGATTGATGCAAGATGGGTCGCACAGCAGTCTTCGAGGCGCAATATAGGTGACGTGGAGCTTCGTTGTAGGCGCGATTTGTAACAAGAACACTCGGAGGCTTGTGAGGGAACGTATCACAGCTGTGCGACGCGAGTTGGAGAGGGATCTTGGAGTAAGGAGATGCTCGGTGATAACAAGTACTAGTTGAGGCTGCAGGGATGAGGAGAAAAGCGCGTGTGATGCCAGATGCGTGCAGAAATTAGATTCAAGATGCTGTTCAGGCTGCAAGAGGGACCTCGTGGCTAAGCTGGTGAGGCTGAGGTTCGTAAAGCGCAGGCGCAGCCAACGTATCATGGAGGGGCAAGAGGCAGGCGGCAGGAGCGGGGCAGATCACTGCTAAGCCCCAGCTCAAGCTGCAAATACCTGTATCAAGAAGCAGCTCTTGACTTACCTATCTGCCCATTTTCGCTTTGAGCACCCGAAAATGAAGTTTAAAGATGAGCGAGATCGGGTATTTGTGACGCGACTGCGTGGCTTGAGAAAAAGGCAAATATCCATACTGCGACGAACCGAGCCTGGGATGTTGGTATACTAGATTTGGAAAGATAGTCTCTCCCTCGGGAACTTCAACAATATCGTGTAGGCGGTAGTCTCAGGTATCGCCTACCTCGATAGACAAAGGTCCAAGGATGTTCGATTGATGACTGGGATCATGTAAAAGCCGCACATCCTTCGGTTCCTGCGTTCAATTCCAGGGTCCGTCCAGGAGCATCGCGGAACGGCGGGAGTGAGAGTGGGTCTGGGTCGAAAATGGAGACCCTTCGTCTCCACCAGCTGTAAACCGATAAGAAATGACTACGACGAAGGGTCTTTGTTCCGAAGCGTGACTCGCTCCAAATGGTGTAGGCGCAGAGAAGTGAAGAGTACGATGGTCGAGAAATGTGCGTTGTAATGCCGCGGAAAAGCTGTGATCGTCAGGATGGTGTTGTGGCACACCACTTAAAAGCGGCGGTAGTGATCTAGATGTGTGTATCGTAAGGCTTAGCGAAGAAGGAAAATGTACATGCAGCGGCACACAGCCTCGACGTATCGGCCACAGCGAGCCTGCGATCTGAAAGTGCATCGTCGATGGAGATATTTCGATAACAGTAAGCAGATCGGGTCGATAAGTTGTATGCTCTATAGGCCAAGACACACGCCGCTGGACATCTCCAGCGCAAGGTGGTACTGCCGAGGTGATAGATGTAGTCTTTCAGGGTCGTCGGCTGTTCGCGCATCAATAGAGAGACATACTAAGTAGTTTGTCCTGCTGAGTCCATGCCTGTGAAGATGTGTTGTGCGCTGTCGCTTCCTTCTTAGAGGTTTGGCAGGAGAGAGGCAGGAGCGACGAACCGACGACGAGCCGGCGCCGGAGTCGGAGAGAAGATCACCAAGTTGCTGTCGTGACTTCCATTCTTCTCTTCACCTCCTGCTCATTGAAACCACCACAATATCATCATTTCGCATCTTAAACGACTCGGACTTCAATACAGACACGACGCGATTGCCGCTCAGCCGACGATGGGGCAATGCCGAGAAGCCATTGCTTTTAGGCAGACAGCGACCGCACGCTGATGCGAGAGGCTGAGCGCTATCACCTTCGAGGCTTGAGCAGTGGGAGTGTTCCACAGAATATCTCCTGGGATTCGCTACTGCTGCGGATCTTCGAAGCTGTGCATAAGGCAACTTACCTGTAGGCAGATTCCACATTCCGACCCCAAGGCGCCGCGCTCTTTGCGACCACATTCAGACGGCCAGCGCAAAATGCCGAAGCAAACCCCCAAGATGGCTATCAGTTTCATGTCGCACACAACTTCCATGGCAGACTGAGAAGGACCGACGTATGCCGCGATGCCGCCTATTGTGCATTCAGAACTGTGTGCCGGCTGCAGCGTCCAGGGCACCCACGAGGGCCACCGGTACTTCTCACGCGCGATGCCGTCATCTGATTTGTACATGGCTCGGCTTCCCGCAATGCCAATCTCTCAACGTATCTAAGGCGGCGAACACGAATCAAGCACCGTGGCGTTCTTTCCTTGTTATCAGCCGAGAGCCGGTCCAGAGGCTTCGTTATGCGGCTCCCATGCTTGGAGCTGGCGGCATCAGACGACCTGTTTCTCACAAAAGATGCGAGCTGTCAGCCGCAAAGCGCCACGCCAGAAGCAATCGCGCCCGACCCCAGAAACCCACGAGCTTGGTGTGACAAATGGCCCGCTACCTGTTGTTCGCATCGCCATGCTCGCATGCAGCCACTCGCCAGCACCGGAGGCCCGCCACGCTGGATTACGTTCCCTTAACTGTCTTTGAACGGCGAGGGACCTGGGCCCTGGTCGCCCACCCCAGTGCTTAACCCAGGCGCGCTTGCCCATGGGCGAACAAGGTGTTTCCGCTGCGTCGCTGAGCCAGGCTTGGCCAGGCCGGCGCAGTAGGGTGGTGCCGTCGACGCCGCTACTGAGGGAAGGCGCATCTCCATTCGCGTGCGACAAAACGAGCGGGGTCGCTACGCAGCAGTGCAGCCGGGGTGGGTTGAAAA
This sequence comes from Alternaria hordeiaustralica, assembly GCF_023758085.1. Lineage (NCBI taxonomy): Eukaryota > Fungi > Ascomycota > Dothideomycetes > Pleosporales > Pleosporaceae > Alternaria > Alternaria hordeiaustralica. Next base: position 1,565,228 of record NW_026056775.1, on the reverse strand, counting down.
CTCTGTACCGTCGAATCCCATGCCCAGAATTGCGGTACATGGACTACGCCCCAGGGCGTTAGTCGTCGCCGGTCGCCTAGCGCCCCACCAAACCTCTTTGGACTCGTAGTGGCATCGCAGCGCTCACCACCGAGAGGATCCACAGACAGGGCACACTGGGTGTGCCGCGCCTGTCCTCCGTATAAGTACCGCGCCCTTCACCCCAGGGTCCTGGCTCCGACCAAGGGCAATCTCACTTCCTCTACCAAGTTGTAGCCTTCCTTCCGTTCACTGGCTTCCAGTGCACCTCATTTTGTCGTAGCTTTTGCTGCTCCCCCACGCGACTGATAGTCGATCCCTCCCCCAAGCGTCGACTCCAGAGCGACAAACCCCATACCAAAGCGACTTTCCATACGCGACAATACTCCCTTGCGACAATTCCCTTTCTGCCTAAAGCGACAAACCCCCCATTGCAACCATGGCCGAAGACAAGAAGTATTCTGGAGAGTACGTCCGCGAGGCGTATCCTGGTGACGATATCCAACATGGCCAGATGACCGACAACTCCGACGACCTGCAGCGTCACCTTGGTAACCGCCAAATTCAGCTCATCGCTATTGGTGGTTCCATTGGTACTGCTCTGTTTGTGTCAATCGGTGGTGCTCTCAACAAGGGCGGTCCCCTCGGTCTACTCCTCGCATACACTGGATACTCTTGCATCATCGCTCTCGTGAACAACGCCATGGCCGAGATGGCCAGTTTCATGCCTGTATCCGGAGGCTTCATCCGAATGGCTGGAAAATGGGTTGATGAGTCCCTAGGCTTCATGGCTGGCTGGAACTTCTTCTTCTACGAGGCTCTGCTGATCCCGTTCGAGATCACGGCCCTTAACATTGTGCTGCGGTTCTGGAGAGATGACATTCCAGTCGCTGCTGTCTGTGCGGGCGTGATTGTCCTATACGCGTAAGACCTACCAGTTTGCCCTAAGGGTAGTATCCTATGTGAGGGACAAGAACTAATCGCTCTTAGTGCTTGCAACATCTTGGCTGTAAAGGCTTACGGTGAAGCTGAATTCTGGCTCTCTGGAGGCAAGGTTCTGCTGATCCTGATCCTCTACTGCTTCACCTTCATCACCATGGTCGGAGGTAACCCCCAGAAGGATGCTTACGGTTTCCGACACTGGCGCGACCCGGGCCCAATGCCCGGCGGCAGCTCCCTTGATCGTTTCGAAGGCTTCCTCGGCTCCCTCTGGGCTGCTTCCTTCTGCATTGTTGGTCCTGAGTACATTTCCATGGTCTCCGGTGAAGCCAAGCGCCCACGTGCCTACATCAAGACTGCATTCAAGACAGTTTACTTCCGATTCGGTGCCTTCTTCATCCTCGGCGCTCTTTGCGTTGGCGTTGTTCTAGCCTACAACGACCCAGAGCTCGTCAGTGTCTTGGAGGCAGGAGAGAGCAGCGCTGCCGCGTCTCCCTACGTCATCGCCATGAAGAACCTCAACATTGGTGGCCTTCCCCATCTCGTCAACGCCCTCTTGATCACGAGTATCTTCTCTGCCGGAAACACGTACACGTACTGTGCGACTCGCAGTCTGTACTCGCTCGCGATCGAGGGCCGCGCTCCTAAGTTCCTGCGCAAGTGCACCAAGAACGGTGTTCCTATCTACTGCTTTGCGGTAGTCATGATCTTCCCGTTCTTGTCCTTCCTCCAGCTGTCTTCCGACTCCGCCAAGGTCCTGACCTGGCTCGTCAACATCATCACCGCCGGAGGTATCATCAACTACATCGTCATGTGCGGTACCTACCTCGCATTCTACAAGGCCTGCAAGGTCCAGGGTCTTGACCGTAAGACCCTCCCTTACTGCGGTTACTTCCAGCCCTACGGTACCTGGTTCGCGCTATGCTTCGAAATTTGCGTTGTATTCGTGTACGGATACAGCACCTTTGTGGGAGAATTCTCCATCGAGTCTTTCTTCACGTACTACACCATGGTTGGTGTTGCTCCGATCCTGTTCGTGTTCTGGAAGGTCCTCAAGAGGACGAAGTGGCTGAAGCCGCATGAGGTTGACCTTGTCTGGGATGCTCCTCTCATCGACGCTTACGAGGCCTCCTTCATCACACCGCCTGTCGGCTTCTGGACCGAGATGCTTCAGCTCATCGGACTGAAGCGCAACGTCCCCGTGGACAAGCGTGCTGTTTGAATTGCTTTCAGCGACTCAGCGAAACCTGTATAGCAGAGATGTTCTGCCATGATCTAACGTCATTGGATAGATTTTCTATCGCCAGAAGCCTATGAGCACTGGCTGCGCTTTAACATAAATCAATACCCATTCATTCTGCGAATTTCGAGCAACAGCGACTTGCGAATGATGACCGACCTCCGCTATACCCATGCGACAAACAGCGAGGCGGAGAAAGATACCCAAGCGACAACATGCATTGAGCTTCGACTGTGATGTCTTCATTGTGGCATCCGCTGCAATAGCCTAAGCGACACTGCTAGGACGACTATCCAATGCGACACATCCGTACGAGGCCTCCCACGCGACACTACTATTATTGGCAACGCTGCGGTACGTCTGTTGTCACGCGCAGGCTTACCTAGCATCATACGGTCCGAGGCGATAGTTGCTTTGTCTCACTAAGGCACGGTCGCAATTACCTCTCAACGTCGATCGACATTTCGCCTGCGTGTATTGAGTAGAGCAAGATATCTGCAGCTTCCACTCCATCTACCTGGCCTCCGAAGAGTCTCCCGAATTTACATGCGTGCATCGAACAAACATATTAAAGCGCTTGGCAATGCTTTCCGAAAGTTTCTCCGCTATTGTTGCGATGCGCGCCAGCCCACCATATCTGCCTCGATGCGCCTCGCGTCAGCCCCCGCGTACGCCACTATCAACCCGTATCAGTTCACCAACACCCACGCACGCAGTCGCCTGCATCAAAGGTTGGTCAATGTTCACAGGCTGAATCTGAGGCCTTGAGACCCAGGAACTCGGTCGTGAGGTGGGCCTAATGTCTTACATGTCTTATCGCCAGGCTTTCGGCGCAGCTACAGACATCCTTGACAACAGACCGCGGGAAAACTTGGGTTCTCGAGGCAGACAGCCGCCGATTCGCTCGGATCATAGATCCTATGCGCATCTACATGACCGTGCCTCGAACGCTGCAACACCATTGAGCTTATCTCGGACCTTCGACTAAGGGAAGACGACACCTCAGGCCATCTCCAGCCATGTTCGCGTCGGTGCGCGATATATAACATCGCTCTTTACATCCCAAAACGTTCAACTGATCCCGTCGCCAGCATCCCGGTACCGCTGGTGGCGCACCGCGATCCCGCCTACACCACGCCTCCGGGTTGACGCATTGGAGCCTCCCACTGCCGCGAACACACTATTCATGCTGGTTCACGTCGTTTTGGCTCGATGTCCGTACCTTGCAGGACCTTCTCCGCAATTGATAACGTGTGGATTGTCTAACCGGGATTGCCAGACGGCTCCATCTTTCCCCGCATTGTTCACATCGTGGACCGATCATGTTATTGGATTTACGGAAAATGGATGGCTGAAGACCAAGCTTCATCTAAGACTGCGGAACCGCGATACAGCTCTTGGATGTTCTATCTCTTGGTATCAACGTAGGAAACTGGATCACATCGCAGAAAGAGGTAATGTGGAGCAGTTGTCGCATACTGACCATCGCAGCTGATAGACCGAACAACACGGTCCTTCCCCGTCGGAAAACACATTCCTTGTGAAAGCGCAACACCCAGACCTGCCTTACTTGGCGGAGAAACGCCCAGTATGGAATTGACACATGTGATCATCGCTAGACATGCGCTATCTATCATGACCCCCGAGGCCGTGGTACGGTACACGTTTCTGACGTTGCGCTGTCGCGAGCCAGACGCCCGTCATGTGGAAGGGTACCACTGGAATCTTACGGTACGCTACCGCGGTTCGTGTGCGGTACGCTTGCGGCTCGAGATATCTCCGTGAGCGATCTGACGTAGGATGGTTTGTCTAGATTCACCGGTGCTGTTCCCCTCCAGTTGAAGATGGGTGGACAGTAGCAGTAGTGTACCTGTGAGTATAGCGGCCCTGAGACTTTTGACCCGGCGTAGAATGCGAAGCATACCAGACCGTGTAACTCGGGCTGAATCAAATGCTTGTCTATAGATTGATAGCTCATTCGGTTTCGCCCTGTAGCATTGATGAAGCCATGTGCGATCAAGTCCACAGAAATCATGTAGATAGTCTTCATCAATCATGGGATGGATGATCCGATTATCTTCAAATTCACTTGCGTAAACCGCATAAGAATCAGACATTCAGCTTAATAACAATGTTTCTACGAATCCTACGTCTACTATCTTACGTCTTGCCATGAAGCACAGCTATCTATGTCTATTCGCAAGCTATGCCACCCTCTCACTTAACATCCTGTGCGATACCAGTTTCATAGCCATGCCCTCAACAATTGTTATCTCCCACCCTCGTCAGAAAAACACATGTATCGCACTGCTATCTCTCCTAGTGCTATTGCCTACATACCACAACAGCATCCCCATTTCCTCAGCCTCACCACGTGCAACCAACAGCGCTAACACCCCATCCGGCCCGTCAGCCCACACGGCCCTTCATCCAACTTCGCCCCCGAAAATCGGGCCGAATGCCTCCACGCACACCAGCTTCGCTTGCGTCCACGTGCGCTCTGGCCAAGAACATTGGCTGGATGCCCAACGCAGCCACGCCTTTTCTCACTCGTCGCAATACCTTGTGCGAGGTAAACAATAAGGCCGAGTCTGGGGTAGATGAACGGGACAAGAAAGTCGTCTTCGACATGACATCATGCGGAGAGAAATGTCGTAGGGTGTGGGTGAGACTGCTGCAGCTGCGGCGTGGCGTGGGACCGGAGTTGGGCCGAAGTATATCCTGGGGTACGTACTCGTAAGACGAACCACCGGGTGTTGAGGTGTTTATGTTTCACCGGGGGCGGTGGATTGTGTGTGAAACTCCGGGGTGCTCGTTGCAGTATGGTGTTGACGTCCGGGCTTCGATATGTCCGTTGGTGTTTTCTGGAAGTCGCATGCCGTACCTGCACCTTCCGTACTAGCCAATCCTACTGTGATGTCTTACTTCGACATACTGTTCCTCATCGAAAGCCATACAGCTGCCCTATAGCTTCCTGCACATCCACAGTATTCAGCGTAATCCGCGGTCTGGGATCCTTGATGCGCGTGAAGATTTCGAAAACGAAGTGCGAACCCAGTGTAAGAAGTAGACAAGGTATGACGAGGCGGCTGAGTATACGACCCCACGATATCCGTTCTTCTTGCACCTTCTTCTCTTTCAGGTACTCCTTTTCATCTGTGGTACTGGCTGTTTCCAAAGGTATCGATGTCGCTTCTAGAATGGTTCTGTAACTCAGACGACCGAGCCAGATGTGCCATCCTAGTAGCATAGTCGCAGCGGCTGCGATGCTCATCCATGAGGTCGTCGCATAGGGTGATTGCGCTCTTCGACCCAGTAATTCGTATATCTCGTCTAGGCCTTGTACCGCGCGGTGCATGGTAAGTGGAACGAAGAGCATAGCTGCTGCGAGCGCGACGACTTCTAAGCCGCGCATGCTGAGGCGTTTGAGAAATGTTGTTTCGGCCTTGCGGACGTGCCAATGCGAAAGTAGAGATAAGAACTCATGTGTGCGCGGGTGTGTGGTTGACATTGTTAAGAGCATGGCGATGGATTTGGTCGTGTCCTTTGGTGAAAGTCTGGCGGGCGCGGTGATGAGGTTTAAGAATAATAATAAGTTTGGGTGGCGGCAGCAATGGCGATACGATGCTGCAGATTCCTAGCCACGAGCAAGTTTCGTGAGAACCTTCGATATGGTGGATCGACGGTGTCCTGCGGGATTCGCGTCGTTGTCGTCGTTGTTGCTGTCTTTGTCCGGGGCTTCCCTTCCAAGGTTCCTCTTCGTTTGTAGGTGTCTCTTGATGCAGCGCTGTGTCGCAATGGAAGTAACGACTCCTACTTCTTTGCCTTCACGTCTTTTGGCTCCCTCCAATCGCTACTTCAATGTCAATTCGAGTCGCCTCCGCTCCTTTCTGTCGCGTCCTTCGCCCGAGTATGACGACTTTCCCACGCTCTTGGCTCTGCGATCCGCACACCAGGCGCAACAAGAATCACAGCGGCGCAACCCGTCCTCGACTCAATTGGAACGTCCTGCTCAGTCTGTCTGTCGTCGCCAGCAAAGTTCCCCTGCGTTGAATCACACGTCGCGAAAACCACGTTGCGCGATCAACCTCGGCACTTCGCGTCGTATCCTCGTAAACCCGCTGAACGTAAAATCGGTGCCAAGCCCCTTTTTCGCACAGTCCCTTACCGCTCTTCCTTACTGCAAATCTTATGCCGTGCCGTCCGCAACAAAGATCCTCGCACTTACAAGCGCTCGTACAACAATAACGGTTCCGCGTGCAGACGTCGTGTAACAGGGGAAGAAGGAATAGAGTTGGATGATGATGCTTACAACCACGTAGCCGTCCTCGGGAGTCTTACCAAGTCTACGCCTTGTGATCCGCACTGCGCCGCAGCCAGCAGCAAGTAGGCTGCCTTGCTGAGGGGCGAGGTAAGCGTTAAGGGTTGCCCCGCATCTGCAGCCTTGCGTCGCTAGCTGTTTAGCCTCGTGTTGTGATTGGTGCCCGGGCAGAAAGCGTGCCTGTGGCTGGTTGAGAGTATGAGATGTGGAGATTGGAGTTACGATGCGAGAGGAAGGTGAGTACCTAATGGAACGAGATGATTCGTGTGGTGCGATGGAAGATTTGGGTAATTGAGCTGTTATGGTGTGATAGTCATTCCAGAACTATTGCTTCTTCCTAACGCGGAAGTGTGCTGCTGGCTTCATGAGGTACATGACTGCGAGAAAACAAGAGGTCTAAAAGTAACAGACAACCACCATCTACACTTTCTATGCGACAAACAACTTCAAGAAGCCAGGCTGCAGTATGAGAGGTCGCAAGGCGCTACGACTGGAAGTCCAAGAGTACAGAACACCGACAAAATGCACGCTAAACTATCAATTCATCCACCACATTTGCGCGACGTGTGCCATGTCAGTAGAGATAATCAAGCGCCAGGCCCATGATTCTCAAAGCTAACAGCCCTTGCACGCATCGGTTGCTGCAATCCAGCGTCACCATATCCCCTCCCTTCATAATCATTTTCAGTCATAACACCCAAGCTCTTCCAAGTAGCCTTTTCTCTCAGGTCACCATTCTGGTGATTGTTATCATACAAGCTGGGTGTACTCGCTCGCTGAACCGTGATACCAATGCCTAGCCCTTGATTCCTGGGTAGAGCACTGGTAGGTGTGTTTTCGTACGAGAAGTCAGCCGTGTTGGCCCTGCCGCGGCCATGCCCTTCGTGATTACCTTCGTCTTGGAGTGTGGCTTCACTGTCAACCGCTGGGCCGGGACTGTGACTTAGCATTCTAGCCTTGCCGTTTGATGGACCTGTGACAAAGCCGCGGGGCTGAGGCGGCGAGTCTGCGAATGGTGTGTACGCGGTTTGAACTCTGTTCAAAGGAGGTGTTGGTGTGTGGCTTCGGCTGCGAGGCGCGCCTTTGGGTGTGCCGCCAGGGCTTGGTGCGCGGCTGGGGTGTTTTGATATGAGACCACCAGTTTCGTTGTCGTCGCTGTCGTTGTTCAGGGTCCTGTTACCCCATGAGATATCGCGGTTGTGCGAGTGACGTGGATGGCGGCTCGTGTATTGTGCGACGACAAGTAAAATGTTATCAAAAAACAGTACTGGCAAAGAAGTCAGCATATGATCTCAGTCTCTCGATAACAAATGTGGAGGACATTTACCTGTAGCAAAGAACAGCACCACTATGGGAATCATCCAATGACTCCCCTTGAATTTGAACCCACTGGTGGTCTTGTCCGCAATGACGACAGAGATTCCCAGGATGATAAGCGTAAAGCCGACAACAACTCTGTTGATGATCTCGCCGAACTCATACTTCGTCTTGTGAATCTTGTTGAACCAGTACATGATCGCAAGCACCAACAGCAGACAGCCTGCGCCGATGAAGAACTGCATGGTAGTGGTGTTGAAGACATCGGAAACAGCATCTAGCTTGTTCCGCGGACTAGCTGTAGTCGCGGCAACGGCGTTGAGCTTCGCAAGAGAGTCATAATGTGCCTCGTACACGAAGACTTGCGCCCTGTCGAACATGTGACGGACAACGTTGCCGGTTCGATTGTTCCATTCGTTTGATTTGAAGCCGTACATTGCGGTGTAATTCTCAATCGCAGTGAAGTTCGTGTTCCAGTTGTATGTAGTGTTCCAGGCTTTGCTCTTGAATCTCCCGTTGATAGCGTTCATGCTCTGATTGAGGTAGTCGATGTAGCTGTCGGTGTCGGAGTAGCCATTGGCTGGGTCGTAGTAGTTCTCGGGTTTGAACGACCAAATCCACTTAAGAGCTTGCACGGCTGAGTTCCACACGATGAGAGAGGTGTTGCCTTCGACGCAGAGGAGAATTGCTGAATGCAATGGATAGTGTAGTAGAGCCCATACTTGCTGACGCACGGTTCCGAAACGATCATGGGAAAGCTGATCGAAGTACAGCATCCAGAGAAGATACTAAAGGCCCAATTAGCGCTGTCTTTGAGTTGTTAGGTTCTTGTCTGCATACCAAGAGAAGAATGGCCGCGATGACAGTTCCAATCTCACTCATGTTGTTGCTCGTTTGGCTTTTGGTAATACATGCCACGCTCTTGACCATTCCGATGATACCCTCCCCAATGATGATGAGTGTAAGGAGTTGCAGCCGCTCCGCTAGATGAGTGTACTTGAAACTGATGATGCGCCAAATCATGGCGATGAGAAAGATGAGAAGACCTTCAATGATGGATATCATGACCCTACGCATTCTGTTAGTCTAGAAACCGAACGCGGAGTACACTACATACCATGCGAGTTGTTCCTCAAGACCAACACGGCCCTTGGGAAATACAACCATGGTAACGGCATAGCATATCGCTGCAGCAGCATGTACACCTGCACTGAGCCCTAACGGAATCAATGTCTGGCGGAACATGCGACCTTGCCACATAACTACGGCGTATTGAACAGCGATTGCGATTCTGCCGATGACGAGCACGATAGCAAAATTCCGGTAGGATTTCTCGACACCGCTGGTGCTGTACTTGTCGAAAACGGGGCCGGCATACACAAAGCCTGTGAAGATGCCGAACTGTATGGCTTTGTGAAAACGGTTCCAGACGCAGTCGATGCTGAAGCGCACGTCGAAAAGTGTGACGCTCAGCCACGTAAACCACATAAGCGTGAACAGCTTGATGTAGTTGATGAGTGCTAGTAGTCTATTAGCTAGTGTATCCAAGATGTGAGAGCTGTACATACATTCTGCATCGGTATGCTGATGCATAGCTGTAAAGTACGCAAGATTGGCAACAAAGAAGAGATCGTAGAAGAGCTCGATCGTACTGGCTTCGGTGTGTTGTTTGTAAACGATGATATTTCCGCGACTTGTCCTGCCATTCCCAGCAAATGTAGCCGTGTCGTTCGAACTGTCGAGCGTGCTTGTGTGGGTGTTGACCTTCTCCAAATCTGAAGAGTTACCCGACACTACTTCGAGGACATCTTCGTTGATCGGACTTGCAAGTAGGGGCAGATAAGTCCTGTCTTTCCCATGCGCTGCGTGAGTACTGTTGTGACTGCCGGTAGTCTTCCGTCGTAAACTGAAATAACGTGCAAGATCCATGATGAAACAAATGGAAGGAACTGATGATCGTGGGTGGTGGTACGACTGGATTGATGAGAGAGCTGAGCAACAAGGCAGCTACAATACCTGAACATATATACAAGACGCCAGCTACGAGGAAGCTGCTTCGTGACGGTGAAACATCTGGTCAGATCGCGTCGGTCCGTAATCGACGACGAGTATCAGTAAGGCCATCGCTGTATGTGATAAGCCTTCGCCCCGTAACATGGCCAATTTAAGAGTAGCATGGCTGTGGTAGAAAGCTTAAGTGAGCCATCTGTACCGAACGATCGTTTAGATCTGTGTATCTGGGGGGCCGTTAGGTCCTAGTATCACGCTTCTAGAAACAATACCAGTGGGGCGCAGGCAACGGAAACCGCGTTGTGTCAACGGAGAGGCTTGCATAAGAGCGAATGCATGCCAGGAGAGGTTGTGTGATCCGAAGAGTATTCTTGAAGCTTGCACTACGGAGGCGTCGTTAGCTGTTGGCAAGGAAGCGCCGTCTGCCGTGAGCCTTGCAGATCTGCTGCATGGTGGTTGTTGCACGATACACCTCTGTGTATCGGAGATCGGTAAAGCCAACCATGGCGTCGGTGTGAGCGGTGCAGGAGCATTGAGCCGTGCCGATCTGCCAGGATGACTGCCAATGTCGGACGTACCAGCATGCGCCGCCAAGCTTTCAAATAAGCTCAGGGTGCACAAGTCTTCGGTCTCGCAAGATGCTGCGGACCAGGCTGAGAATTCGTTTATTCGCCGAACACTGTCCCTACTTCGAGCCTGCTGACGTTTGCCAAGACGGTGCACATGTCGCTGTAGCATGCCAAGCCCTTCAGCTGGCTGGTGGTGAGGTCTCAATTTGGAAGACTATGCCAGCGCAAGTGCCGGAAAGAGCGAATGAGATGCGAACAGCGAACCACGCCCTTCCAGACTAGTACACGCACACGCGCCTACCGTTCCATGTGGTTACACAGATGAAAGTAAAGGTTGTAGAGGTTAATGGTGTTCGGTTCGGCGATTACTAGCAAGCCGCGTCCTAAAATGCCTGCACAGTTTCAGCACATTTGAATCATTAGATTTCTTCTCCCCAAAGATATGCATATCCGCAGCTCAGTGACCAAAAGAGGAGCTTTGCCACTGAATTGGCTATTTCGAGAAGATGATCGGCAGGTGTTCGTGATCGAATTGAAAACGTCGCGAAGCCCTTGCTGGAAAGATTATGGCGTCCACGGTTGCTATCTTCGTGAAGGTTCAACATATTCACTGGCTGCTTCTTCAAAGTCCTCATCTGATGAGCTCTCATCGTCGTCTTCGTCTTCGTCTTGGGTGGCCTCGTAATCGTCGTCTAGCTCGTCATCGTCATCATCCGGAACGGGTGCACTTGGAAGTGGATGCCTGGACCGTAACACGCGACCGGTGCTGTTGGCTGCAGCATCAAGTCGGTTCACTTTGGCTCTCACTCTACCCTGTCTGCCTTCCCGTTCAAAGTTGAGGGGCCATTCCAGCTCGAGAGCCTGCTGCCGGGTGCCAGCATTATCCATAATCCAATTATACGGCTGCTTGAGTACGATCTCGGTACGAATGACGAAGGTTCCCCAGCCTCGAGCTTCGTACTCATAAGGTGGTTTTCGGATAATGACGTGGGATCGTCGGAATGTAGGATGCTGTTGTGTGTTAGCGCTGAACTAAAAGGAATGTGAGATAGGAATTTGAACCATACCAGATAAATGTGCACTTCCTTAATCAAATCCGGCCTCGACGTGCGCACAAAGAATGTCCAATCATGCTCGTTATCGTCACCAGCATTCCTAATAAGCCTATGCTTATTCCCTATGAGCATCATAACGCCCTCGAAGCCATCACGTCCGATACGTGACCCCCTCTCCTCTTCCTCTTCAACGCGCCTTTCAGCATACGTGATAGGATATTTATGTTCTAACTGTCTTGCCAACGCGTTATCCGGAGTTGCAGCAGTACGCGTCCTGCACATGGGACAGTCGCATTCGAGGTCGTACGTTGGATCGTAGTTCGGATCGAAGTCTTCGAGGTTCACGTCCCAGCTGGTGGGTTCGATGCTGTGCGTGTTGGAGGCGTCGGACCACTGTGCCATGCAGGACGCGCATAGCAGGTGGTTGCACTGGGTTTTTACGGGCGTGAAGAGGAGAAGTTGGCAAATCTGGAGTTTGTTAGTAAGAATACGCGTGTTCGCGGGTGGTACTTACGGGGCAGAGGTCATCGTGCGCGACTTGTTCCGGGTTCGATGGTGTTGCTGCTTCGGCCATGATGCCCAGGTGATGCGACGAGGAGAGCAAAAGGAAGATCAAGTGATTCCAGTAGGAGGGCAGACTTTAGCTGCCGTCCCTTGGTGCATTGGCGGCATGGCTCGCGTCGTGATGCTGTTATCGTCATTGGTTAAGGCGTCCTCCAGGCATCAGTCAGCGCCGCACGAATTAAGGCGGGGAGGCACGTCACGTGATAGCGCGTCAAAATCTACACAGCCGATATCAAAGAACACTTCCATTCCGCGCAACAGACGACTGACTGACCTATTAAACGATTCTCGCCGCGATACCCTCCCCATCTAACGAGATGTACTTTCCCAACATGAACCCTGCTCCGACCCTCCTATACCTCTTCTCGCCCCTCCCCGTCGTCCCCTGCGTCGCTGTGACAAGCAAGACGTAGTATCGCCTCAGCAAATTCGAGCTTCCGCCCTTCATTTTCGCGACAATGACACACTGAGTGACTTGGCCGTCGCTCGCGCTCGTCCTCTCAGCATCATACGTTATCTTGACCTCCTCTGGCAATCTCCCCGCTACTTTGAAGTCGCGGACCCGAGCTATGATGGCGATCTCGTCCTCCTGTGGACTGGTGTCTGTCATGGAGTGTTTGTTGCTACCACGAGTCCAAGGCGGGATTATCTCGGTGCGCTCCCAGTCTGCTTGATCGAAAGGCGGATCGATGTAGTCTATCCCACCTCGATACGCCATCCAGGACCAACTTGGGACTTTCACTTTGCGCGCTGCTGGGAACTCGATTAGTGGCATGTTTGGAAGATCTCCTTTTTCTTCGCCACGTTGCCACAAGAGACTTCGATGAAAGAGCCCACCGTCTTCTCTATCTCCATCGTCAAAGATGCCAAACGCTCCTCTTGTGTTGAAAGCGCTTTGCAAACGCTTCTCGAGACCTGCGATGGCAAAAGGACGGTCAGAGTAGCGTGTGAAGTCGAGACGAGAGTATTGCTTGTAGAGACCTTGGAAGTAAGCAATCTTTCGTGCGCGGTTGGCTCGCATGGCCTTGTCCGGGAAGTTTGGGTCGCCAAGGAAATCGGCCATGTTGCTGGGATTGGGTCAGTGATGATCAAGCAACCGTCAGAACGTGTCTTAACTTACTTGTGCAGTCTGGTCAACGTTTCGCATCGTACGCCTTGACCACACTCAAAATATGTCTGGTTCTCCGTGAAGTAGATGGTTCGCCGTGCCAGCGCGCGTTCTTGCAGTACCCAACCCCTCTTGTTCAATGACCCCCCAATCACATCCTTACTGAAATTGTCGATGGTTCTGCAAACATAGAAGGGCTTCCCGTTCTCGCGTGGAATAGTGATATACTCACGCTGTGGTCTGGAATCTAGGAAGCCATCACGCTGGGTGCTTGCTCGACTTGCAGCGAGCACGCAATACGCTCCACTGAAAACTGCTTCCATATTCTTGGACTCATCGTTGAAGTCTCCATGTTCACCTTGGATAATGCAGAGCGAATCTACCCACAGATAGCGGATGCCAATCTTCCGTGTGCAGTTGACAGCGTCATGAAAGGTCGCCGGGAGATGTCCTTCGGGAATAGCTTCAAGATGGTTATCTAAATTCTCTGGAAGGGTACAAAATGGTGTATACTTTGTAGTGTCTCCCCAAGGATGCGATAGTGCGATGTATTGTTTGCTTGAGATCTTATCCCACTTCGTTTCAACAAGGCGCAGCGTTGGCATATCAATAGTGCCCACGTCAAGCAGTCTTGTCGGCAGGCTTTGTGATAACCCTTGACATCCTGTGTGATGAGTGTCGCAATCTTCCAGCCAAAGCTTTATGAGGCTGAAAAACGTGTCTGATCCAGCTTCAGGGAGCTCAGGGAAGCCAACTTGGATTGGGCACGGGACGTCGGTTTCTGGTCCTCTGATCAGAGAAAGGACAGGGTATGAATCGCCCGTCATGATGATGTTTGACTGATCTCGCTGGAAGATCGCTCGATCTCCTTTGGGCTCCTCGGCTTGATTGTGAACTTCGTATAGCATTTTGCACAGATCGCATTTTGACGCACGATCTTCCAACGTTGATACCCGCTCGTCGATGCTGAAACCGCCTTCGAGGAAATCTTGTGCGGAGCATGTGCTACAAAGTTGATGAGAAATGCGTGATTGCGGTATGAACTCCTGCCCACCGATTCTTGCGACGACTTTGTCAGCGAAGTTATTATCGATCTGGAACTCCCAGTCTTTGAGTGGCGGAAGCGTGTAGTCAGCACCGATAGGTTTCCCAAGCACTCCACTCTTGAGCGACCCTGAAGGCGGCAAACTGTTCAGCGGGAGATTAGCACTGTTTGGCGAAAGCATTGGCGCTGTGAAGGTTGGCGTTCTGACATTCGCGCGATCTTTTCCAGTGAACATATAACCGGTCACGTTTCGCTTTCTCAATATAGCATCAAGCTCGTCCCGAAATTGCGCAGCAGTAGCTCGATAGTGCGTGACGGATTGACCGAGTGCTGGAGGAAGCAGAGGCCGACCACTCAAAGTCCCACTCTTCCTATTGGGCGGTAAATTGACGACCAGCAACATCTCGCGTACAACCTTGAGCAAATCTTTGATCGCCGAGATGCGTCCTGCTGAACACTCCGGATCTTTACTCTGTATGTGCTCCATCCACTTCAAAACTACAGGGTGAACTCTAGCACTCTCGGGTTCGCTCGCGTCCAAGACTTCGTAGTACTGGCAAATTTGTTGTGCATTTCCCTCGATCTGTTTGTAGAAGTTGGTCAATTCGTCGTTTCCGTATAAGATCCAGATGATGAACTCAAAAGTGATGCATCCCATTGACCAGATGTCGTAGAGCCGGGAGCGGGCATTCTCACCGGTAACAGTTTCGGGCGCTTCGTACCGCCGTGTACCGTATCTTGTGCTTGTCGCCTTGCCCCGCTCTTGTGTAGCTACTACGTGCCGCTTAGCTAGGCCCATGTCTGCAATCTTTAAAGTTCCCAAGCCAGACTTAAACCTGGTGTCAAGGAACCTCAGTATATTCTCCGGCTTCAAATCGCCATGCCTGATAGACTCGGCATGTCCCGCGTTCTTGTAGTCGTCCACTTCAGTGTCAAGTCCATTGTCGCTACCGGCATCGCTTTCGCCGCTCAGATGCGATTCCACAACGTTCGAGTCGTTCAGCCGTATTGTGAGGCCATTAACTCCGCGATCGGGTTCTGGACGCCCACCTTCGAAATTATGAAGTCGGTCTAAAGCATCGACAATTCCTCTGAGCTGAACAATAGTTTGTTCGATGATGTATGGGTTTGGTGCCTCTCGCGGCGTGTTGTCCCAAAAGTCGCGCAAGCTATCCCCATCAGCCCAGGGAAACATGAAGTAGCGACTATGGCCTCTTCGGATAGCAGCTATGCATTTCACGATGTGAGCATGGTTGAGCTTTCTGATAGCTTCTAGAGCAGTAGCTTCGAAGTTCCAGGCCCGGTCGGTTCCAGCAGCTTGCTCTCCTCCTTGCGGTACTTTGAGCTCCTTAAGCGCTACCTGTTTGGAAGTTCAGCAGGTGGAAATTGACTCGTGCCGCTGCCGACCTACCTGATGTATTTCTGGATATTCATGATGGTCCTCGTGTATTGTGACCCGATATACGGAGCTAAAAGCGCCATCCTTTGGAACTGCCCCATCGGAAGTGAATGGAAATATGCATTGCGCTTTCAGATCGTAGCTGTACTTTTGTTGGACGAATACTGGAGCCAAACACTTCCACTGGTTCTCTCGAAAGTTGACGATCTTGAGTTGATTCCAGATCTGCGGAGGAAATATATGTTGACTTGGCGGTTTGTCAACCAGTGGCAGCTTCTCGTCAGTGATCTCGCACCTCTGAAACATAGCCATGGCCAGTAGCAAATGATATGGTTCGAAGTCGCATTGAATGGTGATAGCGAATACCTTCGGGGCCTTGATACGGATCCATGTTGCGAGCTGAGACCGACGTTCGCGGTTCCACTTGTCAGCCTGCTTTGATGGAAATTTCTCGATCTTAGCCAGCTCCTGTTCGATAGCTGTCTGAACAATGACCTCATTGATCGCATTATCGGGTAAGTAGTGGCGATTTGGATCATGGAATGTTGCTACTACGAGACGACCGAGTAGAGTGCCGACTAGATCAGAGCCTGAGGTCTTAGGCGAGGTGAGACCTTCCAATTCTTCGTCACTCAATCCGGGCGCTAGAGCGAGAGCTTCGGCATGGTCCTCCTTGTTGTTGGTTAGGGTCTCGGGTCGGGTTGGCTGGATCGCACGCGCTATGTTGCCCCGCACGAGATAGCCAATGACGACTACGGCCAGGGTGAAGGCAGCATGGGCAAACATCGCGCTGGTTCGATTCGCATATGTATCTTCAGCTCTGATAGGAACATACGCGAACAAAGTATGCGAAGTCTTGGGTAATTGCTGTTCGAGATAAAATCGCGGTCTTCCAGGGACAATCCTAAGGGCCGGCAAAGCCAAGTTTCACGGACACATGTAACACCTTATGACATGCGGTTAATCTGCAGAGCCGCTCGCAAGCTGAAGCCCGATTTGTGATGGATGTGCGCCACATCGCTGAGATGATCAAATCAGAGTAGAGCTCCCGGGATGTTGATGCCGCGAGTGACGTTCAGCCTTGTGACGATGTTCAGCTCAGCTGCGAAAGACGGGAAAATGACCCGAAGCGTGCAAAGCATGCAGTTAATATTGGACCCCACAGGCGAGGTGCAGATGGACCCCACCTGTTCCCTGAAGCGCATGAACGCCTGCGTGGGAGAGGGCAAAAAGCAATTGTGCACACCGCTCGTAATTACAAACACAATAATCGACGTGCTCGTCGTCGTTGCATAGCCTCGCAATATGAACCGCAGATACCTGGACTCTCTCAGTACTTTGCCGAAGTATGAATGATGTGCAGCTGGCTCAGGCCACCGTAACAAAGAAATTCAATGCGCAAGACACCTCCAGACTAACCCCTAAGCTCCTAGAGCTTGCCTTGTAGGAAAAGATCTCGTTTGAACATGCGGCTCAAATCCTGTTTCTTGCTTCTCGACCGGTACAGTGTGCCGGTCGTCCCGACTAACGCATTTGAGGTTGTGCGAGGAAGGGAGACTTGAGCTCGGGAGTCTGGGTATACGGCTCGACCGTCTTCTTCTCGAGGCGATCGGTTGGACTGCCGGAGCTTCTGACCTCGGGCTTGGTGGTTCGTCTTGTATGGCCTCCTCCGATGCAGACATTATATATTGCTCAACAGATGAGGCAGTAGATCTCATGTTGCACCATGGGTTGCTCATCGTCGCATAATCTGCATTGCGACGACACCTGTCATACAGGGCGTTTAGCGATTGCCACACATCGATACAAGGCTTGCGCCCCATGGAATCAACTACCAGCATATCGAATTGGATCAAATTCAGTACGTCGTGCAGGTAAAGGGTGCAATTCTGGTGTCGATGTAGCTCATCGATGAACTATCGCATCTTGTTAGCAGCGCGAGATGTCGTCGAAGAGTGTAACGTACAGAAGTGACTCTCGGGTTGACCTTGGCCCGTATCCCAGCGGCTTCGGGGTTCTTATCGACTTCGTAAAAGGTGTCAATAGTTGTGAGTCGATCGAAGTAGTCAGTCATCTTCCTTGACTTCTTGAATCTCCTCACGAGCTCACGACCCCCTATCAACCAGGTCGCAAACTCAAGGTAAACGCAACCCAAACACCAGATATCATAGGACTGTCGAATTATCGATGGACGCACGTCGCACTCGGGGGGTCGGTATGTGAGTGTGTTAGGCACTTCACGACGATTGGTCTTGCTTTCCAGCGAGTGAATTTCTGCCTGTCCAAAGTCCGTGATCTTGAGGGTTCCGCGCAAACTTCGTTCGTCATCTTCATCGTCATCTCCATCGTCGTCATCGCCATCGTCATACCAGAGGATGTTGCTGGGATTGATGTCTCCGTGTCGACCGTATACCTTCTTTTGTGCATTTCCAGAATCATGAGTCTGATGGCCGCGCGGCGGTAGGCCGCATTCGCCAAAGTCAGCGAATGATTTGAGCGGACTCGTTGGACGCTCTTTCACACCGTTTGAAAGTACCGAAGAGCCTGTGTCGACACGATCACTCAACGGCGCAAATCGAACACTCTTCTCCGATCGAGTGATAATGTTTCCAGTGAGATCTGCAACATGTTAGCTCTGTAAAGAGCATGTTTTAGCAAAACCTTGCCCGCAAAGTGGGGACAGGGCAATTTGCTTCAACTCTAAAGCTCTTTTCGAAAGTACGTACCATGTGAGTCCTTCGCTTGCTCCTCCTCGACCTTGGGCTGAAGTTTGGTGAACGAAAGTAGCTTGTGGAGTTTCGACAGGCCCTCGGCAAGCCCGCTGCACTGCTTGGCGAACCACTTGACATTGCTGTGTTGGAGAGTCGGATGTGGTTTGAGCTTCTTCCAGTAGTCGAACAGATCGCCTTCTGCGCGATAGAAAACCAGATTAAACTTGTTGAACTGTTCGTACGTTGCAAGCAAGGACACTATGTGTGGATGACTTCGCCCGCCACTGAATTTCATCAGTATGTCTATCTCTCTTTTATAAGCGTCGCGATTCTCATCGTTAATTTGCTGTTTGATGGCGAATCCGCGTTCGCAGAGCCGCTTATCACGGAAATTGTGGTGATCGGAGGGTATGTTCACCATGATTACCTTGCCATAACCACCAGTCTTGTCAACGGACTGACCGAGTGTATTTTCTGGGGGGAGAAAAGGGAGAATATGCTGGTCTTGAAGTTTGTAGTTTTTCACTACACCGTCATCATCGGGTGGCGAGAAGTATGTCGCAAGTAGCCACCATTGATAGCGTTGAAAATTCTCAAGCTTTAATGGCGACCACCCTTGGAAGCAACCACGAGGAACACAGATTTCACCGCCTTTGCGATACAGCTCGCTGGTTCGTTCGTGTTTTCCGAGGGGTAGATCTTGATCAGTGACTTCCTCTGTCACGAAGTGCACGATAGAAGGGACAGCTTCGATTAGCACCAGGAGTGCAAATATCTTACGGAACGTCGTGATCTTGGTCGTTCGATTGTGTCTTTGATCCTCCGTTTCTTCGCAAACTGTCCTTGCGTAGGACTTGATTTGCTCGGGTGAAAGTCGCGGGTGGAATTGCGCTGCAGTTCTTGTTAACTCTCGCGTCACCGCGTCGACCGTTATCACATGACGCAATTTGGCCTTGGAAACGAATGTCTCGACCTGGCCCTCGTTGTCTCGTGTACTCTGGCGTGCATCCATGATCTCCTGTTGTAGCTCATACCTGTCGCCTAAAGGTGGCAACGAGGCTAACGACTGCGCTAGGTCCTCGTCGAATGAGTCTTCTGGGTGACGAAGAGTGCGTTCTTCATGCAATTGCTGTTGATCACCAGCGTCTGAGATATTTGTGACGCTTAATTTGGGTGAAACCAAGCGATGCCGAAAAGCCGGGGGGCCTAGCGACGACGTATAGCCGCGCTCGGGATTCCATGGCTCTTCTGAGAAGGAATGGGAATGGCCGAGTGAGGCATGCTAGAGAGAGTCTGGTTAGAAAGGCTCAGCTATGAGTTCTCAAGATGAAGCATACCTCATCACTTTCCCAATGCGCATCTTCCGCTCCTGCTTCTGTGTCATCGTCGAGCAGGGGAACTCCTGTTGGCTGGTGATCAATCCATGTTATGGATGAGGAAGGCGAGCCACGATATTGCGGGGTCAGCCAGGCGTTCCCGTCCGGGTGCGAGTCACAATCGAATGACTGTGACTTACGAAAAGACTCAGGGCTGTCGTCATCATTTACACTACCGTCCGATGACCTATGGAAAGAGTCACGACGTGGCGTGTTGTATGAGGCTATCGAGTGCTGATTTGGGCCAAGGCCATTGTCGCTCGGGCAGTGACCATCGGAATCTGGTCGAATCGCAGGCGGTGGCGAGATAGGCGAAGATCCCAGAACAGGAAGTGACAAACCAGGTACCAACACGTCAGACAATGACTGATTCGATATAGATTCTTCCTCTCTTGCTTCATTCGGCGGTTGCGAGTTTTGGGTTTCGGGTTGAGCCGTACGTTGTTCTGTGCCCTGTAGGCTTAGAGAAGCGGGGACTTTGACCGGACTCCGACGCGCCTCGTTTGGTGGGGCATCTGCCCTAGACACGCGCAGAGCAAAGGGAGGCATTGTCCACTGCACAAAGACAACTGTCTGAGTTTTGAAACAGCCCCTACGGCGTATCGCTTTGTTATATGTGGATGCCTCATGAAGGACCTTGAGCCGCACAAGGCTGAGCGGTCAGTCCTGTGTGGTAATGGCCCATCCTCGAGTCCAGTACCTGCAGTGCCTGGGGCTGTCAGATGTGGCTGCTTCACAGCCATCATAATTTAGACGGATGCAGTTGATTCGTTCCACAATGTCTCAGCCGGTGAGCTTTTTGGGTGACATCCCGAAGTGGGCGCAGCACTGGCGAACCGACGTTCGCTGCCTAGGAGAGCTCGTTGAAGTTTGTGGGCACATGGACAGCACAGCCGCAGCTGGATCGGGGCAATGCATGCGCCCTTCAGCCTGCTCGCAACCTCACGACATGTGTGTAAATACTCTGGTGACGTCCTTCGCGAGGTGGAGAAGAAAAGGACAACAGCTTTCTTCAAGACTCCTCTCTTACCACTGAAAAGAGTATCAAAGCGACATCAATGTCAACATCCAAACCAATCGCATACGTGAAGGTAGCAAGGCCTTCGATAAGAGATTACGACGAGGACGATGATCTGTCGGATCTTGAAGATGCGCAATCGATATCGGGGAGTAACATCGACCCTGCGAAGTTGGCAGCACTTCTGAGGATCAAATTCGGGGCAGGAACCTATGATATACATGTGAGTAGGACTAATCTGGCGGTATTCGTAAACCTTTTGATCAAGAACTGACGAGCATCGTAGATGATGCAGAACTCTTACTGTATCATCGCGCCGCGAAAACTTTCAAGTGTAAGTCAAGAATCTGGCTAGAAACACTCCGGTATCTAACGCGCAACAGGGAGAGATAGCTAGATGCCAAAGAAGAAGATGAGGACGATGAGTGGCTGCCTAAGCGTCTCGTAGATGTGAGAGCCGCTCGCCGGTTCAGGTAAATGGGAGAGTAAAGCCCGGTAGGACGCACACAACGTGCCATGATAACGGAAACGCGGGTATTTCGACAGGGAGGCGTGAGAACTCCGGATGACGCTCATGGCGATTCGTGTCTTGCAGCCTTGTGTCGACGAACGTTTGGGGGGAAGACATCATAGTTTGCCGGAAAGCGTATCAATCGATCCTTCAACTTTCGGACCTTTTGACCAAGGCGCTAAGACCATCATGATGCCACCTTCCTGCCCATATACATGACTCAATTGGTGGGCACATGATCACGTTTCGGCCTGAGAGGAAAACACCCTTTGTCCATGGCTGCATCTGGCATGTTATGTATGTCTTTGAACCGGATCGACTATGAGTGCCACGGCGGCATTTCGCGTCGCGCCGGGATCTCCACATATTTCAACGGTCATCCACGTTGATGATGCGTGTATGTATAGCGATCAACGGCGCTACCTAAATATAATATTGGCTTTCCTTTCGCCTGAGCTGACACCAAACGGACACGAGAACAAGGATGAGGCGCTGCATGCACCGCCCACTTTATACGGCCAGCTTCTCAAAGACCCCGGCCGAGAGTCATCCCCAGATCTGTCCGGCGCTTCGGGTATCGAGTTTGCAACGGCGATGGATACAGCACACAACCCCAAGACCTGTAAATTTCCCGTGCCGATCCCTTTGAAATGATGCGCAAACCAGGCGAAACTGTGATAGGTTTTAAAACTGGCGCCGAATGCAAGCGCCGATCTCCCGCGCCAGTGTCTCACATAGCAACGTCTGGCGCGTCGCCATTGGCCGGAGCTTGGATTACGCGGATGTGGCTATGCCGGTTTCACTGCGAAGCTTGATACATCACTCCCCTTTCCTGCTGCGCGCCACCAACACCCACTGCAACCGCACCGCCGACCTACTTTTGCCCAGCGTTCCTTCTCACCACCTGCGCTCCCCATACGTCGTTGGGCGATAGCGATAACGCATTCTCACGACCTCACTTTCGTTTTGCGCTTGGACCTTGGACGCGCAGCAGTCACGCCCCAACCTGGCCTCCTAACACGGCGACTCCTCCGCGGGAACCCGCCAGCACATTTTAACCCTCCGCGATGTGGTTCCGCAAACGTGAAAGCGACATTGAAATGTCGGGCATGATGGACGGAGCACCAAAGAAAAAGAAGTCGCAAGGCCCGCCAGAAGAAACAGAGTACCAGAAGTTTGACTGGAAAAGATTCTTTCTCGCCCCTAAGTACATCCGTAAGACCACGCCGCCGCCCATGCGACCACGGAACATTTTTGGCTGACTCAGCATATAGCATGGCACATATTGTTCATCGTTATCGGTATCTTGACCGTTATCATCACGATAAAACACGACGCCGTCGTTGAGGTGAGTCTTCGGTGTTTTGCCTTGGGGCCGACGAACACGTGGCTAACGGTGTCTGTGCAGAAATTACGGCCGTGGTCCGAGAAAGTGCGAGACCTACCAGCAGGATGGCTAATCCCCATTGCAATTCTTATCATTATTTCTTTCCCTCCTTTGTTCGGTCATGAGATCATTGCGCTGCTGTGTGGTGTCGTCTATGGACTGTGGATTGGGTTCGCCATTGTTGCGGCAGGCACATTCATTGGCGAAGGTAAGCCTTACCATGTCATTACAACTCCATGCAATGCATACTAACATCCTAACCAGTCGGCACATGGTACGCTTTCAAGTACGCCTTCCGCTCCAAGGCTCTCAAACTGGAGCGCACCAATCTAAACTACGGCGCTATGGCCCGTCTAACGCGTGACGGTGGCTTCACCATCGTGCTGGTAATCCGTCTGTCCGCCATTCCAGCGCATTTTTCCACCGCCGTATTCTCAACCTGCGACGTCAAATTCTGGCATTTCGTCGTCGCTACTTTCCTTTCTCTGCCCAAGCAAATTTTCCTCGTCTACCTCGGTGTACTGCTCCTTCAGGAGAGTAACGACGACGTAATCAAGACGGTCATGTTCGGCGCTATCTTTGTTATCACTATTGCCATGGGTATCTGGATCTACATGAAGATGCGCGTGGTGAAGAAGACACTCTTGGAGGAGCAAGAGCTCAGAAGGGTCAAGAAGGCCGAAGCCGTCGAGCTGGTACCAAATGTTGAACGTGCGTTCGATACGCAATACGACGAGGGGCCTCCGATCTGGTCATCTATGCAACCAACGCAAGTCAACCGACCAACAGAGAGGAGATATGACGAGGACCCTCCGGAGTGGGCCATGCAGCCTACGCAACCCACCAGAATGCTCTGAGCGTAATTGTTGATTGTATCATACATAGACTGTTATATTCTTAATGCCATAATGAAGTTATGACCCACATGGGTTTAGTATGCACAAGACACTCAAGGTCAGATCTGACAGTCACTTTGGCCTGCTAACCCCACTCCTAGGTGGTATATCGAAACCACGGCACGTTATCGGCAAGCTCCCGCTCCAACGACTTCTGCTCCTCGGTCAACTCCTGCGCCCCAGCTTCCAACGCAATCCTATCGCGTCTCGCGTTCTCCATCCGACACCACGTCGACATGAAAAACGTCAGGAAGAACGCCATGCTACCACACGTTAGCTCCGCAGCACCGACATCATGCGATCTTACGATAACTCACCTAACGAATCCGATCAAGATGCTATGCCCAACGACAAACCTAGGCCCATCACGCGACAAATAGACATAACTCGCAATGATACCTCCACAGTTCCCACCCATAACCTGCATAGCAATACCTGTCCCCCTCTTCAAGCTCCCCCCAATATTCCCACTATTCCACGCCATCCCCAGCGGAATCTGCGGATAAATGCCAATAGCCGCCAGCACTGTGCCCGCATACTGTATACTGGGCCTCCCCGTCGCAGCAAGCATAGCAAAGCCCGCAATAGCCACGACCTGGAAGCCCATCAAGAAGACACCGCGTTTCTTCACACGATCAGCATACCAGCTCGCAGCAATAGTGAAGAAACATGCGCAGACGTATGGTGGAACGGACATGAGTTGTGCGTCGTTGGCCGTGTAACCCATATTCTTTATGATCGTCGGGAGGAACAGGGCGAAAGAGTAGATGGGGCAGAAGCCCGCCATGCAGATTAGCATAAAGATGTATATCTTCCAGTCTGTGAGGGCTTGGTATACGTATTTCATGTCGAAGTCGTTGGAGAGGTGGCCGTGGTCTGCGTGGAGGCGGCGTTGGACTTCTGTGCGTTCTTTGGGGGTGAGGAAGCGGGCGCTGCGTGGGTGTTAGATGGGTGCGAGTGAGGAACGAGGAGAGGACTGACGTTTCGGGGTAGTCGTATATACACCAGTATGCTATTGTTGAGACGAGGATGCTGAGGAGGCCTTCTAGGATGAAGATCCTTTAGTCGTGTTAGTGGGTAGACTCTTTGATCTTTTTGTAAGTGATGATGTTACCATGCCCACGCGGCTTTTCCACCAACGCCGGACATCTCGGCGATGCCGCGGGCTAGGACGCCGCCAAAGGCTCCGGCGAGCGTTGCAGCGGAGAAGAAGAGAGCCATGCGGAAGCCGCACTCGTCTCTCACATACCTTGGGTAAGTTAGCACTGCATTCAGGACTCGTCTGCCAGCTTTCTGGAGTGAAGACTCACCATTGCGAGATGTAGTAGTTGACACCTGGGAACAGTCCTCCTTCAAATACTCCCAGAAAGACTCGTGTAGCCATTAACCCGGAATAGTTCTGCACGAAGCCTTGCAGTATCATTGCTAGTGACCAGAAGAACATGATGAATGTCAGCCAAATAGACGGCCGGGTCCGTTTCATCATTATGTTCGATGGTATCTCGGCGGCGATGTAAAAGGGGAAGAGGACGGCGAGACAATCATTGTACTGTAGGCCGTGTAACTTGAGATCTTGTTCGAGGTGGTCGAGGCGAGCGTTGCCGATGTTGGTGCGGTCTAAAAAGCACAAGCTATACAGCGATCAGTTGATGGTACGAAAATGGTATGTAGGAGAAGGGCTTACAGATAAATCAGTGACATGAATGGTATGAGATGCCAGTCCAGCTTGCGGAGAAGCTTCTTGGTAGCGACTGCATCGAAGCCGTTGGGTTCGACATCTTCGTATGAGGTATCCGATGGTATGGGAGCGACAAAGGAAGTGTCTGTCTTCTTTTCTATCATCTTGTATTGTGTAATAGTTCTAAGAACCGCAGATCATGTAGATGTCTCCCGAGCTGCCCTTCATACATGTACTCTCCACATCTCGTGCTGACCATGACTTCGGCGAAGTAGTAGTGAAGCCTCCTACCGTATTGACGCAGTCAGGACGTTCCAGACCCCAACGCGCTTTCTAAAAAGTTGCTTTGTTGTAGTACGCGCCTCATGCGTCTTGCTGCATTCGTCCTCATGCCCCGAGACCGATAGCATCGTGTAACCTTAATGTCCTTCTCAGTGGTCGTGATTGACATATCAAGCGGTGAGATCCAAGAGAATGGTAGCTTGGCTGCAGTAGCTAAGGGCTGTCCCGAAGACTTGTCTCGCCGAGGTTTGATTGTTGATGTGGGCTCTGCGCGATTTCGGACTCGGCTGGCTGGGCAAAGAGGCTTGTGTATGCGGGCTGACATGCATTCAAGAACTTGGCGCATGCGATAAGAAACCCTGAGTCTGGACTTTTTGGGGTTAACTTGGTCGCTTTTAGGCAACTGGGGCAAGGCAATCGGTGGTCGCATGATGATATCTGGGTAGCCTGGCAATGTCGCACTGCTTGCTTGCTTGAGGCTCAGAGGCCGGGCTTCGAGCGATGCCTCATCTTCTTACCGGATATGCTGCGCAGAGGACTTGAATGCTGCCGCCTCACATAAGCGTACAAGCTGTGAGCCTGTTCCACCGCACTGGGTCGTCATATGCACTCTTTTTCCCTCTCTCGTAACGCAATGCCATGCCTGCTCAGCCTTGCCAGGCACCCAACACAGTGCGGTGACGAAATCTCCCTTTTCCACAGCCTTGGGCATATCCTACTCTCCTTTGGCTCTTCCGGCACTGATATTCGGTTCTCATTGCTTATCAACGGATGGTGATGACAGGGCAGAAGCAGTGTCTCTGATTTGGACGGATGGCAGCGGTAAGAATAGTGGAAGAGAAGACACATAGCGAATAAACCTCGTTCTGGAAGCTGGTACGAGTGTTTATGAGACTCGATCAGGACATATATTGTAAGATAGTGAGGATAAAGATGGCGTAACTCTGACGAAGAGATACACCGACGGAAACCTATCACTTTATGCATCACGATTGCGAAGCTTTCTCGCTGAACCCGCTTCCATGCTTCTTTGTTGCGGCTGAGATGTGGTCTCCTCAAGATCTTCACGAGTTCGGGCGCATGGCCTGGGAATGGGGTCACGATGTTCGCCTCTTCCGTTCGTTCATCGTGGCTACCGTGGCCCTGGAATGAGCAGTCGCACAACCGTGAAGGATGCAGACATGTCATTGGTCTCGGACGAAAATCCCATCCACACTGTGAGTGGCATTTCGCGCAATCGATAGTTCCAAACGGGCGTTCATCGTACGTTGCGCAAACACCACCCGTCTTCCACGCTGATAGGGTGCGTTTGCTGCTCGGAAGGATGGCAAAGCTTCGGGAGACTGCGTTCCGTTCTTCACGGGTCAGTGACACGCGCGTGCAACGATGCTAATGGTATCAAGGGCGTCTTGTACGACGTTCGTTTATACGAGCAAACAACGCTGATCTCTGGCTTCGCTGATGGGAAGATCTGGCGACAACCCGGATTAGTAATGGAGTGATCCTTTCAAACGAACCGATAAAGTCGCAGAGTAGAGTTCAGTTCGGACATTTGCATTATTTGGCTAAGCACCCGGTGGTGTAATTCATTCGCTTCAACGCCATTGACCAAAGCAGACGCTCTGTTTCTTGAAGATGCTGCGAGGCCATCTTCTTCGAACAGCGGTGGATACAGTCTCTCAAGAGCAACTAATATCTGGGCCTTCGGCGACGCACTGGGTAGTAATCTTCGTAATCGCTTTCATCGTCTTCGTCGTCCTCATCGTCATATTCTTCATATCGCCTGTTATGACCATGCATCCAGCGGGGTGTATGTCGACTTTGGTAGGGCGAACGCCTAAATTGTCCCAAGCCCCCTCCTCTTCGCCGCCTTGGATAATTGTATGTCGAAGACGTATCGTAATCGCTCTCATCGTCATCCTCGTCGTCATCGTAGAAGCTTCTTACGAAGGGGCTGCGACGGGATTGAGGCCATGATGACTGGGCGTTCTGGCGATGGCGGTTCGTAAACATTGGGTGCGATTGATGTGAATGGCCTAGTCCGAATGGCGAAGGCTGCCGATAGCCCATCGGTGAACCGCCTAGGAAGGGCGGCCGACCCGGGAACCCCATACTTCCGCCTCTGCCAATTCCCATGCCTCCTCCCATACCTCCTCCCATACCTCCTCCCATTCCCAGCCCCATCCCCGCTCCCATGCCCGTTCCAAAGCCCATGCCACCCATGCGACCTCCACCCATACCCATACCAAGAGGCGAAGGAATGCCGAACTGCGCATAGGGTCCCATCATAGGACTGGCTCTCTCGCGATTCGGAAAAGGCGATTGGAAACCTCCCATATTCATAGGGGACGATTGCTGGTCTTGAAACCTGTGTAAATATGCTTGTCTTTGGAAGTCTGCAAACCTCCTCCGTTGATCGCGTGGGTCTCGTCCAAAGGTGTCGCTGTCGCTGCTGTATGATTCATCGTAGGATTGGTTTGGACGGAAACCCCGAGCAGGGAAGCCCATTAATCCAGCCATCTAAACCCAGTCCCTGTCCTTCGATCACGGAAGGCAGCTTTGAGTGCTGATTCGACGAAGCTTTTGTTAGCACTGATTCGAGCTACTCTGTGTGTACGGTTCTGTTTGGGAGTTTATGGTGTATATCAGTGGCCTTTTGGGAAGGCAGGTGATTAAGGCGCAATGATGTGAGGTGAGTTGTTTGACGACCTTTTGTGTTACATAGAAGGCGAAAGAAGTTCCGAAACCTGGCCGGGCTGCATAGCTAACTTTGTAGTAAAGCAAATGTGCCGCTAGCTGGGTCAACGTACCTGTGACGGCCGCAAGCTGTCCGTAAACTAGTCATCTACGGATGGTTGGAGGCACATAACGCGATGCAGTCACTAGGAACCCAGGTGAGGCCAGCACAAAAGCTGTCGCTGGCAAGGCAATTCTCCGGCCGTAGCAGGCCTGTATGACACAAGGTCAGCAGTGGTTGGCGTTTTGGTGTCACTATGGTGTACGAGTAGAGTCCGAGCAAACACCTCGCTTATCGGAAAGAGAGCAAACCATATTCCTCTGGTGATGCGAGTCGACTGGACGAAATCCAGCAATACGGTTGGAAACCAAATGGAAGCTGCAATGTAGAGATCCAAATATGACAGCCATAGACAGGAGGAACGGCAGAGAATCCCGTCCCAAGTCGAAGGCGAGAAGCCGACGGAATTGAGTGCGGCAATGATGATGCGCAACGGCCCTCAGCGAACAGAACAGCAAACAGCCGGGGAATGAGTCGTTATGGGTAGTTGTCAAGGTCGATGAAGCCGGCCTTGAAGAATGCCGCGGCGAGTGCCAGGCCGATGCGACGGAGCGAGATGACACATCGCACCTTCCCCTTCCTCACAAGGGCATGTCTTGGGTATGTGGATCGAGGCGTGCCTGCCGTGTTTGCAGCAGGTTGGTTTGGATATCTGGAGAATGAGGAAGGCACTGTAGGAGTTATCACACGTAGACATGGATGCGATATCCGAATAAGACGTCATTAGTCAATTAGATTCGGCAGGCGCGACGCGTGGACGCGTTGTGGCGGGAACGAAGAAGAAAAACCCAGTCCCCATAATACGACGAGGTCACGTGCGCCCATCTCGGCTCCAGCCAACCTCAAATGTTGGCCGATGGTGGAAGCTCTTCTTTTGTCGCCGCAATACGACTACATCTCCCACCCGAACTACGCCACGACGAACTGTGCCAATACTACCCGACTCCTCTAGCACCAAACCGCTGCAAGCCTGACATCATCTCGACTGCACCTGCCTCCTCCACTCGCCTGCCACAATCCCCACACTAAATCTTTTGGCCTCGACACCACGCTTTCGTCTCATAGCCGCTTCCGCACCCACTCCGACACCACCACACAATGGCGCCTACTTCTTTTGCTTCGGCAGCTGCAGGAAACAGTGCGAATCCAGCGCGTCCCGACTCCGGCGCTGACTGGTAAGTCCGCCCTACTGCACCCCATGTGAACACCACTCCGCGCTACATACGGCACATTTGTTACGTCAAATCGCTAGGCACGACACAGATTAATTTTTCCTTATTTATTACATCCCTCGTTACCACCATGGCCCCCTCACTAATCCCGGATACCAGGGCTCGACGCACCAACGGTGCCACGCAAACATTCCGCCGACCTTCACACGCGACAAGCCTCTCCGGCTCAACGAACCACTCATCCTCACGAGACCCTGCCGCGCCACAGAACTCGTCAACCAGCGCCGGCGTATATGTCCCGCCCCACGCACAGCCTGGCCGCAATGGCAGCTCGTTCGAGGGTCGCTACTCGCGGGATCAATTGACGCAGCTGTTCCGGATACAGCAAGCGTCAAGCGACCTCAACGATGGCCTGTCTAGTTTGTACATGGGTGGATGGGAGCCTCATGCTACAAATGGCGCTTCGAGTGCTTCCTGGGGCCGCAAAGACGACCACGGCCGGGAGAGGGAGGCGCCGAGCGGGGTCGACCAGTGCTGGGACAGAGATGGTAGTGTATTGCCACTCAGCCTGACTGACATGACCGACGACGAGAGAGAAGTACGAACTCACCCCAGCGCACCTTCCTGGCATACACTAACGCGCGCTTCTTCGCTTAGATCTTCCATTCGTCTGTCAACTCGCCGCTCAAACCACCCACGCAGAACAAAGACGGTACTCCCAAGGAAGGCCTTTCACTGCGGAAGACGTCTGTGTCGCAAGGCCCAGGCACTCCCTACGGAATCTCCTCGCCCACGAGCGCGCGCCCAGGCACCCGCCGCCGCGATACCAGCGACGCGTATCCGTTCCCCTCGTCGCCCGCCACCTCACGATTCGCGCGCGAAGAAGGCAGCGCCGTCACACCGCCGCCCGCCCTGGTACGCCGTCGGACAGACTATAAGGAGCCTGTAGAAGGTCGCCCCGGTGAGGAGCGTGAAAAAGAAAAAGGCGGGGCCGACAGCGCTGGTGCATTTGGCTCTGCAAAGCGCACAACTACCGCGCCCTTCAGCCCAGGTGGTGGTACCTCGCCCTGGTCTGCGACTCCTGGTGGTGGCTTTGGCGCTTTTGGAAGCTTTGCAGCGCCGCAGTCTGAGAAAAAGCCCGGCTACGGGAGTCTGCGTGGTGAGAGTCGGTTTAAGGGATTGATGGGCAAGCCGAGCATCGAGGACTTCGGGAACGGGCCGAAAGAGAAAGCTTCCATGAGCAACTTGGGCAGGCTAAGCGAGGCAGAGTCCTCAAAGGCAGGCGGTTCGTGGATGGAATCTCGCACCAACAGGCCAATGAGTAACGACACAGATCCGTTCCCCGAAGACGACCACCCAACTGGCAGTGCTGCGTTGCGCGGCGAAGACGTTAGCCCGCCCCGGCCACAAGGCTTCGGCAATTTCGCAACGCCCCACCGCCCCGACCACCGCGACGATTCTGGATTATCCGCATTTGGGATGACGACTGCCGACACTGGTCTTCGCGACATGTACAACAGGAATAACTTCACGGATCAATCACCCCATCGAGGCAACGAGCCAATGAGCCCGACGGACACGAATCCATACCAGAGCCCGCACCACGCACGAGATCAGCATAATGACGACTCGGACGATTCCGGCGACCAGAATGCACACTTCCCTGGTATGAGTAGCTTCCATATCGACCAGTCTGTTCACTCGAGCATTCACAACGCGTTTGGTGGGCTCGGAGGTTTGGGCAAAGTGTCTGCACCATTTGAGGCCGCAGCTAGTGACCGCAGCCAAACCTCCAGTGTTGGTCCTGCTCGAGGATTCCCGACTCTGCCCGGGCTCGGTGGCCTGCCCGGTCTAGGAGGGTCTGCCGCCTGGCCTACTGGGCACCACACTATGGGCACTCCAACTCGCGAACGCGGTGGCTTGGGTGGCTTTGACAGCGCTTTCGGAAATGTTGGCGAGGCTCAGTCGCCCTCTCTGGCTGGTCTGGGAAGCAGCTCGCTTTTCGGTCATGCCACAGTAGGCCGCTCCAGTAGACTTGGCTCTCTGTTCCCGCCCTCGATGCAAGAACAGATGCGATCCAATGACCCGAACAGAGCGCACGCTGACGACAACTCCTCGCATGGTGACCGCCAACATAGCATGACAGGTACCTTTGGCAGAAATGCGTTTGGTGGACAGGCACCAGCGCGTGACACTGAAAGCCCGTTCCGCGCAAACCGCAATTTGTTTGAAGATTTCTCCAATGCCCACCATGACGACCATAGCTCGTCCGGACAGCCTCCGAATATGGCTACCACTTCACTCTCTATGGCCGCTCTTAACCCGACTAGGACTGCACAGCCATCGACCCCAGGCGTCGGAAGCCCAGCTTCTAGTCAACCACCTGTGCCTCAACAGCGGATGATGGTTATGCCCGACAGGATGAGGTGGATCTATCGCGACCCTTCCGGCAACGTTCAAGGACCGTTCTCCGGCCTGGAGATGCACGACTGGTACAAGGCCGGCTTCTTCTCGCCTGAGCTGCTGGTGAAGAAGGCTGAAGAGCCCGATTATGAACCTTTGGCTCAGCTTATTCGGCGAATCGGTAACTCCCGTGAGCCCTTCTTGGTCCCCCAGATCGGTATTCCGCATGGCCCCGCAACATCTCAGCCAGGAAATTCTTGGGCAGGTGCTGGCCCTAGTACTGCTACCGCTCCAGGCGCCCAGCCTCCTTTCGCGAATAGTTTTCCAAGCTTTGGGACCACCCTTACTGCCGAACAACAAAATGCCCTCGAGCGCAGAAAGCAAGAGGAGCAGTATCTCATGGCTCGCCAAAAAGAGCACCTGGCTCAGCAGCAACAAGCGCTTGCCCGTCAGGTTCAGATGGGAGGGGTATTGCCAAATCAACTCAACCACCACTCCAGCGCGCAGAGCCTACATAGCCAGCCAAGCTTTGGTAGTATCACATCTCCAGGTGGATATCAGCCATCGCCTACCCATGGCACCACGGTAGGAGCGTCTGTTCCAGGGCTTATGGACAACACTTTCAGATCTGGACCCGGTCCTGTCCCCGGTCTGGGTCCCATCGGCCCCGGTATGGACATGATGAACAACAGGAGAGAGCAAGACATGCCCGGCATGATGGACCGTCTCAACCTTGGACGCAACAACCAGCCTCCATTTGCCTTCGGACAGCAGCAAGATTCTGATGCGCACGCACAATACATGGCTTCTGTGCTTGGTGATCGTGCTCGACTCAAGCGTGAGCAAGCTGAGCATGACGCCGCGATTCGCCCCGGTGGCCCTGAAGATATGCAAAATGCCCGCACCTTTGCCGACCGTTTCGCGGAATTCAACGACTTGCGAGTCCAAACGGACATGGAACAATCATCCAAGGCAGCTCCTCCACCAGAAGGTGTTATTGGGAAGCCTTCAGGTTCGTCTGCTCAGCAATCGCAGGAACAATCCGAGCCTGCGTCTCCTGAGGAACGCGAAGCACAAGACCATCAAGCCGAGCATCACAATGAGGGACATGCTGCTGGTCAAGAGACCCTGTCACTTACTGAACAGGTTCAGAAAGCTGCTTCCGCGAAGCATTCCCCCCAACCGGCAGCCGCATGGAACAAGGTCGAGCCCGCCATCTTCCCGTTTCCGCCTCCGCCATCGCAGTCTCCACTTCCTGCCCCAGCTGCTCAGAGGAAGCCCATCGTTGCTGAAAACCTCAACACCGAGTCTCGTTCTGGTGCGGCAACTCCTGCTGCCGACACTCCCAGTGTATCCATTGCTCCGTGGGCAAAGGAACCTGTTGACGCATCTCGTGGACCCTCATTGAGGGAGATTCAGGAGATGGAAGCCAAGAAGGCTGCAGAGCGCGAGGCTGCCGCAGCAGCAGCTCGCCGCGAGGCCTTTGAGAAGGAAATGCAAGCTCAGAACCAGTCACCCGCAGTCCAACCTGGCCTGCCTTCAAGTTCGACCTGGGCGAGCGGTGCGTCGCCTGTAACGCCCAGTGCGACCAATGCATCTGTTTGGACAAAGCCTGCTGCCACCAAGGTCGCCGCACAGCCAACTGCTAGTTCAAAGAAGACCCTACAGCAGATTCAGAAGGAAGAGGAAGCTCGAAAGCAACGAGCTACTGCACAGGCTGTTGCAGCTGCGAACGCCTTCGGTGCCGCCGCTCCAGCTCCATCGGGTGGTAAGCGATACGCTGATTTGGCAAGCAAGAGCACCCCTGTACTGGCTGCTGCTATGCCTGCTGGTAGCACTGCATGGACCACTGTTGGTGCAAGTGGTAAGGTGAAGACACCAGGAGGCACTACCACTCCTGTGCCTGCCGCTGTTCGCTCCGCTAGCTCCACCATTGTACCATCGCTTGCCAAGAAGCCTGCTGTCACGCGTAGTGCTACGATGGGAGGACAATCTGGAAAGCTTAACGCTGAAGAGGAGTTCCGAAAGTGGGCTGTCAACGAGCTCCGTCATGACCTTAACAAGGGCATCAATGGTACGTGATCGTTATAGTAATGCTTTGTACAACACACTAACTCTCAACAGCCGAAGACTTTGTCTCCTCTCTCCTCAGTTTCCCAGCCGACGCCGAGCTGATCACTGAATCCGTGCACTCCGCCTCCAACACGCTCGACTCGCGCCACTTCGCTGAAGAGTTCCTCCGCCGCCGCAAGCTCGCCGACAAGGGCATCATCGACGAACGCAACACTGCTTCTCCTGCCGAGAACAAGGCCGCAGGTAGTGGCTGGTCGGAGGTCGCCAAGAAGGGCGGCGCCAGCACTATCCAGCAACAACAGGCGCAGCAACCTCTCGACTCAAGCAACTTCAAGGTCGTCGCCGCCAAGAAGAAGACCAAGCGGTAGAACAGGTTTGATCCTCTGAAGCAGCTCTAAGACTAGCGCGTTGAGTGATTTGGACTTGTACTTTTTTTTATCTGTTTGTTCGGACTGTACTGTATCACACGATGCTCTATAGCTCGACGCATGATGGCGAAAACACTACTCAGTGACGGACGAAGATGAGGATAGTTGACAGTGTCACTACAGAAGGCTTTGTACCTTAGATAACATCCAAATCGGTCCAAGTGACCAAAAATTACACTCAAGAATGTCTGAACGTGTAATGTGCCTGTTGCGTCCTCAAATAGCGGAGAGTTTTCATGTATTTCATGAGACTGTTAAACAATCAACAGCCATAACCTTGCCATGCTCGTACAACAAATCTGATCATGCGGCTGGAAACACAAACCCCATGAGTCTCTCAACCACTACACCGCTATGATATGAAACGTGGCGGGATTGTACATGGGCTTGCTGGATATCTCATCAGCTTACCTTTGGAACCCGTCGTGCCGGTTTCTTCGCGATTCACCAACTCTCATGGACTTTGCCATCTGCCCTTCTTGCGAAAAATGCGTGAAGGGTCTTTCTATCTTTCATGCGCATGCCTATTGAAAGTATGCTGAAATGTAGTCGTGAAGCATGATCACACCTCCAGCCGAACATAAACATCACACTGCACGAAACAAGGTAGCATATCATGGGGTGTAAATGTGCCTTTCGTTCATCTATCATGTATCCTCACATCTCCAACATGCCCATGTTCTTCAACAAGGAGAGTGGAGAGAAAAGAGAGAGAAAATAGGAGGAAATCAGCTCGTTACATTGAGCCAGCACATCTCAACCCCCTGTGTTTTATACCAAAAGACCCAAATGTTCTACCCATACACCATATCGTTAGCCCACCAGTTGTGCCCGTCTCACGACGGCCGGCTGGCAGGCAGTGCCGGCAGGGGGTATCATCGTCCCATCGTATATCCCTTCCTCCTTCTCATCTCACAGCGGTGGTGAGCGCACAAACGAACGAACGAGCGAACAAAAACGCAACAAGTCCACAAAAGCAGCAAATTGGTATATATTCTTTTTGCGCCGTAATTTGGGGAATCATTCAGCAAAAGCAAATCAAAAGGGAGAAAACGCCCGTAAACAAGCAAAAAGACAAACGCAATACAGAAAACGCAAACAGCAACAACAACCAGCCAGGCTAGGCTTTTGACGTGGGATATTTCGCCGTAGAGTAGGAGGGGGTATAATTCTTTTGTCGTCGCACACGTACAAGAGACAATGAACGCGTAGCGGGGTATTCGTCGTTAAAGGCCGGTTACAGTAGTGGTATCAAATAAATGGTTCGAGATTGGTGTATCACTTAACGAGGAGGCCCAATAGGGGCCGGGTATCCAGATGCAGAATGAGAAGTACTGGGGCGCCCGCTGTCCACGGAGCCCCGCGGGTCGTACCTAGGGGTCACGTCCCCAGGCGCCGCCGAAGAGGAACCAAAAGGAAACTTGGACTCGAAACGAGGTGCTGGCATGGGCCAGCCGTTGTTGTGGTGCTCGTCGTCCGCAAGGTTGATGCCGCTGTCGTTCCACGGGTTGCGGTAGCTACCGGTGGATTCCAGACTGGCGAGGGATGCCTTGGAAGCATTGCTCGAAGCGTGCTTGAAAAGGGATCCAGGTGAGTTGGTGTTTTTGCGTCCATTGAAAATGGACGTGAAGGACGACATGCTGCCTGGCTTGCGGAGGCGGTCGAGCATACCACGAGGCTCATCATCACCAAAGTGAGAGCGTGTAGGTGAGTCGGTACTGTCGACAGCTGGCTCTGCGCGCTGAAGCAGCTTGGACTCGAAGAATGGCAGAGAGTCTTCGAAAGAGTCCGACTTGGGACGTGGAAGAGCTCCACGAACAGTGTTAGTGTCAAGGCCATGCATGACTAGGTGGTTAAGCAAGAAATCGATGGCATCCTTGAGTCCGCCAGCATTGTTTCTGGTGAAGACAATGTGGAACGCTTCAATCGTCTCTTCTTTGCCGTCGACAGTTTCGGTCTGCGCTTGCTGAAGCTGGGCATCGACCTCGTGCTGAGTCTTGAGCTTGTCAAGTATTTCAGCCTTGAACTCGGCTGAGCGGATGTGCTCGCTGAGTTCCGTGGTAGATGGGAAGGCGAGATCATGGGATTCTGGAACCATACCCAAGAACTCGTCAACTGCAAAAGGTACCTGATACTCAGGTCCGGACACTGTAACAATGTCGCTGGCTTCCTCAGTGCTAGGGAATGTAATCTTGCAGTTGAACTTCTTCTCCAACTCATCGATCTTGTCTAGACGAGCAATAAGCTCCCGATGGTACAGACGGTTGATGTTGATGGTCTCAGAGACAAATTCGGCGTCGGCCTTCTCGACCATGTCCATGATCTCTTGCTTGACCAAGTCGAGGTTCTGAGCATTACGCGCAGGGGTGCGACAGATGACGTTGTCGACCTTGATGTCATCTTCCTCCTTACCAAAGCCGCCACGGTCCATGGCGTTGGAGAACTTCACGAAGACAGAATACTTCTTCATGATGCGCTGAATGTGCTGACCACCGATGCCGATAATGCGCTTGTGGTACTGATCAGGGACATGAAAGGAAATGGAAGCAGGCATCTCCTGTTCGACAAGGTCTAGACCGTTCTTCGTAGCCTCGTACTGGGCACCACGGACTACGATGTAGAAGTTGTACTCGTTGAAGCCATCGAAGACGATCTGCACACTGCTGTGGCTCATGATCTTGTTGATCTTGCCATTCTTCTTACCACTGACGAACTCTTTGTGCTCATTGGCCAGCTCAATTTTGACGCTCATGTTGTACTGCGACTTCTTCACGAATGGAATGTTGCTGATGACCATTAGTGCAGCTCTGACAGCATCATCGGATCCATAGATGTGGAAGTTGAGCTTTTCGAAGCTGACTTCAGCGCCAGAGTTGATGCAGATATCGGAGAGCATGGCGCGAACGTCGGCGGGTGTGGGTGGGCGCTGTGTGGGGTCAGGGTGGGTGATGAACCACGAGGCGCTGTAAAATTGGCCGGCCTGGGGATTGTTAGTATAGATCCAAGATGGAGAATATGCCGAACTTACAAGTTGCATCAGTTCGCGCACAGTTCGCTCGACATGCAAGACGTCAGTGCCCTGAACACGCACAACACCACGCTGAACACCAAGAGGGGGCAGTAGGATGTACGAGCCGTTATTCTCGATGATCTTGCGCACCTTGTCCAGACGCTCGAGCAAGATGGCATCGAGCTTGGTATCAGTGACCATGACAGGCTTCACAAAGACCTTGGTGGACATGACTAGATCGTGCAGGCGCTGCTTGGCGCGCAGTATATTCTCCGAGTTCTCACCCGTAATGTATACCAGGTCATCAGGCCTTCGCTGAGCGCCGGGCGGCGTGTATCCGAACAGGCGAGGGAAGGGCGGGGGGAAGTAGATGGCGGTGCCCGTGGCAGACTCGATCATCTTGATGTTCTTGCGCCCGCGTCCGCATATCAGGGTGTGCATGGTGAGCTCGAGCTTCATGGTATCGACGGTTCGCTTGAGCTGTGACGGCATCGAATTAGCATGGTGCGCTAGCGGGCATCTGTGGGGCTCTGAGAACTCACGATCTGGTCGATCATAATCAGCACACGCGTCTTCGCGTGCTCCATGGTCTCGAGGTCGCCGTAGATGGCACAGCGCAGACGCGGGTCCATGCCCGTATCAATGTTGCCGTGGAAGCTGGCCGTCTCGATGTCGGGCTGCTTGGGCATGAGCAGGAAGATGTCGGCCTTGGTGGCCTTGGAGATGAGGTCGAGCTGGTTGAGCACGGCGCCTCTGATGTTCTGTGTCGGCGGGTCGATGATAAGTTGCGAGTCAATATCGACAAAAGACGATCGCTGTGCCAAGACGTCAGCATGTGGGCTAGAGGCGCAGTGCGCAGCATCAGCAGCCTACCAGAGAGATGGGCGTCGAGTTGAGGATGCGGCAGCGCATCGAGTTGACGATCTCGAGCTCGCCCGACAGGCACACGTTGGTGACGAGCGCCCGCAGCGGGCCCCGCTGCAGGCCGGGCAGCGGCTTGGACTCGGCCGACGTCACGTTGGCCGAGACGCGTCCGTCGGTCTGCTCGCTCACTTCTCTGCACAGGTTCCGCAGGTTGTCGACGTTCTGGGCGTGGACGGGCAGCTTGTGCGTGGGCGTCTGGTCTGCCGTGCCTTCCGGATGGGTCCAGCGCGCCTTTGCCCCCGGGCTCGCCCACATGATGTCGTCCGGGTCGGGCCCGGCGAGGTTGGAGGAGAAGGGCACGTTGAAGGAGACGTTGACCTGGCTGCCGGGCGCGATGACGGGCGGGGCGGACGTGGCCGTCGAGGGACGCTTGATCGGGGCGGAGACGGGCATTTCGTGGTTGGACCGCGAGAAGGAGAAGGCCGTCGACGGGGCCATTTTCTCCCAGCCGTGGCGGGCCTGTGCCGGGAAGTTGGATAGTTTGTGCATGGTGGGTGAGGAGACGCCCTAGGTGTTGGCGGGCGGGAGGTGGTGGGAGGAGAGAAGGTGGACGAGGAACCTGGGAAGACCGGAGAGGGAAGCAGCTGTCGAGCGAGGCGGTGCGCGCCGCTGATTGGCCGGGGGGCGCTGGAGTGGGTCATACAAAAAGAAGCCATTCACCCCGTCGCACTCACCACACGCCCGCGAGATTGGTCCCTCGAATCTGCACCCGCGCTGCTTTTTGCTTCTGGTCGTGTGTCGTGCGCTGTCGCCTCAGGCAATGCGTGCTGCGCTGTATGCTGCGAGTGTGCTGCGTCGTGTGGTGGTCGCAAGCGCCCACGGGCCTATCGCTAAACGAGCATAGCTGACGCTCCGACAAGGCTGGCTATTACGAGTACACCATCATGCCATGTCCGAGTAAGAATAGAAATCTAGAATACACCTCCCCGTCGTCGCTCATCGCCCACCACGCAACCCTCCCCACACGCATCAAACAGGCTCGGTTGCGGGAGAAACAGTCCGTGTGACGAAATCGCCCAAACACTTCCTCGAGAGCTTGCCTCTGCACATCTCTTGGTATCAGAGCCCAGAGCGTGGTTACGTCTCCCCTGCAGTGCGATGACGGCTGCCCGCTCGCCAGACTCAATCAGGCAAATCGCACCCTCTAGTCGGCACCACAGCCGAGAAGCGTCCTGCGCGGATGCGGCACTGAGACACTGCGGCATCGAGTCACTGGACTGCATATTTTTTCGTCGCGTCTGATACTATCGAATTGCATGAAGTGAATACACTGCGTCAACAGTGCCTAGTCAATGCTACAGACTATTACAACTCTCTACAAGACTAACACTCTCTTCGTCTCAAACACTAACCAAACTATCCTACAGCTACACTTCCACCATGCTAATAGCGCATGTACGTGCGACGCGGCTCGCCCACAAACGGCTCCGAAGCGACCTCCATGGGTCCTTCTTCAACATATCGCCTGCTCTGAGGTGCGCCAACATAGCGACGCTCATCAAAAGGCTCCTGCATCACACTGACCTCACGGAATCGAGGCTGTGAGGCGCGAACAGCCGACGGCTGGATGCTCTCGTGTCGGACGTAGCCTTCCGGAACTTCTCGACGAACAACTTCTGGTCGCATACTGTACGATCGCGCTGAAGCATACTCTCGTGGCGGGCCCATCTCCTCGTACTGTGGCGCAGCGCGGTATTCCACCTCTACAGGACGGCGAGAGGGTTCTCTCTGCCTATACGGGCTCTCCATCATTTCAGGTTCCGACGCCTCGACATAACGTCGAGGAGGCGGGGGCATTCTCTGAACAGCTTCTTCTTCGTACATTTCTGGTCGTGCCGGTGCACGCATCGTGGGCTCCCGCGTCACAGCCCGCTCGTAGTACGGCTCAACCTCCACTCGCCTGCTAGGTGGCGCCATCGACTCTCGCGCATCCATTGGTGCCGCATAGTACTTTTGTCCATACTGATCCACCACAATTCTGCGTGGCGGCGGAGCCATGAGCGGCTGAGATGGCATGTATTCATGTATAGGTGATCGCGAACGTTCGCGTACGTATCTGGGTGCGGCTGATGGGCGGGCTGAGGCTTCGCGGAAAACGGGCGCCTCGGCGCGTTCGACAAATGCATGCGATGCTGCGCGAATTTGTCGAGGCTCTGGCGCTGCGTATACCTCGCTGACGCCACCTGGCGAGTAGGGGCGTCGAGCATATTGTAGACTTGCGACCCGCCTGAGGTCCTGTTCATCGCGCAACGATTTCCGCTGCGGCGTGCGTATGACGGTCGGGGACAAGGGCTCGTCGTACTCGCGGTAAGATCGTGCCATAGGTTCCGGGTCGCGGTAGTAGACCGGCTGTGTTCTGGGGCTGCCTTGCGCAGAAACAAGCTCTACCTCATCGGGATGAGGCTGTAGCGCACGACGCTTACTAGGTTGTGAGTCGGGATAAGCCGTGAAAGGAGGTGGTGACTGCGGCTCTTCCTTGATGTACGGTTCTGGCGAGTTGACAACGCGTTTGTTGGCCTGCTGCTGACGCTTCTTCTCGTCGCGCTCGCGTTTCTCTTCTCGTCTCCGCTTGCGAGGGTTGTGAACTGGTGCTGCGGGACCGGTCGGACTTTGACGGCGTGATCTGCGAAACGTTAGCATGATTACAGGAAGGAAAAGAGAAGGAAGACTGGAAACTGGAATAGAGACATGCGAGGACAGCTATGACTGATCTCAAGGCAGCAGAGATGGTGACCCATAATGCAGCGACGCTCGCTACCAAACTCAGGGTCATGCCACAACCTGGATGGACGAACCTGTCGCGAAGCAGGTCGCTGACTCAATGTGCGAGAAGAGAATGGAAGTGAGAAGAAGAGAAGTCTTGTAGTATCATACCCGTTCGTACCGCCATGGCGGTTGCGCTGTCGACCCCTCAAGGGTTCGCTTGGACCAATCTCGGCTGGAGGTGGAGAGTAGTCTTCCTCCTCCTCGCCTTCCTCGTGCAGCTGTGCAGGCTCAGGCTCATAGATTTCTATGTCATCGGCCGGCTCATAAGCCTCTTCATCGAGGTCGATCACAGTGGGCTCGGCTGGGCGAGCGTGGACATTCACTTGCTGAGCTGTGGGCTGCGCCTGTGATGTCAGTGGAGCTGCATCAGCATGCGTGTGGTCAGCGCGATCAACATCCTCTGAGGACCAACTGTTCGCCTTGCTAGAGTAGTACGAGTTTTCGTCAAATGACTCAACGTCGTCGCTGTTGTTAGTCGCAGACGGTAAGCCAGATACAGGCGGGACCAGTTGGTGGGCCTTGATCAAACACTGCTCGACGTCGATGAGAGCTTCTCGCTCGTCTGCATCGTTGCCACGGCCCTTTTTATCGAACTGGTCCTTCAGTGCGCGTTCTATCTGCTGCCGCTTGAGCTGCTGTTCCGCCTTGACCAGGTGTTCGGATTTTGTGAGCAAGATGGGATCGATGCTCGAAGAGGACGACTTGGCCGAGTAGGGTCGTTGTGTAGGGGGTATAGGAGACGTGGGAGGGCGTGCTGAAGATGCTGGACGCGGAGGAAATAGTTGCGATGAAGATCCGTTGGGTGTGCCGTTGGTGGTGGGTCTGCTAGAGGCAGTCTGCGGAAGACGCGGTGCAACCTGTTCAATTACTTTGGGTGGAAGATGAATACGCGGGTGTTGGCTAGCAAGCACTTGGTCGCGTATCTGCAAAATCTTCTGGAGGAACTCGGCCTCGCGAAGCACCTCTGCAGACACTGCGCTGGCACCGTTCAGATGCGACGGCACTGCGGCTGTCGACATGGAAGCGATTGGCGCTGCCATCACAACAGACGCGAACTGACTTTAGTACTGAACACCAACAAGCGAGCGCAAGACTGGCGATTATACAAATACAGGCGAAACCCGCAGCTGTGCGGGGTGAGAAGATGATGAAGGGGAATGAGTGTATGGAGAGCAACACGCCAGCGAGTGGGCAATGAATGTCGGAGCCACGGCGCGTTTTGGTTTTCAGCAGGTGCACGCGCCAGCGCCAGCACTAGGCCAGAAGGGGATGGTGACTTCTCCATGTACCCATCACGCCTTCTACAATTGTGAATGCAGCAATCGCATCTAGTCGAGAGAAACATTGAAGATTGGCTTTCTTTTGGTCTGTGATACTGCGACAACGTATGACGCTAACACTATATCCTGTGCGTCATAACTCGAAACTTACACTAAGCAGACAACCTTTGGAATCTTCCAGCGCCACTTTCCCCGGACACGCATATCCCACCCTTTCGATATCTGAAATCAATTATCATCTCGAGCGCTTGTCTGGTATCAAAAGAAACAAGATCATGTCGTTCAACACAGCAGCACCGCCAGAGACCATGGAGTATCGGTCGCAATCTCAGCATGACTCAACAGCAAACAACAGCGCCGAGGTCGACGAGAACGAGAAGCCAGTCTTCTTTTTCGACATTGACAACTGCCTCTACCCCAAGAGCCTTGACATTCACCGGATGATGGCTGAGCTGATCGATCAATTCTTCCAGAATCACCTCAGCTTGTCCCAAGAAGACGCCAATGAACTCCACTACCGCTATTACCGCGAATATGGTCTCGCGATTGAAGGGCTCGTTCGACACCACAAAGTTAATGCACTAGAGTACAACAGCAAAGTAGATGACGCGTTACCACTGGAAGATGTCATCAAGCCCAACCCCGAACTGCGCAAGCTGATTGAGGACATCGACACAAGCAAGTGCCGCTTATGGCTCTTCACCAATGCGTACATCACCCATGGCAAGCGCGTCGTCAAGCTTCTGCAGATTGATGATTTGTTCGAGGGTATCACTTTCTGCGACTATGGCTCGGACAAGTTCTACTGCAAACCGCACGTGGAGATGTACGACAAGGCGATGGCGGAGGCTGGCATCAAGTCGAACGAGAAGTGCTACTTCGTCGGTGAGTGCTCATAACATCTCATATTATTGCACTTTACTGATACATCGATACAGATGACTCTTACATCAACTGCAAGGCAGCAGAGGGACGAGGTTGGAAGACGGCGCATCTGCTTGACGAGAAAGATCCCGCACCTGCTCAGCCGGCCAGCAAGTACCAGATCAGAAGCTTACAGGAGCTACGGAAGATCTTCCCAGAGGTGTTCAAAAGTTCGTGAGAAGATGCATGGATCCAAATGATGGGAATAAGCGATAGACTGGACGGTCACACCATGCGTACTTGCAGAACTCTACGACGATGATGATTACCACTAGACGATAGACTAGCTTCGAAGAAAGATGGATGGTCAGGAAATCTAGACAAGCTGTTTGGTTTGATGAGAATAAGGCCTTGCGGTTACCATGGCTCGGTATCTTATCGTTCGCCGAGGAACAGTGCACGTCTCCAGTGCTCTTGCGTACCATAGCACCACATCTAGGCAGCAACAACCCTCCAACTCCTCCACTATAAAAAACCCCTTCAAATCCTCTACAGAAATAATCAATGAAGACACCAAAGCAATACCAGACCATGTCATCAACCACCCCAACGTCGTCCACCCCACCCGCCCCGCAATCCTCCGCACTACCCCCAACCCACCCCTTCAACACAACCACCACCAACGCAACCACGCTCGCCGACCCCACAACCCAACTCCCACTCGTCACCGACGCCGTAACCCCAACGCGCAAACCTCTCCTCCGTCTCGAACTTCGCGACCTCTCCTCAAATGGCACCCGCGCCTTCCTGCGCCTCACACACGCGTCGCACGCGCTCGAACACGCCGTCGCGACCGTCCTCACACACCTCTACAGCGGGCTCCCCAAAACATGCATACCAGGCACGCGATCCGTAACCCTCATCCTCCGCGAAATGGACGGAGTCGCATACACAACCGGCCTCGATCTCGACGACGACCACAAGGAAATCCACCTAAACACGTCTTACATCTCGCACGTGCCTGAGTCGCGGCAGAAGGAAGAGATACTAGGTGTACTTGTGCATGAAATGGTGCATTGCTGGCAGCATAGTGGGTTTGGGAGTGCGCCGACGGGGTTAACAGAAGGAGTCGCGGATTGGGTGAGGTTGAAGGCGGGGTTTGCGCCGCCGCATTGGAAGAGGCATGGGGATTGTGAGTGGGATGCTGGGTATGAGCGGACGGGGTACTTTTTGGAGTGGTTGGAGAAGGAGCATGGGGAGGATGTTGTTAGGAGGTTGAATGAGGGGATGAGGGAGAGGAAGTATGATGGGGAGGTGTTGTGGAAGGGGTGCTGTGGGAAGGGGGTTGAGGAGTTGTGGGAGGAGTATAAGAAGAGTTTGGAGAGTGATGAGTAGATCTGGGTAGTTGTAAGAGTTGTTAGGTATGTGGCTTAGGCGTGGACCTTCACACATAGAGGTTCGGAGGATAGAAAGACGCGCGCTACATCATGGACGAATTTACATATCGCCAGTACATCATCGCTACAGCATCTACCGAACAGTCTTGATCTCCCATCTACCTCCGCTTTCTGGCAGGAGCAGCGTTTCTAGCAGGAGCAGGCTTCCTAGCTGGAGCAGCATTCCTTGCACCTGTAG
The DNA here is from genome assembly GCF_023758085.1 of Alternaria hordeiaustralica. NCBI lineage: Eukaryota > Fungi > Ascomycota > Dothideomycetes > Pleosporales > Pleosporaceae > Alternaria > Alternaria hordeiaustralica. The sequence goes on along the minus strand of NW_026056775.1, from coordinate 1,520,432 downwards.
GCCTGGACGCGGCCGCTGGTTTCGGAGCACTCTTCGCAGCGTTCCTCTTCTCCTGCCATTTTTTATAGTCTTCAGCAAGTTCTTCCTTCAACGCGGCGTCCTTCTCCTTCTCTGCCTTTGCAGCTTTCTCTTTCCTTTGCTGCTCAGCTTTAGTCCTCTCTTGTTCTGCTTTCCGACGAGCTGCGTCGGCTGCTGCATGCTTCTCCTTCTCCTTCTTCTTCTCTAGGTTAGCCTTCTCGCTTTGTGTTCCTTTGGCTTTTCTTTGTTCTTCCTTTCGAAGTGCTGCCTCGAAGTCGTCGTCTTCCTTCTTCTTGCGCTTCTCTTCCTTTTCTTTCTTATCTTTCTGTTCCTTTGCGGCTCGACCTTTCTCTTGGTCTGCCATATGTTGAGCTCTAGAAAACTCTTCATCCTCTTTTTTCTTGCGTTTCTTTTCTTCTTCCTTTTCTTTGTGCTGTTTCTTTAAAGCTTCGACCTTCTCGTCCTCCTCAGCTTTAAGCTTCTTCTTCTCTTCCTTCTGGGTTGCTGCTAGTCTATCTTTCTCTGCCTTTACAGCTTTGTCTTTTTCTTTCTTCTGGGCTTTAAGCTCCTCTTCTTCTGCTTTAAGCTTCGCCTGCTCTCCTTTCCGACGCTCTGCTTGAGCGCGGGCGTCCTCCTTCTTCCTGCGTTTCTCTTCCTCTTCCTCTGCCTTCCGTTGTTTCTTGGCGGCTTCATCCTGCGCTTTCTTTTCGTATTTGACTAGACTTTGCTCTTGCTTCGGCTGATCATGGGCTTTCTTTCCAAATAAGACCAGACTTTGCTCTTCTTTCGGCTGATCATGCTCTCTCTTTCCAAACTTGACCAAACTCCGCTCTTGTTTCGGCTGCTCAATCATCAATCGGGCTTCTATTCTCTTCTGACGTTTCTCTTCCTTTTCTTGGTCTCTTCGTGCGGCGGCTCCTTGTTTGGCGGTGGCCAGTGTTATGAGCGTCTGTTCTTTTGCAGATTTATTAGAGGCTGTGCGCAGTTCCTTCGCTGCAGCTTGCGTGATGAGCTTCTGTTCCTTCGCTTCGGCTTGCATTATCAGCTTCTGTCCCTTTGCGGCTTCTTTGGCTGCTGTCTTCAGCCTCTGTTGCTCCGCCTTCTCGGCCGCTTTGGTATCCGTGGTCTCATGCTTCGCACTCGATCTGAATAAGCTGAATTTTCGATGTTCAGAGCTCTGTGTATGGCTTTCAAGCGACTGGAATTCCCTCGCGCTGGATTTGTGATCCAAATTCTGCTCCTTATCATGTGGCTTGTTATCGATTGCGAGTTGCTTAGCTTCGAGCCTCTTGTCCTTGGCCGCTTCCTTGGTTGTGAGTTTCAGTCTTTGCTTCTCTGCTTCGGCGGCTTTCTTGGCATCAGAGGACTCAGGCCTTATGAGAGACTTCAGTTTCAACTTCTCCTCCTTGTCTTGGGCCTTCTTCTCAGATGCGACTCGTTTAGCTTCGAGCTTCTTCCGGGCCTCTTCCGCTTTTTGAGCATCTTTCTCAGCTTTCACAGCACTTGGCTCCCCAGACTTATCGGCATGCTTGTTGGTAAATGGAACAACTTCCTTACCAACCTTCTCACCCCCCTTCTTTTCGCTCTTCTCATCAGCTTTCTCAGCCTTGTGCACCATTTCCAGTTTCGAGGCTGCTTCCTTCGCTTCGGCTTTCTTCTTTGCATCCGCATCCTTCTTCTCATCCTTAGCCTTCTTGTTGGCGACTTTGGAGTCTGCGTCTGTACTGTCTGACTTCGCCCCACCGTTCTTACTCTCCTTAATCTCAGCGTCCTCATGTTCAGCATCCCTGGGTTCAGAACCCTTGTTTCCAGAATCCTTATGTTCAGAATCCTTATGTTCAGCGTCCTTCTCTTTCTTAGCCTTTCTTAGGGCTCTCTTCTCCTTGATGATATCTTTATTAGAGGGCCCTTTCTCGGTCTTGGCGTTCGTCACCTGTTCGTTGTTGATCGTTCGGTTGGTAATCGTCTGATTGGTGATTGTCTGGTTGTTGACAGTCTTGTTGGTTATCGTGTGGTTGGCAATCTTCTGATTAGTCTTTGCGCTATCTTCTACGCTCTCCTTCCCCTTGGCTGGACCATCTGCGCTCTTCTGATCTTTAGTCGTATTGTCATGTTTGGTACCTGAGGCAGCAGCTTCTTTCTGTGCGTTGGCTTCTTTCTTCGCGGCTTTCTTGTCTTGCTTCGCTTCCTTCTTCGCCTTCCGCGCTTCCTTTATCTCAGCCTCCGTACGCGCAGGTCGTTTAGCAGCATCTTTTTGTGTGTCGTCTGTTCCTTCCTTAATCGGTTCACCTGCGCTCTCTTGTTGAGAATTGGAATCATTCCCCGCAGCCTTATCTAACCTCTTTGCCTCTTTCCTGTCCTTTCTTCCCTGCAAGACCAACTCTCGATCCATCACAGGTTTCTTCTTGGCACCGTTCGCATTCGCGCCGTTTCCGTTGTTGATGCCTTTGCCTTGAGCGTTGGGGCTATTAGGATTCTGCGCAGCCTCCAAATTTGCCTCTTGCGCTTCTCGCCCCGCCTGTGCGTGTTGCCTTGGTCCTGGTACGCCGTGCATACCCAGGTGTAGTTCATCATCACGTCCATGACTGGCGTGATCCATGTGATTCTCACCTTGGTGACCACGATCCCTAGTATCGCCGCGCTGCATGTATGGGTGTCTCTCTTGACGTAGTCCGTTACCATGTCCTTCTTCGGCGTGATCCGGATGATTTCCGCCTGGGTGACCATAACCTCTAGAATCGCCATGTCGTGTATCTGGGTATCTTCCCTGTTGATGGACATGGTTACTGTCCCAATGGCGACCGTCTTGTCGACCCTGTTGTTCTTGTCTCGCATGATCTTGATGATTTCCGCCCGGATAGTCATGACCTCTAGAATCGCCATGTCGCGTATCTGGGTATCTTCCCTGTTGGTGGCCATGGTTACCGTCCCCATGGCGACCGTCTTGTTGACCCTGTTGTCCAGGTTGTCTTGCGCGATCTTGATGATTTCCGCTTGCGTGATTAGGACCTCTAGGGTCGCCATGCTGCGCATCTGAGTGTCTACCTCGTTGGTGGCCATGATTGTCATCCGAATGACTGCCATGTTGTTGATCATGATGTCCTTGGGTTTCATCATGCCCTCCAACTGCCCTGTTTCCATCGGCTTGCGGTCTCGCCATAGCATTACCAGCCTCCATCTGTCGCTCTTCCTCCTCTTCCTGCATACGCTGCCTCTCCTCTTGTTGGCGATTCTTCTTTTCCTGATCAGCAGCCTTCTTGTGCGCTCGCTCTTCGTCTTCGCTCTCCTTTCTCAATCTCTTCTCCTCAGCTTCAGTGCCTCGTCGAGCCTTTTTATCTTCTAGTTCGGCCTGGCGTCTCTGGACCTCCATTCCCCGCTCGGCACGCTTTGCTTCTTGTTCCATGGCATGTTCTTCCATACGATGGTTAGCTTCAGCAGCCGTGGCCTCCATCGTGCCGCGCTTTTCAGCTAAATGCATCTGCCTCTGGGCTTCTCGCTCCGCCTTTCTGGCCTCTTGTGTCACGGAGCGTTCTTCAATGCGTTGAGATGCTTCCTCTGCTCTGAGCTCGGCTTGCTCCTGTGCTCGTTGAGTCTTCTCGGCCGCATCGAGTTCTCTTTGAGTCTTGCGGGCCTCTCTATCGATTTCCTGTTGCTGTTGTCGCTGAACGGCATCCTCAGCTTTACGTTCTCGCATTTCCTCTGCCCGTGTCCTTTTCATCTCTATATCATTCGCCCGCTTAGCCTTCTGGGCTTCACGGTCCATCTCGCGCTGTTCTTTCCGCCGTTCATCATCCTCGGCCTTTCGTTCGCGTTTGGCCTCCTGATCTTCCACTCGACGAGTCTCACGTTCCTCTCGATCAGCCTCTTTCTGTTCATCCTTTCGCTCTTTCTCTTCAGCCTTCTTTTCATCCTTTCTCTCCTTCTCTTGAGCTTTCTTCTCATTCTTTGCTGCCTTCTCCTCCGCCTTCTTCGCATCTTTCTCTTGCTTTGCAAACTGGCGAGCTTCATCTGCTGCCTGCTTCCGAGCAGCTTTATCTGCAACTTCTTGGGCTTTCTGTTGTTCTCGCAACTGTTGCTGTTGGTACTGTGCCTGTTGTTGTGCCTGATACTCTTCATCGTCTTGGGCTCTTTGTTGTTCTTGCCACTGTTGCTGCTGCTGGAAGGCCCGCTGCTGTGCCTCGGCCTTTTCGGCTTCCTGATCAGCCCAGTCCGCATCTTCCCTGGCGGCGAGTTCATCTTCCGCATGCTTCTGCTGCGCTCGTTGCATCTGAAGTGCTTGTTGACGCTGTGCATATTCGAACTTTCGCTGGGCAGTCTCGCTGGCCGCCGCTTCTGCGGCTTCTTGCTGTGCTGCGAGCTCATCTTCTTCCTCTTCCTCTTCCTGCGCTTGCTGCTGTGCTAGCTGTCTCTGTTGCATGGCAGCTTGCATATTCTCTTGGCGCTTCCTGTCAATTTCTTGTCTTTGGGCTTGGATCTGTTGTCGCTGCGCTTGATAATGCGCTGCTTCCGCCGCGGCTTCGGCCGCTTCCTGTTCTTGCGCCATTCGCTCGTCTGAAGCCTTCTTTGCCAGTGCAGCTCTGATCTGCTCTTGGCGTTGCCGCTCCATTACCTGATCCTGAGAAGGCATCTGCATTTGGCGTTCTGCTGACTCGTATGATTGTCTTTGAACAATTGTTCCCCGCGCTAGATCGTCATAGTCGTCGGTGCCTTCTTCCTCCCCTTCTGCTTCTTCCATATATTCTTCATATTCGTCTTCCGCTTCTTCCTCTTGTATCGAATGCTGATAGGGCTGCTGCCATAACGGCAGGCTTGTTCGGGAGGTTTGCGCAGTTTGCGGAGGAGACGGAGCAACATCTTGGAAGTGCTGTTGTTGAAGAGAGATATCTTGGCGCCGATCTGGTTGTCTCAATTCAGAAGGCGTATACGGATGCACTGGAGCTCTTAGACTAGAAGTTTGGCGTTGCTGCGGAGGCATTGCCTGGGGATCGTGGCCATTCGGTCCTGGCCTCAGTGCTTCTGGAACCACGGAAGCTTGTTGAGGGTAGCCAACAGGCGGTACTTGGACATTGCTAGCTGACTTATGATGTGGCAACCCGCCGTCTTCATGTTCGCTGTCGCTCTCAGATGTCTCATCGTCTGAAGCTCGTTCATAGTCACTGCCGTCAACGTCGCTGTCTTCCAAGTGCTCATCTTCGTCGTCCCCTGTACCTTCAATCTTGCTATCAAACTCCTCTTCCACGTCACTATCGTCTTCTACTTTGTCTCTAGTATCTTCATCGCTGACTTCGCTAGGATACGACTCATCGGTGTCGTAGTCATCAGTGGGAAGTCCTTGATTGCGTGGATCAATAGCGACATGAACAGCGATGACTGGTTGTGCGACCGCCATGATATATGATTTCGTTGGTATGTAACTCGATTAATTGAACTAAGAAGTAGGTAAAATCAGGCCTGCCTGTATGATGTGAGAAGTTGGTGTCTATTTGGGGTAAATATAGTCAAAAGAATGGCCTTAGAACCTTGGCTACGCCTAGGACTTTATACATGGCATAGGAGATATTCCAAAACCAGATTGTGAAGCTTTCGTTGAATGTGCGGCATTGATGTCGAACTCGAGTGCGTGAAGAGGCTCAGACCATCACCAGATCAGCACCTGGAAGCCTGTGTTCGTCATACCCTCGTGTATAATCTTGAAGTCTGAGAACTGTGACTGACCTGTTCTTCTGAATTCTTTTCAAGAGCACTTCAATATCTATATTCTAACTGAATTCCTATTCGAGCAACAAGCATAATGACCCCACGATCAAACTTTCAAGTAAAAAGCATCGCGCGTGCTCGTTGTGATATAGCAGTTCTTCAAAAGTTAGAGAGTGAAGTTTAGCCTTCCAGTGAATTGTTTATTACAAGCACGCTGACCATAAATTTAGCTCTCTGGGAGTGTGCAGACATAACCAGACTTAACCACTGCGCTTACACCCATCGCCTAGGATTAAACCAAACAGCCGGGAACTGCACAGAAGCTCTACCGAATTCGAAATTCCCATCTTTACCGCCAGATAAGCTTCGCAGAAGCCACCTTATCACCAAACCAACAAACGTCCACCTACTATCTCACCACACCTCGCCGCGGCCGACCATGTGCATCGGCGTCAACAGCGAAGTCTGCCCCGAGTGCGGCAACAACGGCAAAGCCCACGACCCCTACTTCCAAGGCGGTACTAAATGGATCCGATGTCCAGCATTCATAAACTCAATGACAGGAAAGGAACCCTCAGGGCCTAAATGCGAATCCATCATGCGCGATCAGATTGGAAAGAAAGGGGACTGTGCAGTCTGTAAATCACGCAAGACATTTGAACAGAGGAAGGCAGAAGGGAAAATGACGCCGAACGAACTGAGACTGGAAAGAATGAGGCTGGCGAAGGAGAGATTTGACAAGGATGTGAAGACCAAGAGAAAGGAGTTGTGGGGAGATCAATAGGGCGGATTTGATGACGGAAATGCTGATGCTGCTTGAATTGAGGAGGGGCTGCATGTATGTTGTGATATTGCGATGTCATTTAGTAGTTCTTCAAGCTTGAAGTGTGAATTTCAGCTTACCTGTAAGATATAAATCGCTCCGAGTCCTCTAAGTATCTACTTCCTCATATATACAGAATTACCAATCAAGAAAACACTACACTTAACACCTCGACTAAACACGTCGATTTGATATCCACCACGCACTCAGCCACCTCACTTCCAACCAGCTCAGCACCCCTTCTGTACCCTAATCAGCATCACCAGAGCCACGTTTCCATCAGACCAACGAACCAAAAGATACTCCCGCGGCAATCCAAACATGTGTACCGGTGTTCGTCCCCAAACATGTCCAAAATGCCACAAAAAAGGCCCCACACGCAAGCCCTACACCCAGATACTGCCAAACATAGTTCTGTGCGCAGCGTCTCGGGCACGAGCATTGGATACAGGCCGCGCCGCCACCCAATGTAAAAATCCACTGTTGACGGACGCTTTCAAACTGCTGCACGACGATTGTGAAGAGTGTAAATTTTTATTCAACCGAAAGGCCGAATCTGTGCGAATGAAAGCGCAGTTGAAGAAGGCGCTGGAAGAATCTGAGGAAGAGAGGAGGAAGGAGGCCGCAATGGAGAAGAAGATCAAGGAGAAAGAGCGAGAGGAAAAGCGAAAAGCTGACGAGCAGAAAGCTGAAAGGCTTAAGCTTGCGAAGGAAAGACTAAAGCTGGAGAAAAGCAAATGGAAGGGTACTGATCCTGCTAAGTTGAGTACATCGTTCTTTCCATCGACTACACCGTTCCTTCCAACGCAGGAAGCTCAAGATAGAGCTAAGGCGGCTGCTGAGAAGATTCCGAAAAAGACGAGGGGAGCTGTGGCGAAGACTCCGAAGAAGACTAAGAAAGTCACCACCAAGGCTGATGAGGCGATGTATATGAGTGCAGTCAATCAACATCGGAAATAGGCTGCTGAGGCTAGTGCTAAGGATAGGAATGCAGGATAGGAGGCTTGTGATAGGTAGATGCGGATATTTACATAGGGATGCGTCGGATTACTGCGCATGTATGTTACTTCAAAGTTGGAAAACGGGGTTAGCGATAAATGAGAACTACTAGTAACACTTTCCATCCGACTTTATGAGTAACAATTATAAACCCATTACCCATCAATTTCCCACGCGCCTGAAACAAAAGTGTCCCCTGCAACCGACCACGGATCTACCTCCACACCCGCATTCCGCTCGAACCGTCCCCTCTGTTTCTCTTCCATCGTTGTGACGGTGAACAACAACCACGAGGGCCGCGCACTGAACCCGGAGGCGCAACCCATCTAGACCTCTTCTGCACCGACCACGGATCTACATCCACACCCACACCCATAATCCGCTCGAACCGTCTCCTCTCCTCTATATACACCTCGTTCTTCCAACTTGTCTCCCAAGCCTTGCGCAAATATGCTCTCGTTTCTTTGATGAATTGCACCCGGGTCTGACGTCTTGGGAATTTTTTCGCATTCCCATCCGCATCCGCATTCTCCAGGACGATGCGTCCAGCCGACGCGAGTAGGTAGTATGACTTCTGGCACGGAAAACAGCAGGGTCGGTATGTGAAGGTGGGAAACCAGTTAACTCCAGGTTCTCTGCCGGGTTTGTGGAATTCGCCTTGCACAATGTATTGGAGGACGTGGAATACATCTGCGTAGATGGTAGACAGCTCCTCAAATAGCTGCTCCGAACTTCTTCGACGGGCATTTTCGGAAGAAGAGAGCTGATTGAGCTGAGTGAGTAGGCAGCGGGCGATGGTGATGTGGAAGTGATAGGAATGTTCTTTTACTTCGTCCCAAACGGCGCGAATATATGGAGGAAGACGTCGTTCATCGAAACGCGTCTGGAGATTGGACAGACGGTCAATTACGCTGATACCTTTTGTGCAGGCGGCTACGCAAGCCAAGTCATTCTTGGCATGCTCAGCGTCATCAGCGCGTTCTCTGTGTATCGAAAGCTCGGTAAGGAGAACATGAGCATCGGGCCAGTATGGTTGTTTGACGATTTGCATCGTGTCTTGTAGAAGATCCTCATGGGTGCAGCCTTCAATCGTGATACGGGCGCAGCCACGGATGCCATCTCGTATGGGTTGTAATAGCTGTTCTTGTGTACGCCGTGAAGGAACCTCGCAATTTCCTTCCTCATCAGTGTTCGGACCTGCGTTCAGTGTGACGCGTAACCTCACCCCGCTATCTGGTACTTTCGTGTGGCCATGGTGCATCCTTTCAATCTCCAATCTCTTGCAGAATTTGCTCAAGTCCGACAACAGCATCACTATCCTGGTTGTCAAGGAGCGAGAGGAGCGAGAGGATTGAAGAAACCGACCGAGCTGAAAGACGAGGTGCATCTCACAATGCGGGAAGACCTTTGGCTCTTCTTCGCTCAAACTGGGGTGCGGCTCAGGTATGCAGCCACCAGTGTGGCTTATGGAAAAGATGTGGATCGGTTGGCTGGGCCCGTGGAACCAGTCTTGTATATTGGCATTCTGAACCTCGACGCACACGAAAATGTCACTGTTTGACAGGAAAGGCTTTGCTTCATCATAAATCTGCTTGTTTGCGAGGAGTATATTAATGCCAAGATGTCGCCGCTTTACTATGGGTGCCCCCGCATGCAGGTTTGAGTATTCGTGGATAGTGTAGGGAGTTGTTGGACAGCTATCGAAGCCTAGCGCAAATTCGTAGACATTGTCTCGTAGCTCGCGTGGTAGACCAAGAAGGCGGAAAGGCTGATTGGTGAGGTGAGTGTTCATGATGCTTGGCATGGATTGTGGTGTAGGAAGGTAGGAGCGTTCAAGGCGCTGAGGTTTACTTGTACACGACTGGCAGTGGCGGCTCGCTTCCACCGCATGTGTCTAGCGCATCGAGACAGAGTCATTCCACTTAGCTCAGACTGCTGCCTGGGCTTACGCAATCACCAACAACGATAAGGCGTGAAAGTCGTAAAGTATTATAGTATTGACAAGGGCGTTGCGCAAACTCGTGGCATTCGCCTCTCGGACCGAATCCAGATAATACGCCAATAGGATAACCGCACTGAAGCGCTACAATACATGCCTAGGCAAGCAAGTTTATAACCGTCCCATCCTGATACCCCTCAACGCCAGAATGTCCGCTCGCCGGCATGACCATCAGTGTGCGTCGCAAAGTCCAGATCCATCGTTGGCCGAACCAACGGCTTGTGTCAATCGGTGACAATTCTTACTCAACGCCCTCGACTTTCCTCAGAAATTCCCTGACACGGCCAACCTCCACACCCTCGCCTTCTTCGCTGTCCAGAGCCGCCACCAGGCCTTCGAGACACTCTTCAATCCTGTTCTCTTCTACCTTTGTGCATAGACTGACGACCTTGCGGTACATCATCTCAAGTTGCCCGTCCTTCTCTTTCAGCATCTTACTCCGTTTGAGTAGTGCACCGTTCGCGTTCGTGTAGGTGTGTAGTCGTTGTTGGAGGACGGAGGCGGCGGGGAGTTGCTGGACTGCATAGGCCTGATATTGTGGCTGATGCGATACCTGTTTGAGCGTTGCGGGATCCAGTGGAATGGTTGTCGACAGATAGGGGGCTCCATCTGATGCGCGGCAATCCAGATGGTCGCCTGCTTGCCGGAGCTCGTAAGGCAAGTCGTCTTCCTTGATGAGCATGCCAGCACCTTCCGCATCGGCGTATCCTATCCTCTTCTTCTCGTGCAAATCGATGTCCCCTGCATTGACAGAAAGCATATGCCGTTGTGGCTCAAGCCAACGCTTCAGATTCGATATCCGCTTAGCGCGATCTTGTCGTAAACGTAACCGAGCACGTAGTGACTCTAGCCTTTGTTGCTCCTGCTTCTGTTGAGTAGATAGTTGGGTGATCAGCTCATTTGTTTGATCTATGGTGTCTTGTTTCAGACGCGCTTCTTGCGTGAACTGCATTGAAGCAGACTGGAGGATACCGTTCATCACTGTGATCGTATTAGCGGGATTCTCGTAATAGATACGAATTCAAACTTACAGGGTTGTATCTCTCGGCTGGTCTCTTCGACCTTGCTCAAGGGCGCCTTGCCCTTGCTGGGGCTGTTTGCGGCGATTATGACTTCGCCGTCGCCGAGATCGCTGCCAACACCAAAGTCGATCGGTCTCGTGCCTTTGTGATTGGGTATGGTCGGATCCGCCTGAACTTCCATGAGCTGAGAGATAATGTTGCGATTGCCTATCCTTGCTGCTAGGTTGAGTGCTGTATTGCCGGCTTTGTCGCGTGCGTTGACCATCTCTTGCATAAACCTCATCAATCCTATTGGTTTCGGGTAGTTGCTGGTGTCGTGGAAAGAAGGCACCTGGTTGGCGCCAATGTTGCTGCGTACGAGATACTCAAGAAGTGCCTCGAGGTAGTACTTGCTGGAGGCCGCACGCCCTTTTATGGCACAGGTCACCGCGATGTGATGCAGTATCGTCCGTCCCTGGGAGTCGCGGAGTTCGATAAGTGGCGCCAGGATCTCGAGCGTTTCTGGGAAGCAGCTGTGGTCCAGGCTGTTGTTGACGGAGACTGCACTCATTAGTGGTGTTTGACCTGAGGCATTTCCTCTGAACATGTTCGCTCCTTTGGAAACCAATAGCCTCATCAACGAAACTCGGGCCAGTGTCGCGGCCCAATGTAGAGCTGTATTTGAGGTGTTGTCAATTGGCATGTCTAGATCTGCGCCAGAGAGGTGAAGGATGGCTGGATGGTTCGTGAAGTCTGTCCTAGTCTGATCCGCGAATAGATCCGTAAGCATGGCTTGCTTCTCTTCGTTGTGCTTAGTGTCGGGGTGCGGTAGAGGTGGCAGGGCCGAGGGAACCTCGCCATCGGGAAGTGCAATGCGCTGTCCTGTCTGGTGTTGGTAGAAGCTCTCGCTTGGTTCTGTCGGCGAGCCAAGATCGCGCATAGACATGTCTGCGCCGTTGGGTTGTGAGTAGGATTCGTCTTGGGATGTTCGCATGCGCTTCCTTGGTGGCTCTTGCGGGTCTTCAAGGCCTGTGCCATATGCTGAGTCGGTGTGTCCGTTCTGCCCGCTGAAACTACGCTCTGATGCTACGCTCTGTTGGCTGCTGGTGCGGAACGATTCTTGGCTGGCGAGGGGTCCTTGTGACGGCCGCGCCATGCTTCTCCGGCCCTGCGAGGAGGAAGCGGGTCGCGGTGCGGGTGAGTTGAGTCGCGCGACCTTGTTCATGGCGGCAAGTGCGCTGGTGGCTGTCGAGGAGATGTTGCTGAAAAAGGTACCGCCGACACTCTGGCTAGTAGTGCGGCCGTCCATGCTCTGGGTGTAGAAGCGCTTCCTGTTTGCTGCCATGGCCTGCTCTTTGGTGGGCGTCTCGATGCCCTGACCCTGTCCCTGATTGCCATCGACGCTGACATCGTAGTCCAGCAGCGGTCGCAAGACATCCTCGACACCGTACTGGCGACAAAACTCTCGTCCGCGGCGGTAGCAGATCCATGTACCCTGGTACTTGCCGTAGCCGCCCTGGACCTTTTCGTGTTCGCCGTTCAGTATTTCCTTCTCGAGGACCTTGGTGCGCTTTCCTTTGTCAACGCCAGCCACCTTGAGGATCTGGGTGGCATTGAGCCAGCCGTCAGAGCGTCGGCGCATAACAGCGACCCGATTGACTTCCATTTCGTAGACAGAGACGCCCGAGTAAACAGCCTAGATTGTCAGCGATCCCGTGCGACTGCGCAAGTGCGGTGGTGGTGGTGCATACGGTGTATATCTGGGGCTTCTCCATGGCGTGCTGCTGGTAGCCGTTCATGTCGGAAAAGGACCGGTTGAAGCCAGCGGGCGCAGCCATGAGTCCCTGGCTGTGGGGAGAGTTGGCGTACATGGCCGACTGGGGCGGCGAACCTGCGGGAAAGGATAGCGACGTGCGCGCGACTTGCATTATGTCAGCGCAGTGCTGGCGGGCGTGGTGATGGTGACTGTACGGGTCAAACGATCATGGGGGCAGGCGCGGACAGAGGCTGGGCGCAGCGTGGGCAGGTGCAGTCGGGGTGCGCAGCCGTGGGCCGTAAGCGGAAGCCTCGGTGAAGGGTGCGATGGGCGATAGGCGATATGCGCCGTATCAGGACTCGATGTCGATATGCGGGTGGGCGGGGGGTGAATGTGCCGTCGCTCGTGGAGACTCTAGAGGAGTGGAGATTCCAGAGGTCGCGTCTACGCGTCGCGGCCAATCAGCCGCCGCCCGAGTTTCCATGCCCAGAGCACGGCCACGACCCGTCTGCTACCTTCCGGCTCGTCTCCCGCATGCCTACGCCATTCCAGCAGAGCGCGTCACGTCTGCGGCCAGTCCATCTGCTGCGTGCCCTGCTGCGTGAGGCTTCGTACCTGCCCGATGTGACAGCCCGCACCTACTTCCGCCGCTACATCGTCAGCCGATTCAAGGCGTATCAGCCCAAGCAAAATGCGACGGCTTCCTTCGACGTCCAGGCCGTCGAGAAGTACAGGCACAGGAGCTTCAAGAGGCGGCAGATAGCCATCATCAATGAGCGCACACGACCAATGCTCCGGAAAGGGCAGAAGGGCCTGAACTTCCTGCGCCGGGCCAACCTGGGCGAGATACCATGTCTGCAGAAGGTCCTGTTCTTCGCCTATGGGCGCATGGGAAGGAGGAAGTACATCTTGCTGGAGAGGTTGCTGACGCCAGACCACATCATGGACGGGGGCGCACTCGCAACGCCCGTCGACCCAGGGCAGGCACCGCTGCAGAAGCTTTATTACAGCAATAAGCGCTATCTGCAATATTTCGATGCGCCCAAAGCCGCCTCCAAGACCGAGTATACCATCAACGTCTCTAGCCGCTACTCCCGATTGCGCGCCGTCCTCAAGTCGCAGTACCAGAAGGGTATCTCCATACACCGAGGGATCAAGCGTCCAGCCATGAAGACGCCTATCAACAATGCCTGGGAGCGACCTATGCCGATCAAGCGCGCGGTCAACAACGTCCGACGCTGGTATGCCGAGACTATGACGAGAATACTTCCTCCACTACCGACCGAAGAGTGGGACAACATAAATGCCATGGTTGTTGGGGACCGAAAGATCGATTTGGTTAGACGCAGAGGCCGCGCTTCAGTATTGAGTGCTGAGCCAGTCATAGAAGACGACTTCTTCGCCCACACAGTAGAAGCAGGCATTGCCTTAGACAAGCCCAGCAGGGCAGACATGCCTGCAGGCGTGCAGCGACCGCATACCATCAACCCTAGGTTCATGAAGCGCATGTATACAAAGCTCCTCACGCTCTGCTGCAAGGTCGACTACGACGACGAGCAGAAGCGATGGAAAGCAACCTGGGGCGAACCTATGAAGTACATCAAACCCAGCCTCTACAACGTCCCTACCGATGAAACGCTCTTTGCGGGTGTTGATGCTACAGGCAAGATCCCGAAGACGCCCAAGAAGCATCTGCTGGAGAAATCACAGCATGTCCAGCCACGGAATGCCGAGGGCGAATACATGCGTTTTCCCTTCTTTGCCGAACGGCTTCCAGAGGAGCACCCAATACGCAGGGAATTGGATGAATGGAAGAGGAAACGTGCTGCCGCGAGAGGACAAAAACGGGAAGTGTCGTAGCCCTTGAGGCGGGGCACTAAGTACATACATACCCCACAAACTTGGAACGCGGTTAGTAGGGCGCGCCTTACATGTACATAAAGTAGGCAGCACCCCGCAACCTACCTTGACCACAGTGCATTGAGCAAAGTTTTGACAAGCACAATGGCATCTTTAAGCGCAACAATTCGCCACGCGACCCGTGAAGGTAGAGTATCCCCAGCCTACAGTAAAAGCCTACTAACAGCCCGTGCAGATGTTCCTACCATCCTAGCCCTTATCAAAGAGCTTGCGCTCTACGAAAACGCCAGTGACAAGGTTGACTCAACTGAAGAAATCCTCACGCGCACCCTCGCACACTACGATCCCTCCACATCGACCTTCTCCGAAGGCTTCGCCCGTACACTCCTCCTCAGCGACCCTGACGGCACGGTAGCAGGCATGGCTCTGTACTTCTACAACTATAGCACATGGACAGGCGTGCCCGGCATCTACTTGGAAGACCTGTTCGTCAAGGAGAGCTACAGGAAGAAGGGCTATGGCAAGAGACTTCTTAAGGAGCTCGCTGGAGAGGTGCTCAAGGTCGGAGGCAGGAGGCTCGAATGGAGCTGCCTGGACTGGAATGAGCCCAGTCTGAAGTTCTACGAGAGCGAGATCATAGGGGCGCAGAGGAAGACGGCATGGGTAGGCTTGCGTGTGGATGGCGACGCATTGGAGAAGCTTGCAAAATCGTAAGGGCAAAGAGTCGGAATTCATCGCATGCTCTCTGAAACATGACTCTGATTGTTGTTTGCTCTTGGTTGCCCTGTACTGCATGAAGGAGCGTTCACGTGAACACGCGCTCCAGGTCCGTGCGCTACAATCGTCACCTCTGTCTTACTCCAGTGGCCGTGCCCGCGCTCTTGCCTTGTCCGATCTGAATAATCCACCTCTGCAGTCTTCTCCTACCTGTAAATTGCAACACCATCATGGCACGCCCACCATACATGGTTGAATCATACGAGACAGTGAAGTGGTGGGAGACACTATGCAGGTAAGTTATCAAGAGTGAGATGCAATTGGTGAATGATACTAATTCCCTCCAGGTTGTTGCGACTTGAACGGAAGAAGGACACGCTCGACGATTACCAACAACTTGTCGGTCGCCATGACGGCCTCCAAGATCTCATGCACGTCATCGCAGAAGCCGACGGTTCTCCAGCGCCCACCATGGACTTCATCAAGTCGAACTTGGGCCTAGCGCGAGACTTTGTCGAGGAGTTTGGGAAAGCTACCGAGCTGTACAACATCGCAGTGTGTCGCGTTATCGGACCTGCCATGTACACGACACTGCCACGTGAAATCCGCGACATGGTCTACGAGTACCTGACCCCACACCAACTCGATATCACTCTCCGGCCTTGCTATCCTTGCGCAGAATCAGATCTACTGCACGTAGTCGACTACGCAAATCGCGGGTATCTCGATTACGATCTATACTTTGCGCCACAACCTCGCTCACAGGACGACTGGCTTTGCCCTGAACATTATTGGCGAGACAACGTGATCAGTCCCGGAGTAGCTCACGAGCTTATGGAAGCCTGGTATCGAAATAGCACCTTCAACATGTGGGCAGACTGGATCTGCGAAGGATGGCCGGCCGAATGGCTGAACTCGTTGCTCAACAACGATCGTTTTGGGGCCAGGCTGCGACCTCGTGAGATGATCACGAAGTTCGCCTTCGAAGTTCAATTCAGCTATGGATCAGCAGAAATAGACTCACATTGGCAAAAGAGCCTATTGGAAGCTCTCGACAGCTTGTTTTCACTCAAGGAAGCGACGCAGATAGATATCAGCGTGAGATGTGGGTCCCGGGAAGATCCGATGGCAGCGCTAAGAGCATTCCTTGTTCTCATACGTCCTGCCTTTCTACGTCTACGAAAGGTGGGCTATCGGTGCACGATCAAAACCGTCAGACGAAAGCCCAACCCTTTTAGTAGAGTTATTGGCGAATGGGTGCAAGAGCTCGAGACGGAGGTTAAGGGAACTGACAACGCGGGTCTGATCGGTGTCTAGGATGGTGAGCAGTGCGCTGGGATGAGCACAATTTGAGGTGCATGCTCAGTAGCTTCTCGATGTATCAGCTTTTCAGGGTCATCATGTTCCGCGAGAATCTACGACCACGGAGTGAGTGCACACTGGTTAGAGGCTGGGATAGTGCACTATTTGGACATCACATCCAGGGTAGCAGCAAGACTTTGCTCTATATGGGGATTTTACGATGGCGACAAAACCATTATCTAGCACAAATTCACCAATATCCAAGAGGTTACGCTTTCCATCTCTCTCCTTGCTCTACTACGCTAGGCTACCTAATCTAACAGGATTAGCCCAGCTTACGTCTACCTCTGAGCCCCCATCGTCAGCGATCATCGACGGCAAACTCACTCATCAAAAAAACATCGACTGTCTAACTTTCTGCCTTCGGATTTCGGATTCCATCGCTAGCCGGCCCGAGATGAATGGAGTTATCGGGGGGCTCGGAAGTCTTGGGCCGTAGAAGGACCGACCCGTCAGTATCGATCAAGATGAGTACGCGTGGATCATGACGGCAACTCAAACGATGAACAGTGTGCGAATGTAGTTTCGCAAGACGGAATCTGGTGGGCTGTGCATACACAGCACATCTCTCCAAGTAGGAAGATGCGGGAGTGGATGAAGTAAAAGTGCGCGCTAATTTCAACATGACGGACACATCCACTGTAGGAAGGATCTTCATTCTACGACCATATTCACGAGATACCATAGCAAAAGTAGCGGCCACTACCCATTCATAACAACAAGTTACAAGGTAGGGGGTATCTTTACCTAGAGTGTTCGCCATAATACCCAATCTACGAGTTTCCTCGTGGTAGCCAGCCGGACTTTGCACCGCACCATCGCACGACATGCGGTTGATTAGTTTAAGACTTTCCCATTCGAGCCGATGACAAAGAAAGAGGCGGCTTAGAGGGCATGTCAGGTTCCACAAAATTCAGCCACGAGCTGAAAACTCCAAAAACCACAAGGATTGGGGTCACACACTCCGCTTCGGAAACATCACCGGTCCGAAGCCGATCAATTGTAGATTAACGGGGAACTTACTTACCTTTCTTAGGCATAGCAAGTCGAATGGAACATAGAAGCCTCACTACTGAATCGAGTCAGCTATGCTGACCACTTACTTGATTGCGCTGTCCTTGCGAATAACCTATTTCGGACAGGTAGGACCTTGTGTGCTAGCAAGGTAACACACGGCTGAGCATGTACTGACAGACAGAAGGTAACGGCCCTTCTGGTCGGATTCGGACGCTGACACACTTCCACGGCTGGGATTCAGGCCTCATGGATAGGTTCAAGAATACCTGCACGCGTAGACATGGGGTAGTCAGTATATATGAGGAAGCTGCTCATCGATGTTAAGACACCACCAACGAACATCTCAGCTTCCAAATCTCCACCACAATCGTTACCGCCAGCATGCATTCTCAGTTCATTTCTCCCCGGATCGGGAAGAGTGCCATGCTCCTCCTGCTCTCCTCCTACCTTTCGAGCTACGCATTTGCGACTGCAGTCCCCGAATCCGTCGACGTTGCCGTGATAGGCGCAGGACTTTCCGGTTTGACCGCAGCGCGAGACCTTCTCCACGGCGGCAAATCCGTTATCGTACTCGAGGCCAGAGACCGCGTCGGCGGCAAAGTCTATAACCACCCACTGAAGAATGGGGGCGTCACGGAAGTGGGCGCCGAGTTCGTCGGCCCAACTCAAGACAAAGTACTGGAGATGATTTCCGACTTGGGACTCCAGACATTCGACACGTACAGCGAAGGGAAATCCATCTTGTGGAGGAACGGCACTCGGACGGCTTACACTCCTGATCCGGCACTTGGTGGTTCACCGCCAGTGGACATGGCGTCTCTTCCTCTGGTTGCCAGTGCGCAGAAGCAATTGGATGACTGGGCAGCTGAAGTCAACACGAGTGCACCCTGGACGCATCCGAAGGCCAAGGATCTTGACAGCATGACATTCCAGCAGTACATCGATCAGGCAGCACCCCACGCGGACGCCGCCCTTGTCTTGACCACAGCCAGCAAGGCCATCTGGGCTGCGGAGCCACGAGAACTCTCAGTCCTATACGTCGTCGCATACATCGCAGCAGGCGGAAACGAGACAAACGTGGGAACACTTGCTCGACTGATTGGCATCCAAGGCGGAGCTCAAGAGAAGCGAGTCGTAGGTGGAACAGGACTCATCCCAGAGAGACTCGCCGAGAAGGTCGGACACGAACACATCGTTATGAACGCCGCCGTATCAACCGTCACCAAGACATCCAACGGCTACAAAGTAGTCTCCCGAGCAGGCACCGTCCACGCAAAGCAAGTCGTCCTCGCCATGGCGCCTCCCCTCCTCCGTCAAATCACTTTCTCACCCGCCCTCCCCACCGCCCGCCAACAGCTCAACCAAGCCATGAAGATGCCATCCATCGGCAAAGGCATCCCCATCTACCCCACCCCCTTCTGGCGCAAAACCGAAGGCCTAAACGCCCAAGTCATCTCCGACAACGGTTCCACACGTGTAACCTTCGACTCCACACCCGAAGACAGCAAATTCGGCGCCCTCCTCGGCTTCCTCCTCGGCGACGAAATGCGCGCGCTCGACGCCCTCACCCCAGCCCAGTGCGAAGAGAAGATCCTGTCAGACTACGTGCGGTATTTCGGCGAGGAAGCAAAGACCAACACGGAGTTTGTGTTGCAGCGCTGGGATTTGGAGGAGTGGTCCAGAGGAGGACCTGTGGCGGTTGCTCCGCCGAATGTGCTCACAAAGTATGGTCAGGCGCTGACGATGAGGGCCGAGGGGTTGCATTTTGCGGGCACGGAGACGAGTCCGTATTGGACTGGGTATATGGACGGAGCTATCCGGAGTGGAGAGCGTGTTGCTAAGGAGATTATGGGAATGGGGTACTGAGACTTGCGAGGATTGGGGTAGTAGTCATGGTGGTGGTAGTGGTAGTACATCTTGATCTTGCTGTTCGAATTTGTAATTAGAACCGCTACTTCTGTCTCCAGATCATCTCTAGTAAAGCAAATGGGATACTCTTTCCAGCAAGACGGTATCTTGTCATATTTCGGGTCGCCGGAAAGCAAGAGTTCTAGGTTCTTGGTTCCCAGCGCCATATCCGGGGAAGGGTGTTCGTGATCGACAGGCCCGCGCGGAATATACTTTCAGTAGCTGGGGTTGCTAACCTGCGAATTGCTTACCTTGACGCCAGATCGACATGTCACGGTGAGCCTCGGCTCCACCGTACACCATGAGGTTTGTGTATAACAGGAAGCTGTAGGATGCGGTATTTGCTTTTTTATCATTTCAGCATCATTCGGACTCGTGTTTCGCTCTTACCATCTCATACCCGCTTCAGATCATTGATTCAATCGCAAGATACTCACCGACATCATGCACTTCTCACTTCCCCTCCTTCTCCTCCCCGCCATTGCGTTCTGCGCGCCTGTTGCGGAAATCTTGCCTACGGCGCAGGATGTGATTCAGTCGGTGGTCAACATCCACAGCGCTGTTCTCGAACTTGATCAGAAAGTGCAAACTTTTCAGGGTGGTTCTTTCGAGACCGCCTTTGTAGAAGGCAAAGAAGTGCTCGCGGGCGTAGCGAAGATCCACGAAGTAAACCGCGAAGGGTTCCGACGAGCAACCCTGGCTCTACCGCCATTCTCCATCAAGGATACTACCGATCTGATCAACACCGTCGTAGCAACTGGTAGGTCATCATCACGGCCCTTCCTGCACAGACAGAATGCTAACACTCACCGTGAGCAGTCAACGTCAGCATCCCGAACGCGACCAAGCACCTCCAAGAGAAAGAACCCGTGTTCAAGGCGAACGGCTTCTCAGCCGTCGTTATCGCCAGTCTGGCGCTGTTGGAATTCGACCACGACACGTTCAGCGCGGCAGCAGCGAAGAACTTCAACCTTGCTACTCCGAAGCCGAAGTTGGACGAGGGCATCGCGGCGGCAGCGAACATCCACAAGGTTATCCAGGATACTATTGTGTTCTACACTGTAAACGCGGTCGTGTAGAAGGGAGGATTGTATCTCAGGTGGTGTACAGCGGTGTAATGTCCGTTCATGATAGGTGCCACGCATGTGCGCTCCGTAGGAAGTCGCGTCCGTATCAATACAAACACGTGCCCGATGTATCCGCCTGCGTCTGCACCTGCACCTGCACATGCACATGCACATGCACATGCGGAAAAAAGTAAACATGCCACCAATAACGTATTAGAGTGACCTTAATATATTAATATAATTCTAGTTTTATTTACTAAGGCGCTAGTCTAGAAGTAGATTTTTTCTTCTATAACGCTACCTACCTATATAAATAGTAAATATTATAAAGCTATAAAATTAACTTATAATACTTTTTTTCTACTTCTACTTTTACTAAAATTACTTACTATAGTAATTAATTAATATATTTACTAATACTATTTACTACTTAAGTTCTTTTACTTATTTAAAGAAAATTTTCTTAATAAGCGTAAGCTATAGCTACGCTAAAAATAGCTTTTAAAGTAGTATCTTTAGCCTTATAAGCTTATTAGTATAGAACTTAAAAAAGCTAAAAACTAAAAAAGATATTAGTAACTTTATACTATTACTTAAGTAAATTATATACTATTATTAAGCTACTTAAATATAAACTAAGCTACTTTTACTTTAAGCTTATAAAGTATTTACTAGCTTTTTTATATATATATAGCTACTACTAATAGCTTCTTAGTAAATAAAGCTTTATAGTAAATTATATTAAGTTTAAAATTTAGAATAAAAACTAAGAAAGTAAAATAAGTTACTTAGTTATTAGTAAAAATAAAAAAATAGTATTTAAAAAAATTTTAGAAGTTTAAAGCGTTTATAATTATAATAAAGAAATAAAAATAGTAGTAAATACACTTTTATAAATATATTATTAAGCTTTAACTCTAGTTTTATAGTATAAGCTATCTCTACTTTATAAGCTATTATAATAACTTATTATATATTTATTATAAAGTTATTTTTAGCTACTATAAGTATATATAAAAATAACTACTTTAGATAAATAGCCTAGTAAACTACTATTACTAAATATCTTCTTCTCTAATATATATAACTAAAGTACGCAGAAAGACTTCTTAGGCTTAAGCGCAAAAGACAGAGAAGACCACGTATTAGAGTGATCGCCCACTAACCTTGTTTCTCTCCACAGTCTAGATGCCGCTAGCTCTCCCGTAGCGCTCCATGCCATCATCCATTGTCAGCCTCAGCCCCAACTTTTCGGCCTCTGTGATCTCCAGACTTCCCTGCTGCACATCACCACTCTTGCTAAATTAACAACACATCCACGTTACACTCGCCCCACGACAACCCCCCCAGCGAAATTCCTCACAATGGGTATCTGCGGCAGCAAAGAGAAAGCGGGCGAGTCAACCGAAATGGCGCGGCCCTCACAGTCACAAAACGCAGCCTCGATTGCGCAAACCCAGCAAAACATCCCCGTCGCCAATGAAGGCCCGACCGTAAAACCGCGCCGCTCCCCCGACAACCCCATTGTCTACTTTGACATTGCAATCGGCGGCAAGCCAGCCGGCCGCGTGCAAATGGAATTGTTCCTCGACGTTGTCCCTGCGACATCAGAGAACTTCCGCCAGTTCTGCACAGGCGAGGCGAAGCGCGGCGGCGGGTACAAGGGCAGTACTTTCCACCGCGTTATTCCCAACTTCATGATACAGGGAGGCGATTTCATGAACGGCGATGGTACGGGGAGTGCGAGTATCTTTGGGGGCGACTCGTTTGATGATGAGAATTTTGAGTTGAGGCATACGCATCCTGGGCTGTTGAGTATGGCGAACTCTGGGTACGTTGACCTTTGTGTGGGGTAATAGGTTGACTTTACTGATATTCCCACAGTCCTAACACCAACGGTTCTCAGTTCTTCATTCTGACTGCTGCGACGCCGCATCTTGATCGCAAGCACGTCGTATTCGGGGAGGTGCTAGATGGTATGGATGTCATAAGGAAGATCGAGGCGACGAGGACTGGACCGGGTGATAAGCCATTGAGCGATGTCGTGATCGCTGGATCAGGGCAGTTGTCAGGCGCAAAGCCATTGGCCTAGGAGGTGATGAGTGAGTGGAGGTAATAAAAGCAGGTCGATTCGCGGTACATAGGTAGGTCATGGAACCGTAATGATAATGTAATACATCTTTGCAACACACTGCAACTTCGATTCACTCAGCTCTCTACAGTGCCTCATAATGTTGTTGTTCTTCGTTCTTATACTAATGTAGACTGCAGCGCACCTGTTGAGTTTCTTCTTCGTACAAGGTACCCCTGCTATTGCACCAGCTCGCCCAGCTCCGCCATCTGGATCCGCATAGCTTCCTCCTCCCAGAACTCCGCCAGCTGCTCAGCTCCCCTCCTACCACCCCACTGTCGCCCGCCTTGGTCCATATCGCCTTCGACTCCGTCCATGAGGCGCCGAAAGCAGCTCTTGAACTTGGGCTCGTTGAAGTGGTGGTAGGGATGGTCCGGATTGAGCCATGCTGAACAGATATAGCAGAAATGTGTTTGGCACTGCGCGCAGGTCTGCAGAGATACGAAGTCAGTATGTTTGTCATATGCATGTTATGAGGTCAGAACTTACCATATGATTGCAGCCATAACCTTTCTGGCAGGGTACAGAGCAGTACGGGCATGGTGTGGTGTTCTTCATGATGAAATTGAGCGATGCTTGATCGTCCTCGGTGAGCTCTGTGACATTGCGTGGCTCGCAGCGTACGAAGTCTCCGTGCCACGATGCTAGGCAGATGACACAAAAGGCAAGGGTGCAATCTTCGCAGACCTGCAACCGCTCCATACCTCGTACGCCGACTCCACGCTTTTCCGGGCCGCTTTCGGTCTGGGTCTCCTGTGGTTGAGCTGGGCCCTCGTCGTCTGCTTCAGAGTCCGAATCGTCCATCTGCGTTACGTCCGTAATCTTAGGGTATTTGTCAGACCGCATAGCGCCTTGACACCATTTGCGCGGACAATATACGATGTTCGGGTCGGATTCGATCTTCTTCTTCCGCTTGATCTTCGCGTATCGCTCGACCTGGTCGCGTGATATAGGGATTTGTAACAGCTCCTTGGGTGAAAGTAGCCGGTCCTTCTTCTTCCCACTACTACCGCACTCCGTGGACATGCATTTGATGTTATTGACGTTGCCCTCTGTTATACAGCTGTCGTAGTATTCTTGCAGGCAGTTGATGCAGAAAACATGGCTACAGCGGGCCATGCGGTAGCAGGCAGATCCCTTCTTCGGCTCGAGACAGACTCCACAATCGAATGTGTCTTTGTCAAACAGCTCCTTCTTCATCCGCCGACTATAGTCAACCAGCTCCTTCTGCATGGACGAGGGTAGCGTGAGGTCTTCCAAGCCAAAGGCATTCTCGGCCTGTTCTTGGAGAGAGCTGATGTACGAGAAGAGTATGGAACCCCCTCCATACTCCTCCCAAAGTGTCTTCGCTTCGGTTGTCAGTCGGGCCTGTAGATCCTCGCGGATCCATGAAGGCGAAGTCGACAGTCGAATTACAGGCGGTAGATGTTCGGGGTATTCGGCAGGCAGTATAATTTCGAGACGCAGCGGAGGTAGGTATGGGAGTCGTTCGACATCTTGCTGTGGCGCAAAGGTGATAGGTAGAGGCTTGGCGGGTGCGACGAGCAGTTCGAGAGTGGCCGAGTACGGATCGCTATCGTTGATGACCAGCTCCGGGTAGATGGACTGCAGCGTGCTGAGCTCTTCGGCGCGCTCGTCTTCCAGGTTGAACTCGGTCATAGCGGCAGATGTTAGGAATGCCGCGTTTCTATCGGCGAGCGGGTTGTATATGAAAGTGGCGGCGGCGGAGAGAGGGCGGAGATAAGTCGAATGCGGTCGCAACAAAGTGTGAAAAGGGCGTGGCGACTCTCTTCTATCGATAGCGCATAAAGGCAAAAGCCCCCTTGAAGAGGCCCATTGTGAGTCAGGCGCTGACTGCAATCACTGCGACTCCATAGAGGCTTTCAAGAGCCAGGCCGTTGCAGCAGACGCGAGCATGTATGCAGCACAATCCCATCACCGAGGCATCTCGCATGCCAAGGCCGGCAGGGTACCGCCGGGATTGCGCCGTCATGGACACGGCATGCGCACCCTTCACTCTTGACACGCTGCACCTCCCACGTGAAGTTGCTATGGAGGCCCCTCCGCTTGCGTCGCTGTCCTTGACGCATGTCCACTATGTTGGTCTCATCTACTGACAGCCAGAGTCGCTGCTAATCCGCCCAGAATCCCGCCGACCGCGTCTCCTACCTCTGCGCATGGCTTGCGCTTGTGCCCCAGGGACTGTGCGTCGTTTATGCGACGCTGATATGGTCAAATCGCGAGATTGAGATATTCCTCATGTTTGCTGGCCAAATGGCGTGTGAAGCGCTCAACTGGGTTCTGAAGAGATACATCAAAGAAGAGCGGCCGCGGGGTAATGTTGGCAAAGTATATCATGTGAACGTAGTACTGATAATTTTACAGAAATGCATGGAAAGGGCTACGGAATGCCCTCCTCGCATGCCCAGTTCGTCTCCTTCTTCTCCGTCACCCTAGGCCTGTTTCTCCTCTTTCGGCACGTCCCACACCCGACCGAAACCCACACCCCCTTCTCTTTCGGCGGCCGCGTCCTCCTTTCGCTTCTAGCAATGGTTTGCGCAGGAGCTGTAGCAGCAAGCAGGATATACTTGAGCTACCATACACCAAAGCAAGTTGTCGTCGGGTGTGCCGCCGGCGCCCTCTTCGCTCTAGCTTGGTTCGGCTTCACAACCTTCCTGCGGAAGGCCGGCTGGATAAACTGGGCTCTCGAGACCTGGGTCTTGAGGACGTTGCGCGTGCGAGATCTCGTAGTACAAGAAGATCTCGTTGATTCTGGCTGGGCACGCTGGGAAGACCGTAGGAAACGACAGATCTTCCAAGTCCAGGGTAAGAAAAGCAGGTGAGCTCTGAAATCTTTGTATATATTACTACGGTACGAGGCTGTCGTAATCGTATCCGCTTGTCAATACTCAAATAGATGTGTAGCGCAACACAAAACAAGATTGGCGACTAGGCCGGCTTTCAAGCCTCTCGACATTCTTAGCTCCCGTGCGCCGTCCAGAACTCCAGAGCTTCTTTCCGCGGAGTCACTTTCGTTCGTTCAACACCTCAGCCTCCAGACAGGCATGTCCCTAGTACCAATCACAGATCATCGTCATGACATCTGTAACAGCCACCAACGTCAGGCTAGTCGTGGCTTCAGCCGTGTGCAACGGCATATTCTTGCTCTTCCAACACTTCGAAACCTATCATCCCCCGTGCTGCCTTAACAAAAGACTCATCTCCAGTCAGCCGTGGCTGAAGTTTGCCGTTCACAAGCGATGATCCCCACAGTTAATGGTTCGGGCTATATGTGGACCCTTGACGTGCATCTTCCGTCACAATCGTCATGCTGCCGTCGCCGTGCCGTTGGCTATGACAAACCCGTCAATCCGAATGATTGACCGCTATAGTATAACGGCGGCCGTAATTCCTTTTAGGTCGTCTTTTAGGTCGGGTTTCCCCAACTTAGGCGTCCATGTCGTAACTGTCGTCCCTCATCACTATTTTTTGTACTCTGTTTTGCGGATACCTTTGTCGATATATTCATCCCCAGTAATCTCTAATCCGACTTCATCTTCCGACGATGCCACGCATGAACACCTACCGCGAGCCCAAGCCCCCACCGCACCGTTCCCGCAGCCACCAAAGAAGCCAAAGCCAAAGCGAAAACAGCAGTCCCCTCCCACGCAATGAATCAAACTACGACGTACCCGCCCCGGAACCCAAGAAACATCTCAGCAATCTGGAAGGGCACCTCGTCGCAGCGAGTGGAGAGTTTGTCGGCACATTCATGTTTCTCTACTTTGCTTTTGCCGGTCAGCTCATGATCATCAACCAAGCAAGTGACCGGTCGATTCTGAATGGGTTTGCGAGCAGTCAGCAGAACATCTTTATTGCTTTGGTGTATGGCTTCAGTTTGCTGGTCAATGTCTGGGCGTTCTTTCGGATTAGCGGGGGGTTGTTCAATCCGGCGGTATGTACCCTCCCAGTATCCTCCAGGATACGCGTTGAAATGTCGATGATACTAACATATCTCCAGGTTACCGTCGGCATGGTAGTTGCCGGTCAACTCCCCTTCATCCGATCCCTCTTTCTCGTTCCCGCCCAGCTACTCGCATGCATGTGCGCGGGTGGAATCGTCCAGGCTATGTTTCCTGGAGACATTAGTGCTGTCAATACTTCGCTGTCTCAGGACACGTCTATCGCCCAGGGAGTTTTCATCGAGATGTTTATGACAGCTGAACTCGTCTTCGTCGTGCTCATGCTAGCTGCGGAGAAGAGCAAATCAACATTTCTTGCACCCATAGGCATCGGACTGGCGCTATTTGTAGCCATGATGGGCGGTACGTTCTCCGTTTCGCTTTTGGGGTACTGAGCTGACAAGTACTAGGTGTATACTTCACTGGCGGATCGCTCAACCCCGCGCGCAGTTTCGGTCCAGCTGTTGCTTCAGCATCGTTCGTCGGATACCACTGGATCTACTGGGTTGGTCCTTTGCTTGGTGCGCTCCTTGCTTCGGCGTACTACCGCTTCGTTAAGCACTTCAATTACGAGCAGGCGAACCCGGGACAGGACTCTTCGGGTGGTCACTTCTCTGCGTGAGTGAGCTAGGCAGCTGTATGAGGAACATTTACGCCAAATGGATGAGGTGCCTAGCATATCATGCTATTTGGGCAGTACGAAATGGGTAGATTTGGGATTGTGGGAATTCGAACACACAGCGAGGAGTTACGGAAAAGGTCTGGAACAACTATACATATATTGGAGCGGGCGTTGACCCAGCGATGCATACGCTTCCTTTTGAACTACGAACTAACCTTTTGTCTTTCGTGCAATCAGTCATAGACGAAAGGCGATTCGAGTATTCACGATATTCTAGCAGCGTCATTTAACAGTAAAGGTGATTCCTATTACTTGCGATAGCTTTGTGATAGCTAGTTACCTGATATTGAGAACGTTGAGCATGGGATATATACAGTATGGCTCTTCCGCGGATAGAGAACGCCGAATGCTGACCAAGCGCGGGGTCGTTCGATGCATCAATAAGAAAACACGGCTGACGCCTGTCGTACATTGCGTCTTCATACTACATTGTAATGTAAAGAATTCAACATTAAAGAACGAAAGAAAAGCTGAGTGTTGATGAAAATCAGACGGGAGACTCTGGCGAAGGCTGTCCGCGATCAGGGAAAAGGAACGAAACAGCATACGCTGCGAAGGAAGTACAAGGGGGAATGGCGGTAACAAGCCCGCCCTGTATCGAGGCTTTTTGCACAAGCGCAACAATGCAGAGGCATATCCCGGCGAACATTAAGGTAACCAGCATATATCTGATCCGAGGTCAGTACGACGCTTGCTCTAATGTTATCCGAGGAGGCTTACAGGCTATCAAGCTTCACTCGACGGGTCTGATACCGAAGGTACATCATCGTCGCAATGGACCAAATGCCAAAGATGCTGTCCGTAGAAATCAGTAAAACCCAGCGAAGATAGGACAGTGGATACATACGCCCAAGAGAAGCTCGGCTGAACCGCTGCGTCGTTGCGCATGATGAACCACAGTACACTCGTCACGCCCATCAACGGGCCCAACATCTGACCCGCCATGGTCACCATATATCCGATAGCGAAGAACGCCATCGTGCCTATACTAGCGAAAGGAACGCGTATAGGGAACCCAGGAGGCGGGTTCGCCGTGAAAATGCCGTAGGTGTTCTGGACTGGGTACGGGGCTAGCGCTATCTGGTTGTCCATCGCTGCCACGGGTACGACCAAGTTCGTGAAAACGAGGAGGAGCGTTAGAGGAACGAAGATCGTTCTGGCCAATGGTCGGCTTCGCGGGCTAAGAAGAGATGTCAAAACATCGCTGAATGGCGTACGAGGTGCAGTCGTTACGCGCATTTGTTTCGTCAATGCAGAAGCGGCACCGAAAGTCGTATCCTGGTAAGGTTTCGTGGTTGGAGAAGCCATCGTCGTATCCTTCCAAGCGATGGCGGAGCTTTTGGATTGCGATGCACCGAAGTCGTTGCTCAATTGCATCCCGGTCCTGCTGTTATCAGTTTCTAGAAAGGTCAGCAGATATACACAGAGTGAGTAAGGGACCAACCTACAGAAGTCAAGGTTGGAAAGTATAGCGTCGACCAAGAAGCAGTTGCAAGAGAAATTGGGGGGATCGCACCAGAAAAAGGACCGCTCTGCGAGTCTCCATAGCACAGTGTGTGAACTCAGACCGGTCACAGAAGACAGGGCAAAGGAAATGGTGGCTGTGTTGTTGAGCTCAGCCCATGTTTCCGCGGCTTCATGCACACAGTAAGGCAGAATTAAGACTGCGTGTCTCGTCGCTGTTCGCTGGAGATGGTGGAGGACGCAGAGCAAGCTGCCACCGGTACATGGGGGTGGGTGACACGAGAAGAAAACAACGGCTGTGTATCAGACTCAGCCACGCCTTTGTGACGCCACAGTAACGAGGTAGCACACGCGGGACTGCATGATGAGCTACGGTTCGCTGATCATGGTGGAGGACTCGTTGAGCGCACACCGGTATCTGGCTTGCGCCTCAGCCTGATGCATCAGCTCGCAACAGGGCAACAAAGCCCCGCCTTATCTGTCAGCCTAGCTAGTCCTGACGTGTGACAACTGTGGGACGACTGCAGATGATGATTCTTTAAAGGCCGTAAATGTGGCACGCATTCAACCTTTGCTGCTATCCGCAGCCTGAACCTCCCATCATCTCAACTTCTCTTCCGGCACGAACTCTTCCATTTACCTCGAGACGGCGGTTAACGACTACCATAAACACTGTCACTACACCATCGAACTGCCACTACACCATCGACCAACCTTACAACCTAGTCTTCGCGATGAGACTACCACGATGGTTATGCTGCAAATGCGGGGACGGCACTATGGAGTCTACCACACGGCTCCACCACTGCTTACTGTGTGCGACGATGCTTCTGTGCTTCATCGTGGATACAATAGCAGCACTTGATCTCGGTCAACACAGATGGCCACTGCGTATGCTGCTAGAGACAAGCGCCCTTACCGCCAGCCACATGGCCGTATCGACCATCGCATTCTTCACCGCATCTACCATCATATACCGCGTCAACGTTCACAATCAGTGGCAAGACCATTTCCTCCTCGCGGGAATAACGTCTGGTGCCGCCTCCGGCCTTCTTCTCAGAGGAGGATTGCAAGAAGCCATTCTTCAATTCATACCATGGACCGTTATGCTGTCTCTACTGTTCAGCACCATACTTCACAGAACAGTTCAGTTCGCCCGTTGTAGAAGTCCCGTGTTAGAGGAGAAGGCACCTTTGCTGCCTTGAGAACACACGCGGAGCGAGCTGGAAGAATAGTCGTGCTGTTCGGGATGTGGGTTTCATATCGCCAATGTCAGTCTTTCATATGTCAGCTCGCGTATCAACTCGTAACGGGCTCGTGGCGTTTTGTTTTATCGAGCACTTTCTGTATAAATGTCTGCATAGCTTAAGGATTGGAATGAATGCGAGAATTTGGGCATCGTACCTTCCGCCTACCGTCGCCTACTCTTTCTGATACCTCCCAAGGTCCAGCGACGACTTGTTGCGCTCTCTCCATGTAACGAATAATGAACTATTGTCATTGTGACTGCTTGATGTGAACAGTTCCTGATCACATGTTTCTCAAAATTCGACGAGCATGTACCCTCAACCTACGAAAAGCAGCTCCTGTGTCTCGCAATCGATCACTCTATCGGCCTAAAACCCACGGCACGTCCCGCAGCAAGTAATTCAGATGAACAGCGTTCAACCGAGAGCGTCGCCCAGCTGACGTCGGTATCGGCTGAGCTGCAGCTTAGACAAACCTCCACCTACGAATGGAACGCCTCAACCCCGAAGTGCCTTAGTAATAAACAGCGGCGCCCGGACGCAGCAATGGTTAGAATTTGACGTACCCTGGTCTGTGCGGGAGAAGCAAAGTGCCTTAGGTGATAAACGGCGGTGCCCAGACGCAGCACTGGTTAGATCTTGACATGCCCTAGTCTGTATGGGAGACCCTGTCATGGCCTAGAATACAGATGAGGTTGGCGTTGATAGGTTTACTCGAGATAAAACTATGGGAGACGGGTACGACAGGGTACTGCATAGAGTCTCAGAGACAGCGTAGGACCCTAGGTGAGGTCATGAGCGGTAGGGGTATAGCCCTGCTGCAAACGACTCGCTTTCGTCGTTGTGGCTGTGGTTGTGGTTTTTCGATCCGACGTGCCAACGTACTTGTATACCCCCACGATCTTTCTACCACAGTGGTCTCATCTAACTCATCTCATATACGGCGATTGAGACTCAACCATTGGGGATCGGAACATGAACTATTTCCAAGGCTTGCCCGGGCGTCCTGCCCGTAGCTCTAGGATCACAATGTACGATGTCTTCTTGTCGTTCGCAGAACGTTCTCTGAACTTTGAGAGAAGATGACGCACGTTGAACGTCTTTTGTGTGTTTGCATGTATTAAGAGCGGGGACGGTGCACCCCATAACATGGCTTGACGGGGATTGGACGTTGCTTGATGCAGGTATAACGGTGGCGTGCAGGAAAGCATGCCCGGTGCCCAGGGACGTTTGCCTTCTTTTGCCTGGTTGCCTGATAGGCGAACCACAGCAGAGGCTCATGTTATATTGTGTGAATGCCCACCATCAGGGCCGTTCAGAAATTATACAGACAGTAGGGCATACTATCATCCAAGCACTCCATCATCACGCACTTCACAATTGCATTACGCCCAAGCATCCAAGCAACCAGACATCCTTGGCAGAAAATATCATTTCAACTTCACCCCCATTGTTAACTTCAATCCACCTCACATCATGAGAAGCGAATTCCGTCATGAACAGTCCAATAGTATGCGGCGCGTGCGGCTCCTCGTAGCTGTAACGACCCAGTCCAACAATTATGCACGCAAGCGTGTTCATGTCCCGATGCGGTTAATACTCGCATGGTCCTTCGTGGCCCTCATCACGCCCACAGCCGCGCTCGACGAACCACACGCCCTGTCCACAGCCACTGCGGGTCACTACCACAATTCTCGCCTTCCTATTGGTTTCTTCATCACCCTCCTCCTTTTCATTGGCCAGGCAACTGCTGCCTTCTCGAGAACCCTGGTCGGGCCAGCGATGGGCATTACGAGCGTGTTGTGGCTCATGATGCGCAACGATAGTGCCATCAGTCCCAAAGCGTCTTGGATGTAAGTAGGCATTGCTGGAACTATCCTAGGATACATGCTTACGGAACCAGGGTGTTCGGGGTATGGTCCTGGTTGACAGCGATGTACTTCCTTGTCCAATGCCAACGGGTATCGAACCATCGTTTGTAAGCAACGGCTCTCGACTACTTCGTATCGTCAATCTGACCAATGCAGATACATTCTCTTCACGATCGCCTTAGCCAGTGTGTGCATGGGTCTGATTGCACTAGCTCAGAAGTCGTCGCTGCAAGGCGGCCTAGTGACAGCGATTCCGACTTGTACTTCCTTTGCCGCATACGTTGTAGCATATTGCTTCCCGGAGAGACATAATCGAGAGTCAGACGAATGGAATGCCTTGGTATGACGCAAGATATCAGCTGCAACCGTTGCTGGCTCTTACTACGAGAAATGCTCAGAGGTGTTGGTGGTCGAACGGGAAGCGAAAGTAAAGAATACGGAAGAGCCGGAACCCCAGAACGATGTGGCGATTCGGAGATGCGAGTGGCAGTAAGGTTGCTGCAGGTCAAGCCCGAAGGCGACATGGACTGCACTAGACGCAATAGTGGCCGGCACCAGGAGGCGGGACAATTACATGTACATGCTTTACCTGTCCTTGTCTTTCGCAAGTTCAGATACCGCTCTCTTGATCGAAGAAGCTGTTCTTTCACTTGCCTCTCTCCGCAATTCATCATCGTTAGGCATCCGACAATTAGGCTGTCGACGGAGAGGAAGCTCAGTGTACTTCGTATGAGTGAAGTAGCTCAGGTCAAACTGCGGTTCCAATCGCTGCTTCTCGGTGACCTCTGCAACTTTTTCCTCTGCATCTTTCGTTTTGGTGTGTGCGCTTCGAAAGAGACGATCCGCATCGTCGCGTGGTGAAGATGGCGGCGCAGCTTTGCCAAGCCAGGACGTCCCACGGCCGCGCCAGCAGAGAACGGATCGGGCGTTGCCTTGTCCAACGACCTCGAAGCCATCCTCGGTTGTAGCGTCCCCGGTGGCATCGGGATGTTCCCGCCATATCTCGACACCATCGAAGATGTCTAGATTTCGTGCGTTCTGCGCTACGCGAAGCGCTTGCTCCATGTCTGCGACCTCGAATAGGACGACTTTGGCCTCTACATCTCTGGCGATCTGGAGCAGCCGCGGATAGAAGCGATCGCCTTGCTCTTTATCTGTCTGCTTGATCCTTCGTGGAGGCACTAGCGCAAGCTTTGGCTCGAAACCGCGTACCGAGCGCGTTGTCGTGTGCCAAAAGGCAGCTGGCGAGATGTACGGTGGGTTTGAGATGAGAATGTCCCAGAAGGATGGTTGTCCCGCCCAATTGAGCGCAGCTGTCAGCGACAAGACGCCTTCAGTCTGGTCGTCAAAGGGATTGATCAAGACGTCCGCCTGTATGAAGTCGAGTTTACCAGTGTCTTGGAGTTGTCGCGTCTTGCGTAGTTTTTGGAGGTTGTATCTCGCGAGATCAAGGGCCTTGTTGGAGATGTCGACACCGAGAAGACGCAGGTCCACTTTGGTGGAGGCGGAGGACAATTCATGGTGGAAGAGGAGGGGTATGCAGCCGGTGCCGGTGCAGAGGTCGAGTATGCGTACTTCCGATGGGAGTTCTTCCGCATGTCGTAGGAGACCGGCGAGATGTGTGATTGAAGCGGCTGTATCCGCTCTGTTCGTGTCATTAGCCATGAGTCGGAGAGAAGCCTCAGTATCGCATACCTCGGGATTAAGACTCCAGGTCTACAGCGTATCTCCAGGTCGCCAAAGTACTCTGTGCCCAAAAGATATTGCAACGGCTTCCCGGCGGCTCTGTCCTTGACTAATTGTTGCAGTAACGAAGCCTTGGCTATCGTGTCTCCTTTGGCGCGACGCGCTTTCGCGACTTTCTCGACATGTTCGCGGAGCCATCGAAGCTCGTTCTGGGCGGCCTGCAGTTCGCGACAGGGCCCAAGAAGAGCAGGCAGGTAGGGATCGATTGCGCGCGCCTTGCGGATGAGCGACGTTGGTATCCGTGGCATGTTGAAGGTGACGCGGTGGGGTGGAGTTGCGGTCGCCTCACTAGCGTCGGCTTCATCTCGTCTGGCTGCTGCAACATTGCAGTCCAAAACTTCGGTAGGGGAATGACATCTCCTAACGTTGCTTTCCACGAAACGGAAAATCTACGAATTCATTACGATACTTCAGATTGTGTAGGTGCCTATTGGTAGAAGGTGTAGTATGTTGGCAGCACGTGCTCAGTAGACCTCATGACACGGCTCCTGCCTCGTTACTTTTTCGGGCAGCCTCTAAGCCCTGCCCTCACACCAGAATCAGCTTTTCGAAGTCAATCATGAGCGTCTACATCCAAAGCAATACTGGAATCTGCGCATGGCATTCAACATGCCGTATAGCTAAGCTTTAATACCCCCGCGCGACGCCCGTTCTGACCCACCGTCCCCAACATCACGCCCATACCCCATACTTTCCTAGATCACAATTATCCAATTGCTGTGCATAGCGCGCATTACTAGCCCAGTTGTATCCACCTGCTTAACGGTACAGTGATACCGACCTTCATTATGAGCTGTCGTGCCTTCTTGGCCCAGCCACACGCGGATGAGTATTTCCAGGCCTCTGGAGCTCAATTGCGAACAAACCTTGGAAGACTACCATCACAACGTGCTGTGCTAAACAACCCGCAACAATTTACACAGTTTCACCCTCAGCATACCCAAAGATTCATCTTCATATAACCAGCAATCTACCAGAAGTTACACCCGCCATGCACATCACCAGGCACAGAGACACTCCAGTCCACACAACACCTTCCCCACATCCACCCAAGCGCAAAGTGCCAAGTCCCCTCCGCCATTGGCCCTACAAGAGCGGAGAGAGCATCTGACTTGTGGGGTCAAACAACCGCATGCGTCTCTGCATAGAGGACTTGGCAATAACGTTGACTCGGCAGATGGCTAAAGTCGCTGTGGTTGGCACTGCATCCGACCCAGTCTGGGCAAGATGATCTCCAAAGTATAAGGCAGGATTCTGGCCTTTAACCCCAGATAACCCCAGATCTAGCTTCTCAAACGACTGCAATCCTTCCAGTGAGGTTCTCTTGCCATGTCTGACAACAACGGATATACATGGCGCGACCATTCGCGCTTGTTCCTTGCATGCGGCGTAGTTATCTTGAGTCCGTTTCAGTATGGCTTTGATTTTGGTATGATTGGAGGGTTGCAGGCTATGGTGGGGTTTTTGAAGGTACGACACCACTGCATCGCTCTTTCCCCTTCGGAACTGAATGCGAACTGACTGTACACGTTAGATCTTTGGCTATCAAACCGACAAGTCACCCTTAGGATGGAACCTCACTACCGAGCGACAGCAGCTCATCTCCTCGCTCATGACGCTGGGCGCTTTCATCAGCTCTGCAACTGCTGGTTTACCATCCACCCGGTTCGGGCGACGCATGTGTCTGGTCGCGGCATGTGTGACATGCTTCGTGGCTAACATCATGATGATGGCAACAGAGAATATCGGAGCGCTCTACGCCGGCCGTCTGATTATCGGTTTTGCGAACGGCTACTTCATGACTTTCTCGCAGCTCTATCTACAAGAAAGTAGCACGGCAGAGCTTCGTGGCATCTTCCTCACCGGCTTCAACTTTTTCGTTTCCTTCGGAACTTTGATCGGCACGATTGTCGACTGGGCGACTGCGAAACGACCAGACAAGTCAGCATACCTCATCCCACTGGGACTCATCTACGTGTTTCCATTGATCATCATCTGCACGATATGGTTCATACCCGAAAGCCCACGTTGGCTCATCCTCCAAGGCCGCTTCGAAGAAGGTGTAAAAGCACTAGAATGGCTCCGTCCTGCCCGTCACGACTCCCGCGCCGAAGCCACCGCCATCCTCGCCGCAATCGAAAAGGAAAAAGAATCCAGCTCCGGCATAGGCTGGCTCGACATGTTCAGCAATCCCGTCGATCGACGTCGCACTTTCCTCGCCGTCTTCGCTGTCCTACTCCAAGCAGCATCAGGCTCCATGTTCATCATCGGTAAGACCACCATCAAACCCACACCCAAAAGTTCACACTAACACCCCCCAAGCATACAAAGCCTACTTCCTCTCCATGGCCAAAGTAACCGACCCCTTCGCCATGTCCAACGTCCTCTCCTCCATCAGCATAATCGCCTTCATCGCAAACTCCTTCATAGTAGTCCGCTACGGCAACCGCCGCGTCCTCCTCATGACGGGCCTCCTCGTCTGCGGCATCCTCCAACTCATCATCGCAACCGTATACCACCAAGCCCCCAACGCAAAGTCCACAGGAAAAGTCACCGTCGGCCTCACCGCCATCTACATGTTCTCTTACAACGGCATGATCTCCACCTACGCCTGGCTCTCCGGCGGCGAACTCCCCACGCAAAGACTGCGCAGTCACACGTTTGGGCTGGCGGCTAGTGCGGGTTTTGTGGGTGCGTGGCTGACGACG
Source organism: Alternaria hordeiaustralica (assembly GCF_023758085.1). Classification (NCBI taxonomy): domain Eukaryota; kingdom Fungi; phylum Ascomycota; class Dothideomycetes; order Pleosporales; family Pleosporaceae; genus Alternaria; species Alternaria hordeiaustralica. The sequence goes on along the minus strand of NW_026056775.1, from coordinate 1,484,397 downwards.
TTTACGGCGCCGTATTTTATTAATCCGCAGAGTATGAATTGGGGACCGCGGTATGGCTTTATCTGGGCGCCGAGTTGTGCGGTGGCGGCGACGTGGGTGTTCTTCTTCTTGCCGGAGGTTAAGAATAGGACGTTGGAGGAGATTGATGAGATGTTTGAGGCGGGATTGTCGGCGAGGCAGTTTGGGAGTTATAAGTGTGTGGGGGTGGCGAGGGGGGATGATGAGGGGAAGGTGGGGAGGAGTAGTGTGGAGAAGGAGAAGGAGGTTACGGTGCTGGCCAGTGAGAAGGTGGCGGCTGAGACGAGTGTGTCGAGGGATTAGGAATCTGGTGGCTTGGGTGGTTCCTGTGACCCAAGACATGATGGGGGTCTATGTGGGAAGTGATTTGTGGGGTATCTCATAATATATTGCTATGTTCCCTCGCAATCCGCTCTATGAGCATGAACATCATGGCTGCTCAATGTGTATACAACTGCTCAAACGACTCTCAGCCAAGTATTCGCTCGATAACATATCTCCCGCCAGGCTCTTTCCTCTGGACCACCTTTCTAACACCAAGACCCCATCCTTGGCTACCCTTCTCACCCATGAGACTCATCTCAACCTCACACTCTCGTTCATCTTTACTGAGATCTACGATCTTGCCCTTTGGCTTACTCGCTTGTAGTAACGGGGTATTGAGTGCAATATTGATGATCTGCGGCCTCGTAACGGGAGTGAGAGGATGCATGCGCGTCTTCGGCGTTCGGCTTCCAGTAATAGTGGATGATGCGGCCCGCTGGAGGTGGGAGTAGATGATGTATCCCGGCATCTTTGCTGGCGGTGTGCGTGCGAGTATGGAAGAGGGGTGTAAAAAGACATATTTTGAGTGTGGGTCGTCCGAACGCTCTGATTGTGATGAGAACAGAGTAACGTATGGCACATCAATCGCTGTCTTGGGCTTCCTCGGGAGCTCAGGAGGCACAGGAGCAAGATCGGCGCGCATAGCAATCTGATCGATGAAGCCTGCGGCGCATATCTGAATAAGCAGATTAATGTTTCGCTCTGAAGGCGCTGGAAGCTTTGCATTGTATGCTCCGATAGCGGTCGGCCGATGTGCCCGGACGATATTGGTGAGCTGATGGCGGAGCTGACTGGCCTCGTTCATGGACTTTGGATTGAGGAACATGTCTTCGCAAAACCGGTGCGAGTCGGGCTCGTACGCGTAGGCACAGATGGCGTTGCTGAGCTTGATGCAGTCACTCTGCTTCGCGTTGATGCTCATCTTGGCCTGTGCGGCATTGTAGGCTTTGCGCAGTCGGGAGCGCTCTTCGGCTTCGACGTTGTCCTGCTCAGTGCGGATGGCATCCGGGTCTTTGACGGGCTCACGTAGTCCGAGGTTGTTCTCTGGGACGATGAGTTCCGGTACAGATAGGGCAGCCACCAATGCGATGGTTTCAGCTGCGAGATTCTGTGCGACACCCATCGCAACCATGCGGGCGAATCGTGGATTCAGAGGATATAACGAAAGTTCGTGACCGAGCTTCGTGACCTTGCCATCTAGAGACAGTGCCCCAAGATATGAAAGCAAATTCTCGGCCTTCTGCAGACTTTCCCTATCCGGCGATGTGGGGAAGGGGAAGTTGACGACTGGAGCGCCCATACTCTTCAACTGCAGCACCACGCCCTCCAACGGTGTTCGCGAGATCTCTGGAGCTGCATACTCTTCAAAATCTCGCTCGAAAACGGCCGATGAGTACAGGCGATAACAGTGACCAGGTCCAGTACGACCCGCACGACCGGATCGCTGGTTGGCACTAGCCTTGCTGATCCAGCTGACTTCGAAACTCTGGACGCCAGTGATGAGATCGTATTTCTTCTCCTTGGCTCTTCCGCAGTCGAAGACGTAACGGATACCGGGGATTGTCAAACTGGTTTCTGCGACGTTCGTCGCAAGGACAATAAGACGAGAGCCATCAGGAGGTGGATCAAACACCCGCAGCTGCTGATTTGTGGGCAGTTGTGAGTAGAGTGGCAGAACATGTACGTTCATAACAGTGTCCTCTACCTTTTCGTCCTCGATCTCGAACTCTTTGTCGTCTTCATCATCCAGTCCCATTATCACGGAGCCTTCCGAATCTGAACCATCGTCGTCTAGGTAGTTTTGATCTTCAGCCTCTCCGCCCAGCTCGATATCCTCGGCCTCTAGTGGCGTCTCCGCTGGAGAAACCACGACTTTGCCATGCTTCACTTCGCGTCCTTGCGTGGAGGGGAAGGCTTCCTTCAGCCGCTTCGCCAGCTGTGAGATCTCGCTCTGTCCAGTAAGGAAGACAAGCATACCACCCTTGGGCAGCTTTCGATGTCCTCTGCAGACCTTACGATACATCTCCTCAACGTAGTCTCGCTGGGTGCGACGTGCGAAGTGGTTTACAACGGTATATTGTCGACCCTCTGCCTTGATCAGTGGCGGAGGCTCACTCCTGAACAGGCGCTTGTTCTCCGTGAAGTCTGATATCCGTAGAGTAGCAGACATGATGATCAGCTTGAGAGGCTTGTTTTTTGGATCTTCTTTGACCATCTGAGCGCGGAGATCCACTATCCTGCTAAGCATGCCAATAAGAATGTCTGTGTTCACACTGCGCTCGTGAGCCTCATCGATGACAATCGCAGAGTACTTCGTCAAGACGAAATCTTGGGTAATCTCTCGTAACAACACACCGTCGGTCATGAATTTGATGGCGGTTTTTGGACTCGTCGTCGTGTCGAATCGGATCTGGTATGCCACTTTCGTACTTTGGTCGCCGAGTTCATCGCCAACACGTTTCGCCATACTGACAGCGGCTACACGACGCGGTTGTGTAACGCCAATCATGCCAGGTGTAGGCCCGTCTGGCGCTCCGTATCCAGATTCTAGGAGAAACTGAGGCACCTGCGTGGTCTTACCACTACCCGTGGCACCCCAAACTACTACCACGTCGTTGTTGTGTATGGCCTCCATGATCTTCTGCTCTTCCGCTACGATAGGAAGCTGCAATCTTGACTCTTGTATCTCTGGTGACCGTTCGACATTCACGCTGAAGGCTTTTCGTGTCGCATCGGTCGCCGTTCTTGTCTCAAGTTCTGGGGGCAGAGGATCTTGCTCGGGAGCTCGAGGTTTGAAGTTCGCCGGAATCGGTGCGTAGGAGAGTTGGTTTGTCGGAGTGAAACCCACTTGTTCGTTTCTCTGCTGAGTTGCCCAAGCCTTGAACGCCGACGTTCTTTCCTTCTTCGCGATCTTGTTCTCTTCGTCGGGACTGGTATCGCTATCCTCATCGCTGTCGTCCTCAGAGTCTCCAGACTCTTCAGATTCGTCTGAAGCTTCGGATCCGGAACTTGATGCCTCCTCTTCCAAATTCGACCCAGCGTCGTCGGACTCAGCAACAGATGCTTCAGATTCATCCCCACTGCCCTCATCGTTGTTCTCGCTGCCCGAGCTGAAGCCCTCCCATGCGACCTCTTCTTCGACCACGACGGGCTTGTTGGTCTGGCCTTTCCGGCGCTTTCGCACTTGTATAACGGGTTTGCCCGACTCGTCAACCTCTAGAGGCCTCTTCAATCCGCTTCCAAAGAGTCCACCAGTTTGCCGTGGCGCTGCGGGGGGCTGTGAGGTTGGCTCCGAGGCTTCAATTTCGGGCTCGGAGGGTGATGGGGATGGCGCTCGTTCTCGTGAAGAGCCGTTGGTTTGCGCTGCTTGCGAGGGGATCTGTCGTGCGTTTGTTTTCGAGGTGGGTATCGGCGCTTCTTCTTCGTCTGAACTTCCGTCTCCGACCTCCCTGACCTCGCGCTTCTCCAGTATCAGGCCTTCGTTCTTTTCCACATCTATGCCGGCTCTGCTCTCAGCCAGTGCGCGCCTCATTGCCTCCCTCTTGGTGTCCGCTCCTCGACCGAGCTTCTTCGAGCTTTGGAACAAGCTAGTGTCGACTTTCTGGGTCGCAAGCTTCTTGAGCAGTTCGAGATTCTCTTCTTTCTTGAGTTTCGTATCCTGCAAAAGTTAGTAATGAAGTTCTCCGCGGTGTAGTTCTAGCGCAAAGTGACGAAGAAAGGCGTCTTGTATGCTGTATCTCCACGTACAATGTATTTGTCGAGGCGCTTCTTCTTCTTGCCGCTCATCTTGCCCTGCGACTCTCGGGTGAGCTCATCCTTGAGCGTAGCCTTCTTTTGGGCGCGCTCCTGCTCATCATGGGGCAAGATCTCGGTCGCATTGGTGTCGACGGTGGCCTCGCGCGCCGGCGTCTTCTGACGGGCCAGAACCTTGTGTTTTCGCTGTCGCGGCACGAACTTGGGCATTTTGGTGGTTGCAGCGTCGAGGACTGCTCGCAGCGCCCGAAAGTTTTTGGTGGGGATCTGACGCTAGTGGGAACTCCGCAGCACTTCCGCCGGGTGCGAGTCGAGTGGGCTGTTGATCTGGATTCAACACCACGGACCGCCAGAACGCAAAAGTCGCATCAGCACTCTACTGCGCGCCTAAATACTTTTACTATACCAAGAGCCCGAATCAACTCGCTCGCTTTTCGTCGCATTGCTCGTCGCGTATCAGCTACCCCTCAGCAACAACGGTCGCATCGCACGGACAACACCATGGCAGCACCCACAACTTCAGACGACTACGTCGTGACGCCCGCCCCATACCCAGCGCGTACCAGTACGGCCACTTCAGCGATCAAGAGCATAGAAACTACAGCAACGGCGGTCAACTTTGCGGACAAGATCCTCATCACCGTGACACAGAATGGACGGCTAGCGCACTGGGTGTGTGAATATATCTGTTTGTCTGTAGTATCTTTTGCTAACACCTGCTAGGTACATGTACCCCTTGATATCTCCGCGACCGATGCCTCCATGACCTCGAATGCCTACCTCGAACGCGACGAAGAAGACCCCAACTCCGACCTCCTTCCCATGCACCATCTCACGGCTACAACTATACTCGGCGGTACTATGGCAGAGCTCGACACTCTGGGCTCAACACTCGCGACACAGATTGCCAGCGCCATTAAGCAGCGCGACGATAGGGAAACCAGGATGGTCGTACTGGGTATGGGACTGGACAAAAGCATGATTGGAAGAGAAGCATTCAGCGAGCTGGTTGGACTTGTGCTGGGAGTCATATGAGATCGAATTCGTATTGCTTTAATCTATGCAATGCTCGACGTGATAACCGTGGGAGTCTGTGCCCGAACGTTACTCCATCGAATCTTGGGTATGTTATCCATCCGTCCTCCAAGGTCAACTTTTGTCCCTCTATGCGCCGTCCCATGCTGACCAGTCAAGTACCGTAACGCCGACCCAATGCAATTCAGTACCGATTCCTTTATACGCTCTCACGGAGCTTATTGATCAAAACATCGACCGACTCCATGTCGTTGGCATCCAGTTTCTGTTCCGGCTTGAACTCGGCGGGCACATGCTCTACAGCGGCATCGAGCGCAGCCTGGAAGTTGCGGACGGAGGACGACAGGGCGAAGACTGCCTTCTTGCGGACCTTCTTCTCGGTGTCTGAGGTGGCCATGCGAACGAGGGTGGGAATAGCGCCGACTACGAGGAGCTGGGGATCGTTAGTATGTTTTGTGAGTGTGCGCGAGATCTGTGATTGCTTACCCGTTCCTGTGTCCGGATGTTGTTCTGGACAGCAGTGCCGCAGCACCATGCAGCGTAATATCGGAGTTCAGACTCCTTGTTCTCCAACTGTTCGACAAGAGGCACCCATAGTCCCAGACTCTCGATGTTGTTTGCGTTGTCGAGGTTCTCGATGAGTTGCTCAAAGTTGTCGAAGGCGGTCGTCCGGTGCTCCAGCTCGGCCTCTTCGTTTTGAATGACCTGCATGCTTTCCTGCATCAATTGCGCATCCGAAGGTCCTGACATTCCCGTCATGAGTTGTTGCAGCGCCGTGGCGTCGATTTGAGGCGGCGGTTGGTTGGCGGCAGCGGCATCATTGCGCGAGGCCTCGGAGTTTTGAATACCCCATTTGAGGAGATTGTTTAGTCCTGGGTCGTTCATGGTGTTGGATAGGCGTTGGATGTGTGGTGTGTTGTGTGGAGGTTGTGTGTGATCGCGGGGTGCGTAGCCATTGAATAATTTTGGCGGGCCTTATGACGCCGACGCTCGCGAGGGGACCAGCAGCTTCGCGGACCTTCCATGGGAGATGGTGCCCAACACAGCTGTCAACACCATCAACCACATGGCGGAAAACCGACAAACACGATAAACATGGCGCAGTGCAAAAGCTAGTCGATGTCGGCTCTCAATGACATAATCACGACATGTTGACATCGAGGATGGCATTGTTGCTGCGAATGCTCGTTTGGCTAGGTGCACTGCTGCTGCCCCTCCGCACACGTGACCATCGTATTCGGAATGGGCGGGGATGGCGAGTTGGCGGTGAGCGAAGCCGCGGATGGCTGGGGGACTGACTTGTGCTCGACGCTGACTTGTGCATTCACAGCGCACCGGCGAGAACACGTAGGTGCTAGTGGAGTGTCGATGATTGCTATACGCCAAGGATCAAACACCGCTGCCTGGCGGTCTGGTAGAGTTGACGTGCGCCGACAGCAGCTTCCTCGATGCTGTGGCGGGGAGCTTGCGTACTCCCCCAGTACGTACCACCAGGATAGATAGAGTCCATTCTAGGCTGCACACTTTGGGCAGCACGTATAAGATGCCCAATGCTGTTATCGTCGTGAAGCCAGATCGCCAACGCTGAAATTATACACAATCCCCTTTAGGAGCCGCCCGTTCGTGCAAAGCCTCCTTCGCGCCTGCGCTCCTGCCACCCCGCTAAATCTGGGCAAGGCCGACCCGCTTATTTAGCACACCCAGTTCTTGCCTCTGCGCACAAGAACCTCAACCTCAACACCGCCGCCGAACTTGTAAGCTCCCCGAACACCTCCGTACCCTTTTTACTTTTTCACCGCTAGCTGCATCTCTGAGCCTTCCCACTGACGCTCAATTGCTCCAGCGCTCTTACATCGACACCCATCTACAACTCCACGTCTACTCTAATCTCACCCTAATCAATCAACATGGAGGGTAAGCAGCTCCACCCCGACCGCCCCGTGTCCTGACCATCGCCGTCCACCATGCCCTCTATCTCAATGAGCTCTGCTAACCTCGATTGCCCACTGCAGAGGAAGTCGCAGCCCTCGTCATCGACAATGGGTGAGTTGGCACCCCCCGAAGCCCAACACCGCCATCCCTGCCGTGGAGGGGCTGTCCGCGCCTGAGCCTTATCTGAGCCGCGACGACGTCCTCCACGACAGCGCGCCATGTTCGGAGATGAAATGAGCTTGAGCTGACAATCCCCAGTTCGGGTATGTGCAAGGCCGGTTTCGCCGGTGACGATGCGCCCCGAGCAGTCTTCCGTAAGTACCTCCATTTCCGCCTCCCAGCTGCGGCGGGATCGAACGCCATCTCGAGAGCACTTCTGACAGCTTTGCAGCTTCCATCGTTGGCCGACCGCGTCACCATGGGTACGATGAACCCCCCGTAGTCCCCACGCTCTCCGCCGTCTAACAACAAACAGTATCATGATTGGTATGGGCCAGAAGGACTCCTACGTCGGTGATGAGGCACAGTCGAAGCGTGGTATCCTGACCCTGCGATACCCCATTGAGCACGGTGTCGTTACCAACTGGGACGACATGGAGAAGATCTGGCATCACACTTTCTACAACGAGCTGCGTGTTGCCCCCGAGGAGCACCCCGTCCTGCTCACCGAGGCTCCCATCAACCCCAAGTCCAACCGTGAGAAGATGACACAGATCGTCTTCGAGACCTTCAACGCTCCCGCCTTCTACGTCTCCATCCAGGCCGTCCTGTCCCTGTACGCCTCCGGACGTACCACCGGTATCGTGCTCGACTCCGGTGACGGTGTCACTCACGTTGTCCCCATTTACGAGGGTTTCGCTCTTCCCCACGCCATCTCCCGTGTCGACATGGCTGGTCGTGATCTGACTGACTACCTCATGAAGATCTTGGCTGAGCGCGGTTACACCTTCTCCACCACTGCCGAGCGAGAAATCGTCCGTGACATCAAGGAGAAGCTCTGCTACGTCGCTCTCGACTTCGAGCAGGAGATCCAGACTGCCAGCCAGTCCTCCAGCTTGGAGAAGTCCTACGAGCTTCCCGACGGTCAAGTCATCACCATCGGCAACGAGCGTTTCCGTGCTCCTGAGGCTCTCTTCCAGCCTTCCGTCTTGGGTCTTGAGAGCGGTGGTATCCACGTCACCACTTTCAACTCCATCATGAAGTGCGATGTCGACGTCAGGAAAGACCTGTACGGCAACATTGTCATGGTACGTTTAACGCTATAATCTCGCAAAACACAGCTAACAGCAGCCAGTCTGGTGGAACCACCATGTACCCCGGTATCTCCGACCGTATGCAGAAGGAAATCACCGCCCTCGCCCCATCCTCGATGAAGGTCAAGATCATCGCTCCCCCGGAGCGCAAGTACTCCGTCTGGATCGGTGGTTCCATTCTCGCCTCGCTCTCCACCTTCCAGCAGATGTGGATCTCAAAGCAGGAGTACGACGAGAGCGGTCCCTCCATCGTCCACCGCAAGTGCTTCTAAGGTGCTGGAAGTCATGTGTCTACGCGATCCATCGACTGACGGTTTTCTTCCTAGCGTGTTCTTGCGTACGGTTCTCGAGATCATGACAAGCCTAGTAGCGGGGGCATCCTTGTATTGGTGCCTTGTTATCCCGGGGTTTTACACATGTCGATTGTCCACAAAATAGCACAGCGGGCCAATGGTTGGGTGTTTGAGTTATGGAGGAGCTTGAGCTCACATGGGGGTGTAGGATCTTAAGATTGTAGCTTAGAGCCTATGGACACTTTCATATCCCTTACGATCTTTGGCTGTCTCTGCGTGATCAGTGATGATGTGACAACGCAATCTGCAGCTGCAAGCTTGTGTGTATCTCAAAACCTCGACCTGGCACGTATTCACGTGAACGTACGACAGTCAAACACGCGCGACGCGTCGCAAACGTGCCTGGCCTTTCGATCAAAGTAACGACGTGTAGAAATCGAACGAGTGGTTGGACATCCCTGCTAGCGCGGAAGTGTGTCCTCCGCGGGAAGGCACGAAGCGACGCGTTCCTCTGCAAAATGCTTACTTGCACCCTTCCATCTCACGCATGAATCAGCATGACATGACTCAAATCCTCATATAGACCCTCCCTACCTTACCCAGCTGTTGCGTTGTTCATTTTACTATTTATCGTTGTTGCCGCGACGCTGGTCATACTGGGGCGATTGCCTCCGAACTCAAACCGGCACGCGACTTCCGCATCTAAAGTCGCCCGAGCGGCCTCTATCCAGGCAGGATGTCTACATCATCTAGCAAACCCGCTGATGAGAACACACCTCTCCTAACCCAAGTAGACCCAACACCGATAACAGAGGATCAATCGATCGACCCTTCATCTCAGCAAGATGACATCGAAGAAGAAGATCAGGATAGGCCACTGCCCAAAGCTCAGATCTTTCTCCTGTGTTTTACGGTATGCGTGGCTCCGATATCCTTCTTCTCCATCTTCCCTTATATCAATTTCATGATTGAGAGGGTGGGGAATGTGGATAAGGAGGATGTTGGGTTTTACTCCGGCTTGATTGAGAGTCTGTTTAGTGCGACGCAGATGTGTGTGATGATCTTTTGGGGAAGGGTAAGTACCACTTGTTTTGCTGTAAAGGAGGAAAGACACTGGCTGACATGGCATCTAGGCTTCTGATCGATATGGGAGGAAGCCTACTCTCATCATATCTTTGTTGGGCTTGACTGTCGCCACGACTCTCTTTGGAATGAGCCAGACTCTCTGGCAAATGGCATTGTTCAGATGCCTGGGTGGAGCCTTTGCTGGAACGGTCCTCACTGTCCGGGCAATGATTTCTGAGAACAGTACTAAGCATACTCAAGCGCGAGCTTTTAGTTTCTTTGCTTTCGCCAGCAATATGGGTATCTTCATCGGTCCGCTGATAGGTATGTGTTCTGCAACGCCATGAGCCAACAATGAGCTAAGTACGAATCTATAGGTGGTGCACTCGAACGCCCCGCCGATAAGTTCGCATCAACCTTTGGCAAACTGCAGTTCTGGCATGACTATCCCTACGCGCTTCCTAATTTTGTCGTATCGGCTCTCGCTATCTCTGCAGCAATCACAACGATGCTTTTCGTTAAAGAAACACTGCATATCCATGGCGACAAGAAGAAGGCCGCAAAATCCACCATGTCCACCTGGGAGCTGATCAACCGTCCCGGCGTCATGCGAGTACTCGTCGTATACAACTACGTGATGCTCATGGCGTTCACATTCACAGCCGTCTTTCCAGTCGCCCAATACACACCCATCAAATTGGGTGGCCTCGGCTTCACCGCAGAGCTCATCGCTGCATGCACAGCGTTGAATGGAGTATCTCAGGCAGCCTGGCTACTCATTGTATTCCCTGCGCTACACAAGCGCGTGGGTACTGGCTATGTGCTCTATCTATGTGCATCAGTCTGGCCACTTCTATTCATCGTCGGTCCGGTATACAATTTTCTACTCCGGCATGGGCATACTACCATCTTCTGGGCTACTGGGCCACCTCTTCTAGTCCTTGCAAGCGGAGTGTCGATGGCCTTTAGTAAGTCTCCAGAGACACCTGTATCTTGCCTCGCTAACGTATACGACAGCCAGCGTCCAGCTCGCGCTCAACGATATATCACCCTCACACGAAACACTCGGTACACTCAATGCGGTTGCGCTGGCGGCGCAGAGTGGTATTCGATCCGTAGCACCGGCTCTTGCGACTAGTATATATGCTATTGGCGTCAAGTACCATATTCTGGGTGGTCAACTTTTCTGGCTTTGTCAGCTCGTTCTGTCATTCGGCTTGTTTGGGCTGCTGAAGCTGCTGCCTGCGAAGGCTAGGGGGGACGTGAAACCGAAGCTGTTCAACGGCAGTGTTTGATGTATGATTCTGTATAAATGGAAACACTACTCGTGGGTATGTGATCATGCCAAATGATATCGAAATAAAGCAGGAGGCTCGTATATACATGGGTCTACTGTAAATTGAGGGGATGTTGTGGTAGTGTCGCTTGCGTGTATGGAAGCACATTACCCACAATGAAGCATCGCAGAAAGACTTGAGAAACGAACAACATCGAAGGCTTACGAAAAGGCATTTACAAAGCTTACTCTAGACAAAAGACACAAGAACTTCGCAAGCGCCGTAAGATTCGCACATCCAGCTCAAGTCAACATCTTACTCTGGGCTAACTACACTAAGATTTGCACCTGCCTTATCTGGAGCCTGCGAAGACCTTCAACCTCCAATAGGCAAAGATAGTTGACTGAAGATCTTCACGGAGATAGCAATCGACTTCATAGGGTATAAATTTGCGCATACACTCTGACTGTGTAATCTAGATCACAGCCGATGGTTTGGGGGCTCAACTTAGCTTACGGGGGCGCAGCTGCCAAGCCTGCGTAGGCTGACACTACCTAGGTGTAGCTCATCCCCAACTCCAGCATTTCGCTTCTTACTCTACACATCCTCAATCAAATTTTGCCTCGACGATGAGACTCATCAACGTCAAAACGCAAAAGCTTGAAACGCTGAAGCTCGAGGACTTTACAAGCGGTGAACGCCAATACGCCATCCTGTCTCACACATGGGGTACCGAGGAGATCACCATCAGTGAGATGCAGTCTCAGCCTGAGAACAACAAGGCTGACTGGAGAAACAAGGCTGGATGGAGAAAAATTATTCGATCATGCGAACAAGCACAGAAAGACGAATGTGACTATGTTTGGTGCGATACCTGCTGCATCGACAAAAACAGCAGCGCTGAGTTGTCGGAATCCATCAACTCCATGTTTCGCTGGTACCAGGAAGCCAAAGTATGCTATGCGTACCTTGAAGATGTTGAAGAAGTCGACGAACTTCCAAGGGCCCGGTGGTTCACGCGAGGCTGGACTCTTCAAGAACTCATCGCGCCCAAAAGCCTCGTGTTCTACGTAGATCACGAGTACAACACCGCATGGCGAGAGATTGGTACCCGAAAGAAGTTGGCAAGCAAAATTCAAGGAATAACTGGAATCGATGAGTCTTTCCTACGTGGTGCAGGTTCCAGGAGAGAACTTCGTGAAGCGAGCTTCGCCAAACGAGTGGCTTGGGCAGCAGATCGAAAAACGGAGAGAAGTGAGGATATCGCATACTGTCTCATGGGTCTCCTCGATGTCAACATGCCACTGCTTTACGGTGAAGGAGGTATCAAAGCTTTCAGAAGATTACAAGAAGAATACCTCAAAGTCAATCCGGATCAGTCGTTTCTCGCGTGGCTTCTTCCTTCAGAAGACGAAGAGCCAAGGGCCACCTCAGACGGCAACCTTCTCGCCGGTCATCCCGACGACTTTCGAAAGTGCAAACAGATATCACTGGCCAGTGACGACGCTGCTCCCTTCACTCTGAACAACAAAGGGTTGCAAATTCGCCTACCGTTATTCCAAAACGGGAATGTCAATGCCGTACGAAATACCGAGTATTTCGCCATTCTCGCATGTTGTTCAGACGCGCAACCTGACTATCGTATTCGCATACCTCTATGTGCTGTGGAGAGGTCTGCCGAAACATTCACTCTCTTTCCGGGCCGTGAGCACGTTCCTGTCTTGCCTGACGAGTTCGACGATGCACATATGACGAATTGCGTTATACTCAGGGCCGCCCCGCCTTTACACCCCCGGTTACTGTCGGTCAATTACCTAAACGAATCATTGATCTCGTGGAAACCAAAGATCGTCTATCTCAATCCATCGACTTGGACCTGGAATTGTCTGAGCAAGCCTAGAGATCTAGATCCAAGCATCCTGCGCCCCGAACTAAGCTCACGATTTCCGCCGATCCGAGTGCCCGGCCAACGAGAAAGGGCCAGCTATGGGGTCCTTCTTCAGCCTCCGTCTTCATACTTGGACAGCATAAGCAACGGCTGTGAGGATATACCGTGTTCGAAAGTTCTGATTCGCGTGAACGTTGGATTCAAAGAGCGATATGAAGCAGATGTACTTATCCAATTATTCCACGTTGCCAAAAATGAGATCTCGACAGACTTGGAAGATACCTCCAGCATACCGCCCACAGCGATAACGTCAAACTCACGCTCTCGGATGGTCTCCATACCCACCCAACTATCAGAAACGATACATGCATCGGCCGCGTGGAAGCGTAGTTCGAACCAAGACGAACTGTCTTTGAAGATCGATTTGGCAGCGGCCGATAAACATCATGCGAATGAACTGAACGCGCTTTCGACCACTCAGTACAATTCACTTCTTAGTGAAGATCCATTGGTGCGCAGCCTCTATTTTGTAATAGCAATATCGACCTTGCTTATGTTGGGACGCGCGGATTTAGATCCTTACGAAACGATTGGAGCGGGCATTGCCTTCGCATCAGTCTACTTTAAACGCTGGGAAACACGGTTTGCCGCATACGTACGACCAGAATTTAGGGCTGTATTTGTTTTCGCACCCTGTGTCCTGGGTATTATGTTACTCAGTCACTCAAGTTTTGTCGAGTACAATGAAAACCCCGCTGGGCGATCTCGGGGAGCCTATCTTTGGCAGGCTTCGTGTTGCACGGCAATACTTGTGCTGATATCGTTCGCGGGGCACTTAGGTTATGAATCACCAAACAAGGAAGAGCCATCAGCGGAGGAATTAGACCCCAGGACTGGACTCAAAAGTCTGTTGTTCGACGACATAATATGATATCCGACAGGAGGAACTTCGAAATGGTACCGTACTGTGCAGCTGAATAGTTGAAATTTACGTAAATCTTCATAGAAGAGTAGTCTTCTTGGATATGAGATGTAGAAGTTTTGCTTCATCTAGAACGGAGCAGCTTATTGCACATCTTCATCTTGATGTAGGCTGCAGATCCGTTCAGTGTCTTCCCGGTATGAGGTGAGAACGTCTGCGTTGAGAATATTATATAGAGGTACGGGACTGCGAGTTGTTGCCCTGCTCTACATCAACACTCCACCGTGATGAGGTGAGAACGCGTAACTTTCCATCACTCATCCCTAGGGCTACCTTCCAGCACCCAAGCCACCAAGACTGTCGCAAATTCCCGAGCCACAATGATGGACAACACCACTGCAACCCTCCACGTCATCCCCAAGAAGCAAAGTAGCACCTCTAACGGCCCGTCTCGGCGTCATCGACCCGCGCCGACAGCACCACCACAACCCGAGCCATGACGTCCTCCAGCCCACGGAAGCTGAAACACGTGCAGTCACGATAAGGCTACACAAGCAAGCAAGCATTGCTTTGCACCAAGTCCCAGCCCCCCAGCCATCGCTTATCTGCGCTTCCCCGTCGCAGCTCGTGCAGCCAGAACATCGGCGTGATGACATCGAAGGCGGGATGATCACACAACACCCAACCACCCCCCAGCCAGAAACACGCAATTCTCTGCCCAGCCAGCCAGCGTGTCCAAAAGCCGCCCGCGGACACACACCCCGTGCGATCGACATTGCGTCCTGCGACGCAAAAAGTTGCGGCTAAACAGCTGTCGTGCACGGCTTGCGATACGTATCGTGAGGAAAACGTCGACTCCGCAAAGCGGCGATCAAACGTCATGCATCGTGATAAGTGAGCATGAGTCGGGGCTGTCGCACAATCACGCAGTTCCCGATTCAAGTTTCCTTTTTGCACATCCTCCGTGTTCGCGTCGGGAGAACGCTGCGCGGGAGTGGTTTTTATTGAAACGTGTATCAATACAAACAGCATCCATGTCAGGAGCAAAGTAAGGCTGCTAAGATGTGGGCGACGAAACACTCCGCGTCTTGGCCCGGGCAGAAAATGCGTGACAAGCAATTGGCAAGCATTTTTCCCCATTGTCAGAGCGCCTCAGGATCGGGAGAATTGATCAAGGCGCGACGCGTTGTGCTGCCGATGCGAAGAAGATGCGACAAGCGTCACAATGGCATCAGCCATCGTCGTCGTGAACGATCCGATGCGACGCGCTGCGATGGCATGGGGGGCTTGTCCACGGGTATGTCACTTTGCCCAGACAGGCGCACGCGAAAAGGTTTAGTTCCAACCGTCACGGAGGCTCGGCACGCTATTAAGGCCACCCAATATAACCAATACACCACTGGATCGCGACGAAAACGTTGGCCGGAGATGCGCATCACCATCTAGCCCAACCTCTTTTTGAAGTAGTTTCTTCGGGGGTACTATTAGTTCGTAGGCTTTACGTGGCATGCTTGGAATATTGCGATGCGATACGGAAAAGGAGTACAGTAGCTGTGTTCTCGATCTCGCCGTCTCTCGAGAATGCTATTGGGTGGGTGAGCAAGATAGCTATTGTCGTTCTAATCAATCAATTGCTTCACCGTGCATGCGTGTCACGTTCGCCTAAGCATTACATGCCTTGCGCGAGCTGCTGCACAAAGTATGTCATGTTCGCGATAGCTTGCATGGGCTTGCCCAGCCGTTGGTTGGTGCATTAGTAGAGGGAGGCGATGGCGTGCAGCTGTCGCTTTACCCCGCTTGGGAACTGGCAGAGAGGGTGAGCTACCACGAGCTATCTACCCCGCGTGCTGTTATGGTTTGCTCCGCGCAGAAGTCGTAAGTGGCTTGACTTGGGTATGCATGCTGTGTGACCACCAGCTGTCGTTCTTATCGGTGTTGTGTCGACGGAACGTAAGGCGGGTGACTAGCGGCAATTGGAAAGCCGTGAATCTTTCCGATGTACTAGCGACGCGTAGGACTTCGCGTGAAGTTAATTGCACGGATGTAATTGGGGAACTCCAAGAAGCTCAAGATCGAATTCAGGAACACAACATAGAGCAAAAGAATTTGGATCACGTTAAGCACAAGGTCACAGCAATGATTGCAATTGGGGTATTAATTTGAGACAATGAAATTATGCTTCTTGGTATACATGAGAAGACTAGCAAGACAGTGATGAAAAATTAACCTTGCTTCAGGTGGGTTCATCAATCCCGTACAAATATCCAAATACACATCGCGTCATGGTTGAGTAGCGACACTAATTTACTCGTCATCCTCCTCTTCAACAGCACGGGGAGCAAGGACGTAGCGGGTTGTGCCGTGCTTGTCCTTGCCGTGCTCGAGAGACAACTTGCTGAGGGCAGCAATCATGTTCTCAATGGCAGGGTTCTTGCGGCTGCGGTCCTTGCGGCCGAGGGTGTCGAGCCATGCAATGCGGTTAAGCATGTAGTAGACAATGGCGATGATGATGGTGACACCAATGGAGTAGGCCCAGACGACAACGACGGTGACAATGTCGACCCATCCGTCGTCACGGAACCTGCTGTTGATGGTGGGAGGGTTGGTCTGGTAAGGAGCACCGGACATCCAGCCGAAGAGGGTGAAGATGGTCGCGAGAGCGTCGACACCGAGAATAGCGATAATCAGCTGGAATGAGGGGAAGGTCTTGCCACCACGGGTAACGAAGATCAACCAGTTCTCAGTAAGAGCAACCTCAAGGAAGAGAATGGGCTGGATAGCACCGAAGTTCTGGATGATACCTCCGCTGGGGATGAAGAGAGTACCACGGACGATCCAGGTACCGAGAGCGAGGAGGAGACCGAGAATGACGGAGATGAACCAGATCTTGGGCAGTTGCCATTCGACGGGACGTTGCTCAGAGTGGGCATTGTCGTAGGCGACAGCGACGGTGGCCAAATCAGCGAAGAGGGCAAGGAAGACGATGAGCTCAGCGCGGATGGTCTCGTTGAGGATGATCATGGAGGTGACAAGGTAGACTTCCAAGTGCAGGCAGAGAGCGATACGGTACTGGATGTAGGCCTTCATACGCTGGAAAATCTGGCGAGAAGTCTTGATAGCCAAAACAATGGTGGAGAGACCGGGGGCAAGGAAGACGATATCAGCGGCAGCCTGGGCAGCCTCGGTGGAACCCTCGACGGCAATACCACAGTCAGACTTCTTGAGCGAAGGAGCGTCGTTGACACCGTCACCAGTCATGGCAGTCAAGTGACCACGCTGTTGGAGCATCTCGACGACCTGGTACTTGTGCTCAGGGAAGACTTCAGCGAAACCGTCGGCGCGCTCAACGAGGTCGTGCTGGGTAGTACCAGTGAGACCACCGCCGATGAGCTTGGAAGAGTTGTAAACCTTGGTACCGAGAGCAAGCATCTTGCAGGTCTCCTTAGCGATGGCAATAGCGTCACCAGTCAACATCTTGACGGGAACACCGAGCTGCTGGGCCTCAATGATGGTCTGGGCGGTATCCTCACGAGGGGGGTCGAACATGGACAGGAGACCAAGAAGGATCCAGTCACCGTCGTTCTTCTGGTAAGCGACACCGAGAGATCGGAAACCACGGCGAGCGAACTCTGCGGCCTTCTCCTTGTAGAGGGTAGCGGTGACCTCGTCGCAGTTGGCAAGGTTGACAATGGCCTTGGGGGCACCCTTGGCGCAGACGTACTTGTCGCCGCCCATGTGGCAGACAGCAGTGATACGCTTGGAGACGGGGTCGAAGGGAGTGAACTTCTCAGTCTTCCAGCCCATGTTGAGGATCTCGCGGGCCTTGGGGTAGCGGCGGATGGTAAGAATGGTAACCTTGTCAATGGGGTCGAGCGACTTCAGGTTGTGGGAAGAGGCGAGAGCAGCGACAGCCATCATCCAGTTGACGTCCTGGCCCTCAGCGACGTAAGGCTCACGGAGAGAGAGCTGGTTAGCGGTGAGAGTACCGGTCTTGTCAGAGCAGAGAACATCGACACCGGCAAGCGACTCGATGGCAGTGAGCTTCTGGACAATAGCCTTCTGCTCAGCGAGGTAGGCAGCACCGACAGCGAGGGTGGTGGTGGTGACGACGGGAAGACCGACGGGGACACCGACGATGAACATGATGAGGGCGTAGTGGAGAAGGGTGACGGACTTGTCGGTTCCCTCACGGGCCTTAGCAATGGGAATGTGACGGAAGAAACCACCAATCCAGGCGAGCAGGATGAAGAACATGACGAGAACGAGAAGCGCCGTTCCGATGGAGTTCATGATAGCCTTGAAGTGACCCTGGTCCTGAGCGCCCTGAACGAGGGTAGCAGTGCGACCGACGAAAGAGTGCTTGGCAGTGGTGATGACGATACCGTAGGCCTTGCCGCGCTTGCAACCAGTGGTGTAGTAGGCGACCTCTCCCATGTACTTGTCGACAGCGAGAGACTCTCCGGTGATGGACGATTGATCGCAAGCAACGAGAGGGTGGCCCTGGGTGATAGGGTTCTCCTCGTCGAACTTCTCCTCATCGACTTCGTCATCCTTCTCGTCCTCGGGGTCAGCGTCGTGGAACTTGTCCTCAGCCTTGAGCTTCATGTACAAGTCGAAGTCCTCAGGGTGGTCGTAGCCGCAGATAAGACGGGCGTCACCGGGGACGGACTGGCCCTCCTCAATAACGACGATGTCACCGGGAACAAGCTCGCGAGCGAGAATGGTCTGTTGCTGGTTGTCACGAACGACGGTGGCCTTCATGGCGATGTCACCCTTGAGCGAAGCGACGACATCGGCAGCCTGCTTCTCCTGGTACCAACCGACGATGGCGTTGAGCAACAGGATACCGCAGATGACACCGAAATCGACCCAATCCTGAAGACCAGCGGCGAGAAGAGCAGCGAGCTCCATGACTATGATGCGTTAGTTTTGCGCTAGGCCAAATTGTGCAGGGATGCTTACCGTATAGAATGGGACCAGTGAAGTAACCGATGAATTGCTTGAGAAGGTTGGTCTTCTCAGAGGAGATTTCGTTGAAGCCATAACGCTTGCGACGCTGCTCGACATCGGCGGATGTCAGACCAGTGCGGAGCTCAGTGTTGAGGTCTGCGATGCGATGTTAGCAAATTTGTTTCCTCATCGTGTTGCTCATCTCGCATGCTGCAGAAGCGGGTAGTTTGGTGGAGCCGGTCTGCATGATTGGCTCCACCGAAGAGGCCGCTATCGCGTCGCTAGCAGGGAGCAGCTTGAGCGCGGACCAGGCCCGCGCCAGCCACCAGATGTCGGCCCTCGAGCTCAACAAAGGATGAATTGGCGAGGCAGGTGACGCGCCGCGGCGCATTGCTGCAAACGGATGCTGTGAGGTAGAGAGTGGTAAAACTTACAGTCGTCAGGGACAGCGCCGGCGTCCTGGATGGGAGTGGCGGCGGTGGGAGAACCCGACTTCCAGAACTGCCACCAGGCCTTCTTCTTCTGGGTCTGCTCGGCATGCGGGTTGGTTCGGGTGTCGCGGTAGAAGAGGATGTACTTCTGGAGCGCCGTGTACTCGTCCATGCCCTCGAACTCGGTCATGGAGACGATGGACTTTTGCCGCTCAGCGGCGCTGGAGGCGCGGGGGCGCTCAACATCGTCGTTGGGCGCCATCTTGTCGAATTAAGGAATGCTGTTGCTCGTATGTATTATTATATCCGGTAACTCTAGGCACAGAGAAGGCTTTCCGAGGCGACTTGACGGTGAGGTTGAGTGTCAGGTCGAATGTGCTGTGCAAATGGGTAACTGCAAGCAGGGCCTTCTCTGTGAAGAAAGTGCAGAGGGTGCGGGAGAGGCTCTGGTTAAGTAGCGCGGCAGAAACTCACCCACGTATCAACCCAGGGAAAAACTCAGCAAGGACCGACCTTTGGCCGCTATGAGGGATTTATGATTGTCATAAAGCTAACCGCGGATGGAGCTTAGCTCGAGCCGAGAGTCCCGGGGGTGAATTTGTTGTGAGCGGCCCGTGCGCCAGCCGCTACATCATCGGCGCGCGACATGGCGCAGAGATTGGCCGTCGCAGCGCCCGGCCGAGCGTGATGCGCTGATGACGGAGTGCTTACTACGATGCTGCACGGCTGCGACTGCGGTTGCTGTGTGCGCAGACTCTGGTACCTCGACGGGCACCAGCCGACAGCAATTGGGATGTCAGCAGCCGGCGTCGCGATTCGCAGCGCGGTTCATTGCTTCTCCACCAGCGGCAGCAGAGATTAAGCTGGAGATAGCGCGACAGTCCGCGACAAGCGTGCAGCGCTGCAGGGATCAGCTCCCATGACGTTTGGCAAGAGCGACCGGCAAACAGCTCCTCCACGCACCTTGCTCACTCCGGACGCACCAAGCTTCAGCACTCACACGCAGGAAAGCTTGAGTGCTTGGCGCGATCTCAGCCAGAGTACGAGGCATTTTCCCCCCGTACGAGAGAGCCGCGTATCCAGAGTGCCTCCCCACGCTGCCTGCGCGACTTTCCGACTTTCGCATTTGCACAATTTTCTTCTAGCGGCCTTCCAGACCCACGAACCAAGATATGCCACTTATCCCAACTCCCTCAACTGCAGCCGCCGCGCCATAATATCCGACTCCCCCCATGCAGCGCGCGCGACCAGCATGCCCAGATGAAGCAATTGTTTTCTGCCCCCCGCGTAATCGACCGCCGCCGCTTCTGCACAAAGGACCGCACTCCATGATTAAGCACGTGCCAAGCAGCTAAGGGGCGTCTCGGGGCCTACCTCGAATCAGCCTTAGCTGTCCACCACCCGACCATATCGGCCGAATCAGAGGCCCCCAGCCGCCCAGCGTCGCCTGGCCAACGGCTCCAATTACACCCCATGTTATGGTCATACAATACATGCTATCTGCGACTCCACACGTCCCATGGCGCCGTTGCGATGCTACGCACACACGACGTTGCGCAGGGTCCTGTCTGTTGAATTTGGATCGCGACCGAGATGACTTGGCTGTCGTGAGGCTGCAGGCATGGATGCGCCAACGCGCCCCAGTTCTTTCCAGACCGAGGAAGGCCTTCCCAACGAGGAAGCCGCGTCGGCGCGCCACGTGACGTCCTGCCTGTGGCTCGCTCTCGCCTCCCTTGGCTGCGCGACTGCCGATGCTTCGCCGGTACACCAGTGAGCCTCACCGCATTGCCTCAGCCTCCAGAACGAGTGCGGGAATAATCATCGCACCCACAAATATCACCCTCCGTCGCCGCTGCCGACACCAACCTCTCCATGTCTGCCCCGAGCCCTGAATCGCCAACCCCCACCGCCAATACCGCTGTCGGTCCGCGACCGTCACGCGCATTGCAACGCCATGTGCGTGTCATGTCGCCTGAAGACTTACCGGTCGAGATATGGCACATTATCATCATGTATATAGACGATCACTGTTTCGCCTGGTTCGTGCTGCGCCAGATATCTCCCTTTCTGGCTCATGTCGCGCAAGATGTCTTCGCGCGCATCGTCTCGCGTACCTGCAGTCTTCGCTTCGCTGGACAGACGCTATGGAACTTGCTGTAAGCCGCGTTTCACCCTGCGCTGCTCGGGAAACTTTCACTCACCATGCCAGTCCTCCTGATCTTCGCTGTGATACACAATCCCCATATCACACCTTCCGCGTGCAGTTGCCGTCGTTTCGCTTCCAGCCCTCGTCTTTTGTCCCCGCTAGCTCCAAGGCCAGACTTGTTCTGAAACTATCTTCACCGGCAACTGTGAACGACACGCCATCCTTGCGCCGGCCATATGCAGGGACGGTAGACCTGACGAGCCGCCTCACTCAGGTTTTCTTCCATCCCGGCGCTGTCGCAGACGCCGAACGCAACCGTTTGCTCAAGCAAGCCCACTTTGTGCTTTTTGATGACCAATTAAAGAGCGTCCGCCTGCCTTCACCAGCCATCGATGTTACCGCCCAGGAACTATCGCTTGACTGGCGCCAGCTCTGCGAGACCTTGATGCGCGACCAGTTCAAGTGTCGCTTTGGCTCCGGTGCGTCGGTCCCCTGGTGGAGAGAGTTTCCGTGACCGGTCCTGTATCACATACCAAGAGCCTACTTCACCATCGTCACGAGGCCATAACATGTTCTCCCGTCTGGGCAAGCGCACAAGTAATCTATGCTCGTTGCACCCCCAGATGGGTTTGATGGCCCGCCAAGTAGCAGATCAATTTTGCGTCAGCAACGGATCTGTGTAGATCGCCCTTGGCACTGGGAACACACACCCCCCGACGATCCAATGTGTCCGCCGTGCGCCTCTCCTCCTTCTCCGCCTGGGCATATTCCTTCATGCCTTCATGCCCGGGTCATTATCGTTCACCATCCGCACCTTACTTTAGACAAAGTATGCCCAGCTTCTCCAAGTGTTGCACTTGGGTGCGGCATTTCTGACATTGCCTTGGCTTCCCTCGCGGGACTATCCGAGCCGCGGACGTCCAAATTGGTCTTCCACGATATGATGCAGCTCAACCTCAACATCGTTCTTGATGAACACACACAACCGTTCATTTCGGCTACCATCTTTTACAATTCATTGTAGTGGCCACCTCGACATCGTCTTGGTGTCAGCGCGAGCCATCACCAGCAGAACTCCGTGACTAGTAGTGCAGTTACCCCAGAGTATACCCAGTCCACCTCCGTGGGGAAGCCAAGCGTTCAGTAGTACATGTGTTCCTTCTCCCCTCCCAACAGTGTGTCAGCAGATTACATGTCTTTGTCCTCCGCTGCCAAGTAGCTCTGTGCGGACACACCAGCCTCGGCGGAGACCGTGTACCACACAGCATACATCTCCTGTCTGTGCAACCTCTTGGCCACTTTGTCTTGTTACTTTTCTTAATTGGACTACATCATGTGTTACTTTGCGCTACTCTACTTCATATCCCTTTATATTCTTGCGTGCGTTAGATTTCATTCGCGCCAAGTCTATAATCCTTCACTGTAGGATGATGTGTTGTCACTGACGAACTTGGCTTAACATCAGACTATTGAGTACTTGCTGACTTCAGTAAAGGATTGCATGGAAATATGGGGGTTTCGACTTGGCTCTGCCATGAATGTGGCTTCTGGGACAAGACCATGTGTCAATCACAAGCATTGTACCGTCTTATCCGCTATGGCTGCCAAGCATACCCGCTGCACCTAATCCACCTCTTACAGATCGGATGCTGAATGACAGAAATCTTCATACTGCAATGTAATGATGTAATGTGTCTCTTAGAGTTATCGGTGATATTCAGATACGCTGTATTGTGTTGTGCTATGCTATGCCATACCTTGTAGCGACCAGCGCACAACATAGTTCGTATTTTCTCTGATACCCGTGGAAAAGGGCACCAGGTAGATGTTGAATCTGAATTTTCTGATGTGAATATGCCGTGTCATCCGCGTTGTGGGGGGCATGTTGTTGGGGCAGGTGGTGCTGTTCGTCGCCTCGCTAGAACCACAATTTATTTTGCATCAGCAAACAGAACATTAATTCACCACACCACCAAATTTGTCCAACACGCAGTCAAAAGATCGGAAATGGTTGAACAAGCCGTGAAAATTGGATTGCCGACTTTTCCAAGAAGCCCGACATCGCTGGGCAGGGTTAAAATAGATAGGGCTGAATTTTACGTTTATGTCAGCAGCTACCGGGTGCATCCTTATTCAACGCAGAAAAGGTTCACAACGGCGTGGCAATACCGCAACGTCAAAACGAAGTCCGCCCGAAAGACGAACGTTATTATTATGGTTCAATGACATGCTGTCACTCCAAGCAAAATATACGTTGCACCAATTTACCGCATCGCCACCTCTACTACACGACACCCGTCCTCATCGCCGCCATCGCACTCTTCATAGCCGTAACAACATGATTCGCAACAGGCGCATGAGCGTTCTGTCGGAAGAGAAAAATATACCTCACCATCACACTCGCCTCATCAGTAATAACATGAACACCGGTGGTAACGCTGTTACCCTGCCCAACGACCTCGCACCCAAGGATAACACGCATATTGGCCAGCGCACTGTTCTTCCACGTCGAGTAGACAGGCGCATAACTAAACGACGTCGCAGGGTCTTCTGCCATATAAATACCTCTTCCATACACAGCGCCCGTGCGTTGGAGAGTCGTACCCGAGCAAACGATAAGGCCTTTAGCAAGGATTGCTGGGAGGCGGTCGAGTGATGTACCGTGAAATAGTACTGTAGTCTGCGTAGAAGGCCTCGGAAATTTTGCCATATATGCCGTTTCCAGTGCCGGACTCGCATTCGCCAGGACAAAATGATGCGTCCCCATAGGCAGATTCTTGATCCTACATAGACCGTTCGCTGTAGCTATATAGCCTCTATAGTGCGTACATGCCCATGAGATGAGCTTCTCAGCGTCGGCGTGGTATCTGGATAGGACAGTGGAGATGTGGACTGCGTCGCGGATGACGGACAGTTTGGGGAGACTATCGAGTATGGTTTTGACGGTGCTGATAGGGTGGATGGGACAGTTGGGGAGGAGCTCGGCTTTGTTGGCCATGGCGGCGCTATAGACGGAGCTGAGCAGCATGTCTACGGCGAAGATATCGGTGCGGATTTCGGGGATGCGGACGTCGAGGGGGAGGGCGTACCTGTATTGGAGGTGGTTAGTGATTGTAATATTGACGCTTTCTGTTCGGTGATGGCTTACCATAGCAGTTGACATGCGACAGTCCAACATGGTGTAGATCTCCGCAGTTGCGTGTTCTTCCCTTTGTGGCGGCAGCCGCAGGAGATGCATCTTTGCCCCATTTCTCCGATCATGGTCTGGACGAGGCCGTACAGCCCTCTTAACGATACGTTCCCCGCGCGAAGGTACCGATGGATATGCCTGTTCATTTGCCATACGAAGACAGTTTGCTTCGAGAAACACACATTACCGTGTGGTGCATTGGAAGTTGCAACACAGATCCACGGGAAATGTTGATCAGTCTCTATACCCTTGTCACTGTCGTAGTGCACACAGAACGCGGGTGGCTTGCTCCCATACCGATCGATAGTTAGCCGTAAGAGAAGGTTGTTCGCTGTGCTCGGTACGCCCATTGCGCTTCGTTGTAGTTCAGTGTAGGAAGCGAGTGTGAAGCTCATCTCAATCTCGTCATCGTCGATTAGTTCAACTAGATCGATGATGCCGGGAGGCAGTTCTTGTATCTCATCTTCCAGCATATTACTATCGGGTATATTGTACTCCTCGATCAGCAAGGCTGTCTGCAAGGGGTCTTTCGCCTTCAGTGTTCGCTTTAGCCCTTCGAGGCGTTCGGCTTCTTGCATGATCTCTGCTTCGATACCATTCCAGAATTCTGTTGCTTTGGAGAGCTCGCTCTTAGGGATATTCTGCTTGTATACTTTCAAGTCGAGTAGCTGAGCGAGGCGTTCGATAATCGTTTTCGTCTCTAGTGCTACGTCGTCGTCTTGGATCCAACCAGCAACCATGACCTCAGCCACAGCTAGTGGGATGTCGTATCTTCGCTTGGCAATTGTTTGAAGGGGTTTCTTCTTCTTTGGCGTCAATGAGTCTGGTTGCGTCATGATCTTGTACTGTTTGGACGCGCCGTCGTAGTAGACAACATCTCTCGAGACGATCCGAGAAAGACCAGCTTGCTCGTGAGTAGGAAGACCAGGTATGTCCAGAAATCCACATCTCGCATCCCAGATCTCGTTGCAAGCTTCTATAGCCTCATATGGCGCGTCCAGTAGTTCAGATAGATACTCAATGACCTCGCGCATGTCTGATACTCGACCGTATACCCATATGACAATGTTTTGCATAATTCTCTCGGCTGAATTCCCTTCCGCCTTTTGGAGATGTGAAAGCATGGCCAGGTTCTTTTTCCTTTGTGGTTCGGTACCATAAGATAACATTTGACGTACTGCGAATGAACTGTCGGATACTTCTTCGAGCTTCGTTAAGGTGGGCCCGAACTTTGATACTTGCGATACCCAAGTCAAAATCTGGGGCTGAAGTAGAGACGGTAACTCGTGTTTGTTGGTGTTATTGGCAATGATGTCGGCGAAGATCGTCTCCAGTGATTGCATAAAGGAGAGCCATGTCGCAGGATCCATGGTTTGGATCAAGTGGTCGATGATGGCAGTGCCCCATCGCGCTTCTTGCTTCTCACTTTGGTTCAGCCATCTTAGTAAGACCCCTCTCCAACATGCTTTGCAACCTTCCCGTGCTGCCAGGGTGTTCGTCAAAGCAATGATGGCTTGCCGTGAGTCCGTCTCCTGTACACGAACGATACGCACTATGTCTCGGACAAAAGAAGAAGATCGCCCCAAGCTAAGATCTACTGCGAGCTCATAGATACATTCGCACTTGTGTCCAGAAGGATTGTCGATATCTCTTGAAACCAGTATAGCTAGCATGCGCCGGTCGACATCATCCACACCTTGTCCGGTATTCTCCCAGACTTCAAGGATATCACGCAATATTTGCTCGGTATTGTCGCAAGATACTTCGGCAGTAAGCAGGTGGTCGACACAGTGCTTCTCGATGATTTCTTCAAGTGCGTGCCGTGATTTCTGATCTTTCGCATTGGATGCGAACAAGAGGGACTCGGTCGAGGTATCAGGATCGACCCAGACGAACGTGTGCCTTGTCTGCAATTCGTTTTGATGTAGATTTTGGGCGGCGACGTATATCTCCTTGATCGATGCCATTCGTTTAGCGCTGGGCCATGCGCCGACATTCGCTCGGACAGCAGGCTTCAGTCGCGGGAATATATGTTCGGATGCTTTCACGGCCATGCAAAATGTGTGTAGCTCAAGTAGAAGGCGTAACCAAGCCGAAGTCTTCATCTGATTCTTTACGACAGATTGGCACTCGCGAAAGCACTCTCCAATCCCCTCGAATAGCCAATCTTGGAGGAAAAGCTCGCGAAAAACCGTCGCTTTTGGTGCGTCGAGGAGATGGAGGAGTTGTTTAAGAGCGTGGACATGGAGTCCGCCGATTTGCTCCTTCTCGGACCATAGTTCGCGAATGAAGGCATGATTATCTTTCTCCGGTGTGCATGCAATCTCTAACGAAGCGTCGAAAAGATCCAAGCTGCTCTTCGTAATTGTTCCGCCGATGGTCAATGCTCGAAACAGATTGAAGAGGCTTTCGCCCTGGGGCAGTGAAGTGGAGACAGCATCCAACCTTACCACGAGTCTTTCTAGGATGGTCGCTAAACATGCTCTTGTGTGCTCAGGGACCTCGATGATCAGGCCGCGGTAGTGTACCCAGTTCCTTTGTTCGCCATAGCCCGCTATCAAACCCTGACGTAAGGTATGCTTAGTACCTGTGATCATATCAGGTCCTTCCAGAGCCGCGACGTCGAGGATAGTCGACATATGAATGGTGTCTATCCTAGAGAAACGCGTGATACGATCAACATCCGGTCTCCAAGAGGCCCACATTCTCCAGGCCGGGAAGTGGTGGCGATCGAAGACAGTTTCTATATTGGTACAAGGTGAATTCGAAGACGACGATACATCCAGTTCCGTCATCCAGTCTACTGCTTTCTTAGCTGCTACCCAACTGCATGTCAACCGGAAGCCATTAAGCAGCTCCGCATAATCTTTTATAGCTCGTCGTAAGAGCACCGCGAAGTTATGAAGATCGACGTCCGTATTCTGGGTTTTGTGATTCTCTAAGGCTCGCTTTACGCCCTTCAAATAGCAGCCGGCTGCACTGGCGCCGGTGGTCGCATAGGGTAAGAGTGTACGTGCCCATTCTGCTTGCAGACGTGTTACTAAGGCAGGGTTCCCTTCATGCGCAGCGATCACGCTCTGTAGCCAAGTGTCGAGGCCCCAATAGCTTCCACACATAACGTTCGTTTCAGCTCGTAGTAATTGGCTCAGGCTCTCCACGGACATAGCATGCGCTACGGAAGCTATGGCGACGTCTCTTGCCGGATGTGTCTGAACCAACATCGAAAGCCTCCTATCCGCCTCTTCTTGGCTGATCTTGCCTTTCTTCTTGAGATAGGTATCGGTGTGATTGCGGATGAAGCCCCATGGGAATCGATGGTGCGAGGGGTGTAGTACCCCAGCAGTGGCCTCCACCTCCGCATGCCATTCTTGACTGTGATCGGTCTTCTTGAAGATTGCCGTGCTCTTCAACGGTATGGCTTTTTTGGCCCATGACATATGGGAGCGTTTGCCGGTATCCTGTTCGACTGCAGTAGGAGGCATGACGGCGGTGGCCATGCTTGTCCTACGTTTATGAGGAATGGCCCTGCGCCAGGGGTGAGATGATAAAATGGATATAGATGGAACGGCTAGTTCGAGTCGAGTTACGAACGGTCGGTGTCAAGAGAATCGTGGGTATCGGTTACCGGCAATGAAGCACGAGAACTTTCGAGCAAATTGCAGGGGTTGAGTTTGGTACAATGGGGATTTGTACCAGAATCGCGCTTTCCTTGGAAGCGCACGAGGATAGTGGGACCCAGAGTACCTAGGTAGCATAGGGTTGGTAGTGTTCAAAGAGGTGCGGCCAATAGACCGTCGGCTGATGAGGGAAGAGGAACATCAAATCTTGGAGGCGCATAGTGGATGTTACGGCAAAGATACATGGCTAGTCTGCTATAGCTCACATGTGATGGGTGGCCTTTTTCTGCGGAGACTGACACTTTGGGGCTGCGCACAAGGCTGAACAGGGTGGCTTATACGGAAAGCACATTCACCGGCCCCCGAAGCGGCTAGTGCGACTGCGACTGTGTAGGCTAACCATGGTACGAGACAGCGGTAAGCGAAGCGAGGAAAATGGCAATCTAATGTACGGAATAATCAACGAAAGCTATCTGGCAAAGTTGATCGAGCAATCGGCGTATGAAAATGCCTTGTAGGATTGTGTGATCTAAGGATTCGTGACTGCAGCGTCCGGAATCAGCCTGATTCAGCCGCAAATGTGCCTGAGGGTGGCAGACATTGTTGCAACCACTGACGACATTTCATGGATCTTGTTACCTCTAGAACGCAATGGACTGCTAATGCGAAACGCATGGAGAGTCCCGATTTGAGACCATGAAGCTGCTACAAGATATCACATGATCGAACAATTACCTTCGTCGGTGTCGGCAGCTACACCACGGTTCTTCCGCAGATGCGCAGCGGCTTGCCGAATGAAGTCGCCTGTCTTGTGAAAACACACAAGGTTTCCTTTCGCATCCTTCACTGCTTCGCCGATAGACCAGTCATAAGACTGTCCGGTGTGAGAGTCTGTGGCAGGACACTTGAGACCTTCGATTGCCTTTTGCTCAAGATCTGGTACTGCTCATATATTAGCCTGTTGGTCGTCGTTGTGCCGAAGGAAGACCTACGCGTTGCGACGTATAGAAGAAACTCGTCTACTGCTCTGCGGCTAGGAAGTGTATCGCTACTCTGATCTGCTAGCAAGATCGCTGAGAGCTTCTCCATTTGTATGATTGTTTCCGTCCGCACGCCCTTGGACATCTCGTGCTGCTCAACTCGCAGAGCTGCGAGAGACTTGCCTATTGGATGGAGGAGAATCCCCTTGACATCTTTCGGAGTAAACATTTCTCTGCTAAGAGGATTGCGGAGTACACCGCCATTTGCCTGGATAGCCTGAACAAGTTCTAAGGTTGGCACAAAGTTAGTATGGGTCTCATCGTAGTCCGTACATGGAAGTCACATACCATCCATCGACCACGCATAGTTGTCCTCGGTCACATAGAAGTCCTCTCTGGCGATGTCCTTGATCTCATCTCCGAGCATGGTTTCGTCATTGACGTAGTTCCTTTCCAGATGCTCATGTTCGACGTGCATAAAACCAAGCTCGCAATGAAATTTGAGCGCATCCGGGAGCGTTGAATCGATGGCGCTCCGGCGTTTGACTAGAGTATCACGAATGGTATCGACACTTGCGCCCGAGGGTGTGCCATATGGCGCGCGCACCCATTGAATCATGGCTTCCAGATCTGCGATGACTAGGTTCGTAGCCTCTTTTGGTTTATCTTTGATGTTTCGCGCCACAGAACGAGCACTTGCTGGTGGGCGCATTCCACTGTAGACGGCCCCGTTACTCCCATCCGCCATGAGGTGGACCTTAGCGAGGTTCTTCGATTGGGGCAACCCGGCCTTCTTCTGGAGGGTCTGTAGACGCAGCAGATTCGCAAACACATGTGTTGCCTTGGCACGTATGTCACGATACCCAGTAACCAGGTTTCGTTGTTCATCGTTTAGGTCATCTACTGAATCGCCTAAGATGAAGTCCGACCGCTTGGATCCACGTTTCGATATTGGTTTCGTCGTGAATGGATAGTTCTTCAAGGGTTCGCCTCCGGATTGGGCGGAAGATGCCTGTATCCGATTGACTGCTTTCTTCGCGGGCGCTGGAGGCTCTGGTACTTTTTCGAGAATCTTTAAGAACCTAACAACGTCTAGGTCCGTGGGAGCTAAAGCTTGGAGCTTCTTGGCCTCATCTAATGCACCTTCCAGCCATTCATTACCGACTGCGATGTAATGTTCGATAAGTAGCTTCCTGGCTTCTATACCTGGGGGACTACGTGATATGCTTTCGTAGAGCTCTCCGATATAGATCATATCAGGGCCGGCTCCATGTGCGGCAACGCCTGATGTCGCGGCCATGACTGCTGGAGCACCGGTTGAATGAGGATACCGTGAATCCGAACGTCAATGATGGGCTGGATGTGAGTGCTGTAGGTGCCAGGGTGAGCCCGATCGCGCCTGCTTGTACCAGGTCGAAGCAATATGTCGGGTGGAATATGTGTGATGACCTGTGCTCTGCTGGTCAGTGGGTTTGGTTAGTTGCATGGAGAGATCAAAAGCTGGAAGCCACAAGGCTGAGCCATAGCGGAATACGGCTCCCACTGCATATGGTGACCGGTGATTGTCAAAGGCAGCGCTCGAGGTTGGCTGGCACTGCAGGTCCCAGTGGCTTAGCGCGACGCTAGTGCCCGCTATCCGCGACACTGCCCAGGTGCCTCGTGAATGCGGGTGAGATAACTACCCCACGAGAGGATATTTTTAAATGTTTGTATTCAAGACAAGACCAGCGATGCAGTAGCCTCGCGGTTCTAAGATCCAAATCTAGGGTATCAAGCTCTCCTAGGCCCAGTCAAATCGAACCCAAATCAGTACAGCAAATCCGCGAACTCTCCCAAAACTCCCTCCTTGCCACCATCGAAGAAGTCATGCATGCCATCCATAGCCGCAAAGTGCTCGGCTACCTTCAAGCCCCTCAGTCGCTCTGCCTCGATAACGTCCCAGTTCCAATCCTTCGCCTCTACAGCCTTGGGCAGGACATCGCCATTCGGCCCTTGTTCTTCGGTTGTAGCCTCTTGGTAGACCCAGCCTTCTGGCTTTGCAGGTACCATGTCGGCATCGACCAGCACATGTTCCGGTGGCACCGTGATCCTGCCTCGCTTGACAACATACTTTGCAATCGCAGTAGCGTATATCGCACCCTTGAGCTTCTCTATGTCAACGTCCTTGGCTGGCTTGGACTTCTTCCAGGGCTGCAGTGTCCAGCTCTCTGGTTGCGCCACTCCAGGCTTGACCATATGTGTGACGAGATAGAACCACTTCTTGTCCCAGCACAGAAGTCTTGTCCACATCTCGTACTTCTTGTATGGGAGGATCTCCTTCTTGAACAGACAGCTTATGCCTCCGAGCGCAATGTAATGCTTGCCCCGTGTGCCTTCGGTCGCACCTACTGCTCCTGCTACAGCGCTCTTCTTGGCACCGCCTAGACGACTATTCTTTCTTATGCCGTTGCGAATGAGAGCGGTGAAGAGATGTGTGCGGGATATGTCCATGTCGCTGAAGTATGTGCTGTTGGACTTGTGCATGTTGTAATCTGTCTCGAGGAACGTGGTACGCGTCGAGGTAATGATCGGTTGGAAGAGCGCATGTGGAGGGATCGGGGTCGGTTGGAAGTACAGTTGATAGAACAAGGCGCGGATGAAGCGCAGCTATGAATATCGTCAGCTCGAAGTCGCGTGTCCTGCCACTCCGCCAAATACGTACATGCCAGACGAATGGCAGATTCTTGAGGTTCGCCAATGCGAGAAGAATCGCAGCTATCCTCCACAGACCTCCAGGCGCGTTGTAGCCTGTCCATCTGGCCAGCGTAGCCATCAGGTTGCCTCTCATAGTAGGTTGCGACACGAGTGCTGCCATTGACGCGCCCGCAACAACGATGCTAGCCGTCTGCGCCATTGTGACCATACCAGAATATGGCTATCGATCTGATGAGCGACAGCAAGGGATGGGCACGTTATTATACAATCAGCGTCAGCATACGCCGCCCTGCCCCTTCGCGAAGGTTCAGGTGCCCTTCCTAATCGCGAGCCGAGGCACGGAATGTTCCGCACTCAGGAACATGTGGATAGCTGCGCAGATCCGCATCCTCGATTCGCAACTTTGACCTACTTGAGGATACTCACCATATCGCCGGTATAGCTCAGCGAGTTAAACTCTGCCTTCTCGGCAGCAGGTGTCTAGCATGTACAGCGCATTTCACCGAGCCGGAACCGCTACCAAGCTTTACGACACCGAGTTTCATAGACGCACGTTCAGAGAATTTCCCAGAATACTAGATCCATCTCGCCGATAGCCATCAGCATGAGGGTCTTGTATTTTGGTCGTGGGCAGTGAAGATGCGCGACGTATGTGGCTGCGGCTCCCGAAGTCAGCCTCGATGCAATAGTAAGCGCGCTTTCCTCCAGGCTGACAACTCAGCCCTGAAGTCTCCTAGCCTTCACTTCTCAACTATCTCTACGACCGTATCTTCGTTTCATACACTCGTTGGTCCCCGAAAATCTAGTCGCTGTTGGGCGGCTTTCCTCCGTCTGTTCACCGATCGACCTTGATCACGAAACAGACAGGTTACGTCAAATCCGATCTCAGCCTTGTCGATGTAGGCGACATATAAGCCATGCGCCTGCTCAATGTCAACACACGGCAGCTAGAGGAGTTCTTCGGCGATGCAATTCCTCTATACGCAATCCTATCGCACACTTGGGGAAAGGAAGAGGTCACACTACAAGATCTGTCAAGAGAAGGACACCAGCAGAAGCAAGGCTACGCTAAGATCGAAGGATGCTGCCAGCAGGCGATCGAGGATGACCTACTCTGGGTGTGGATCGACACATGCTGCATCGATAAGACGAGCAGCGCAGAGCTTTCGGAGGCCATTAATTCCATGTTCCGCTGGTACAAGAACTCCAAGGTGTGCTATGCCTATCTGCAGGATGTGCCATCTGGGTCAGATATCTTTGAGCAGGGTTCTGCCTTCCGTCAGAGTCGATGGTTCACCAGAGGATGGACCTTGCAGGAGCTACTTGCTCCACGACTGGTTCAATTTTACGATAGCAATTGGATGATGATCTTTTCAACAGACCCCGGTGGTCACGGTTATGAGCATGCCACAAAGCTGATTCCACTATTATGCGATACCACGTCTATCGACAAAGAGTTTTTTGAGTACCGCTCCCGCATTGGATCAGCTTCAGCAGCGCGCAAAGTTTCATGGATGGCGAGACGAAGTACTACTCGTGTAGAGGACGAGGCTTATTGCCTGCTCGGCCTGCTGGACATCAACATGCCGTTACTGTACGGAGAGGGTACCAAAGCTTTCATCCGGCTCCAAGAGGCTGTATTGAGCAGTTCCGATGATACGAGTCTTCTTGCCTGGGGATACGACTGTTTTTGTACGCGCCATACATCATATCTTGCAACATCACCAACAGCATTTCTTAGATACCCGAAGGTGGATCTGGCATACCAGCGAACATCGAAGACACACACTACCGTCACTGGACGTGGCTTGCACATTGAGCTTCATATGATTCCCATCGATGAACGAAGCAAGGTCTGGTTAGGCATCGTAGTCGAACAGAGTTACCGTCGTACAGGAATCGCCATTGTTTTACAGCAACACTGGGATGGAAACACATTTACGAGAGTCGGCAGTTGCCCTCCCGTTCCCATCCGAACGACAAACCTATCCTGGCGCACAGCTTGGACTGTTAGGAGCAAGCAGATATATATCGCGCGTAATTCTAACTATCGCGAGAATACTTGGGGCATTGCCACCAACACCATCTTAGAAAAGCTCCTATCTTCCGTTCAATCCAGGCCGCGGACGAATTCTCCTGATTACGAAGTTGACATCACAGCCATTTCCGAGACTGGGTATTCTCTCACGAGCTCATGGCCACCGGTTTTGGAATACTGGAATCTCGCAAATTCTAATCTCGTCAGATTTGGGCCACAAAGCAACATATTCTACATGATATTCTCCAAGAAAAAGCAGGACAGCTTCGCGATCAAGATCAAGTTGGAATGGGGCAAACACCATTCAAAAGTCAAATTTTGTAAACTCACTGGCCAATATACCAAGACAGCTCTGGAACATTGCTGTGGAGCGAAGATCGGCTCAGAAGTACCGCAATTCGCCAAAGATATGCATTGGATCCCCTACTTCGCCGCGAAAAACGTGACTACTAACGAGATTGGTTACGTGTCCGCAAGCTACGAAACAGATTTTCCAGGAACTTTTACTCCTTGTAGGCTCGTGTGGAAGAATAGTCTCTAATCGGAAGAAGGGTCAGCGGCAGTGGTAGAGCCGAGTAAGACACCGGGAGGGTGTGCACCAACAGGGACCACAGTATAGAACAATGAGAACGGAATACAACTTCTTGAATATGTCGCAGCACCTTCTTCGGTCACATACATGTGCTATTGCGCCTCCACTTACAGCCCGAAATCCGAACATACAACGCGCACAAGAGGGAGTCTGTCAATACGCGATCACAGACTTCTGAAGACATCCAAGGTCAATACTTATGTGAATTTAAGTATATTCATCCTACATATGCAACAGCATATCCATATCCATAACAAAGTAAAAATCGCAAATGGGTATATAAATGAGGGCCGACTCGGCCCGATGCCTGTCAGCATGTACAAAAACGCCTTTTGTTCCAGTATGCCGCTAGCCATTAACTCAATCCGCAATAGCGAGCCCCAGGCTCCTTTCTATCACTACCCCAAACCCCAAACCCGTGGGGCCATGCCTGTCCGCTGCGCACAACCACCCTGAGGTGTGCAAGGATAGATCGTGCGTGGGGCATGAGGCGTGCTCGTGCATCGCATGGGTGGGGGTATATGTGTCCGTAGATGTGCCGACCGTAGTAACGCCTGCCCGTTCGTGATTACTGACGTATCATTCGTTGTGAATCGTGTTGAGTGTTCGAAAATCGATTGTGCACTCAGCCTGGCGGCGGTGGTCGACGGGGAGACTCGCTCGTTCGTCGGGGTGTTGAGACACTATCTCGCTGCATATCTCTCATCGCCTCGGCATAGTCCTTCTCCGCAGCCATGTCTCTGCTGTTACTGTTGACCATGTCGTCGATAAACTGATGTTGTTTCTTCTGCACGGGTTGTGCATCTGCTCCTGTAGGGCCATCGCCCAACATGCTGGGCACGATATCTTCTGGATCCAGCCCAGCGTTTGAGTCTCGGTAATCCGGCTGGTTGGGGAACATGACGGAGTCTTTCTGAGGCCTTCGCGCACGTTTTGGCTTCAGTGGGAAGTTGCTGGGATGTATGTAGTCGCCGTCTGGGCTGCGCACGTTCTGTAGCGCGTTTGCTTCCCTTTCCATCTCTTCCCAGGTGGCGACGAGGTTGTTGTCGTTACGACTCCGGCTGTCGCTTGGGTCGCCCGAGAAGCTGCCTAGTCGGCTGATGCGGAAAGCTCGCAGGCGGTCGAGCGCCACCTTGAAATCGTCGAGAACGACGGAATCCGTCAGGCACTTGAAGACAAATGCAAACTTCCAAAAGGGGTTGATGCCTGTGGCTCCTGGAAGTTTGATAGCCTTGGTGACTGTAGAAATGTCCAAGACGATGAAGATTATGCTGAGCAGCATCGATAGTAGCATGATACCAAAACGCGGCGAGATGCGTATGATTTCCTTGAGGCTCAGTTCATATTGCGTCTTGATGACCCAGAAAAGGTAGATGGTGGTGAGAATCCACCAGGGATCGCGGCATAGCGCCTCATATGGTCGTGTTTTCAGGAATATCTCGTTGACGCCATGAAAGTAGGCGAAGTTGGCGTAAATCTCCACAACCCAGTAGGGTTGAACAAGCACGACAGTACCGATAAAGATGTAGCTGACAGGTTTCGAGAGGAAGGGCTTGATCTTCATCCAGGCAATGACATTGTGCAGAGACCAAGAGGCGTTCAAGAAGATGGCGGCAACGGAGAGCCACCACGCGTGAACTGGGCTGGGGAAAAACAACCAGAATCCTTGCCAGATACCAAGGATGAGCTGGATTTGATCAGTATGGATGTAAGCAGATGCGTAAATGTGGACTCACTTCGAGTAGAATCAACTAGGTGGATGTCAGCGGTGGTCACTGCTTAAAGAGGGTTTCTGCTAACCTTGTGCAACAGGACGCCGCGCCTCATGTTTGCCAACGTGATGAACGCCATAATGATGAGCGAACCCACGAGATAACCTTGCGCCCATGCTTCCAGGATGAGTTCCTCCGGGTTGCTGGGCTTGGGTACGACCTCACCCTCTCTCCATTTGCGCTCGATGCTAGGAATGGGACTCATGGTGTTCGCAGAATTTTCGAAGGTCGGTTCCGAAAGCCGGGGCAGATGCCGAGGAAGCGTGCTGTGATGTCACAACGCGAAAACCTTCAAATTCGATCTTAACACTTTTACCATGGCAGGCGTGAGTGGGAGCGACAACGACGGGTTTATGAGGAAAGACGGGGAATGAGTACAAGAACGAACGGGCGCAGCTGGGCGTTTCTCGTGGCGCGTCAGTTCTCCGCATCTCGCCATGACATTTACGGACGATGGTCATCCTGGAGGCTCCGGGGGCCGAGTCCATGCGTAATGGTGCTTTGCCTAAGGGAGGCATAGTGTGATTGAATCATGGCGGTGGCGCCCAGTCGGCAATTGGGACCACGCGGGCCAAGAGGTGTTTGGTGAAGCTGTGAATAAGCCAGCCGTTGTCGACTTTGCACCGAGGCCTAGAGCCATTGGCCGGGCCGGCAAGTCTTTCGCTGACGCGCCGCCGCCACGAACGTCTGCAGTGTTTGCACCATGACTGCCGCAATGGAATACTGAGGCATGGATTGGATGCGCACTTTTTGCGCGAGAACCAGCTGTTGCCGATGCGGTCAATGTCAGCACGGAACTGTGTACCGTGCAACGGCCGCATGCGTTCTGGTGCCTGGACGGCTAAAATTTGAAGTTCAGCACGCCTTGACCGGAAGCGGCTACCGTCGATGTCGAGGGCTGCCAGCTGCATGGATGCTGCGGCGGGTGAGCGACATGGGACCCAACAGGCCGGGCCAGCGTCCTGGAATCTGGGATCGAAGTCTATCTACCTTGTTCATCTCCTTGCAGTTTTGGTGTGTGTTTCGTGTGCGAGGCTGTCTACCTTTGGTGGCAGCGCGACTAGATGGTAGATGACGGTGTGGCAGTATCTCTGAGAGTGTGTTTCAGATGGGACAATGTTTCAGATGAGGCAAAGGACGGCTCTGTAACGTGACAGTACACCACCGCAAGAGGGAAAACATTGCGCTTCAGCTTGCGACGGAAGGCTATCGAGTCCTCGACGTGAGCTGAGATTATCCGGAGGCTGTGAACAGCTTGTTATGGTGCGAAGACGCGTCCTGACGATCCAGCTGACGCAGTACCAGGCGTAAAGGAGACAATGGTCTATAAACAATGAGGCATTGCAGCTATCGTCACTGACGCCTTCCGGCTTACCAAGTACAGCAGAAGGTCGACTGCCGGCTAGCCAGCCTCTAGATTTCAGGATCGGCAGGTGAGGCCAGCACCTGCCAGCCGATGTGGTTAACTTCGCAGGTGTCATCAGAAGCCCAACCATGGAAAAAGTAGCTTCGGGTCCCAAATGCTATATTGGCGGCTACAACTGCCTAGCTGGCGACAGAAGTCTAAAGTGACGACCGGGTCTGTGGGCCATCCGTGGACATTGGCTGCATCATCAACACAGACTTTCATTTCATGGACCAGGGCGAGGACTTGAAGAAACAAAGCGGCACATATGGCGAAGTCTGTCGCAAAGGTAGCACTGCGTAGTCAGCATGAGGATGTTCGACTCATAGTGATGCTCCCGTTCGAGGCACATGGCAAGGCTGGGGAAACGCGCTAGCTGCCCCGCTGAAGTCATAGAGAATCGCCGCGTCAAACATTGTTTGCAGCCAGCGCGCAGAGCTTCAGACTCGCCCACGACATCCAACAACTACCGCAGAAGCATACGCGTCCAACATGTTCAAAAAGAAACCGACTGTAGGTTGCAATCTCGCACATACGCTGCACTGACTAACGCCCCTTAGATCAAGCCCCTCTCCCCCCTCAAGTCCAGCGACCGCCGCAGGACTGCCGACCAGATCATCGCCGACTTTGGCATAGAGATCCCCGTAGATGCCGACGCGAACCCGGACGATAAGGCAGCTTCGTCAACCGCCGGCCTCACAGCACTGCGCAAGTCGCTGCTCCCAGAGAATGCCCTGTCCGCGCGCTTCACCACCACCGCGGGGCCAGACCTCAAGCAGGTGTCGGGGACGATATACGTAGGCAGCCATGAGGGCACCAGCGGGGAGCAGAGAGTATTGTGGGCGAAGGTTGGTGACAAGATGTACCCAACCGTCTATACTCTCTGGCACAACCCACGGATAGTCCCATTGCTATACACGCCGCTCGTCGTGGTCGAGAAGATGCAGGGTGGCGCCGACCTGATGACGCCTGGCCTACAACGAGGTCCGCCTTTCCCCAAGAAAGCGACAAAAGGCGCAATCGTTGCCATTGCAAGCCTCGAGGCACCGACAGTACCCATGGCGGTTGGCGAGTGCGTCATCGATGTAAGCGCGTTGGGCAAAGTCCAGGGCACCAAGGGTATGGCTGTGTCGACGTTCCACTGGGCAGGCGACGAACTATGGTCTTGGAGCTCGACAGGCAAGGCAGGCACTGAGCCTCCTGATATCCTCCAGGGCTGGGATGACGACAATGCCGAAGAGGCGAGTCTCGCTGATCGCACGGCAGCCGTCGATCTAGACGACGACGAAGGCGGTATCACTCTCGATGCCACCCCGACCCAACGGTCAGAGGCGGAGAAAGCACAGGGCGTACAAGGCGAAGATGCGCCATCCAATAACGACTTCATCGATGTCCTTGAAGATAAAGAGCTTACAACCAAGGGTATGCTTCCTATCCTCAACTACGCTGACCACTAGCTAACAAACTTAGAAATTGACGAAGCTTTCAAGAATGCCTTCTTGTACGGTGTCCGCTACCACATGGACCACAACAAGGGCCACCCCTCCTACGGCCTCGACTTCCCGATCTCGCAAACCAATGTCATGTCTACGCTCGTCCTACCCTTCCTTCCCACCTACACCCCCGCGCGAACCGCCTCACTACAAATCAAAAAGACAAGTTGGAAGAACCTGAGAAAGTTCGTCCGGTATCTGGACAAGCAACAGATTCTCAAGTGCAAAGACCGCGATGGCAACGAGGTCGTAGTTCTTGACATCGACTTCAAGGACCGCCAGATCGAATCGTTCGTTCCCTACCGGCTACCGAAGAAAGATGCGCCAACCGCAGCGAGCGTCAACGGGAAGCCAGCCGCGCCTCTCTCCGCCGAGTCGTCCGTGGGCCAAAAGCTCAAGCTCGTCTCCGTACTCCGACCCAAAGAGAAACTCGCACCCATCCTCAGCGCCTCCAAAGCCGACCCCCGCGGCCTCTACACCCCATCAGAGCTAAAACAACTCCTCATTGCCTACATAGAAGCCGAGAACCTAATCGATTCCAAGAACAAGCGCCTCATCCGCATAAACCCGCAGCTCGCGGATGCCCTCCTAGGTTCCTCGGCCGCCGACAACGCCGCCCTCTCCTCGGGCGCCATGCCGCGCGATGCCCTAGCCGAGCGCATGGTCGCCGCCTCTTCCCCTTTCCACGCCATTATCCGCAACGACGCCGACATCTCTGACGCGAAGCCCAAAGCCGGTGCGCCGCCCAAAATACAAATCACGCTCGAGACGCGCAGCGGCAACAAGACTGTGACGAAAGTGCATGGACTGGAGCCGTATTATATTTCGCCGCAGCCGCTTGCTGATGAGCTGAGAAAGACGTGTGCGGGTAGCACGAGTGTGGATAAGCTGCAGGGGTCTAGTCCCAAAGCACCGGTTATGGAGGTCATGGTGCAGGGGCCACAGAAGGATGCTATTATGAAGGCGTTGGAGAAGAGGGGCGTGCAAAGGAATTGGGTCGACATTGTGGATAAGACGAAGGGGAAGAAGAAGTAGATGTATATATACGATAGGTTTGCAAGCAGTTGAATGATACCCAGCTTGTTTTCTCCATGGATTGTGTCTTCTGATGGCTGGGTAGTGACTCAAAATATCTTTGAGTTGATAGAACGCTTTTATTGAACATGTGAAATGCTTTACTACTATCACAGGGTATTAGGTTATCGGGCAAACAAGCGGAAATGCTATTGTGAGGTCGTGTCTGATATGGGGAGGTGACTTGACCTAGTCTCTTAAGACACGCCAGACTTCATACAGCCCAACACGACTTCCGTGAAAGAATATGTTGAGCCCTCTTCCACCACTCTTCAATCGTTACCGGAACATGTTTAGCATCGCGCGTAGGTTCCTAGCCCGTGCGCGTCGCGTCACCGTCCTTGTCCGCTCCCTTCTCGCCCACATCCCCTGCCATTACGTCCTCAAAGAAATTAAACATGCTATCCTGCCCACTCTTCTTGAACTCCTTGACACACTGCTCAGGTGTGATGACTTCAGCAATAGTCTGGATCTCCTGCTTCCACTCCTTCACATACGACGCCGTCGGCTCGGTATGTACGACGTAGAAGTGGCGGTAGTCGCGGCGCATATCGACTTGCAGTCCAGCGTAGTAGCGTATCATGTTCAGATTGGCGGCTTGCTGGCTAAGTTTGAGCGTGTTGAAGTAGTCGACGGGTTCGCATTCTGCGATCGCACGGCGCTCAGAGAGGATGGGGTGTTTGTCGGCTTTTAGGCTGAGGGGGGCATCGGGACTGTCTTGCTCGATGAAGTTGGGGTTTATGAGGAGAGAGTAGAGCTCCGCGGCACTATGTTGAAGTTAGTGATATATCCTTTTATTTCGAGTGTAGTGAACGAACCTTTGTACATCAGGATCCCCAGCCTGGAGCTCTGTTGCTTGGTCTTCACAGTAGGCAAACAGATGCTCCATCAATTCCGGGCGGACACAAAGACGCCAGAGCAAGCTGTTCTCGACGATCTCTGGCCAATGAGCTGATGGACCTGCGAGTTCCTTGAGCTTCTTGATTTTCGCCAAGAAGAGCTTGATGATACACAGCGCATATTTTGGCATCGCTTCGAAGACTTCGTCCGTGATGTAGATGAATCCACCAACAGGAAATATCTCAATGCGATCATTCCGGAGCACAGGTGTCTCGTCTGAAGCGTAGTCGTATTCGATACCTGGTTGAAGCCCGACCGACCAGAGACGCACTCCTCTACGGAGGACTTGGCCGAATCCGGGGATACTTGTGAAGTACTCAAAGTCGGGATGTGCCTAGTCTGCTTAGTATTCGTTTGTTCCACGGAGTGTGTGATACGTACGATGATGATACCCGTGCCTCCTTTCAGGATTTGTTGCTGAAAATCTGCCCATCCGCCTGCATAGCTCGCACTGCTGACTTGGACATGATGCATCAAGAGCCATCGAGTGATGATTTCAAACTCCACAAAGTGATCCTCAGGGTGAAAGAACAAGAAAGCCCTCCTTTCTACCGGATCGATGGTTGTTTCACCATCGTTGGTCGCAAACATGTCTTCGAAGTCGAGCTTACTGACTGCGCTTATTCTCTCTTGCAGCTCTGTGCATCTGATATCGACAGGAGGGAATTCCATGGGTGGAGGTGGAGGAGGTGGCGGCTGGAACGGTTGTTGCGGTTGTTCGAGTGGCATGGGAGAAGGGGAGCGTGTTACTTCATCGGCAACGTCCGGCTGAGCAACATCATCGATGTCCATATGGACAGACGCATCAGATTCATCAGACCCATCCGACGGTCGAACAGGCTTCTGACGAGAACCATGTGGCCCATCCGCGACGATACCAGTATCATAATGTTGGAAGGCACAATCCTGGTCGGACTTACGACATTGAGTGTTTTTCCAGTACCAGCACGTAAGTTGGTTCGGTGCCAACGCTTTCTTGGTGAACTTGTCACCAGACTGACTTTCTCCACCATTGAACTCCGGCCGCTTCTCAGGATCAATTCGCACATCGGGAACTTTAGGATCAGTGTGCTTCATCCACCCAGTGTTGTAGTGAGCGTAATTACACTGTTCGGCAGAATTCTTGCAGCCCCGTTCATGGTTCAGCCAATAGGGACAGGTGAGTGGTGGCCTGCGATATTTACCAGGTATGAACCCTTGCATATCCCCCAAGGGATAGTCACGGCCGTTTTCATCCTTATTTCTATGCATGAAGCGACATTCTTTCGGACCTCTCGGGCAATCGTTGCTAAGCCTCCAAGAATAGCATACTAATGGGACTTTGTGGGATTCCCAGTCTTCCAACGGTAGGTTACCGTCAGTAGACTGTCGGCTTGGGCGAAC
Organism: Alternaria hordeiaustralica; assembly: GCF_023758085.1. NCBI lineage: Eukaryota > Fungi > Ascomycota > Dothideomycetes > Pleosporales > Pleosporaceae > Alternaria > Alternaria hordeiaustralica. The sequence goes on along the minus strand of NW_026056775.1, from coordinate 1,441,972 downwards.
GTCGCTGTTGGAGTCTTCTGTGGGTCGCCTATGGCTAGGCTCACGACGACCGTATAGATCATCGCGTGGTGCGCGCGGGAGCGAGATAGTGGTACCGGGTGGGGCGTTGACAATCTGTAGAGCCGAAGGATCAGGTGTACCCTCCCTGGCAGACTTCTTATTCGCCGCCCCTCGTCCTTTAAGGTTGCGGAAATGGGTCTTGTTCAATTCAGAGATCTGACGAGGCGGAGGTTTCGGTTGGTTCGTGAACTTGATGGCGCCGTTCTTTCCTGTATCGGATGTGACATTACTAGGACTGACCTGCGTAGTGAATGAGACTGATCTCTTCGCAGTACCGGGATTTGCGCGGGCCGGGGTTATATTGGCAGAACCTGTAGCGGCGCTTGCAAGCTCACTGGTGGTACTCGCCCTCCGTTGCGTGGGGACCGGGTCGACATGTCCGGTTCGAGAATGTGGAATTGATTCCGATGGCGAAGGCTTAGCTGGGCTCGGCTTAGTAGCTGACTTCCGCTTTGGAGTGGTTGTAGCACGTTTCAGTGCTTCACTGGCTGACTGAGCTGACTTTCGACGTGGCCGGCGCTCAGTACCAGCGCCATCTGCACTAGTTGACTTGTGCTTTGTCTTCTTTGAGGTCATCGTGATCTCATCAAACAATGAGTCATCCGTCAACTCTGCTTCCTCAGAAGAAGACAAAGATGAGTCTGACTGCACTACAGGAGGCTTGCGCGCTCTTGGAGGTTGTCTTCTGGGACTTTCGATGAACAAGTTGTTGAGTTGACTGGAGTCTACAGCTTCTCTTTCTGCCAGTGTAACTTCGAGGGGCGGCACACCTTCACCTGCCGCTGCTCGAACTGCTGCCTCGAATCTGCTTATGTTTTGGTCGCATAGCTTCCGGAATTCAATCCCGCTCATTTTCGATTTCTTCAGGTTCCATAGTTCCAGAGCGGTGGGAGCTGGGGGTCCTGGGGCAGGTTCGGGGTCCGTTGGAACATCATCATCATTAACATTTTCAAAATTTGATGCTGGTTCCCAAGTACCTACATAACGTTAGGAAGATGCGATGAATGTTCAACCTTGTGAAACGCTTGGAGAGTATAGGTCGGGGTCGTTTTCCAGGCAAAACCAAAGAACTGCGAAAGACAAGATTGAATGCTTACTGCTTCATAGCGGGTTAGCTTGGCTCAACGATCATTCAGCATAGACTTACTCGGAAAGTGGATAGCCCTCCCACTTGGTCAAGTACTTTATTCCCTTCCCGAAGGGCGCGACGTCCCATTCATTTTGCCACTTTTCTGCTATGATACATTCCACGTCAAAAGTACCCGCCACTTGCTCATCGTCTTCGACAGGGCGTGATGACATTCTGGCGAAAGCCGTAGAGATGAATGAGGATGCAAGGTCCTGATTGGTTGAGAGCAGCGGGATAATGCTGATACAACGCGCAGGTCGAATTTTCCGATACGCACCCGATCGCTGTGCTCGCTCAACACGCGATAAGAAGAGACTGAGTGATTGCCGCTATTTGGCGAAAGGCGACTTGTTTGCGGTGGTGCAAGCAACCACGGGCGTGAGGGTGAGGGCGCGGAGAGTAGCGTCTCGCTTACCTAATGCGGCATGGGCTCGTTCGCCCTGAGTGCTGGCTGGTGCTTTGTTGGTGGAGCAGCGACTCCTCGAGGCAGCGAGATAGCGCACCTGGACACTTCACCCGCCACGACGACCGTACTCTGCCTCTCTGCTTGCCCTGATACCCCGACGCTATCCAGGCCCTGCATCCGAAAACCTCGCCGAATTAGCGACTGAGACGTGCACCCGCCGCCCGCCTGCCACTCTTCCCCACCTGCCTACCGCAACAATGGCGAACGACGAATATGACGTGAGTCCCCGTACGCCAGCAGCTGTGGACTCTGCATACTGACCGTCGTGCCTGTAGTTCCTCTTCAAGGGTACCGCCTCTCCCCCCGCCTTACTCGTCCTGGTCTCGTCGCCCGCTAACCCCCGCAGTGGTGCTCATCGGAGACTCAGGTGTCGGTAAATCCAACCTGTTGAGTCGATTCACGCGCAACGAGTTCAACCTCGACTCCAAGTCGACCATCGGTGTCGAATTCGCTACCCGCTCCATCCAAGTCGACGCAAAGACCATCAAGGCCCAGATCTGGGATACCGCAGGCCAGGAGCGGTACCGCGCCATCACCTCCGCATACTACCGTGGCGCTGTCGGCGCTCTGCTTGTCTACGACATCAGCAAGCACCAGACATACGAGAACGTGACGAGGTGGCTGAAGGAGCTGCGCGACCATGCCGACTCCAACATCGTCATCATGCTCGTCGGTAACAAGAGCGATTTGAGGCATCTGCGGGCAGTGCCAACAGAGGAGGCCAAGCAGTTTGCAAGTACGTGCACCATTCTATGACACTGGCAGTTGTCCAGACAGTCTCTCAGAGACGACGTAAGCTGACACTTTTCAGGCGACAACAACCTCTCCTTCATCGAGACGTCCGCCTTGGACGCCAGCAACGTCGAGCTTGCTTTCCAGAACATTCTCACAGGTACGCCCGTCTCACCAAATAATACCCCGCAGTAGATATAGTGGTCGGCGCAAAGTTTGGCGTCACAGTCCATAGGCTGGATAGACATGTGCTTACACCGCCACTTTCGTCGTGCCCTCAACGCCGAGTCACCAGTACGAACTGCTGCTAACGCTACCCAGAAATCTACCGCATCGTCTCAAGCAAAGCCCTCGACCAGGGCGAAGGCAGCGGCCCAGTCCTCGGCAACGACCGCAAGGTGCTCGAGATCAGCAAGTCGGCCGACGCGGAGCAGAAGAAGGGATGCTGCTAGACGACGACGAAATCCACAAATACCCTTCACCTACAAACTGGTTGCGCCGGGTTACAACGCATGTTTTTGGCGGAAGCAGCGAAGGGAGAAAGCTCGGATATAGCGAGCAGGACTACGATACAAATGTGCCTTACGTTTAACGCGCGGGAAACAACATGAGATGATGCAAATGCCCAAACTCGGCGTCCAGGAAGTCGCTCACTTTACGTCTGCTTTGTGTCTGTTCGGCTACAGGTGTCGGGGTCTCTGCTTGGTTTTGCATGCTGCGAGAAGCATCTCTTTTGTTCGGTTCGGGACTGGAGGCGATAATGCGAATAGTGGCTGTATGTATGGCGTGATTGCAATGTCAGCTCATGTTCAGATTATCTCATGTAGCCACCATGGTCGTTGATTGTACAATCGGAATGTCACAACGGGCTGACGCGTCAGCAGACTCCTGGAGCGGCGGTTGTATCACATGTGACGAAGTAGATCCACGGCTTAGTATCTCTCTGTCGGTCGTCTCGGCAAATCGAGCACTTGACCACTGACCAGTGACACTCGGCACGTAGATCGGTCCTTTGCGCATCTCCATCATCGTACCGAGCATCTCTTCCGGGCCACTCACCAACACAAAACATCACTCGGATCTCGACCCAAGAGTTCATCTAAAAACAACAAATAGATTCGTAAATGCTCATGAAACGCCTATCCCCCTTCTGCCATTCATGTCATTAGGCCGCCAAGTATCCTCCGCCTTCGTCCCAGGAGGCAGGTACTGCGAGCCCTGCTCAGAAGTCCTGCGATAGCTCGAACTGCCCGAATCATCATGTCTCTTCTCATCTCGTGACTCGTGAATGCCCGGCATGGCGTACGTCCCTGGATCCTGCATGGACGACGGACTAGCCGTGAAAACAGGTCGCGACTTGACGTCTGTTGCCAAGGGAAGCAGTGAACCGCTGTTCTTGGACTGTAGGGCCTTTGCGCGTTTATCTGCTTTCGCGGCGTCGTGCGTGCGGTCGTAGAGATATAGACCCACGAATGTGAGGACGAAGCCGAAGGCTTGCACTTTGGTCATGGGCTTGCCAAACCAGACGACTGCGAAGACGATGACGAAGACGCGCTTGATCAGGCTGGCGACGGAGTAGGTGACTGGTGAGACCATGGATAGTAGCACGAAGGCTACAATGTTCTGCCCGAAATGGAAAGTGCCGTTAAAGAGGAACTCTAGGATTAGCCGCCCGTGATCCAGAGCTTCAGGGTGGTCTGATAGTTCGATGGAGGCGTCGTGCAGAAAGTCGAAGATCAGGGTGAATCCTTCGGACCAGAGCCAGAGTGGGAGTGTGAAGAGGAAGGCTAGACCGGAGGAGTAGCAGAGGAGGTTTAGTTTGTCTGGCTTGGTGAACTTGTTGGGTGGGAGACCGTCTTTCTCAGCGGCTGCGGCGTCGTTGAAGATCTGCTTGGAGACAATGTTCTGTACGACGAAGAGGATCGCGCTGGCAAATGCGGACATCAGGCCGATCAGGTTCGCGTTGAAATCCGCCGAGCAGGCCAGTATGACTCCCAGAGTAAGTGGTATAAGGGAGAGGTATGTTGGGATCGAGTATTGAATCTTGAAGAAGATGCTGTAGGCCATGACCGTCAGGAGCGGGGAGAGTCCCTTGATGGTGTGCACCAGCGACACAGGTATCCTCGACGTAGCATCGGCGCTGAGAATGTGTCCGCCGATCTGGAAGAGCGTCAAGGGCAGCGTAGCCATGATCAGTTCCCTGGATGGGCTGCGAATGCCGTACTTGAGGAAAGGCATCGTCTGCTTCAACCGCGGAAATTTCCTGGCGAACATGGCCATTATCAAGCACCAGCCAGATACGAAGGCGAATTGTACGGTCGTAAGGGTGATGGGCTTCGGTAGGGCGGTCAGGATGGCCTTGGAGGACATGTTGGTGAAGATGGAGGTCATGTACCACACGCCGCAGAGCACCTGCGTCTGTTAGCCATGGACCATGCAGAGACGTGCATGGCGCGACGTACGATGAGCTTGGGCGACAGCGGCGCCTTGAGCGCATCTGCGAGTTCATGCGCGTTCTGGCTGACACTGCCCTTTCGCGTCCGTATTGTCCTGAAGGCCTCGGACAGGCTCTTCTGTCGCCCGTGTCTGTTCGAGGAGCCCGACGAGGAGCCATTCATGCCCCCGAACCTAGCCTCTTTGCGCGGATGCCACCTATCCCCTGGTATCGCACTACCGTTTGTCTGCGCTGCATGACTGGGGCTGGCGGACCGCGACGAGCTGAGGCCGTAGATGTTGTCTTCCTCGGGCGTGGGGAGCAGATCGGGCTGGAAGGCGGGAAACTTGAAGGTAGCGTTGGGACTCGGGTCCCGCGCCAACGGAGGCGTCATGGCGACGGCGGGATGGAAGGAGGTTGGGGTGTCGTAGAACTATTCGTTACGCCATGGGGGTTGGGAGGAGCGATGTTGCAGGCGACTTGGTGCTATATGCGCGGAACAGTGGCGCACTCCTTTGCTACACGCAAGAGCACGAGGGCGGCACAATCAGCGGTAGCGGTGGTGGGGTACCGTGGATCGTCGAGAAGGATTATTCCACGAAGCGTGGTGTTGAAGGCAAGCGTCGCAATAGATCCGTAATTAGCGGAGAATTGTCTGGTTAGTGACATACGCGTTCCGGGCGTCGTGCAGCCGACAGGGATAACAAATCACCAGCCCCTCGTCAGCCAAGCTCCGTTGATGACTTCGGGAACTACCATGCATTCCGCACCTGCTGTGTCGGGCAGAGATCTTCTGCACCGATAACGACGTTCCTGTTCAAAACCACCTCTTTCGCTCCTCAGCATGTGTCGAGGCTTCGTGCAACCCCGAGTATGTCTGTTCCGATGAACCGGCCGTCGCTGCCGTACTTGTTCTGTGCTATCTTCCTCCTGCTGCAATTGGGTCATGCTGCGGAACATGGCCCGGTCGTAGCCCCACTACACCTAGTGAGCCGCCAGGAGAGTGCCTCCTTGATTTCCTTCAACGACACATGGCACGTCTTAGGGCCATTTCAGATTGGAACAAGAGGTACGTCATTGACCGTGGTGACGCGGAAACACCATGCCAACATCATATAGAAGCCACGTGGGGTGCCGATCCACTCGAGTACTACGGCGGCTTCAGAAATCTCCAATATGACCCGGAGGCGACATTTCGAAGCTCATTGCCTACTAACGGGACCGCGTCATGGAACGTGACCCAAGCCGTACGGACTTTGAACGATGCTACATCGGCCAACGCTTCCTTGAGTGTGGCTTACTCCAACGTTGATTGGGACTTCCTCAAGGTTGTATACGGGTGGGCTGCTGTTCAATACCAGGCCTGGGCTCGTGGCGAACTCATCGTTGGCGGCAATGAGACTCAACATCTAATCTTGCATACGGACGCCATCCTGGAATACTGGGTGGATGACCAGCACTACTTTGGAGGAGACTATTACAGCTACCGCAACGCACCTCCTGTTCTTCATCTCAAGCCTGGCTCACACAGAATCGATCTTCGCCTAGCTCGCGATGTCAGGGCTTTTGGAGGCATTCTGGAGCCTACCATTGATGTTGTCGTTGATGTGCAAAAGGCCACAGGGTCTCTGGAACTTGCGAAACCTGGCATGCTAGTGTCTGATGTGGTCGACGGAAAGCTTGCTTCGCCGATTGGATCGGTATACTTGAGGAACACTGGGGAAGAGGATATCGAGGTCCTGAGTATTCAGCCCTCAGATGTGAGCTCGCACGTCTCTTTCGCCGGGTGGACAACGGGCGCTCAGTCATTGTTACGCGAAGATACTGATATTGCTGACCAGGACGACTCTGACACATACGAAGACTCGAGCATGCCCATCACTATTGTTGCAGGTCAAACGAGGCCCATCGTCTTGAAAGCATCTCTCTCTACCAACAATGCCTCGTCCTTGGATTACGACATCACGTACCAGTCCGTTGGTGGAACGCATCAGAACACCCTACATGTATCCCAAAAGCTGAATCATGTCGATCTCTACAGGCCTCACAAGGTCACATATCTCCACCCGGGCGGCATGGCTTCTTATGCTATGCTTCGGCCTCCGGCGAAGAACGCAACATGCCCATCGGGACAATCGAGGCTGCCTTTATTGCTGCAACTGCACGGAGCTGGTCTTGAAGCGGAAAATCCCCAGGTTACTGGCGCTCTGGATCCCGTTTCCGATCTCTGTGCATGGGTCCTGTTCCCAACAGGTGTCACGCCGTGGTCCGGCGACGACTGGCACAACTGGGGCTTCGCCGACGTTGAAGCCGCAATAGCTGCGATTCCAACCTGGATCGCGGATAATCACTGGACCGGATACGGTATCGACACAGACCGCTGGATAGTCTCGGGGCACTCCAACGGTGGGCAGGGTACTTGGTATGCCCTGACTCACCGACCAGATAAAGTACTCGCTGCAGCACCAGTTTCGGGCTACGCCAGTATTCAGGTGTACGTGCCATACCATCTGTGGCAGCCTGCAGATCCAGGACGTACAGCGGTCATCAGTGCCTCACTAAACAATTATCGACATGAAATGCTCATGCCTAACGCGCATGGAATTCCTGTTCAACAGCAGCACGGTGAGATTGACGACAACGTTCCGGCTTACAACGGCCGCCTACTTGCGGAGCAGCTGTATCGTACAGGAGTCAGTTCGGGAGTTACAGGAGCCAAAGCTAGTTACAACGAAGTAGCAGGGGCAAACCACTGGTTTGACGGGGTCATGACAACACCTTCATTGGTAGACTTCTACTACACCCAAGCTATGAACACAGATGTTTTACCTCGGAAAATGGAGCATTTTCTTATCATGGTCGGCGACCCTGGAGACATGGGGAGTAAGAACGGTATTCAGGTCAAAAAGCTAGAAGACCCAGGACGCTATGGCAAGGTCGGTGTTTGGGGACACATCATTAAGACCTCCAATGTAAAAGAGCTTGAGTTCAATACTGCCCTTTGGGATGGGTCTGTGACTCTCGATGGGCACGAAATGAGCCTGGCAGAGGCAGCAGCAACCACCGACTCTTTCATCCGTGCTTACAAGACGGACGACGGCTGGAACATCGGCTCACGTACTGCAGATTACGCGCAGCCTGAAAGGAGTGGCCGACAACTGGGCTCCATGACTGCTATTCTTCGCACCCGTGGGCCGTTCACTATCAGGCACCCAGGCTCTGGCAATTCGTCGTACATTGCACTGCAGACTTCACGCAATCTACACCAGTACTTCCAAGCAGACGCCAACATCGTCTCTTCCACAGCAGACTCTGCAATCTCCAAATACACCAACAACGTTATCACTCTAGCTGTTGGCGCCAGTCTCAAAGAAAGTGAAAGCAACTTCCCGATTCAGTTTGGCGACTTTGGAATTACCATCCGCGACTACCGTGGGCAAGACCAAACATACAAGGAGGAAGCTAGAGGTGCGGCGTTCTTGCGACCACTACCAGACGAGCGTCTCGAGCTCGTATTGTGGGGTGCTGATGACGAGGGGTTGCGACAGGCATCCCGTATCGTTCCTTTGCTGGCAGGCGTCGGTCAACCCGATTTCGTTGTCTTTGGTGAGAGCGCAAAATGGAAGGGTATTGAGGGTGTCTTAGCGATGGGTTTCTTTGACTCTGACTGGAAGGTCACTCCCAGCAGTGTCATAGAAAGTGGGTAAGCAATGCGCAGGCCCAAGCTCGAAGAGGTGGTAGGTAACTGCGGATATTAAAGGCTCACTATGTCTCATCAACTTTCAGTGTGGGAGTAAGCAGCTTTGATATGAACGCAACGGGTGGAGATGTAGAGCGTACCGATCTTGACAACTGTATCATTGATTCCTCTTTCTACAATAATCTTTCCGTTTGCTGAGGTGAAGACGAGTGCGACGCGTCCCGACGCGACGCGCCTTCCACCTGGGCACCTACTCGCGCTCACTTTGTCTCTTTCGGAAGCTTCTATTGTCACCACCCCGCTTCTCCCGCTTTCTTTACTCACCATCTCCTCGATCTCTTCCTTCTTTCCACGACTGTCGTCCTTTCCTTGCGACAACGCCCTCTGCGACCTACTGATTTATGTACATTTGAGCTGTTTCCTCGTCGCTTCTGCATCTACATTGGCCATTTACGTCGCCAAACGAGCTGCTCCGAGCCTCCGTTCTGCATATTATCTGCCCATTTGCCCAATAACCCCAGATTTGTTTCCAGCCGCCTTCAGAACCGCACTCTTCACCATATAGCCTGGACACGTCGGTAGCCTCTCGGATCTAAGTCATCTACCCACTCTTCCAAGCTCCGCTACTATGAGCTTCAACATAACTTCCGACGGGTCTCCCACACCCCGCAAGGGCCCCAACCGATTCTCCAAGGCCGGCGATCTCAGGATTGACACCTCGCCAGAGGTCCTGGGTCAGGCGGTAGGCAGCATGAGCCTGCACCAATACCCATATGCCTTCCAACGTGCGTTTGGCTCATCGTTGACTTTCAATACACAGGGCATGAAGCGACCACTCGGTTCTTCTACCCTGGGCAATCAAGCGCCTATGCTGCAACAGCACGACTCATTCGACGGCTATAAGGTCAGTACAATCCAGCATTTGCAGCAGGCTCACCGTCGCGCCCTCTCACATCGACCAAGCTGACCTACCCAGAAGCCCAAGATGGGAGCTCACGAGGAGTCAGCCGTCATGGACTCGCTCTTGCAGCGCCTGAATGGACGCTCCCCTCCGCACGACCCGTATAGCTCCTCCAACGGATCGATCCCCATCACACCGGCCACCGACGACTTCGCATCTACCCCATCGACGGAGTTGGACGGCTCGATCATCCTCGTCGAGGCTTGCGAGCTGCAAAAGCTTAAGCTAGAACTACAAGAGGCCCGCAACGAAGTCAACCGCGTCAACCAGGAAATGCACAGCCATCATGTGGCCCGGTCGACCATGGAGCACCTGAGCCAATCGTCAGAGGCTGATTATAGCTACCCGGGTGATGTCACTGAGCAGACTCTCACCAGCTTGCAGAACAAATTCAATGCTTCTACTCGGAGCAACTACGGTTGGGGCAATGAGCCTGCTCGCCCAGCCTATACCAGCAACAACAGCTTCGGCAACTCATACCAGCCCCAGGTGCAGCCTCAGCCCCAGCCTCAGGCCCGTCCACAACCCGCTCAGTCAGGCTATCGTCGCAATGGCTTCTTGAACGAGCCCACTCATTTCCCTCTCGACCAGAGTTTCCGCAGTAGCGGGATGTCCAACGGCTTCAATGCCGGTATGGGTAATGGCATGCCTAACCCCATGAACAACAACTTCAACGGTATGAACATGGGCATGGGAAATGGACTGAGCAATCCACCTAGCCGCCCTAGTTCGGCCTTCGATCCGAGTTACAATCAGTACGCTATGCCGCCCATGTATCCGATAGGCCACCCGGCTCCGATTGGTACAATGGCCAGCAGATTGTCGCCAGATGCCAACGAGTTCAACGTGGCCAATGGCATGGGACCGTCTCCATGGAACTCTCAGGTAAGATGCCGCTACTGCATGCAGAGCCCCGACTTTTACTGACAAGACATAGGCTCCGAGTGAGGCGGGTACTTCACAGTACGTGCCCCCTGTTGAACCCATGAACTATCGTCGCCTGTTGGACCGAAACATGAGCTGCAACTGGAAGTACATCGTCGATAAGATCATCTGCAACAACGACCAGCAGGCTTCCATCTTCCTTCAGCAGAAGCTCAAAGTAGGCACACCGGAACAGAAGTATGAGATTGTGGAGGCAATCATCTCCCAAGCTTATGCCTTGATGGTCAACCGCTTCGGCAACTTTCTTGTACAGCGTTGCTTTGAGCATGGTACGCACGATCAAGTCATCGCGATCGCCCAAGCCATTCGCGGCAATACTCTCGCCTTGAGCATGGACGCATTTGGCTGCCATGTCATCCAGAAGGCCTTCGACTGCGTCCCGGAAGAGTATAAGGCAACTATGGTGCACGAACTGCTTCGTCGCATCCCAGAGACTGTCATCCATCGTTACGCTTGCCACGTCTGGCAGAAGCTCTTTGAGCTCCGTTGGAGCGACTCTCCACCCCAGATCATGCGTTACGTCAACGAAGCTTTACGAGGCATGTGGCACGAAGTTGCTTTGGGCGAGACGGGCAGCCTGGTCGTACAGAACATCTTCGAGAACTGCCTTGAGGAAGACAAGGTACTTAAAGGCGCTATCAATCCTTTCTACTTCTACTAACTGGCATTAGCGTCCCTGCATCAACGAGGTGCTCGCCAGTATCGATGTCATCGCCCACGGTCAATTCGGCAACTGGTGCATTCAGCATATTTGCGAGCATGGCGCGCCCGCTGATCGTAGCCGAGCTATCGATCACATCCTTCGCTTCAGTACTGAGTACAGCATGGACCAGTATGCTTCCAAGGTCATCGAGAAGTGCCTGAAGATTGGTGGCAACGAGTTCCTGGACCGGTACCTGGACCGCGTATGCGAAGCTCGCCCCGACCGTCCACGCATGCCTCTTATTGATAGTAAGTCTGGAGCACCCTTGATCCGTGGACGATAGCTAACCTTGTCGAAGTTGCTGGTGATCAGTTCGGCAACTATCTTATCCAGTATGTCTTAACCAACAGTGGTACCCAGCATCGCGAGCTCGTTGGCGGCCACATCCGTAAGCACATGGTCTCTCTCCGCGGTTCCAAGTACGGCTCTCGCGTCGCCATGCTCTGCTGCAACCCTGCCCTTGCGACACGCCCAGGACCTCCGGCAGGCATGCTTCCCCGCTATGGCAACCCCGCACCGCGCCCCAGTTTTGGCGCATTCCGTTAAAGACGTATTTGCGCGTGTACATGTCTTTGTCCACATACGTATCGTTGGGTATTATCAGCCAGTGCACCGCTCGCTCGATCTCGAAGAAGGTATCGTGGATATGCCCAAAAGCTAAGATCAATGTCGAACAAATTGTCGAAGACCATTGGCTTAAAACGAAAGTACGCATTTCCTACAGTCAGTTGGAAAAGCATCGATTCCTGGACACGCCTTATCACGGACATGTTCTTTCTTGTTTATCCCAACACTTTCATCGGCCCTGAGATACTTAGTAGGATTATGGAGGCAAAAGCTGGAGAAGACGATATGGTGAACAATGAACTGGATTGTACCTACATACTTATCCTTCTTTCGGAAGCAGACTAATCACGAGGTAATACGGTTACGATAATGCTGTCATCGGATGTATGTATTCTTCGATGGAAATAAGAAACATGATGACCTATTGCATGTATCACTGATTTTGATGTGTTGGGAAGAGTTCGTGGCTTTACCGCAGTAATGGGAACTGATGAGTGAACATAAGAGACAGACGTTGCTACCCGTCTTGTCGTGGATGTCAACATGCGGAGCCGCTCGGTGAATCCTGGAGTTTGTACGGGCTTCGGTGGCAACTCGGGCATGGCCGGGAAAGAGCTTGCACATGCCGGGAAGACGATAATCAGGGTTGGTGAAAACTGCGAGGTTTTTCATCAGGAAGCACGTTCTGAGAAACTCGCATAGTCTCATGTAGAAGAGAAGGAAGGTTGGCCGCATATTTGCTGAGTCTGAACAGTGCGAGCGGCGAGCGGCAACTAAGAGATGCCGCTTCGGCACAGAATCCGAAGAGCATGCGACACGCGAGAACTTGCCGAGCAGGAACAAACCGGGGATGGATTGCTCACAAGCTTACAGAGCCTTACTTAGCGGCTGCCTGCATGTAGGTATCAGGGTAGTGAATGCGCATGGGTGATGCATTTCTGATGGAACTATTGCGAGGCAGAGCATCTTGAGTAGGTAGTCATGGTTCGCTGGGAGCGCATCCCAAAACGAGTTAAATGTTCCTACATCCAACGTAGAGCTGCAAGAAACGAACAGCAAAAGAAGTCCCCTCGAGGTATACTCACTCGATCATGCATCGGTGACCTGATCTCTCAGCGCACGATAATCGGCCCAGCCCTGGAGGGACGTAGGGCTAGGCAGGGCCTGCCGAAAGGGCCTTACCTCATCACTGCCCGCACATGTCAACGTGGGTCTAGCGGCGCCGGAAGTTCGGCGACGTCACCATGAGTTTTGAGCATTGCGTTATCTTTTAATAAGTCGCCGCGTGCGCCGTCATATTTTATATACCCATTCAGACTCCATACACATACTCGTCCAACTCCCAACACTAAGCGTATACCTGACGCATAACTCTCGACAGCCGCCACATTTTCACGGTCGTCCATTATACACCCAAATTCCGAATCGGAGCAGTTTCTACCCAAGACAAGATGAAGGTTCTTACCAAGGAAGAGGAGGCAGCGCATTACAAGTGAGTGTTACACTCTAACGGCGATGGGAACTTTGTACTGATAGCTTCAAGTGCCACAATCAAGGGCGGCTCGATAGGTGGTGCCATTGGTACGGCGATAGGTGCTGCAGGCGTCATGGCTGCGAGCAGAAGATACCACTCTTTCCGAGCGCTCACAGTTCCTTTCCGGGCCTTCCTTGTGGCCTCAACAGGAACATTCATCGGTACGTATCTCTCTATCGCAGAATCCCGGAGTTCGATTGCTAACAATGCTACCTCACAGCCGTCATCGCCGCCGACCGAGCCTCCGCAGCATACGACATCGAACACACACCCGAGAAGAAGCGCCAAGTCGAGCGAGAGAAGGAGCGCGAGGCCCTCTACGAACAAAACAAGACCGCTCTCCAGCGCGCCAAAGCCTGGGCGACCGAAAACCGATACCCGATTCTCTTTGGTTTCTGGGTCGTCTCCATGGCTGGATCATGGCACATGGTCAACCGCAACCCATACCTGAGCGGATCACAAAAGCTAGTGCAGGCGCGTATGTACGCACAGGGTGGCACACTGGCAGCGTTGCTAGGCAGTTTTGCGATTGAAGGTGCGGACGCGGCCAAGGGTCAGGGAAGATGGGAGACAATTAGGGTTATCGACCCGAACGATCCCGAGCATAAGCATGTTATCGAGAAGAAGATTCACCACGAGCGATATGCTGGAGAGGACCAGTGGAGAGGTATGTCAAAGTCGTGAAGTTGGATGTGGGAATAGCTAGCTGACTTGATGATACAGAAATGGTAGAGGCTGAGGAGCAACGAGAGAAGGAGCGCAAGGCTGCTGCTGCGGACAAGGAGCACAAGGCTAAGCAGCATGCTGATGCTGCTAACAAGAAGGAGAAGAAGGCTGAGAAGGAGGAAGAGCAGAACAAGAACAAGGCTTAAGCGTGGGTTGAGCTGATGTTCCACATGATCCTATCACGACCTCGGATACCTCCCACCCTACCTCCAACCGCCCGATTCGCGTCCGATACGGCCTCCGCGTTGTCTTTCCAACCTCTTCGACTCCATTTCCCGGCGTTTGGATGCAAAATACTCTACGACCCTGACCTTGTACCTGTTATACCTGTACGACTAGGTTGTGTTCAGGCAGTTGGATCATAATGCGTTGTATGTACATATGAGCGCGGTTTAGCGCATCTACGAAAATCACATTCTTATGCTACAACATTCCATTATGTGATAATACTACCTAATTACGCGTTTACATGTCAGAGCTATATCAGATTTCCTTTTGTAAATTGTCCCACCCCGCACGTGTCGGCTGTATGATTCTCAGGGTCCATCATGACGTCTGCGCTCCTAAGTTGGTGCATCAAGCACGTCACATGCTTTCGCGACGAAGCTAGCTGGTGCATACATGTTGTGAGACTTTCTGTTTTGCGATGGTATCTTTGAGTTTGATTACTACCGAGATCACAATATCTTCTCTTCACCATCGCGTCTTGGCCAGAACTGAAAAGTCATCTCTTCGCGTACAACTCACACCAGCAGGTTCGATTCTACCAAGCAAAACGAAGAAATGAGTCAATCAGACGTGTCACGGACGCTGGAAACGATATCACAGAAGCTCATACCCAACACCAATCTCGTCCACCCACCCAAGAAAGCGCAGGATGCACAACTCACGGCGACAATCGCAGACCTACATGTCCACCCAACCATCGAAGCACTGTTGCACATCCTCAACCATGACTTGGAATCTGCACATTTTCTAGTGCGGCATATGCAGGCCCCGCCAGCTGTGGAGGGGATGCTGCTACACGGTATCTTGCACCGCGCGGAGGGCGACTTCAACAACGCAAGAGCCTGGATAAGCGACGTCGCGGACGCATGTGAAGGCTATCAACCCAAACACAAAGAAGATGGTCAGAAATTGGATGCTGAAGTCGCTAAGCAAGTTGGCAGCAACTCTTCCATCTCTGCCTCGCTGATAGAGTTTGTCTATGGCGATGGGGAGCCTAAGAGTCTGGTCGACGCTGTTGAGCAGTTTCGAGGCAAGAAGAAGAGTGAGAGAACGGATGATGAGGAGGGCATTGAAAAGAGGATAAGAGGTGAGGCGGAGAAGGTGCTGGAGTGGTGCAAGAACAAGTTTGGAGATGGGGTGTGGGAGGATGCGACGAAGGCTTGGGTCAAGAACAGCGAGGAAATTAGCAAGATCAGTGGGGATATGGTTAGTGGTGGTAAGGGACATAGGGAATTCTGAGACTAGAGATGGTGTTGGCGGTGTCATAGCACGCGTAGTGGGGGTTGAATTATTCTTATTACTAGAACGCCCGCGCTGTTGAGCGAAGACATCTAGAGCGATCCTTACGGCGATCTCCCAGATTTCGGTAGCTTATCGGCACCTGTTCTAAGGACACGTTTATCTTCAGGAACGTCCTGTCAAGCGACCCAGTGATAGTACCGTGAAAGCGATGCCAAGACGTGATGATTTGTTCCTGCCCACGATCGCAACGTGCATCCCCACTACCGTGCTCAACCATGGTTCAGATCGCCGTCCTCGGGGCAACAGCACGTGAGAGAGGCAGCAGGAATGGGTGTCTCAAAGCCTGTATACAAACAGAGGGCATGATGCAGGCGACCGTCATCTGTACGGCAGCAACCACCGCCTGGGCTAAGCGAGGATCAGGGCCAGGGTGCAGCGGCGAATGGGCGTCGACGCTCCAGAAGCGGTCGGCCTGTGACATCAACGGCCAGCTTTCACCCCTAACAACGCCATTATTCTTCCCGCACCACGTGCAGCTCTCGGCTGGACTGTACACCAAGCAATCATGGCCGACGATTCCCTCAAAGTGAATGGCCAGGGCCGTCCCAGCAACGTCAAACACCACACGTCCCCCTCGCTCATGATGAACGCCCACTTTGCCGGCGTCGGCGACAACGTCGACAAAAGTGCCTACGAACATGGCATCCAGGTCATTGACGAGGACAAGATGTTCAAGTATGTCTTCTCCGCGTGCAGGCAATTGGGCAGAGGGGCAGTAGGCTAATGGGTTCTCGCCATGTAGCACAAACGTCTCTACATATCTCAACATCGAGAAGGTTATCCCCGCCGGCTTCAACTACCACCTCATATCCGTCTTTGGCTCGCAGTCTACCGGAAAGTCGACGCTGCTCAACTACCTCTTCGGCACCCAGTTCGGCGTCATGTCCGAGCAGGAGCGCCGCCAGACAACAAAGGGAATCTGGATGAGCAAGAACAAGCGGGAGGAGGGCGGCTCCAACATGGCTGAGAATATCCTCGTCATGGACGTTGAGGGTACCGACGGCAGAGAGCGAGGCGAGGACCAGGACTTTGAGCGCAAGAGCGCCCTGTTCGCACTTGCCACGAGCGAGGTCCTCATCGTCAACATCTGGGAACACCAAGTCGGACTGTACCAGGGTGCCAACATGGGCCTGCTCAAGACTGTGTTCGAAGTCAACCTACAGCTCTTCGTCAAGGACAGCCAGTAAGTGTTACGACTATCCTTAGCCCTCACGTGCTGACGATTACTAGATCCACCCCCAGATCCCTCTTATTCTTCGTCATCCGCGACCACCTCGGCACGACACCCCTCAAGAACCTACAAAACACCTTAATACAAGACCTCTCCAAACTATGGTCGACCATCTCAAAACCCAATGGCCTCGAGAACTCGCGGATAGAAGACTACTTCGACTTCGCCTTCGTCGCCCTCCCACACAAGATCCTACAGCCAGAGAAGTTTGAGGAGGCAGTCACACAGCTTAGCAGGCGGTTCAAGGAAGGGTACAATGACCCGAGGAAGAGCGGACTTATCGACGAGGCGACGGCACCCATCTTCCTGCCCCAATACCACCGACGGATTCCCGCAGACGGTTTCTCGGCGTACGCGGAGGGTGTATGGGATCAGATTGTCAACAACAAGGACTTGGATTTGCCTACACAACAAGAGCTGTTAGCTCAGTTCCGCTGTGACGAGATCTCGCGGGAGGTCCTTGTTGCTTTCGACGAGAAGATCACACCACTGGAGGACCAACAAGCCGAGCATGCTCGGACCGGGCAGCTTTCTGTCATCGCCGACCTCGGCCCTGCGATGAGCGCTGCACGAACCAAGGTCTTCAAAGACTTCGACACGAACGCGAGCCGATACCACAAGGGCGTCTACAAGCGGAAGCAGGCAGAACTGGAGGGCAAAGTGGACACACGGTTGAAGGCACTGTTCCAGAAGCAACTCACAGCTGCTCACAAGTCCGGGGTGGAGTCCTTCAGCGAAGCCGTCAGTGCGGCGGTGAAGAGCGGTCAGAAGAAGGGAACATACGACTTCGCACAGATTGTCGATTCGGAGAAGAAGCAAGCACTTGCCAAGTTCGAAGAAGATGCGAAGGCCATGGCGATCGAGGGCGCGGCCTGGAGCAGTCATGAGAACGAGTTGAAGATCTACAAGAAGGACCTTGATGACGTCTCTGGCCGTCTGCGCAAGGATGAGATGAGGCGTCTAGCCACACGAATCGAGCGCTGGGTACGATCAAGACTAGACGAGTCTGTCGGTCTGGAATTCAACAAGCTCGGATCCGGTCGAGGCGGTTCTGGCGCGCCCGAGCATGGCGAGCGACCACCAACAGAGAAGGATCTCTGGGACCGTGTCTGGACTATCTTCACCGAAACTGTTTCGAGCGCCGAGAAGCGATTCACTGACCGCGCATCCAGCTTCGATGCTAGCCCCGAAGAAGTTGAGGTCGGTCTGTGGAGGTTACGGCGGAAGTCGTGGGCTGTCCTCCGCGCGAAAATTGACGAAGAAGTCATGGAGGGCAACATTCTCTTGAAGCTGAGAGAAAACTTCGAAGACAAGTTCCGCTACGACGAGCATGGCGTCCCAAGAATATGGCGACCCACCGATGACATCGAGGGTGTCTACACCAAGGCCCGCGAGTCGACGATCACCGTTATCCCACTCCTTGCCCGTTTCAAGCTGGCGAAGACATCAAGCCCTCCACCGCTCGATGCATGGATCGGCGAAGCTCCCGCGTCAGCAACCGCTGCGGATGAAGACGATCTGACACCCATCGGTGGCTTAGACGACGAAGAGGGCAAGACTCTAGAAGAGGAGATGACCATCCTCTCTGACGCCAAGCAAGCAGATCTCCTGATCCGCTTCAAGAAGACCGCGGATGGTGTGTACGTGGAAGCCAAGCGTAGCGCGATTGGCGGTATCACGCAAGTTCCGTTGTACTTCTACGGTCTCCTCCTCGCGCTGGGTTGGAACGAAATCGTAGCTGGTAAGTCTCAAAGTCGTCTCTGCTTTTCGTTACCTGTATACTGACCTTTTTCAGTCCTCCGCAACCCAGTGTACTTCATCTTCCTTATCCTCCTCGCCGTCGGCGCCTACGTAACCTACACCCTCAACCTATGGGGCCCCATGGCACGCATGGCCAACGCCGCCTCCACACAAGGTCTTGAAGTCGGCAAGGAGCGTCTTCGCGCTTTCCTTGAGAGCTCGGATACTGGCCGCCAAGCCATGGCCATGAGCGGTGGTATGAACGAGACTAGGAGACACGAGGATGTCAGGATGGATAGGCTCAATGGCGATGGCAAGAAGAGCAGAGCCGAGGAGGAGGACCTCGACGATATTTGAGTGGGTGCCACTGCGATTGGTTGGCTCTTTTGGGTAGATGCTGGATAGGGTAGGATACGAAAAAGGAATTGTATGGCATTGATAAGGTGTGTTTGAGCGCTCTGTTGATAGAATCCTAGTTGTTGGGACGGCTTCGTCGGAATGCGAAGTTGGATAAATGAGTCGAATGGTCCGTGTCGATGCGCGCGATTGGGCATGTGAATGCTGCGTTGGTAGTGATGATCGTCAGCAGTACAGGCGGTTCCACGGTTCAATGTCCGCGCTACTGGTGTATATAAACCACTCTTCTGGTCACGCTCTCTTGTCCTCATACACTCTAAAAGCTTCCATCTTTTATTACAAAAAAACCGCCAGTGGCGCTTATGTGGACTTCGAGACCAACTCTGGTCTGTTATTCGAAAACGACGTGTCAAATATTTCATGACTTTCCCCTCCAATCTTCGGAAAATTCTTCACCACAAAAGAAATCTGGATTCGAGTGTTTAATGTTCTCTGGTCCTATGTCTCTGTTCAAAGAGACTTTTTATTCATGATACTACCCGTTCCAAACTATGTGTTTGGTCTTGCTTCTCCAGCGCGAGCAATAATATCTTCCGGCACCACTCACGACTTACAAATGTCGACTTTGACCTGCGTTATCCCAAAAATGAGTTCTGGTCGGACATGTCGAGACTTTGAAGCGTCGGAACGACAGCTGCATGTGCTGGTGTTGGCGTTTAGGGGTTTAAACTCAAAAAATCTACCACAACAAAACATGAGCGACGGGTATCTCTTTTACGGTCTCCATGACCCTCCCCTCGTCGAACAGCGCAACGAGTACTTAAACGCTTTCAACGACTTCTGGATTTTCTGGATGCTCATCTTATCACTTTCCGGCAAGGACATCAAAATTGCACTCTTACAGCAACATGGAGGTTGTCTAAAATCGGGAGCAAGAGAAAGCATGGTCGTGGCGTCTTGCCGCTTCTTTCAACATTCTGCGGATGCGATGCTGTGGCTTTCTAGAAAATCAGTCTCAACCAGCCGATAGGAGTTGTCGACCTCCCTCGTCGATGGGTCAAACACCAAAATATGTTCGATGTTTTGCCGATGGAAGTGAGCGAGCGGAAGAAATAAAACTACTCAAAGGGTATCATGATGCACAAAACCTAACAAAAAGATTTGGCCAAGGACTCATGTTGGCGGGACGTTGGCAACTGCGTTACTGATTCAAGATGCGAGACTTTGGCGGCACATCCAGCACTCGGACGGTAATGGATACCAGTATAAATACACCTCTTTTCTTGACGGAGTTGCACAAACATCTCCTCTCTTTTTCAACTCAAAAGAGTACATGGAGATAGTAATGGAGCGGTGTTGTCTGGACTCAAATATCGCGAAAATACGTTCATTCCCCGCTTCAAGCTATCAGGTTTCATGCGCTATAATCCAAAAGCTAGCGAAAGGAAAATTATGTGTTGTTCCTCCGGTCAGCCAGGAGATTGTTCTTAGAAACAAGACGAGTTTTATTCTATGTCGTGGGGATCTGCTTCTCCCTTCTCCTGGAGTTGCGAGAAAACCGACTGAGCGATAAACTTCGACACTTACTCAGTATGTGTAGAACCCAAAAGATGTTTTCGAAAGCGGCATGCAGTCTTGAGCTGGCTCGTGCTCTTGATGTCTATCAAGTCGCCTCCAATCTCAGTATACTCGTCTCTACGATAACAACAATATTTCTTCCCGATTTCCAAAAGAAGTGATTTCTATTCTATGATCAGGAAAGAGGAGTCCAAAACTACCCAACACAAGACCCATGATTCTCGCCTGAGATTCTGGCGAGAATATTTGAAAGATGGACTTCGACGTTGTATGACTTTGCCGTTGTCGAAAAGAATTCGAAGCTTATAACATGAGATTTTACAAAGTTCGATATCCTGGTTGTATGCTGTTCGAATCAAAACACGCCAAGTAAAAACACATGATAACACGAAAACCATCAAGCACCCATCTATGATTCTCTCCTTTGGGCCTCCGCATCTGCTGTCCAGCTCACGACAATTGGCGCAGAAGAACTTTCATCAAAACATAGGCCACATTTCTATTAGGCTTGTAACAACACTCTCGGTTTCGAGTCTGCGCCTCTTCTTCACAAATACTTCACCAAACAATATTACCAGAACAAAGATCGATGACCTATGGAAGAGACGGGAAGCGCGAAAAGGCGGTAGAGATTCTCCATGATCTTGCCGCTGCGTTGGTCTCATGGAGTAATTTATGTGCAGTTTTGGTCGTATCAGACTACCTACCCAGCTACGACGAGGTCTTTTCACAAAGCGACATATCTACGCGCGAAACAAGGAACAATAATCCGCATGTTGGCTACCGGAGATAGACCAAAAATATCAAGACATCGAATTATGCCGAGCCCTGGTCTTTCACAAGTTACTACACATATAAATTACTTGTCGTCCACCTCATGATCTTCGACCGATATCCTGGCCTGGGTATCTACTATATAAAGGCTCTAGACTTTCGTACCTTTAACTAATTTAACAACATCTTTCGCCTAATTCCTCTTTCTAAAAACCTATAAACTTTGGCATATGACTGTCTCTCCGCCGACCGAAAATTACTGGAGACAGCACGTATGTCCTGGCTGTTTTGCGGGAGCGATGCGAATTCGTTCATGTTGTTATCCGGACGCTTTCCCATCAAACGCGTGGTAGATCAGAGCCATGCCCCCTCACGCATGGTATCGACTCAGCAGAGTACAACGATACCAGGCTACATTGTTCAGTCACTCCAAAACAGTGGGATCCGCTTCTCATGAGTTTGAGAATCCGCTACGGGCGTTACTATAAAGTCGTCGATTCTGTTTCTCGACTTACTCTTCATCCAACTCCTCTCTTCCGGGAATCTACAAAATCCTCATCACACACTTCATAGTGTTTTTTCTGACTTGAAAAAGGAAACAACCGAAAACATGACTGAGTGATTAAGAGAACTCCCAGTATTACCATGTGCAGACCATCCGATTATCCCGATCTTAATCCGGAAAATTTGAGCCGCTCAATCCATGTTCTGGCCAGCCAATTGCGAACCAAAAATGAGATCTCCAAAATCGCATGAGTGCTACCAGCCACTCGTCTGCATCTGTAGCTCGACTAGTAGACTCCTAGGTCTATAAAACCTCTACTCTCCGCGCTTCTCAACACCCAGCATCACACTCGTATCTTCAATCCAAAAACCCCGAAAATACGACGATATCGACTCATGAGATTGTTTCTGCTTCTCCAGACCTCAAAAAAAGACCGTCAAACAAAACATGACGTTCGGTTGAAAGAGAGCACTAGTCGATTTAAACTCCACATCAACCAAGACATGTTCTCATCTGAGAGCAGTTGCGAAAATATCACTGGCATCAGCACATGCTGGTTGGCATCCAAAACGTTTGAAAAAGCCATGGATGTGAGAGACGGCTGCCAGAAGTGAAGATTCAGGTACATCATGTTGTTGCTGTGGGTAGCGCTGGTCTCGAATGTATAAATATCTGTTCCCCGACATGAACGAGTTCTTTTCTCACACATTGAATTGAATGTTCTATTCAGAACTGAAAGATATGATAGGCATGGCGTGGGCCGGGGCACAAAAGGCTATAACGAAAGAGCCATGGACTGAGTGTGAACGCTACCGGTTACGAAAAATCTCACGAAGAGAACACTATGTCGCGCAGACGATAGAAACCGATGTGTATGCCTAGGCAGAAAGAGCGGTCTTGACAGACGTTAGGGAGTAATGATGCCCGTAGTAGATCCCATCGCCAAAGTAAGACATCACCCGGGTCAATGGCGACTAGGCCGACTGAGGGACATCATCATATACTCGATTGCTCAACCAGCATCCCCCAATCTAAACCCCAAACTTCCTCGGATCCAAACTCCCAACCTGCGCACTCTTCCCCTCCCCCTCAAACACAAACTCACTCAACAGCTTGCCCGTCGCAGGCCCATTTTGAATGCCCCAACAAGTATGCCCGGCCCCCATCAACAACCCCTTCACACTCGTCTTACCAATAAGCGGTCCACTCCCCCTACTAACATTAGGCAAATAACACGCCTGTCTCGCCGTAACCTCTCCATCTCTCAGCTCCTCGGAGATAGCAGAGACCTGGTCGAAAATCTCCTGACACTTACTCTCATCGCATTGCACAAGATCTGTGGATGTAGGAAGGGGAACGAGGTGGTCGCCCTCGCCGCAGGCGTAGACTTCTTGGTTGGGCCGGGCGTAGATTTCTGGGGTTACGGTTTCGCCGCGTTTGTTGTTGCCGCGGGGCATGTCTATTGAGGTGAAGAGGGCGTAGGCGGAGACGGGGCGGGAGGGCCGGATGGTGACGCTGTGGGCGCGTAGGGCGGAGATGGGTGATGGTTTCCAGACTGTTTTTGTCCAGGGGCCCGCGGTGAGGATGACGGTGTCGGCGGGGAGGTTGTGTTCTTCGCCTGAGTCTTTGCTCTTGTAGGAGACGGATTTTACGGCGCCGGCTTCTTGTTCGATGTTGGTGGCGGAGCCGTAGACGATTTTGACACCCTTTTCTTCGGCGAGCTGCGCCATGCTTGTGGTGAAGTGATAGGGGTGCACTTGCGCCGTTGTGAGTGGCGTGCCCATCTCTTCATAAGACTTGATGCCATCCGCTGCGACCCAATCGAGGTCTTTCGGTACACCGGCAGCGCGTAGTAATCCAATTGCTCTCTGCGTGCGCTTTTGTAGACTGACCGAGTCATCTTTGCTCTTGCCGTTCGCACCGTCTTTGCCACCCTTGTTCTTGGCTAGAACACCGTACGTATCGACCTGACCACAGTGCACGGCTCGGTACCCCCAACGCTCAGCGCCGCCATGCTTCTCGGCTAACTCTTGATGAAGTTTGTAACTTAACGGTACGATGCAGTTGGGGTATGCCCATAATGCTAGGAGACCACCTGCTTTTCCTGAGGCGCCACCAGCAATCTTAGTAGCTTCTAAAAGTGTGATGCTGTCTCTTTCTTTGTTGAAGTTTGGGTGATGCGAAAGGAAATACGCCGTAGTTGAACCAATGATGCCGCCACCTGAAGTTGTTAGTAAGAAAAGTCATCGAAAACAAGACTGTTGATATATCTTACCGATAATGACAATGTTACGATTCTGCTGTTCGGCTGCCATGATGTTTGTTAGGCGCGAAGTTGCTCTTAGCATAAGGTGTTGTTGGGTTGCGAGAGTGGCGTTGTTGGTGTTGCACTTTTCGGAGAGATTTAAACCGACCACTGAGGTACGTCATAGTTCACATGTGCACGAATGTTCGCAGAACCGCCCTTAGATGAGTGCACTTGACTAAGATGAAGATATTATTCTGCTATCAGAGCATACCTAGGTAGGAAGGGCGACCTTAGTATCTAAACAAGTAAGGAAAATCGTGAGACCATTAGGATAAGACTGTGTCGCCTTAGAAGTCGCCGCCCATGTCGCCCATGTCATCACCACCGCCCATATCTCCTCCACCCATATCATCATCACCGTAGTTGTTCTCGACGTAGGTGTCACCACCGTCTCCTGCCATTGCTGATCCGATGAGCCCACCTGCCAGCAGACCTCCTCCGGCTCCAAGGGCCATGCCTCCCATGCCGCCGCCTCCCGGACGCCTGCCGCCACCCATGCCACCTCCCATTGGCATACCGCCCCCCATGGGCCGACCGTAGCCACCTCCTCCGTAGCCGCCTCCGTAGCCTGCGTGACCGTATGCTGGCTGGCCGTAGCCATGCTGTTGTGGTGGGTAACCGTGCGATGACGATGAATGGGATGAGCCAGTGGCCTTGCCGAGGATCTTGCCTAGCAGCCCTTTGCCCTTGCTTCCTTTGTCTTGTGTACTCGAGTCGTGGTGTTGCTCTTGCGGATACGAGCTGGTGGTCTGCTGTCCATAGCCGCCGTACTGTGGTGGTTGCGACTGGCCAGGCTGCTGGTAGTAGTCGTTCGCATGTCCGCGCGTGTCGCTCGGGTGTCCGTTGGCGCGCGCTTGTTCTTCTTCTTGCAGCCTCCTGGCAAGCGCCTCATCCTCGCTCGTGTTCGCGTATGGGTTGTTGCTGCCAAAGCCTCCCTTCTCGCTGGGGTACCCACCTACCGCGCCACTTGCTGGAGGCGCATATCCGGGGGGTGCGCCAGCGGGCGGGGCTTCGCCGGGAGGATAGACGGCCTCGGTTGGCTTGTCCCATTGCGACTGCTTTGTGTAGGTGTTGACGTAGAACCACTCATTGTATTGCGGATTCCAGACGGCCTTCCAGCCTTCGGGTACCTTTGGCGGGGGAGGGCCCTGTGATTACTGTTATCGATGCCATGCGACACCATTGTCGCGATTGCGATGTACATACTGGTGGTGGTGCGAAGTCTGCCATGATGTGTAATCGGTGTGAAAGGGTTCAGAGTCGAATGTGTAGGAAGATGAGTAAAGGTAAAGAGATCTGATGTAAATCACGTATAACAGGTAATGTCGCAATGTGAGCTGCGGGGTGGTGGGCTAATAACCCAGGGCATTACGTGCGAACGGGAGCTCCAGTCGAGTGCGCGTCATCGTGGCGAACGAATAAAGCGCCACGTGCCTGCTGAGCCACATTGCGCCACGGAATCAGTAGTTCTCTTGGAGTATATGCCGTGGTTCCGTAGATAGTGCGCGACGATTTGGTCACGAATGGTGGATCTCGAAGGGTATTCTGTGAGAGTGATGTCATTAGAGATCTGGAATGCGAACAGCACGCCCGGGCGACATGAAGCGGGCTAGTCCCAAATCGGTACCGACGAGATGCCCAAACAACCTAACGCCGCTATTATCCTTCAACGGCAAAGGACATGAGGGCTTGCAATCCATGGGCTCTTTTTTGTGTTCCCCACCCTCCTCCTGGCCATTCCCTGATGTGCGCCTCTGTCCAGCCACCTTTCTAGTAGTCCGTCTGTTCTACCACCATGCAGATGCCCGCGTCTTCATACAGCTTGCCACAGTCTTCCCGAACCATCTTCTCCATCTCTGGTAGAGATTCCCACGTCGTGCCTGCAGCAAGCCCTCCCGTAGGACCACCGATATTGATCATCGCCGTGGAGACAAACGACGATGCCACAGCGCTGATAAAATTGAAGGTTGCTTTGTCGAGGTCCGGCAATACGTTTTGCATCTTCAACACAGCCAGTTGTTCTATAACTATCTTGGTCTGAATATTGCTGGTCATATAGCGTAGAGCGATGTGCTTCAGGGTAGCCGGAAGCTGGTCTTTGAGGAGAGCGTGAATGGTCTCGGGCTCTTGCTCGTCGTATGGGATGCTTAGGACATCCAAAAGAGGTATTTCCAATGTTTTGAGATTCTCGAAGTGCTTGAGGTTGCTCTGTTCAGACTTGATGCTAGAAGGGAAAAGCATTAACGACTGCAGCGAGAGCTTGGAATGCGCGAATGAAGCGAAGAGGTCTGGCAGAGCGATGTCGGATCCTGTGACTGCATCGATCTGAGCTGGACCAGGTCGATAGGCTATAACGATCAGACTCTGGCCGAGCATAATCTTACGCAAGAGGCGAATGTTCACTCCGCATCCGAGAAGGACAACTCCCTCGAGTTTGGTCGACGGAAGCGCCTTGATCGTGAATTTATGACCACCAGCGGCAATGGCAATAAGGTAAATCTTCCGCAGGTTTGGTATAATGTCGAGAAACTGTAAACTGTCCCTGACGACTGGCTCTTCCACGCTCGTGTTCGAGCCGTTGATCTGTAGCGCCGAAACCTTCTGAAGCGCTGTGCTGGAACGTGAGAGGAAGTGATGCCTAAATGTTGGTGCAAAAAGTCAGCATGTGTCTCAAACCATGTCGCATAGTAGGTTCACTTACCAATCGAGGAGCGGAAAAGGGCTCAATCCATCGATACGAAGGACTTCCATGTTGGGAAGTAGAGCCAGGATCAGCACAAGCTGCGCATCCTCTACACCCCGACCCAGGAGGCGCAGAAAGTCGCCGTCCTCCTTCAGTGATGTGTACCATACAATGCTCGCCTTGAGCGCTGATACTGAAAGCGATGTGGGCTCAGAGACTATACCGGCCTTGACTGCGGCTCCGACGAACAACTTGAGCCTTGCCGTGGCTGAATCTTGTACGCTCTTCTCCGTGCTCGTGAACGACGGGCCGCTCTTCTCGGTTTGGTCGACGTCTCTAA
The DNA here is from genome assembly GCF_023758085.1 of Alternaria hordeiaustralica. Taxonomy (NCBI): domain Eukaryota; kingdom Fungi; phylum Ascomycota; class Dothideomycetes; order Pleosporales; family Pleosporaceae; genus Alternaria; species Alternaria hordeiaustralica. The sequence continues at coordinate 1,414,969 of NW_026056775.1, read as the reverse complement.
CCTCGGTCACACCCCGCCACGCAGCTCCTGTCGCGACCTCATACTCCGAACGCCATCCGCGAATGTCGACGCGCTTCACCTTAGCCGCAAGGTCGGGTCGCTCGCATACAGTTCGGAGGAAGAGATGGAAGGGCGCTTTCGCGGGAGCAGTGCGGTTGAGGTAGATCTTGTAGAGGGTGTCGATGGCGGAGACATTCGCCTTCTTTGACGTCAGGGCGAGTGCGCGAAGAGCCGATCGGGGGAGGAGGCTGGCGACCTGGTCGAGCAGCTCGGTTGGTAGTTTCAGGAAGCTGGCGGCCCCGGTACTCTGCGCGCTCGCCATGGTGGATGTGGGTGTTGATGTTGGCAGTGTCGTCATCAGGTATCTGTCTTGTTCGGGGAGGAGCGATTGATCGCTACCCAGAACTCGTGGTAGTGTCAGGGCTGACTCTTCGCGAGTTGACCTCGATTGCAAGCAAATAATGGATGTGTATGCGAAAGACCGAATTCGGCCAATGGGACTTGCCACGACAAACGCTCGTGTCGCAGTTATCGCGTGGTCTGTTGCCAGGCCGACTATATGAGCGCGATGCTACGCAAGTCTATTTTCTCTTATCACGATACTGGCTCAAGCTCTTGTGTTGACGATACTTCTCTTTTTTCGAGAGGATCTGACTGGATGGGTACATATGGAATTCGGAAGTTGTGAGTCGCTCGTCTGCGTCGCGTCACCGTAGTACCATGCATGGGACGAGATGGAAGAACCAGAGTATGCATCGCACTCTGAGTCAGAAGAGGGCAATATAAGATGGTCGCCGCTGCGTCTTCGTTCGATACTGGCTCAATTCGCCGTTGATCTCAAAGATTCAAAGTTGGAGTTCCAACTTTCCAATGTTCCTCGCTATCGTCTTGTTCGTTGCGTCACCCAGGTTCACGTGCCCACAGAGCCGCGTTCACCTTCACTTTTGCAGAAACTTCCACCCCTGTCTCAGACCTTCTATTGTGACGCGCTTTTCATATTTTCGCTGCTGCCTACAGCGCACAGGCTCTTGGCTTGGCGCCCACACACGGCGTATATTGAGTTTCTTCCAGCCTTGTCCTCCACCTCTTTCTTCCTCCACCTCTTTCTTCCTCCACCACCACGCAGGTAAGTGCTCGCCCCGGACTCCCGCTTGCTGACTATTCCCGTGAGGGTAGCATTCCTTCCCTGCGACCTGGATCCTCTTTAGCCTGTCAGTATTCTCCTGGTCTTTGCCCCCAGTTAACACTGCCAGCGATTTGCTTGAGCTCGTGTCTCTTGGGTACTAACGCTGGATCCGTGACTCTCTGTTGTAGGGAGGGCGTAGCCACACTGTCTTGCGCCTGCAGCTCGACAGTGCAGCTTCCCCCACTCATCCCGGTGTTATGGACTGGCCCCAGCGGCAATGCCTCTGTATACGACGGCATGCTATGGACCGCATGAATCCAGAGCGTTGGTGGAGATACGCATACCACCGGGTGAGAAGAGAGCCACAGAAATGGTGTTGCCTTCGGGCTTCCTGACAGACCAAATGGTCCTGGCCTGATCCCCATGATGGCGGTGGCAGCTTAGCACGCCCAAATAGAAGTAAGCGGGGTTTGCCAACCATCATTTGTGCAGAGAGTTATCCCAGCCCTTGGTCCAACAGGTACCCACTGGGGTAGGCACACCCGCAATGGGTTAGCACATCACCGAGATGGAGGACGACATATACATATACATGTATCGACCGGCGACATCGACCGGCGATACCGACCAACGACACCCACCGGCAACATCGACAACCGACGCGGCTATGATCTCACAAGCTTCGGCTTGCTGAGAACTTTCTTCCTGTCATTCGGCACTCATCCAAGTGGTGAGGATCGATAGGAACCTTCTTTTTTTCATTGAGTCTTCGCCCTGGTGGCGTTGCTTGAGGAAGGAAACTTTGCTTTGTGATACTGGAGAGAAGTGACCGGGGTAATATTGCAGCTTGCAGCGCATCGCGTCGGCCATGATGACAAGCAGTATAGAGCAAAGAACAGAAAAGTGTTGCGCGAAGCTGAGTGTCTGACAAGGACAGGTGATGAGTGAAATAAGATAAACGGCTAAGTAAGTGACTGGACGCAGGTACGGAATCGCGGCGGAGAAGTCGCAAGAGCAGCATTCGACAGCGCAAGAACGACATGTTTCTGCAATGGGTCAAGTGATACAGGTATGAGCTAAGATTCGTAGTCATGTCGTTGAGAAAGTGACATCTGGGCCTCCAACATTTCACACCCGTTGGAGAAGATTGAGAAACAATCTGGGTGATCAAGTGAGCACACTGTTATGCGGACGAGATTGGCAATCTTTGACAACCGAGAGCAGTGAGAAAAGGCAGCGTACAATAAGCGCGAAGACAGTGCAGTTATTGGTCGATGGTGTGCGTCTAGGTAAGTCGCGTTACTGCTCCACCGTACTCACACCGATAGCTCACCTCACCCGCGCTTCTACGAACGGCGAGGTAGAGGACGACCCCCATCCATGACCCTCCAGTGAGAGCCTCGGAGGAGCTAAGCACCGAGGCTATGTTGAGAAGAGCACCGAGCCCTTGAAGTGCCTTTGAAGCGTAGTCACGTATCCGCAATGTTTCCATAATCTCACCTGTCTAGAAGCCAACACGGCGAGGCATCCTCTAAGATGGGCCCGAGATCCACTCTCGTATATCCCAGAGCGGTATGCCGGTACCAGTCCCACTACATCGTCGTGAGCTTGCGCTTGTTGATTCTTGGTGCAACATCCAGCAGGCATTTCGTGCCAAGTAGTTCTGTTGAGGCATGTGTCCTACGATCGGACTGTCTCCGGTAGTCGTCGGTGTGCTTCATGTATGGCTTCGTGAACGACGTACCGGTATGGCGAGTGCCGCGCTAAAGAATATTGCGGAGCCCCACGCGCCAGCCTCGAGCAGGTTGCATTGGAATGGAATTCTACGGCCTCGATGCGCCATCCGATCCACAATTGCATTCCTGCAGGATAAGCTGACTCGGGCTTCCATTCGATCATACCAAGCGTGGTGAGGCCGTTACAAGCTTGCCGATCTTCAGGATGTCCGTACGTCATAAGTGGCCATCGTATCAAGCATAGGAGAGCCCGACAAGAGCAACAAACTCCATGGCATGGTGTACTTGTCAGCCTCATCCAATTGTTGGGACGCGTCCCACCGTGCCGCTCGGAGGGCGATGGACCAGAAGTGGCGCCCGAGATGTTCCGGTGGCAGGCTCGCTTGTATGCATCTCAGCCATACGCCTCGGTAATGGCTACTGGAGACGGGATATCGACATCAATGTGGCATAGCGTTTAGGTGGTAAACAGCGCATTTCGGTGAGTGTGGAGATGCTTGGCAGGACTTCGGTATCTAGACTCAGCGGTCCGACAGGATTGTGTCGTCCTTGGTTTGCTTGGGCTGGATATCGGCTCCATATGTGGTCTTCGGAAGTGCGTAACACTGCGTATTGTTAGCTTTGAAGCGCGATTTTTGGGTTCTTGTCCGTGCGAGAGTCTATGCAAGACGCGTCCTAGATGGAAGCTTGATGTAATGGCCAAAACCTAACGCGTTGCTTATTGTCTGGACATCCGGCATTACGCAAGGTGCGGGGCTAGACGTCGGCCGGGAGACTCACAACCAGGAACAAGGAACGGCTGCGGGATATTCGGCGGGCGCGAGGCATTTTGGCAGTATTGGGAAAGTCGAGATATAAGAGTGGAGTAATCGTCCCAACTGAGTGGAGATGGAAGGTGGCTGAGTCGAGATTGCCAGGCGACTAATCGAGTGTCGCGTGACGGCAAGCCGGGAACCTGCTTGGCGCTGAACACCACCAAGGGCTTATCAGCTGGCCAATCCCCATGTCTCGGTGCCATCCACGGCCTTCGATTCCCATGCAGGGCAAACCTTCTCCAAGATGATGATCCAGGACGAAGACTACTTCATCCCGCCCAAGAGCGGCCGGTACCGCTGGTACAATGAGCCCCGCCAAACCTCCATCAGGTCGATAAGAATGACTGACGACAACACTGCAATGAACGATTCGAGCCCCCTGCTGCAACTGCCTCGAGAACTGCGCGATGAGATCTGGGAGCTGGCTTTCAACTCGACGAGGCTGACGTTCGGCCTGCGATACACACCCCGCTATGGCGAGAGGTATCTCAAGCCTGCCCCACATTCCCTCGCGCTATTGCGCGTATCCCGCCAGATACACATCGAAACACGCGACATATGGCTTCAGCGTGTTACGTTCAACTTTGAGGACCCTCAGACTATGCTAAACAGACTCTCCGAGTTACCTGAATCTACTGTGTCCAAGATCCGCCATCTTCGGCTGATCGGCTCCCCAATGATGCGTTATCTCAAAGGGTTCGACGACCTCATGTACCGTCACGAATCGATCTTTCAGCTTCTCCCTGCGCTCCGACTGGACTGCTTGACAGTTTTTGCAGTAGCCGCTGCTGCACCGGAGTATGACGCTATCACGAACTTGATCAACCGCGGGAACGGTTGGAAGGAGCTTCGCTATGTCACTCGAAGTTCGCGCATGCTCGGCTTCAGCCCCTCCAGGAGCCACGGATCTCGTGAGACCGGGGATATATGCCGTCAGCCCCAGCCTCGGTTCTGGAACAAGAGACTGTGGAACAGGGATGGAGAAGGCTCCGGATCGATTGTTCAGGTCTTCAGGTCGACTGAGGAGAACGACTGCACGTCCGTCCTTGACCCAAACAGACGAGAGTCTTTCGAACAGAGCCCAGAAGAGCATGAACTCCAGGGATTCGGCAGGGTGGACGATGAGGATTTGACAAAGGGCGCTGGCGCTCGAAAGGCGCTGCTTGTCTTAGTAAAGCGCGGCGACAACGTGGATGTCACTCAAAAGTCACCTGGTTACGGAAAAGAGAGGGACATGAAAGCGAGATTTCATAAGAGAAGTTGGAGGGTGCGAAAGAAAGTCATCGTTTGGACGCCACTAGATGCAGAGAAGGACGACGACGATGTTGGCAACGGTTGGGCGAGACCTCAGATCCGGCGTCCACCATACGGCTTTGACGACTACTACGATATCGACGACATTTGAGAAGAAGCAGGCGATTTAAGCCTGCATCTTCTTGGGGTGCATGGGATGACAGACTTACTCATTCTATCATTCCACTACATTCAACATGATCCCTCCGACGTTCACACTTACCGAGGACTAGGTTCTGCGCCTAATAACGCATGGTACCTTGATCTCGATCTTGGGGACGGCATGATCATCGAACTGCACCTTTGGAATCCAGCCTTCTGAGGTGAAATGCCATCAGGAACGAGACGGACGAACATGAATAACGTATGACTGATTACTTTAGATGTCGTGTGAGGTGGCAGCTCTTTCATATCGGAGACCGGAACGACTTGAAACTGTTTTGAGCACGGCAAGCTCGATACAGGCACGGCCGCAAAAGCATTTGCCCGCTGGCGGTCAAACCGGGTTGCGCATTTCTGATTTTGAGATTATCGAATTCGATATCTCTTATCCACATGGGTGTTATTGGCGTGCTAACGGTAAAGGTCGTGATGATAGACATTTCGGTACATTCTTCGGATGTCTTCGAGCAGGCTCAGGTATATAGGTAGACAGACAGCAAAACAATCATCATTCTCATAATCAACTCCATCGCTCATCTGTGCTCGGGCTTTTAGGAGCGCTCTGTATGTGAAGTAGATACCTTTCTAGCCAAAGCACCATCCTAGCTCACCACCTAGGCCTTGGCAGCCACCTACTCCAGCGCGACTCCTAGTCACGAACCCGGTCAAATATATCAACGATATCCAAACATGCATCTCAAGAGGTGACGTTCGAAATCACGTTACTTCCCTCCGAGCGAGTACCGTGATACGCAACCCCGGACAGACTGTCCAACAAGGTACTACCTCACACCAACCAACCCATGCAGAACGTCTGAACCTCGCCAATCCGCGCCGCACACACGAAACTGAAATTCATTAACTAGAATTCCCGCTGCTCTTTCGCAAGACATCGCCTTATCGAACGAAAGAACCAAACTGCCAACATGTCGCACGAATCAGTCTGGTACTCGCGCCCGCGCAAGTACGGCAAGGCCTCTATCGGCTGGTATGTCTGCGACTGAATCTAAAGCGGAAGAGGAGGGATCAAACAAGATGGACTGTGCTGACGGGAAGTTAGTGTCGTTACCGGTGACAAAAAGAAGGCTGGTATCATTCGCAAGTACGGAATCAACATGAGTCGTCAGGCTTTCCGTGAGAAGGCGCAGGACATTGGGTTCGTCAAGGTATGTGATTAGATGCGGAGCGTGCTGTTTCGCAGCAGAACAGGGGAAAGAAAAAGAAGGATCGGGAACGATGAGATGGAGGCTGACTAGAAGACAGTATCGCTAAGCGCAGCCGCGATGGGCGCAGAACTGTGATGAGAGTGTGTCAAATGAACGATACATGAGAGTACTACATCTGAGCACCAAGACCTCGATCACACGGGTGGGAATGGAAGACGGAAGGAAGAGATTATGCATCGGCTTCCTAGCATGTAGCTACCATGCTACTACACTGTTCCCATGTTCCCCAATGAACGAAACCGATAGCTCATTCCATATCCCTCTTTACGCCCAATCGTGCATGCCACATCAATCAGACCTTGCGCCCTAGCCATCAAGTACATCACGAGTCTAAAACTCAGCGATATGATACCCCTCCAACGCCTCCTCAACCTCCTCCATAAGCTCAGACACCAGATACGGCCCCTGTGGATTCATCACCTCAATCCCGCTCCCATACCCCCCATCCACAACCTTCACCGCACTGACCACGCCCTGCCCCTTGCCCTGCCCCTTCAGCTCGCCCACTGACTTGATCGACCCAAACCTACTGCCATACACCCCACTATTCTCCTCATACATCTTGTAATACGGGAACCCAGCCGTCGCATACACCTCGTGCGAGAGAGGACGCGTAAGCGGCTTCCGCCCCGTAACAGTTTCGTACAGCGCAGCATTCAGGATCTGCGCGTTGAACACGGTGGTTTTGGCAACGTCCCAGTTGGGACGCAGGGTATCGCGGTGGATGACTTGGTGGATGAGGCCGCCGGCTGCGAGGTTCATCTGCGCGGTTGTGGGGTCTGGGGGGCCGGCGCCGCGTAGGCGGAGGACCATGTGGATGGTGGATTCTTTGTAAATGCGGTAGTCGTCGAAGTCGCGGGAGTCTGGTGGGGGGTCAGTATTTATTGGGGATTGATGTGGTGACGGAGGTGGGTGGCTGGCTTACCTTCGAGCTGCTTCCCAGCGTAGATCAAACGCATGTCTTGCGTGGGTATACCCGTAACTTCGCGGATACGCAGCTTGAAGTTGCTGATGGGCTCCAGATGGGTGACGTCGAACGTCTTGGTCGTGCCGTTGAGCTGCTTGAGGAAGATCTGCATGGGCTCACCGGGGAAGGCTCGTGGACCAGGCAGTTTGTAAGGCGTGATTTCAATCTGGATACCGGCTGTAGCTTCTTGTCCTGTGATCTGCGCTTCGACTGAAGCCCCGCTATTGCTGGGCATAGCGACAAACTGCCGGACTGTGCCGTCTCCGTGGGCGATGCCATCGATCCACTTCTGTTGTGGGACGACGATGTAGTCTTGTAGGGGAGATGTGGTTTTGGCGTCTGCAGGAGCCTTTCCTAGTCGGATTTGTCGGCGGAACTGGTTGGCTACGGTCTCGGTGGCGGGCTCGGCGGAGATGACGTTCACGCCGCCGACGTAGATTTTGATCTTGTAGGGATGCATCTGCTCTTGGACAGGGCTGAAGTTGATCCACATCGCCTCGGATTCTGCACGCTTGTCAGTTGGACGTTCAAGTTTCTAATCAGTCTCGACGATACTTACGGTACATGGGGAAGAAAACGCCGCTCTTTACGATCATCGCCTTTGGCAGTTTGACGCTGTGCCGTGACACCGCTTCGAGTGGGAAGGCGCCGAGGTTAGGAGGAAGGTAGTTCGACTCGGAGATATCTGGCACACGGACTGTGCGTCGGAAGGAGATCTTGAGGTCGTCATTTACCGTAATGGTATCATCTTTCAGCGTACACGACATTCCGGACTCGAGTTTAGACATGGCTGCGGTTGTTCAGATAAAGAGGTTAGCAGTGCGAGCTGGTTAGATCTGCGCACACAAATTCCAGAGTCTTATCTGAGTGTGAAGGTGAGAGCGGGTCGGGTAGTAAAATAAGTGATGATAAAGGTAAGTGTAGAAGAGACCCAAGGTACGGAGTCAAGAGCGCCGAGGTCGCCCTGAATTACGGAATTGAGGGTCTATTTCGTTATTAAATTCGATAAAGTTAGGTTCAGTTCGTCGCTTGTGCGATGGCATTACCAGGTTTCCCATCCGACTGTCCCATTACATATTCTTGTGCTCAGTGGCTAACCGAAGTAGGGCTCATACCAGACCCTTCCGGCTCTCCTCAACCACCTGCAAACTCTTTTGACAGTCCCCGCAGTACCCTCTGACCCAATCCTCTACCTGCTTCTCTTTGCCCTTCTTGGCCGCGCGTTCTAGGAGCTTTCCAACCTTGCTACATTTATGTGTCTCATCCAGTAGCCAGTTCTCGTATTCCGCTTCCACCACTTCCTTCTCAATGCGATTGACGACGCGTAAAGCAACGAGTAGATCGTGACGGTGCGAGCCGAGGCTTTGTCGCGTGCGGTGGAGGCGCTGGGTGCTATGCGTAGAGGGTTTGAAGAAAGACTGGGTGGAGACGGTAGATGAGGGATCGTGGAGGAGGGTTGTGAACGTCTGGTGGCTGTATACAATTAGCTGAGTTGGCATCTCTAGGTGAAGAAGCACACCATTTGTTATCAGTGCTCGCCGCGACTGGCACTGAAAGCTCAAGATTGGTGTTGTTCCGGTTCAAGAACGACTCCTCGATATCGCGAATGTAGATCGAGCGGGTCATCGTAGTCGATGGCTTGACACCCAATCGCGACATGTAATTAGCGGCATTTCGCTCGTGCCACCAGCTCCAACTGTCCCTGGAAGTATAAAAGAAGTTGGCTCCACCGCTGACTAGCAAAAGGCCAAAGAGCAATGTGTGTGCTGAGATAACTTTGCCAAGACCGGCTACGATCGCCAATATCCAGCTCATGACTGTTGACACCACACTTATAATGATGTTCCCTATATATTGCGCGACAAAAGATGCGGTCGTCTGCGGGCGTAATTTGAACTTCCGAGGTCGGTTCGGCGGTGGTATGTCCTGCGCGTCGAGCTGTACAGCTTGTGTTTGGGCGCCGATCTGACCAAAGATATTTGTGACCTTGTTCGTGCTTCTGTTGTGGCCGAGCCTGGCGACTTGATCATTGACGACATCAACAAGATCTTGCGCCTCAAGCTCCAGGTCTTGCAGGGCTTGGCGTTCGATGAGTTTCCTCGCAAAACGTGGGTTGCGCTTCCAGTCCACCTTTGTGTGGATAGCAAGCTTACATCGTGCTTTTGACACATGTGTGATGACTGTTTTGCTAAGAAGTACAAATCGATCGTGGCCTGGCAGGTACCACGGTGTCTTGCGATCTGAGACCACGTAACAAAGATGGTCGTTGAGGACTTCGATGACCTGGTAGTCGTTTATGACAACAGCTCCGTTCTTACCAGGCTGTGCAATTTCGTACTCGAAATCTCGTCGTTGAAGGTTTTTTTCGCTCGTGATCCACGGCCCTTGGACGATGCGGGACGCTCTCCGTTCCCGATATAGTAGCTGGAACACCGCACTCTTGTCACCGAAGAGTATATGAAATAGGCCTTTTGCGCTGATATCGTACTCCTTCTCCACGGCAACTTGCGTCATGCCAGCTGGAGCAAAGACTACAGCTTGCGACGGTAGTTTGAACTTGGTTGCGTTCTTTGCGGCACTTGCGCCGGATGGTCCAAACAGATTACCATCAATGCGCAGGCTGGTCTTGATGTTCTTCCCGCCATAGCCTGTATCAACAGGCGTGTCTGGAGAGATTTCCTCCCAACCCTCCTCACCAGGGGCATTAAGGCTTTCATCCGTCTCCATCTTGATCATTCTCTTCATCGTTTCTTCGAGGTTGTGCTCTCCAGAGGCAGTATTGCGTACGAGGAAATTCAGTCGACGCAAGAGCAATTTCAGAGGCTCGAGGAACGTCTTCACAGTGAGCCTAGTAGCGCCATCCTCCCTTGCGCCAGACTTGAAATGGAGGAAAAGAAAGTCGCAGTCCTTGCCGGGAGCAGCAGTGACTTCATCGATAGAAGACATGCTTATTCCCGTGATAAGTACAAGACCCAGGTGATTGCTGTAGAAGTATATGTTCTTAGTTGTGACGTACACGCGCCCGGGGAACTCTTGTTGATCTGTCGGATTCCATACGGCTCGGAACACCAGCACGACTTTCTCCGAGCGTGGCACTGTGGGGAACAGTATCCGGAACTGAGCGTCTTGCATCCGGAGAGCGAGAGGGTAGTAATTGGGGAAGTCGACCTCGTCATGGTTGGTCTTGGTGAGTATCGGAATGGGTCCGCCCATACTGCTTGACTTGCGATGAACAGCGCCGGTAGGAACAGGAGGTGTTCCATTCTTCTCATCGCTGGGTCCAAGGACAGGAGACGGGTTAATAGGACTCGGAGGTCCAGATTGACTGCGGTCGCGCGTATTGGTCTCATCTTCGCGCCCAAGGACGTTGACATATCCCCAGTTGACCGAGCCCCAGAGGTTAGCCATGAGCCCACCAGGCATGTTACCTGAGCGACCTGTCCCGAGACCTCGCTCTCCGCTTACAGCGACAGCGGCTTTGCTAAGGTTGGTCGGAGCCGGCGGGCTCGCAAGGGTGGAAGGCGCAAGACTGGTATATGGAAGTGTCTGGCCCATGACAAGCCGAGTATCAGGGAGGCCAGGTGCAGGCGCCGCAATCTGTCCGACCTGTACAATGTTATGACTAGCTGAAGCAAGACTTGCGGAGATAAGACTAGCAATGCCACCGCTGGCGGAAGAGGGGTTGCTTCCACTCAGCTGAGGGCTTACTGTTGATTTCCTTGTCAAGTCGAGCTTCTCCATAATTCTGGCAGTATGATCGCGGCGGCTGCTATCGCCTTCAGTTGTTGTGCCACGTCGAGCCGACACATCGAAGCTACCGCGTGTCGCATTGCTGTCAGCACCAGGAACGCCGAGCGATTCGGTACGGTCCATGCTGACGGTGTCTTCACCAGGCTGGCCGGCTTGTCCCTCAGAGGTCTTTGCAGCGAACTCAGGGGCCACAGGAGGGCTTATAGAAAAAGCGGCGTCGACAGAGGCAGCTCCCGACAGATCCTTGGATGTATCTTCCAGTGCCTTGCGCTTGGCGACCTCAAAGGAAGAGATCCACTCAGTGATATCGTTCTGCGTCTCGGCCTGTAGGAGGATCGTCGTGTCTTTCGTCTTGACTTCGAAACAGAAGCGTCGCTCCTCAGCAAAGGCTGGTCGAATACCGCAGAGCAGGACACCGATCTTCTCTGATTCTTCCACGGCGCCGGACCGCGTGCCCTGTGTCAACCAGCCGAAGATGCCGTTCTTGACGAAGAACCAGCGCCTGACCCAGTAGGTCCTGGCCGGCTTACCGGTGATAGTGCGCTGGAACAGCCAGCCCTGCTTTTCAGCCTTGTCGCTGCCGAACTCTGGCTTCGCCGGGGATTGTAGGTTCGCGGACGAAGGCGCGGCGCCGAGGTATGGGACAGTCGAAGCGGCGTAGGTGTCCAGCTCTCGCGATGGTCTTGCGCTGACTTCGGCGGCGCCCTCGATCTGCTGGCGTGCTAGATGGAGCTCCCTCTTGAAGACACGCTCGCCGTTCTCCATCTCCTTGCTCCAGCCCCGCACGCGCTCGACGTCGGAGGTCCACATGTTGAAGCCCTTGTTGGACGCATCTGTTGCCGCCTTCATGTCGCGCCACTGCTCGTTGACCACCTTGACGAGTATCTTGTCCAGTGTCAGACGCACTTGGGGTGCCAAGACGCAGAAGTTCATGCTGGCCTGGAGGTATGCCCGTCGCGCCTCGTGTAATTGGAAGGCATCTTCTCTCAGCGAGGACGCCTCCTTTGTCTTGATCTGGCCCGCGTACCGCGCAATGGCGCCGTCAAAGGTGCGCTGTGTCGAGTCGAGGTTCTTGCGCGCCTCCTTCAGCATGCGCAGGTCGTTGGACACAAAGGCCCGCATGGGCTCGCACATGGTTGCCTCGGCCCTCTTCATGCTGCGCAGCGTGCCGTTCCAGAACTCGCGGGCGCCCTCGCCGAACCGCTTCAGGGCCAGGACGGTGTAGTCGTGGTCGACGACGGCTTCGGAGAGCTGCAGCGGCGGGTGCGACGTCTGTATGTACGTGTCCACGAGCCCCTGCATCTTGTTGCACTCTGCGGCAAGCGTCGAGGTTGCGCTGATGAAGGAGTGGAGCCATCGCTCTATCAGTTCGATCTGGTCGCCGTAGTGGACGGCAGTCGCGCGGAAGGTGGGCGAGTCGAGAGCGGCTTCTTTGATGACGACGGGTCTGTATGCAATTGTCAGCATGCCCGTGTACTCGGTCACATCGTCTCGGCCTACATCAGATCCAGCGGCCGTGACACGGGCTCTATGCTGAGCTGCGGCGGCTTCTCCTCCGCCATGCTGCCGACTCGTGCTGACAGACGCTATAGGAATGGGTATCTCAAAAGCAAGTAGAAAGAGACTAGACGGGCAGGCTATTATACATGGTCGGCGGCGTGGGTGGGCGTGTCGCGTGGTGCACCTCCTCGCCCATGCACCGCTCGATTGGTGTTGCGGCGGGTCCATCGTCACCGCCGCGGCGAACGTCAGTTCACGCGCTAGCGCCTACTCCACCAAAATTTTGTGAAGGCCCGGCGCGAGACGCTCCTGCACAACCTCGACATCCACAACACCCACCATGGCAGGCACCAAGGAGAAGAAGCGCAGCAGCGGCGTCAAGCGCGACCTGAACGCCGCCAACGAGCCCCCCGCGAAAAAGGCGAAGCTGCTCGACAACACTGACGATGAAGGCTCCGACAGCGACGGCGGCGGAGTCTCGCTCAAGGTCAACGAGGAATACGCCCGCAAGTTCGAGCACAACAAGAAGCGCGCCGAGAAGTTCCGATGTAGGCTTAGTCAGGGCATAGTCACGCTCAGTGCTAACGTCATGCAGTAGAGGAAAAGTACGGCAAGGACAAGGCGTTCCAAAACGGCGGCGACGAGTCGGAAGACTCAGAGGAGGGCGTAGAGGAGGACGATGCAGCCGAGCTACTCGACGAAGATCTCGACGAACAGGTCAATGCCACCCTCCAGGCTCTGCGCGCAAAGGACCCTCGCATTTACAACAAGGAAGTCAAGTTCTACCGCGAACTCGAAGAGGGCGAAAATGGCACAGGCGAGAAGAAGAAGGAGCCATCCATGACACTGCGCGACTACCACACCAAGAACCTGCTTGAGGGGAAGTACACGGCCGAAGACGAGGACGAGGATGCGCCGCCCAAGACATATGCGCAGGAACAGGAAGACGCTAGGCAGGATCTCGTCAAGGCGCTCAAGGATGCCGATGAGGAGGAAGACGACGACTTCATCGTTGCAAAGGAGAAGCCTCAGAAGTCCAAGAGCGACAAACCCAAGATTACCGCCGAGGACGTTGAGAAGGCCGACCAGGACCCCGAGACTTTCCTGTCCAACTTCATGGCATCTCGCGCCTGGGTGCCCACACAATCTGCTCGCTTCCAGCCCCTCCTGTCCGATGACGAAGACGAAGACGCCGCGGCAGACGAGTGGGAAAACTCGTACAACCTATACTTTGAGGATACAACGGGTGCGAACGAGAAGATCATGACATATGCGCGTGATGCTGTCGCAAGCACTACGGTCCGTCGAGACGACAAGAGCGGCCGACGCAAGGCCCGTGAAGCCGCGAGACAGAAGAGAGAAGCTGAGAGACGGGAGAAGGAGCAGGAGCTTGCACGTCTCCGAAAGCTCAAGGTGGAAGACATGGAGAACAAGGTCAAGCAGATCCGCAAGATCGGAGGTCTGAGCGGCAGAGACTTCAACATTGACGAGTGGAAGGATGTGTTGGAAGCCGACTGGTCAGATGAGCAATGGGACGCCGAAATGCAGAAGCGCTTCGGGGATGCCTACTACGGAGACACTGTCGAGGATGAGGAGGAAGGCGGCAAGAAGAGCAAGAAGCCAAAGAAGCCAAAGTTCGACGATGATATCGATATCAAGGATCTCGTCCCTGACTTCAAGGACGACTCCGAAGAAGAGCGACCCGACCTCTCATCCGACGAGGAAATGCCCGACGCTGAAGCAGAGGACGATGACGAAGAAGCTGGTACATCCTCCAAGAAGTCCTCCAAGCAGCGCAAACAAGAACGCGCCGAAGCCAAATCCACCGCACGTCGCGACCGCCGCCTGATAGAAAACCTCGTCAACCAGAACCTCGAATACGAAGCCGCTCTCGCTGCTAAGCCCTCTAAAGCCGCCTCCCGCTTCCGCTACCGCGAAACATCTCCCACAAGTTTCGGTCTGACTGCGCGCGATATCCTGCTTGCAGACGACAAAGCCCTGAACGACTTCGCGGGCCTGAAGAAACTCGCCGCGTTCAGAGATCCCATCAAGAAGAAGAAGGACAAGAAGTTTCTCAGCAAGAAGGCTCGCATCAGGCAGTGGAGGCAAGACACTTTTGGCAACCCTGACGGACCAAAGGGTGGATTCGAGACTCTGCTTGGCGAAGAAGAGGCCGCGGCACCCAGGCGCGACAATCGTAACGACAGTAACAACGACAGCAACATTGTCGAGGGCGAGAAGAAAAAGAAGAAGAGAAGTCGCAAGAGGAAGGCTACTGCCGTCGAAGCGTGATCAGTTCTCTAGTTTACCTGTATACCACTATTCTGCGGAATTGATACCTTTGAGTCGTTTATCTAGCCATATCTTCACATCTACCTCTTCACTACTCTGATCCACCACCTGTGATTTTCTAGAACCGTTTCACCACACCACACCTACAACAACCCTCCAACACCCCCTGATTACAAACTCACGATCCCTTCATGCAGCCAGCCAGCATCACCCATCCCTTCGCCACCACAGGTCGCGTCACAGCACATCACCGCATCTATACGGTGAAAAGCAACAAAGATAAAACCGACCAAGCGGATGTAAACCCTAGATAAGGAAGCGGAAGCGGGATCGAGAACGATCAACGCAAGGGAGCGGGCCGTCAGGGGACGACAACAAAAATAACTACCATGCTACACACAAGGCCAACGCCAACGCCAACAGCTAAAAACAACTCTTGCGGGTCGCAGACCGACACGGCAGTTTGGACCGCGAAAAAAAGGAGATGTCGTGAACGTGGGGTCTGGGTAGATGGCATAGACGACTGTTTTTCTTTTTGAGGATCCAAGAAACAAAGGGGTGGGTCAGACGAGTGAGGCTGTGCTTTTCCTCTCCCCCCTTCACCTTGGTATACCTTTCTCGGAACAGCTTGGAGCCAGGGTTCTGTGTAGCTTTTTTCTATTTTATCTTTGCGGTTCACCGTTTCGGGGTGCCGGTGCGTTTTCGGATGGACCGTGAGTAATGGTAGTGTTGGGGTAGTGTAGTCAGTCAACGGGCATGTCAGTTCGGCGTTATACTACATGTCATGTTGCAATTCAATAATGTGGAATGGGGTGGTGATTTATTGATGAGCTATTACTTTCGCCCAGCAGGCATACGCCGGTCCATCTACTACCCAGAAACCAGCAGGTCCAGCTCCTACGCGTGCCGCATGCGGAAGGTATCATGTTATCGTCATGGTAAGCAGTGGGACTAGTCGGAATGTTCCTTTCCGAATTCCCAAGTAACTGCACTGAGCCGTGTGAGGGGAGTGGACTCGAGATAGTATTCGTCCAATTTCGGGATGGTTGTCGTGCGATTGTAACGGTGATATCAGCCGGAGGAGGGTCGACATCGGGTATGGTGAGGTCGCACAGTGATCGCACAGAACTCGAGGTCCCTCTACTGGTCGTCGGCATCGTCGGGTTGGTCAAACAGGAAGTTCGCCGCCAGCTCCTCGTTCTTGTCGCATGCAAAGTATGCTTGGATAACGAGATCGCGCTCGAACCCAAGGCGGCACAGGCGCTCGATAGCCTCGCGCTCCTCCTCAGTCACAGAGATGGCCTGAGCACCGGGTGGCAGCGGCGCGTCCTCGTCTGCGTCCTCAGCCAGGAGCTGCAGGAACTGCTCTGGATTGTTTGCAATCATCTGCGCCAATTGAGGGTTACCCGCGCCGACCTGCTGTAGGATGGGCTCAAGCATTTGTGGCTGCTGCTGTACAACCTGTCGTAGCTGTTGGAACTGTGGGTTGTTGCGCAGGAACTCGAGAGAATTGGCGTTGAGCGCACCGGCCGCAGCACCGCCGCCAGTACCACCGGAGCGGGCACCGCCAGCACCTCCGCGATTTTGAGCGGCCTGGGCAGCGGCTTCGAAGAGGTTCATCGGCTCGTCACCTCCGGATGGTGCGTTCCCGGCAGGCGCAGGTGTCGCACCTGTGTCGCCGCCAGCAGCGGGCGTGGGAGAGGTCGGGGCACGGGCTTGTGCTTGTTGCTGTTGCTCTTGGAGCGCGCTCTCCGGAATACCCTAGAATGATGTCAGCACGTGTGTCGAGGCCCGAATGGTCACTTGTCCCACCGTCAGAAGATACTCAACCGCGCGGTCGGGGTTGAAGTAGGCGGCGCGCATGGCCCGGTCAATATCAGCGCGTGCGAAACCCATGCTCTCCATGTTGGCAATAGCGGCCTCGCGCTCTCCACCCATAGTCAGAGCCGAGGGGTCATTGAAGCGCTCGCCGGATGCCTGAGCTGGCGCTGGAGAAGGTGTAGCGGGGGCGTTTTGTGTGTTGGATGAAGGTGCGGGCGCGGCAGGAGCTGCGGGCGTCTGGGCTGCTGCTGGAGCGGGCGTTGAGGGCGCTGCTTTACTTGACGATGCGGCGGCGGCCTTTGGCTTGGAGACCATGCAGACGATGAAGCCCTTCTCCTCGATGTTGTACGACTCGACTGTGTTGGCATCTTGCAGGATCTTGCCTATTGTCTTGTGTCAGCAACTGTGCTGAGCAGCCATGTCACCTCAGCAGCTTACCGGAGTAGATGAGCTTCTGCTGGGGAACTTCCCAGCCCTTCTCGGCCTGGATCTTGGACTTGAGGGTGCCAATCTAGTGTGTCTGTCAGCAGGGCGGTTGCGATAATTTTCTGGATGTGGCGGGTCTGCGCACCGTTTCCGAAGGCTCGGCCTCGATGACGAACTTGTTTTGCTTGAGGTCCTGCACAGGTTAGCAGGCTGTAATGTGTGGAACAAGGCAGTCGGTGTCTACCTTGAATGTGATCTTCATCTTGGCGGTTGCTGGGTGCGTGGTTGAAGATGGAGCTGGGTGGGCGGGGTGTCGGAGTCGGTGTTGGAGGTGAGGTAGTGGGGATGATGAGGCACTTCTTGGCGGGGTTTAGTAGTACCGCGTAGTGAGAAGGAAGGTAAAAGCAGAAGCAGGAGCAATGTGAATTCGATTGCAGCCTTTATTCTCACAAAGCGAGCGCCGTTTGCTCAGAAGGTCGTGGAAACACGGTGCACTAGGCTAGGCTGTCGTCAACCACAGTCAACTGGTACACATTACCACTTGACACTGCCACTCACACTGACACTGGAGCTGTACGCCACAGCTCTGCCAAACCGACGCCACATGTGGCGCACCTCCAGGCTTCACTGTTCAGGCGCCTCCTGCATCGTTGATCGTGAATCCTGATCGCTAATCCTGGGCGCAAAAGAGACCCCTAGACCTATTCCTCGGTATTGATGTACCCACCACACATACCAGGTGTTACTGGCCACGAGAGTTTACTTTTTACGCGGCTGCTGACATCCAGCTCAGGGCTCGAATATCGGTTGCAGGGCCCCAACGGCCAGAACACGGCCAGTGACGCAACAGCAGATCGCCCAGCCGCAGCTTCATCTCCTCCCCGGCTAGTGTGCTGACATCGCATCGACACACGGCACGCTTCCACATGCCGCGCATCGCCAACTCCAAAATCTTGACAAGGTTGCAGGTGCTGTCATCGTCGTCGCCCAGCCGGTTGCTGCTCATCGCTCGGCCCTTTGTTTCAATCCCCGCCCTAGAGCCGCCATGAGTCGCTGGCCATGAGGCGACGAGACCGTTTCACCGCCTTGCCAAACTCTGGCTAGGACACGCCGACTGTGTGACTGTCGCCTATTGATATGCTGTGCTCTCCGCACTGCACGAGGGCACTATCGTCGGTCGCACCTCCGTAATGCCTCGCCAGCGCTTACCAGCCGTGGCAGATCGAGCGAGTATCCACAGCTCATCAGGCGTGGAAATTGTCCGATCGCGTTCTCTCCAGGTTGTTTGTTGTGTCTGCCGAACGCATAGTCAAAACAACGCGTCAGGAAATGAAGGGCTAAACTTACCGCAGCTCCACACCATAAACTTTGACAGGTAGGCCCTTGAGCTGTTTCCGGCTCTCGACGCCTGACCCGGTCTCGCTCGCGATTGGCCGCTTTGGCTCGTGTTTCGAAAAGACAAACTGTTTTCCTTCTTTTGCATCAGATTCCAGCGCATCCGGCCTACTGCCACCACGCTGAATCGTAGGCTTGCCATCATACTCTCAGCTCTGCGGCCGTGCTACTGCATTCTGCTGTGCCAATGTCGCATCGCCATGCCCTTAGGACTCGGTACCCATGCTCTGAGGTCGTGCAGCGCCATGCTCGAATGATGCTTGCGTGCATCCCAGCAGACTAGTAGGGGTTTCCCCGTTTGTCCCACGCGTATTGCAGGCCAGTCCACGAAACAATGGGCACACATCAGCCTTCTCGACTTCACCCAAATTTATTATTACTACTCGTCCCTCCCCACATGCTCTCCCCTCTTCACGCCGCTATCCTGTCCCTTTTTCGTCGCTCCCTCGCTCGTCATCCACTCGTCACTCATCGTCGAACAACGCTCGCTTCACAAAACCCATCGTATTCCTTAGTCGTTCCACCGAAGATCGGCCAGCTATACCGTACATACTATAACCGGACTAGACCCGCATCAGCCACGCCCCGTAACGGCTTGCTCGACTATAGTAGCTGCAGCTATACAGCCGCATTATTTCCTGCAACGCGTCCGACTCGCGCCTGTTCGGTTTCGCGTCTCTCCACAGCAACAATACTGGGGCTCCATCTTGCATTTCAACCGATAGTTCACCCACTTCTCTGCAGCATCCTCTTCGGTGTCCTTCAACCAAAACCAATTATCGACAATCCCCCCTGGAACCCCCTGGTACTATAATACGACTATACCTCCCGTCTGTATCGGTACCTCGACGTACTCCAGGCTGACTGTCGCCTTCCACCAAGAGTACTCAGGCCAGGGTTTGAGCTGACCAACAACCTTACGCCTCTCGTCCATCATGTTGCAATCTCGAAAATTCTACCTTTCCCTTGTTGGCGTTGTTGCATGGTCAAGCACAGCCGCCGACACCGTCTTGTCTATCTTGGAAACGGCATCTCTTTCTTCGTCTCAATCCTCCCTGGTCAGCATCGCTGCTGTAGCGAGCACTTTCGACGTCGTTTCTCTCTGCTGTGTCGGCTTCTACATATTTCACAATGTGGGAAACGTCCGCGGAGCCCTAGAGCGATCAGGTCGGGCAAGAAAGACTTTGGTAACAGTCAGCGTTCTCATATCTGGCGCTGCGTTGGTACTGTCTCTCATTTCGATCATCATGATCAAGTCAAGATGGGCAGAGGTCACAGCCGACCCTGCTGTTGCGCCGGTCTCAAATTGGGACAGCCATGTTTCGGGACAGATCGCAGCCTGGGTCGTATCATGTCTCAGTCAGGCCATCCTGTACACCTCATCGCTATGGAACCGCAAAGCACCCAAAGTTCAGACTGTCATCACATCAGGCCCTCGTGACTCAGTCATGAGTGAATTGCGGACTTCGCGCCCAAGCCATCTCAACTTCGCAGAGCACACCCAGCTTGCGACTCCCATGGCCATTCATCAGCAACCCGAGGTCCTTGGAGCCTTGCCCTCGCCCACCTTCTCTACTCGCTCATCGCAGTCCCTCAGATCTTTCCGAGAGTCTCTGCGTCATGTAGTCCGCCCAGTCAACTCGCGCACTACTCTCATCAGCCAGAAGTCCTTCACCAGAGACGCCCCAGCCAGCATCTACTCGAACCGACAGTCGATTGATACTGTCTCTCACTCTGATGGGTTCGATAGCTGGGACACAAGCAGCGTGAGCCTTCCAGCACGCGATGTCGTCTTGCAGCAAGCGGCGCCAACAAGGGGCACAACATTGGAGCCGATCCCCGGCAGCCGTCCTCACTCGCCCGCTCGCGCGCTGGACGGTCCGTTTCTGTCAGAACTCCCAGAGGAAGATGATGAAGATCTGCCCCCGCCCCCGAAGATGATGCCAGACATCTCGCGCCCACCGAGTCCAGCATGTAGCGAGGCTCACATCCACCCCTTGTTCAGGTCGGAGAGCCCATCGGGTCTGCCACCTCCAACAATGACCCCTGGTACGAGCATCATCGCCAGCCCCTACTCCAACCAAGCCATCGCATGCCCGCCACGATCATTTAGTCGGATGAGGTCGAACAGCAATCTGAGTCAAACCGCCATGGGCCCTCCCTCTCTCCACCAAGCCAGAAGCTTCACCCGTGAACGCTCAGCAAGCCTTCAATCAAAGTCCAGGAGCCCTTCTCCTCCCAGCCGCGAAATGACACCTCCCATCCCCGACTTCGTGCTCAACTCCTCCCCCCGAAGCAGCATGAGCGGCTCCCGCCGCGTCGCTCTCCAGTACTCCCCTGATCGATGATAGATCATCACGAGGAGTACTCTCTCTACTCCCTTCATGTCACGCACATAATGTGAAAGATGTAATGTCTCTTACGTTTGTACGATACGATTTCCCTTACACTGTTCATACCTTTTCGGTATACCCATTCATGTTACACATTCCTATTCTGTCACTAGCTCTCGCCCTCACGGGGGTTCGATCGAGCGTTGAGCGTTTCTGCATCGCGACTCTTTTTCTTATCAGGTCTGGGCTCCAGCATACAGGGCTGTTCGAGCGGACAATCACCATCTCGTTATGTATAGTCATAGTATCTTATTGTTTCCATACACGACTATTTGCTGGTCAACTAGTCGGGCGCACTATCAAGACGGAAGCTAGAAAAAACCTGGACAACAATGGACGGGAAGGAGAAGAATCGAAGACGAAGTTAGGCCGCAAGGCTGCAAGTCGCTATACCCAAAATCAATACAACAAAAATCATCACCATCAGTAATCTACAAGCATCTTCTTCCCTTGATACTTCTTTCCAGCAAACCATAATACGCATTATTGTGAAGAAACTTTCTTTCTCTGCCGAAGCCGGAACCCCTCAGCCTCACCTGTCGTATTCCAACAGTTCCTTTCCCGCAACGACGCTACATGACTGACAACCACTGCCCTTCCCTTACCACAGAACATGCATGATGCCAGCATGACCCCCCTTCGCAACATGCAGTATCTACCCTGCCCCACTTCGGGCCAGTCAGGGTCGACCGTTAGCCGAACTTCCCATTCTACGAGGGAGATCCCCGCTGGCCATGGTACGTATACAGCCGCCTCATTTCATTTAAACCTACCGGCCGAATGTTCTTCGTTGTTGGCGAGCATGCGGGGAGATTGAACCTTATGTGATGACGAGTTCGGGCGTGATTGCCCTGACGCACGCGCGCGGCTTCCGGAGTTTGCGGAAAAGGGTGTGTGGGTGCACGGCCGGACGGGTCGGAGCCCGAGATGGAGCTGTGGTGATGAGTAAGAGCGGGAGCGGGAGGTGGTGTTGAGGGGAGTCTATCGTGTGTTTAGGTTCGGGGTGAGATGGGTCGTATACAAAGTATATGGTTTGTTGGATTGGGGGACTATTGGATGGGTGCAGTGGTATTGAAGACATGGGGCGTGATACTTGGGGTATCTTGTCGGAGAATTATTCTCGTTGGTGATCTTGTGGAGAGTCAAGATCGTCGAAGTATTGGAATATTCTGAACTTACTTTGGCATGCAGTGTCGTGTGCGCAAGGCTGTACTGCAATTCCCATCGTGTATTTTGGCTCCATACTGTGATCTATTAGCCCTGCGATCAGTTTGAGACACGCTGAACTGATGCAATTTAGGACTATCACAATGTAATCGTTCTCAAAGAGGACAGACAGTTCACCACACCACAACTAGTCCATTACGCCAACTAAGTGTGCCATTGGTTGTTGTAACGAAAGCGTAGCGTCGAGAGTTTGGGCGAACAGTTAGTTGGTAGTAGTTAAGTTGGTGCCGTGGAAGTAAATGGATGAGTAATCAGAGATTTAATAACAACCTCTAGCCCAAGGAAATCACAGGTATCATAAAGAAGACGATACACGCAGTCGTGTGAGTTGTAGCGCGTTTGATAGTTGCTCATGTGTTGTAGCGCGCTCTACGCTGACCGCCGATCCGCTTGTCCTTTTGGTCACACGCGACATCAACGCCTCTAGATTCTCTCAGTGAAGAGGAG
Organism: Alternaria hordeiaustralica; assembly: GCF_023758085.1. Classification (NCBI taxonomy): domain Eukaryota; kingdom Fungi; phylum Ascomycota; class Dothideomycetes; order Pleosporales; family Pleosporaceae; genus Alternaria; species Alternaria hordeiaustralica. Next base: position 1,392,393 of record NW_026056775.1, on the reverse strand, counting down.
AGTGCGCGAACTTGTGTCTGCATTCGAACAGTACGAACACTGCGCTCACCTTGCAAACGTCCAGGATAGGAAACCAAGTCCAGGACAACCTGTCTTGAAACCCCCCTTACCTGTTCAAAGTCCCGTCCCCAAGCCATGCAATACGACGCGACGGATGCATGCATGCTGCGCCGCACCCTTCACCACATGGTAGGCGGCTCCGATAGACACTGTTAGAGAACAGTAGCAAGAGGCGAGAGTACACGTCTTTTTGACTTCAAGTACACCTCATGTTCGTTTTTGCGTTGCAGCTTTCAAGTGAAGGGGGCAGGGGCAATGGTGACGATTCGGGAGGATCGTCCCGTCTAGCGCTGCGGCTAATGACGTGCGACGTGAAACCTGGATGAAGCAACTTGAAAGCTTCCAGAAAGTACGCCGAATGCTTCGTGAAAAGCCCGTGAGAGCGGTGCTGTGATGGACGTTGCAACAGGCAGATGCGATGACTTGAAGTGGCGGGACACGGTGGCGGCAGGGACGATGGGTGATGCACGTAATTTGGGTCATTGCCCTCTTCGGCTGGCGTGCTGCACCGGAAGGCTCGAGGCGCAGAACCAACAGCGCCGTCAATAGTGGCCAGCAACCATGGTAATTACTGTAGAGTAGGACTTGGATTCGAGTCGCATGACGACTGCGTGAATGTATGGATCTTATTGTGCAGTACGCGTTGCGATTGTTGCAGGTGAAGAGCTCACGGGCGCTGTCATTCGTGGACTCAGATCCCAATCGGGCAAGGCGCCAGGCCTGACCAAGGATCTCACAAGAGCTTCATCTTCATGCGCCGGATCAACACGATTTCCAACACCCTCGCCAACCTCTTGTTGCTGCTTCACAAGTGCGCTTTCTGCGCTATCTCCTTATACTGACATTCCTCAGCATCTAGTCATCTCAGCGCTTCCGCTCGACTGTGCCACACGGAGCATTCCTTCTGCAGGGTTATTTCTGTCTTGCGAGCACTCGCAACCTCGACCTCTACAAGCAAATCGCGTGTAAAAATATCGAAACGGCTGTAGACTACCTCAAGATTAATTCATGAGTCTACGGATCCTTGACTCGGACTTCGCGTCACGCTGTCAAGCAAGTCACCGCGCTCACTAAGGCGACTGGTCATAGTAAGTACTTCACACCCAGCACTCACGTCGCGCAAAACCATCGCACGAATTTCGACAATCCACGGGTCCAGCAGTTCAGGGAACGATGGAATCGCCCGCTGGCTTTCTGCTACTGACATCGCGACGACCATATGCTGACACGTCTTGCTTACAGCACTACCACCACTCTACCTACCCCACAAGAGGGTGACAATATCAGAAACCCATCCAGAACCACATCTTGGACCCGTAAGTACCCAATCGCATACCCGAAGTTCGGTTCGAGTTTCCGCCACCCTCTCATCATGTTATGATTCCAGGCTAACGGCTGCTTCGTCCAGGTCTCCGCTTACAGGTCTCACATAACAACAATGCCGCCGAAACGAAAGTTCAAAGGCACAAAGGTCATCTCTAACAGCCCTCTGAAGGCACCGCGTAAGTCCGCAAGCCTACTACAATTGCCTCTTGATGCTCCCTATAGGGTTATGCTAACCTTGGCATAGCCGCTAGCGCATTGTCTAATAAGCGAAGTAGTCTTCAGGGTTCGAAGACATCTCGCCTTGCTCCTTCAGTACCGTTCCAAATGACAACGCGTCGCGGTGCAAAAGGCACGTCTAACCACACGAGCTCGGCTGGTCCATCTAGCGCAAGCTCTGGCAGCCGTCGTAGTTCTCTGGATGAAAACGCGCAAAACGAGGATGCAACTCCCGACCATGAGGATGCGCGACCAGCCAAGCGCAGCCGAACATCGTCCGATTCTGGTTCGCCGCAGAGATCCAATGGCTCATTCGACAACAACACACCCATGAATGGCACCCAAACTCCAGAGCTTCAGAAACCTGCATCTAGTGCGACTTCAACGGCACCAAAAACAGCAGCAAAGAGGAGACGCGCATCAGACGATTCATCACAGTCCAGCAAAACACGTCCAAACGGAGTTCTCACCCGAACCCAAAGCGATGTCTCCGAACAACAACCGCGCAAAAAGCGCAAAACAAAAGAATCGCAAACCGACACCGCCGCCGACCAACCTCCTGAGTTAACTGATGCTAGCACTGCACCCAACTCACCTGAGCAGGTTCCAGATGTTGACGGCAGTCAAAGCCTTCAGAACGTTTTGCCGACCAATGGCGATGCCCCTGCAAAGTCCGGCAGGCGTTTGCCCGGTCGTCGGCGCCAACCGCATCCGGACATCAATGTGGAGACTGATTTGCGCCGACAGCTCAATCTTAAGATGAGCTATCGCAGTCTTGCAAAGGTCCAAAAGGCTTTATTAGAAGAGTTGGCAAACCGTACTACGAAGAATCTTGAAGATGACCCTCAGTATCACAAGAAATGTCCGGAGTACGAAGCCGTCATGGCCCAGCTGGACCAACGCCGCGACTCCCGTCTGGACCAGATCAATTCTCTGCGCACATATCGACTCGAGGAATTAGAGCGCATCCGCGTCGCCGAGGAGCACATTCAGCGAGAGCAATACGTCAATCGATTCCGGGAACTTCAGGATGACTTTATGCTCCAAATATTCTTCCGCGCGAAGCAGCTGGAGCGGGAGATGAAGAGCCAACACGCTGATGCCACAGACGACGAAGATAACATCCTTCCGCCAACATTCAGTGACGAAGTTCACCATGCCGAAGACTATCGCATCGGATCAAAGTTCGCCTCACGGAGCAGGGCTTACGTTGAGGCGGACAAGGAACTTGAGAACGACTCAGTACGACGGAAGTTCACTGCAGCACGAGTTGCCTTTGTTGAGAACGATGAAGAGGCTGATGATTCCATTGAGGACGTAGCTGGTGGCTTTGCCAAGTTTGACGGCCCAGATCGCACCGAAGCTATTGCGCATTACAACATTGCGAGCCTCGCTGATGCTGCCATCGAAGTCGAAAGGACGCCAACACCACAACCAGAACCAAAGGCGATTGAGGTCATTCCAAATGAGCATGCTGCTCTGCTCATGATGCTTGCAGATATATCAGCACATCAGCCGCGTACCACTGCCGCACCAAAACCTCAATACCACTACCCAGATCCTCGTCAGCAGCCCCCACCGCCGCCGCGAGCGACAACACCGGTTATCAAGCAAGAATTTGTGCGAGAAAAGTCGCCGGAATTCGCACAGCCAGCCATGCCACTAGGATTGCCGTCGCAAGCTGCGCATAGCAGTCCGCCCAAAGTTACCCAGGTCGCAGTGGATCTTACTCAAAATGTTTCCCATTCGGAGCCCAATGCTGCACCGTCAACGAAAGAGACTGAGGCCCCTGCAAAGACAACTCCAAGGTTATCCACACATAGAATCATGGATATTCTCAATGACGATCAAGAAGTCCCAGTCTCGAGGACAAGGGAATCGCAATCCTCAACTCAGCAACCCAGCACACCATCAATGCGGGAATCTTCCATACATCCTCAAACGCCATCTAGGAGCGATGCTCTCAGAGTAGACGCTGTCATGAACAAGGAAGAGCCACCTATTGACCAGGCACTGATGGACGCATTGAGTGGCCCGCCTCAGAGCAACCCACCTTCGTCACCCCCATCGAACACTCAATCGTGGCAACACCCAAGTGTGCCACCCCAGACACGAGAGTCTGACGAGTCCTTACGTCGTCGGGATCCTCTGCAAAAGATCAGGGAACTTCTAGACCGGAAGGCACGCGAGCTTGGTCGAGAACCTCCAGACCGTTCTCACTACAGACAGGCTCCTGCTCACTGGAGAAACTCGATGCTCCCAAGCATAAACACCCAAGACCGAGGGGAAGTCGCGGCATATGATCCGACCAGGCCATCTACTGGGCTGTATGATGCATTACCGGGTAGCTATCATTCGCGTCGGCAATCCCATGAACAAGCTCCTCAGCCATGGGAACATGGCAGGAGGACAAGTGGCCATCAAGTCTCCCAACAATCGGCAGCATCGCCATATCAGGCCCATGCCCCTCAGCCTCACTATGGGGAACATAAGCAAGGCCCAACCCCACCAACACATCAAAGCCCGTATGCACCACCGTCAGGATCGTTGCCACTCCCTCCAAAGCCACCTGGTCCACTGCCATCAGCGCCGCCGATCAACTTCCGTTTCGCGCATTATGATCCTGCGCCGCCACGCCAACCGTATCCACCGCAATCACCAAGCTACCCACCCACCTCACATCCGCCACAAGGTCCGCCGCCACCGTCATACCAACCAGCATATGGTAGTGCTCCGTCCTACCAAGGCGGTTACATACCACCTCCAGGATCCTTCCAAGCACCACCCCCACCACCCTCCTCCATGGCCCCATACCAACCGCTTAAGATCCACCAGTACGGCGGCCAACCCATACTCCCCGCAAACATGGCACCACCCCCACATAGTGGACCACCGCCTCTACCCTTCATCGGCCAATCTGGACCACCGCAACAACAGGGGCCTCCTTCTCAGCACCAACAACAACAGCAGCAGCAGCAGCAGCAGCAGCAAGCTTACTCTCCAACGCATCCCCATCCCCCACCGATGCAATACGAGCAACGCGAAGCGCACTCTCAGAGTAACGGTGAACGGTCTTCAGATTCACAATCAAGACCTAGACGGCAGTACAGAAGCTATCACGCCCCCGGCACGCAATTCCGAAGCTACCAAGGTCCCGGAGAACAGCGGAGGAGAGGCGGCTGAATGACGCACCACTAATTGTACATTACGATCCCACATGCCCTTCGCTACTAGTCTCATCTTTCCTTACCCTCTCCTTCTCCTTTCTGTCCATCTTGTACAGGGAAAAAGGTTGCATACAGCGAGGAACCTCTTGTTTTTGTTTTCTTGGATAAACGGGCATTTGCATGTTTCTTAGCTGCATTGGCGTTGTACTATCTTGTTATACACGTGATTTTCTCTTTTGCATAGCCCCCTCCTTGTTTGTAGCATCTTTTCCAATTGGATACCCTGGGCGGTTTGCGCAGGATCTTGCGTGTGGGTGCGTTGTTTGGTAGAAAGGTTTATTTGACTTGTTACATGCATGTTTTTGTCGTCTTTGAGTGTGACTTGTTCATGATGTCTTTGCCACGCTGAAGATTGTTCATCCTCTATTGAAAGAAAGTATACGCAAAAACTGGGTATCACTAATACTACACTACATCCCGCTCACGATATCTGCACGAGCACTTCGCACAAATCCGTTCCTCCCCTCTACGCCCTCCTCTTCACCCTAGGCGTAGGCGTCCACTCCCTCCCCAACCCCGATCCTCTCCCCTCACTCCCAAATCCAGCAGTCCCCCCACCCCTCGGCGTCGCCCCACCCATCCTCTCAAACAGCCTCTGAGCAGCCGGCGTCAAATCGCCCTTCGCCTTCCTTCCTGGCGTCATGCCCCCAACAACAGCAGTAGCCGTCCCACCCCTCCTAGGCGTGGGTGCACTCAAAAACCTCGGCGTCTCGCTCGTAAAGATGCCCAAGCCCGATCCCGTTGGCTTCGCCTGAGTATGTGGATTCGATCGTTTCGCGCCGATTTTGTCGACCATTCTGTGATGCATCTTCTCGCGCGAGGAGGAGTCGTTTATCGTGAAAGGTGTCGCTGTGCTGCTGCTATCTAGACCGTAGCGTTCTAGGAGGTCGGTTGGCGCGTCGTCGTCGTCTGAGGAAGGGGAAGGCGGTTGTGCGTCGACGAAAGCGTAGCCGTTTACACGGGGTGTTTCGCTGCCTGTGTATCCTCCCTCGCTGGGATTAAGACGCGGACGTCCTGCGACAGCGTCACGCACAGCGGAGAGAGTGGGACTGGACGGGCGAGGAGGCTCGGCTTCCGGGGCGGGAAGACGCGTGTTGTTGTAGAGGACTTTCTTTGGGGGCGCGAGAGATGTGTTCTCAGCTTCTTGGGCCCGCGTTGGCGCCCATTGTTCTACGCTGTCCGGGCCGAACATGAAGCTGTTTAGGGCGGTGTGGCGGTGGCCTGTGGGTGCTGCGGGTCGTTCGTCGAGGTTCTGGCTTGGTTTTGTGCTGAGGACGATTTCCTTGCCTTCGGATGCGGCGGCGCGGGCTTCGAGGACTTTCTGTTGTGCTATGCGCTGTTTGCTCGCGTACATGTTTCCTTCGCGGAGCCAGACGTTCTTGTCGAATCGCGCCTTGTTCTGCTTGTCGATGATCTGACTGAAACTCTCCTGGTCTTCGCTCGTGTACTTTGCTTGGAATGCGCCTAGGCTCATGTTCAGGTCCACATTGTCCAGTTTGCCTAGGCCCTCATCGTCATCTTCGACTTCCGTTCCAGCGACCGTGACGGGTGTGTCCGCGCCCCATACACTTGGAGTCTTGTCGCCAGCGCCGCCTGTCTTGTCGAGCCTCGTTCTCGATGCCATCTTCCTTTGCCCACTCGGCACTGGTGTCATGACCTGTGTGAGCTTCTTGCCAGCCTCTCTTATCCATGATCGATCATTGCTTTCCACAGCATTCAGATACTCTCGTTGTGCGTCGGCTTCGGCTAGCCCTGGGAAGAAGTCGCGGCGAATGATGTGCGAAACGGCGGAAACATAGGTATCTTCGTCTAGGACTACGGAGGGACGCTTTATGCGTTTCGGTGCGGGAGGCGGTGGCATGAGCGCATTCGACGCGCTACGCTTCGTGAGCGCTGTTGGGTTGGAGTTGGACATGATGTGGTCGGGGTGGGGTTGGAGTTGCAGGGCGTGTGGAAGTTTTCTAGTGGGAGGTGGCGGCGGTGCAAATAACGACGAGGTTCGGACGCCACTGAACGGCGGAGGGTGGGTTTCCGTAAGTGTTGTGCACCCACGCGGGCTGGTGGATGAGCGTTGGCGCAAAGCGACTTTCGTGGACGATGATGTCTTAGCGCGGCAGAAAGTCTCCACCGCCTCCAGCCCTACCAAGGGTTGCGAGTGAAGGTACCTGCATAAGTACCAACACCAGTGACACAAGACACTTGGTTAGCCGCATGATGTCAAATCTTCATTGTTTGAGCAGAATGTGGTCACTTGGATAGACAGAACGTGGCGCTACTCTTAGCATTGTTTCCCTAGCATATCTGCATTGAATCTACGTGCGGTCGCATCACCGTACCCTATCATGAGAAACTCCACGTAACTCAGATAGTCTTGTACCAACGAAACGATACTTTTGAGCCTGTGCTCTTCTGTGATAACATCATATCCAATATCCCGACCCTATACAGGGCGAGTGCCTCGTGACACTTCGTAACTCGGGGCCAAATCGTGATTCTTTCAGCAGCGCACTAGGCTCAATGGCGAGTGGAGTAAAATACGGCATCCTGGCCAGTAGCCATGATCTAGTAGAAGGACTCGACCATAGCGTCCTTGTGTGTAGTGTTGATGTTGGAAGGGCCGTTGCCCTCACCGAGCCTGAAGACAGACTCGACGACGGAGAGCTCGGTCGCTGTGGTGTCAAGACCTAGATATTGAGATTAGCCCATGTTTTCGCTGACATTCTGAAGACTTATACGCACCAGTGACGGCCATCCAGTCATTGACAACCATACCCGCACCAACGACAGCGCTACCGCGGTTCACACTACCAGCTACAAGCGGCACTTGGAGCAAACTCGACAGCTCGTCTTGATCCTGAATGCTTGTCTTTGGGTGCACGATACCACCCTGATTGCTCAGAGCCATGTAGCTTCCTGTGAGCACATTGTCCGCGATGGTTTGCCTGAACACCTCCACACCCAGCACATCGGCTATGATCTCCTCTGTTTCGCGTTCTATGTCCGGGTGTACGAGAGCGACGTGGTCGTTGCAACATATTACGTTGCCCAGCGCTGATAGTCGCTCTTCTATCCTCTGGATCTTGACTTCGTCGGGTATGGAATTTCGGAGATGCTGGAGTTCTTGGTCTGTGGTTGTGGTGGGGACGAGGAGGCCTTTCTTGTTACTGTGCACTTGTTAGGTTTCGTCTTGGGGCGTGTGTCGCATAGCGCAAGCTATCGCGGGACTTTGAACGTACCCAGCGGTCAGTCTGCCGATGATCCTGGTTCCGGCAATGGTGGCGTGGCAGATGGGAATGACATCTTGGAGTTCGGCTTCGAAAACACTGTTGCGCCACCGTCAATACTAATTTCTCGCAGCGTTTACTGGCCACAGTCGCATAGCATGTCACCATACTGTAACAATCCGCGAAAAACTATAGAGCTATGCGCACCTGTAAAAGTTCTCGCTCGCGCCGACTGCGACGATCGCGTACGCGTTGGTGAGGGTAGCGAAGACACCGACTTCGTTTGAGTTTTCGAACTGGGCGCGGACAGCCATGATGGTTGAGTTGAACGTCGAGTATGTGTGTGAGGCTCTGTGGGGAGTGGAGAGGAAAAAGAAGGGTCTTTAGTACGTGGTTAGTGAGCTTGTGAGTGAAGTCTGCAGAAACTGTGAAGGCGGGACTATTTTGTAAAGAGCGACATCATAAGCCCCGCTACTGGATTGGGCCTAGCGCCTTCGACTCATCTTGAGTGAACCGAACCCTGCATACTGGAAGGGCCCACCGCGTCCCTTCGCCACTGCATCTGCATGTTGGCGCTGGAACGGCTGTGACCGTGGAAGTGAAGAGTCATCACTTGGCGACTGCGTCAGGCAAGATGAGATGCGATGTTCATCTCGACGTGATGCGACTCATACCTGTCACCGTGCGCGCTTTCGACGTGTCACTGGGATCGCACGTCCATCATCGTGAAGCAAGCCACATCCCTTCACTTTGCGACATATGGCTGTGCACTCGCCCATTCTGTAGCCTCGCCCGACTTGCAGCCTCATGGCAACCGGTCGCATTGCTTAGCAACGACCACGAAACCTTGTGATAGACTTTCGGAGGATTACTCAAAGGCGACTCAAGTCCATCGGTGTGGTCGATACCTGATCAGAGCACCGGCTTTGCTCAAGTGCACGGTGTGAAGCTCCACATGACACATGTCATAACACTCCCGTAGTCTTCCGGCTGATCGCAGTGAAGCGCCCAACTCCTCAGGTTCAACCTTGCGATGATCAATGGAAGACGCGATAGCATAGAGAAGGTGTTCGTTATATTGACGTCTCATCGTACAGCTGACGTAGGACGCATGACTATAATTACAAGATCATATAGTTCGTCAAGCTCGAACCACAGCGAGATTATCCAGGAGCAGCGCACGGTTGGCCGCTATGCTTCAGATCCCCAGCCACCGCGACAGGCACCCTTGCCTCACATCAAACTTCCAAGACGAACTGACAGGTGACAAGCAACAGGTATGGAACATGAAGATAATAGTATTGTAAAGTGGCTGATGGCGCCAAACTGGGCAAAGCAAATGGGTAATACGCTTTCGGTCACACTAGAACAAGCAGCAAAAAGAGAACGCCCGCTAAACTGCAGCATGCCGTACACGATACGCGTGGAGAATCGAAAAGTGAAAAATGTACAATAGCGGCTGCGCCTAGACAGTAGACCCAAAACGAGATCGAAGTAGATATCGAGGAGAGCGTTCATGTCGTATCCGGAGCCAGAAAAACATTAACACTTGCGTGATGGCATGATTATGATCGTAAATGGTTCGTTATGCAAATGCATCGCGTGCAAATGTCGGGTGTAAATTGTGGGATTCGGCCTGAAGAGGACGGTCGGAGAGGTTCGCTGGACTGCGGAGTGGGTATCACTCATTACATGCGCGATGCGAGAATGGCCAACGCGACGATGACGCCGATCAGGAGCGTGCCAACTCCAGACATGACACGGTTGAGGTTGCGCCACCAAGTTGCTTTCTGGAAGGACTTGTCGTCGGCGGGCCCCATCGCTTGGGCGAATTGCTGTTCCAGGTCGGCCTGGCTGGCGGTTGGGGTACCAACAGCGTTGGGGTCGAGGGGTAGAGGAAGGAACGCGGCAATTATCCAAGCTGTATTTCTGATTAGTACATGTCCTCATTCATACGGTGGTATCTCGTGGGTTAAGGCTTACCAGGTGGGAACAGGAATCCTATACAGAAAAGCAGGATCTGTCTGTTTTGGCGCCCGAAGAGTGTGGCATGAACGTCATCGTCCAGTGATGGTGCGTTCCAAGCGCTGTACAATTGTCCTCTCCGATCGGTCCGGAGGTGCGGTGTTGAGTAACCGCTGAGCGGGTACATGTGAGGTCCGACTGCGTATACTGCTCCGTCAATCGAGTGAACGTCGTCTGCTAGCGAGACAGTATCGGCGTGTGAAGCGCGGTTCCTTGAATTGTTCCTCGGTCGGTTCCGTGGTCGGTAAATGCTGAGTGGGAAGTTGCTCTCTGAAGGAGTGCGCGATCGTCCGCTGTGGGCGGTTCCCAGCCGTACGCTCTCAGAAGACTCGGATTCCGGGGCTCCAACTGAGATGCGTTCTCCCTTTTGGTAGTAAACCCTTGCCCAAGCTGGAATGTTGTCTGCAATGAATCTCGACATATGCGACTGAGAGGATCCAGGTCGCTCGTCGCTCATCGATACTGCATCGGTACTATTGGCTCTGTTGCGCAAGTACCCCGAGTTCTTCATGCGCAGAGGGATCGATGTAGGCAGCGGCGAGATCGTGTCCATGTGTTCACTGTTATCATCGGATGAAGATCTTGTCGTAGGAGAGAAGAGCGGCCGGGGCACTGGCACTGCAGAGAACTCGGTATGACCTTCCGACGATACATTGTCCGACGACGACTGCGCGCTCCCAATTGTCTGTCCCCTCCGGCGTGGAATCGCTGTTCGACCGTTGCCCGCATAGCTTTCTTGTGAATGTGATCTGGCGCCGAGCGACCGGGAGTTTCGTGCGAGGGATCGCGAATCGCGTTCGGAAACGGAGGCGATTGTTGACAGCTGGGAGCTCCAGTGATGTACCAGCGACGGGTCGTGCATCCGGGATGCGATGTTGGGCGCGTCCTGGGATTCGGCTCGCGAGCTAGTACCGGACGGCGCGCGTACGACGGGGTAATTAATTCGGATTCCGCTCGCGAAGGATGCTGTGCTGGCTTCATGAAGAGATGGCGATGGTTGCGATGAAGCTAGTGTATGTGTTGGTTCGATGCTGGTGTATGAAATATCAGAAAACGTGAACGACTCTGTACTTTGTTGAGGATGCAATACAGGTTGTCGATAGTCAGTGTCACAAGTGAGAGCAGGCCCCCTAGCTTGACGTTCGGTTGCCGCTGGGCCTTGGGGAACTTCTGGTAACGGTCGACCGAAACTGACACTTGACGAGTTTCCGGCATTACTAATTGGGCGTGGTGTGGTGGTAGGAGCAGGTGAAGCAAAAGATGCAGCAGAGGCCTTAGGCGTTAATGCACGGTCGGAATCTCCTCCAGAAGAAGAGGGAGGAACAGCCCGGATAGTTGGCCTTGTAGATTGTGAGGAGACGACCTCCTCAAGTACCTCGAGACCTTTTGGTTCATCTTCTAATTCCGGTGGGGGTGAGGATGGGGCAGTGCTCCCCTGGGAAAATCTTAAAGACGATGGCGTAAAAGAGGATGCTACGAGGGTATCTTCCTCTGACATGCTAGTGGAGCCCGAATGTCTGAAACCCTTCTTCCGTGACAGGATAGGCTGTGGTGTTCGCGCTCGGCTCGCCTCGAACTTTGCGATGGTATTGGCGACCTGGCTGCTATTTGAAACACGAGATCCCGGCCTTTCAAAGCCATAACCCGGCGCATGACGGGGTGGGGGCAGGATTTGCGAGGGTTCGCTGGGTACGGGATATTTCTGATAGATGTCATGTCCGGGATCTTGAACAATGCGGATGGTTGACCCAGAGTCGCGGTTAGTTTGCGAGTTTGAGCGTTCGTGAAGCGGCTTGCGGATAGGAGACGTGTTTGTTGACTGCGACTGCGGCGGGTCAAATCGAGGACCTTGTGCGAGTGTTTTTTCGAGTGCGTTTTGTGAGTCTGCGCGACTGTTGCGTTGTTGTGAGGACATGCTGTGATGGTGGTGTGGGCCGAGGATGCCGAGATGTGGATTGGTTGTAAACGCGGGCGGAGAAGTCGAAACCGATCATTAATGATGGGGCGTGGGTAAAAAGACAGTAAAAATAGGACGTAAAGACAGTATGTGAAGATAGTCAAAGAGTGACAAAAGTGCTAAAACATATCAAAAAGAATGGCGGCCCGCAGGCATTAACAGTATGAGGAATGGAGGGAGGGAGGACGAGGAGTGGTGGTGAGGTGAGGACGGCGGGCGTCTGGCAGCAGCTCGGCCTAAAGAGGGTTCGTGGCTGTATGCAGAAGCAGGTTCGCGCTGCAGGAGCGATCCAATTGACAGCTCAGCCCCGGCCAGTCTGGAGCACGACCCGCGACTTATGATGACTTGTACAGAGATGGACCCAATTCGCACAATATGACTTTCGTCTAGCCTATACCGGTCGACAAGATGATATGAGCTGCTGGATGCGCGGTCCACCTGGGAGTGCGATCACTGCGACGCGCCTGGGGAACCCTCGTCGAACAGCCTTCCTAGTCAATCGGGAGAAGCGCGTCGCGGTTGAACGTTTAAAATGAAATTATATTTTGGGACGGGCCAGTGACGACGCGCAGCGTGGCGGACTAGCCGTTGAATGGCAGAGAGGCTGGCCAGTGGGCCTTTGGTTGTGCGTGCTGCAGGGGTAACGCGGGAGGGCGTGCTAAGACGTCGTGGGCGCTGATGGCGCGAGTCGCAGGAGCCGAGACGAGGGAACGGACGATCGGGGCACGTGATCCAGCGTGACCGATGGGGCTTGGCGGGGTATCGAAGGTGAATGGCTGCGCTGCGCCAACAAGATGCGCGCGACAACGCGGGGGGATCTTGTGCACCTATAAACAACGCCCATGATTCTTTTCCTGCCTCTCCTGTAGCGCGTTTGACGTGCGGCTGCTTTTTTGCAACACCTCGCCATGCCTCCACCCCTCAACGGCTGGCGCGACAAGCTCAGTGCGCTCGAAGACTTGTACCAGCGACATGTCAAGGGCGGTAAGTTGGCGCTCCTCCACCTCAAACCCTCTTAAACGCCTGCGCGACCCACATCGGACGAACTCTGTTGCGCTTTCCTGTCGAAACATCGCCATGAGGTCTAACGTGGTGCCAGTTCCCAAACCGCCTGTTCTTTCGTCGAGAGTTGCGGCGCTTCTGTCGGTACGTTTCAAGTTTGCTCCCCACCACCATTGCCATTGTTCTCACCCAATGGCACCGCACGCGCCAAACATGCTGAAGTAGCTAACACCCACGCCCGCAGGCCGCCTATGTCTTCATCTACGTAATCCCCTTCTACCTGTCGCCCGCCACGCGACCCTCTCCGACTCTTACGCGCGATGCGCCGTCGTCGATACGCGCCCGGGTGCGCGCAGTGACCTTTTCCACCGTCCTATGCTCCGTCCTCACCATCGTCGTACTGTACCAACATGACGCATCGGCCATGGAGATCATCCGTTTGCTTGGCATCTGGCCTGTTTCACTTGTAGATACCATCCGGACCATGCTTCTGGTGACTATCCTATTCGCGGGTCCCATCTTCGAGCATGGCATTGTAGACGGTGACTGGAGAGACTGGATCAAACTAAAGGGCGTCCACGAGACCCTGAGCAGCTGGATCGGATACAGGAACTACATAGTCGTGGGTCATCTACTCTAGTCCACCCCTTCCTATTCTAACCTGCCCAGGGCCCCGTCAGTGAAGAAGTCGTGTGGCGCTCGTTAATCATCCCCCTCCATGTCCTCGCGCAGTTCTCCGGCAAGCAGATCGTCTTCCTCACGCCACTGTACTTCGGCATCGCGCATCTCCACCACCTCTACGAGTTCCGCATAACCCACTCTGAAGTCCCGTTCTTCGTCGCCGTGCTCCGCTCACTCTTCCAGTTCACATACACGTCGCTCTTCGGTTTCTTCGCAGCCTTTGTCTTCATAAGAACCGGAAATGTATTCACGTGCATGATAGCGCATACCTTTTGCAACTGGATGGGCCTTCCGCGGTTCTACGGCCGTGTGGGTGTCGAAGCCGGCAGTCCCATCGGACCGCCAGACGTTGACAAGAAGGATGATGAGCAGAAGAGCGTCCCACTGTATAAGGGCAGGGGTGTTGGATGGACCGTGGCCTATTACATTGTGCTTGTAGCAGGCGCTCTGGGCTTCTACTATCAGCTCTTTCCGCTGACTGAGAGCAGTCACGCCCTGCCTGTAGACTTGACGAAGGCGTAACATCACCATGCGCAGTTGGAACACACCAGGCTGCAAGCAGTAGACTACACTTAGATGTGCTGCACGTTCACGTATGAGGTATAGCACAAGTAAATATCATCGAGATGCTCATCTGAGTCTCGCAATAGCCCACCAATTATCCTTCTCATACCCCGACTCCAATACAACTCCACCAGCCTGCTCAATGTCCCCTTCAAGTTCCCCTTTCCGATACAAATGATAATACCTCAAAAACGTCTTGTCCCCATCCGGTTTCGGCGCCTCTTCTTCGTCGGCCTGACTCTCATCCTTCTTCTTCCTCCGCCCCTTCTCCTTCTCTTTCTTCTGCTTCAAGACCCACGGTACCATGACGTCCTGCTCATGGCCCTCGTCCCAACCTCGTCTACTGTCTTTCTGTTCAAGTGCCCAGACATAGATGAGTGCTCTGCCACTCTCCAGTCCAGCACCTCCACCTTGGTTCGACGGTGACGAAGGCCGCAGTAAATCCAAAACACACTTCACAGCCTCTACTCTCCGTGCCGGCGTCGACAAATGATGGATAACCGCTATCGAAATTGCGAAATCAAAAACTCCATTTGGATGAGGCAGAGAGAGGTTGTCTGCCACCACTACATCGTGCGGTTCATGTTGTTTCGCAATTTTGACAAGGTTTGTAGATCTGTATCGACGTTAACTTCCAAGCACGAAAGCCATTACTACTCGTAGGATAGACAATTCAATGAACAAGAAATTATAACATACCGATCACTACCCACAATCCATACCTTCTTATTAACAGCCAAATACTTCCCATTCCCACACCCGACATCTGCGCCTATAGCGCCATCATGCTGTTCTTTTAGGAAACGCTCGACTATGGGCCAGGGCTAGCATTCGCGTTAGTCATGCATGCGGTTTTGGAATATTTGTGACGGGTGGACGCACACCTTGTAGCGGGTGGAAGAAAAGTGGGATGCAATTTCTTCGTAGACCGAGTGAACGTGTTCGGCTTCGTAGCTAGCGCCTTGGGTTTCTGAGGTCGCCATGGTGGTTATTGCATCGATGGGTGAATGGAGCTGTGACTGCAGGGAGGGCTGATGTGCGTGGTGTGGTAGTGGATGAGGGAAGGGCCAATGGGGGGTGGAGGGGGTGCCAAGACGCTATGTGGGCATGCGAGTGTGCGTCTCGAGCGCTGCGTCTTTCATGCTCTGCACTTACATGCTCTCACGATATCATTAGAACATCTCATGTGAAGACTCAGCGTTGAGGAAATTGCTAACTACCTGGCAGGTATCGAAATCTGACCACTACGTCTGGCAAAAGAACAACCACCTGCCCCAGACCGCGATGATATTGAAGCTTGCAATATACGCATCCGTTTTCCTTTTCCGTCCTGATTAAGAGGCGACCTCGCTCATCAAACTACAAATCTCTTTGCTCAAGATGTTGTAGCCTAAGGTTTTGAGCTTTCTGTCGGCTTTTCTTATCATGGAAATCCATGAAGGCTGTACATGCCACTCAAGTTATCGAAATCTAGGCTACGTGCTGTATTCGTCCTTGTCGCCATTCTGCTGGATGCGACGACTTCAGACTTGCGACAACTACAGGGCATGTCGCATCGCATTCATCGTGCCCGCTTCCGCCTTTATTTGGGTCCATGTCAAACGATGGCAAGAGGACAATGGCGGTTGCCGCCGCATCCATTGTTCCTTTGTGGCGGTCATATTGTGGCTTTTAAACTCGCAGTTTCCCGTCATCGATGCCAGTACTTTGTGAACACTATCTTCTTCTTTTCCAAACGTCGGGTCAATTTAGCTATCCTTACCGAAACTCCACATCCAAGATGGCCACTCCCAGGGTATATAGAGCCCCATCAGGCAGTCGACGAAGCGCCCGTATCCCGGCGGCTATAACCGGTTCTCCAGCTAACGCGCGTGTTAGCCTTCGTTCGGACTTGCAGGAGAACCGGGACCGCATAGTATGTTTGTTCCCGAGCTTTATTGTTCTTACTGATCATCGCATAGGCAACACGTATAAGTAAGAGATGGCTTATGCGCGGGCGTGCTAGGCCACCGAGAAGCAAAGGCTTCACAGCTGGTACTAACTGGTGCTATATCAACGCCGCGCTCCAGGCCCTGATGCATCAGCCCCAGTTACTGAACTGGCTTCAAAACCATAATCACCCGGTCAGACGAGGCACTGGTGGCAGTAACATACGTAATGCCTGTCATGCAAATCCTCCACCGTATTTGGGAGCAGCTGCCAGTAATGTGGTGCCAGATTGTACTGGATGCATGATGAGAGAGCTGGTCAACACTTATTGGGCTAACACTCCCAACGCCACAGTCGCCCCCAACATGCCAAGAATACAAGGAATTGCATTGGCTGGGGATGTCGCGCAGTTGGCCGCCAACGGCCAGGATCTAGTCCAGCTGGACTCTAACGACTTTTATCAGGTGATTCTGCAACGCTTACAAGTCGCCAGTGCGTGAGTAAACGCCCATTTGTACATTATTGACATGCATACTTACCAGTTCTAGGACGCAAGAATGGGAAGAAGACTTCCGCGCACTATTTCAGCTCGACAGACAAGAGAACGGCCGATGTATAACATGTGGTCACGAAAGACTCATTGCGAAGATTCCAGAAACAGGTATCCTTCTAAATGTTCCCACGGCCACAACAACTTTCAACGCAGCGCTGTCGAGATTTTTTCAAGAGGACAGAACAATACACTGCGCTATATGTGCAAGCAATACTATCCATCTGGTCACGACCAGTATTCAAGCTGGCCCTCAAATCCTTAAGATCAAACTCGCCATCTTCCAAATGAAAAAGTCAGAAAAGAAAGACAAAAACGGCAATCCGCAGCCTGCTACCGAACACAAGATCAACCACCGCATGGCTCACCCCAACATACTCGACCTAACTCAATATCAAGAGAATGCTCATCTTCCCCTCCGCTACCGGTTATCTAGTGTCATCTCTCACTCTGGCGAAGGAACAGAGACCGCAGGCGGACACTACATCGCGAGTGTTCGCGGCCCTGGCAACCGCATTACTTGTATCTCTGATTCTGTGACGGAGACTTTTACACAGGCTCAATTTGAGGCAAGCCCACAGGTGGCGGGAATATCTCCCCC
Source organism: Alternaria hordeiaustralica (assembly GCF_023758085.1). Classification (NCBI taxonomy): domain Eukaryota; kingdom Fungi; phylum Ascomycota; class Dothideomycetes; order Pleosporales; family Pleosporaceae; genus Alternaria; species Alternaria hordeiaustralica. The sequence goes on along the minus strand of NW_026056775.1, from coordinate 1,375,031 downwards.
AGCAAAGGAGGTGTATGTACTTACCTATCTGAGGGATGACGGGAGGTTGCAACGGGAGATGAAAAATCTCGAGTCGACGTTGCATTGATGGGGAGTGATAAGTTCGAATTGGCAGTTTCCCTCTTTTTCAGGTATGCATGTATTGTAGTCACTGCTTTTAATCACCCATGCCGTTACAGCATCGTTATTTTGAGTACGATGGACCAGTCGTGACATCTAAAGCATGTATTCCAGTGCGGTTGCCCGCGCAAGTGGGATCTGCGGGCCCGCCTGCTGAATGACGTCTTCGATCTTGGAGCTGGGAATGTGAAATTGGTCTCTCATCGTCAGTACCAAAAGCACGGCACATGCAGAAACTTTATCATTTCCGACTACGAGGGTGGCGCGTTCTGGCCGCGAAGTGGATGCTCCAAATGAGATGGCTGGAGCCCTGGAGCCTAGAGAGGCCAAAGACACGCTAAATTGCCGCATGAGCTCACGCGACGCGTCAAGCTTCCGGCACTGCGCGATGTGCCAGCAACACATGGAATATGAGTTCATCTCTTATGTGCCTGGAGCTGACAAGAACAACGATAGCAGTGATGAAGAGACGGCAGCGATTCAGTGAGTACCGGGAGGCATCACGACCAGCGATACCAGAATATACCGAATCGTTCATTCCTCTCCAAGAACGCCGGCAGCGTCAGGCGAAACAAGACATCCGCTAGATCCTCGACGTTCAGATATTCGTATCTGTATAGACAATCAGAATGAAAGAGCAACGAGAAGTATTTATTGTCCATCGCCGCTTTCACACTTCCGTTTCCAAATATGGGTGTTTAGCCGGCGGCGCATCACTGGACGATGGCGCTGCATGATTAGATGGAACTTCATCAACCCATATTGCGCCGCGTACTGGATCACGAATTCTCGGTAGAAGAAGCCCTCTGCCGCGTGGCGCTCACGGTTCCTACAAGATTCAGATCGTCTGCAAAGAATCCTAGACGCTTGGCTTTCTGCATCTCACGGCACCTCATACCCAACACGCTTCAACGCATACCACGCCCTCAGACCACCCGCGATGTACATCTCAACGCTCATCACAACTATTCTCTTCGCTACCGCCGCTCTCGCGACTCCATACCCTTGGGCTGCACCACAGGCCAGCATCGCTCCTGCACCCAGCGGAACGCGCAAACACAACCGCACGCATAGCCACAGGCACAAAGAACCGACACCGACGTTCAAAGAGCCATGCAAATGCGCTATGCCGATTGTGCCGATGAACTTGCTCAGCACGAATGAGAAGTGCTTGATGAAGCATGCTGCTGAGATGGGCTGCTACATGAGCTCCAATGGTGGATGCCCGTCGCCGGCGCCTGCTGTAAGTATGAAGCTAGAAGGGAAGGAGGTTCGCTGACGAGTTGTAGTGTGGACTTGGGCCGCTGCCGGGTATTCCCATGCACTAGGCAGCAATGCAAAGAGGTGATGGGGACTATTCATTGGATGTTGTCAGGGAAGCGACTGAGGCGATTGCCAAACGTATCACGCCTCGCCGATGATGCACGGAATTTACTCATGCATATACTTCCCAAAAGACTTCCCAAAGCCCTAGCATCCCCGAATCTTTCGCAGTACATCTTGCTGTCATACGACGTTCCTGGTGACACTACTCAGCCCTCCTTCTCTTTCCCTGAGTCCCACCAACACTACCATCCAATGCCCTCTTGCTAACACCTGCATCTCTAACCACCCTTAGTCTGTCCTTCTTCAATGCCCCAGCATGTCTACCTGCGACTTCTTTGTCTGGACAGCCATTCTCGCCAGGCTCGATCAGCGGCTCGATGTTTGCCTCCCTCAGCAGCGCAGGAACTTCGCTAAGCATGGCTTTGTACCGACCTTTCTCTCGGCACCAAAGGATAAGTGCTGTCAGCGGACCGGCATCCACACCTGTAGGCAACGACTGTAAGCCGTGGGTGAGGGCAAGAAGTGGGTAGTCGATCTTCTCCCATACATCGTAGATCCACCCTTCAGCAGTATAGCTCGAAGTTAGGTCGACAACTGTGGAATCGATGACCGGAGCGGGGGTAAGTGATAGCGTATCCTTCCCGACTTCATCAATGTCCATCTCTTCGGCCTTTACGCAATCCCTCTTCTTGGCAAGCTTAGCTGCACAGGTAATACTGTGTCCCATCTTGATCTCATCGCCCTGAAGTCCTCGTGTCATGATGATGAAATCCCGTATTTGAGTTCCGGTCACGCCCGCCTTCGTCAAACGCTCAGCTGCATGACCCCAGTAGTAGTGCTGTGGAAAGTAGGACAATAACTCCATGATCGTGAACTCGGTGTCGCCAAGGAAGGTTATGTCCACCGTGACGGATGTTGCAACACTCTTGAATGGACAAAACAGATTCTTATCCTTGACTCCATCATCTTGGTTCTGAAGCAATATGATGTGCTTGTTCTCCGATGTAGTCGGGTCCGGCATGGCAAGCATCATCAGCTCGGGAATGGGTAACTTGAGCTTGCGCGTGGAGCGTATTGCGCCCGTTCCTCGCCAGTTCATACCAGGTGTGGGGATGAAGTCCGCGTCAGGGTTGGTCTCTTTGGATGACAGCCAGCGCCACGCATCGCAGATGTCGAAGACCTTGTCCGGACAGTCGCGGGCTTCGTTCCATGGAAAGGTGATGACGGGCGCGAAAGTGTCGGAGCCGACGGGGCTGGTAAGCTCATAGCTGCCAAGTTGCTCGTTCGTAGCATTGGACGGGGCATGGAAGTCTATCTGGCCCTTCCACGGCAAGACCCAATCAACACTGTCGAAGTTGAAAACGTCGGTGTCGCTTCCGTCGCTAAGTTTGAGCATCTCGGGTACCAGTCCGTACTCAGGGTGTAGTTCGCCACCTGGTACATACTTGTGCAAGCCTTGTTGATGAAGTTCTTCGCACGTAAGCGGCATTGGCCCAACTGGTGTGAGCTTGAACGCTTGGCGATACGGATCGAAGGCGATGGGCAAAAGACCAGACCATGATACGTGTTTCCATCCCAACGGGAGTATGAGCTTCTGAACTAGGGTAAAATCTGGCAAGCCGCCGATGATCGGGACGAAGGCTTGATGGAAGAGAAGGCGTGGGTCCATAGAAGGATATGGGTAGCAGGGGTGTGTGCTCCCTCCTGGCGGGTATTGCAACTGCCACGACAGCGAATGGACGGTTGGCAGGCCATCGAAAGGAACCGGATCGGCTTTGATAGGCTCGAGGCTCAACTCTGGCTGGGGTACGGCTTCCGACGCTACCACTGGGGAGAGAACCTTGCGAGCAGCCTTTGGCGCTGTGGCTGGTACATGAAGGCTATCTTGATCAAAGAATGGAAATTAGCGGAAGCACTGATAGCATTAGGGAGTGCAAGACTTACATGATGGCTTGGGCTGTGTGCGCAGTCTGGTACTGCGACGTGTGGCCGTCGGGTTAAGGGACTCTTCAAGTTCGCGAGCCAGCCTCGCATCAGCCCCGGTATCATCCTTGGGAGTCTGGGAGATTATAGGCTTTAACCCGTCATCGTTCGCATTGTCTTCGTCAATAGGAGACTGCGCCGGTACCGAGAACGTATTGGTAGTGTGATTTGCCGTCACTAGGGCAGTTTTAACGTCGTTCTTGGCCTCCTCGAGGGAAGTCTGCCATGATAGCTCCTCTTGCGCAGAGCTAGCTGAAGGGATAGCTCGTGTATAGTTGTGAAACGTCGGCGTTTCTGGGGATGGTAGTCCATGCCAAAGGAGCGGAACGCGGTTCTTCTTGGGCGTGGATGGCGGCTCAGGCTTCCCTACACTTCCGTCCTCGCTGTTGGCGCTAACAGTCTGACTGTATGGCTTCTGGTCGCCGGAGTCACTCTTGCCGTCGAACACGTTGTAGAGACGTGACAATGCTGCGTCGCGTCGTTGATTATGCTTTGCAGTCTCCACCGCCGCAGTACCAGAAGCGCGGCTTTCAACGCGTCGCTGATAGCTTGAATACTCATCGGAGAGATCATCGTGAGCTTCAGGTACGACCTGCGGCGAGTTGACGTTGCCTGCTTATGTGTTAGTATTCAATTCTCGCCCACTTCATGTATCCGCTAAACTCACTAGAGCTAACGTAAGCCTCTCTGCTTGGAGAAGGCGTACGCCACGTATGTCCCATGATTCCGAACGTTGATTGCGTGCTTGCGGTCGAAAGGTGCGGATCGGTGGGAGGAAGCAGCATGCTGGGCGAGTCGAAGTACAGAGACCTCTGTTAGCGTTGCAGCGAGGAAGATGAGTGGTGATAAGAGCGATGATATCAATATGCCAAATGCGGAAGATGAGGATGACGAGAGGTGCTGGCTTCACCTTCACTTCTGGCGCACGGACGCGTCGTTGTGAGCGCTAGCCGCGTGGAAACGGAGGTGACGGCGGCAAACCATAAGAGAAGAGAAACTTTCCCAGTCGCGTTAGATGGTCAGCTAAAGTGTGCGACAGTATATCAAGATGGGAGGAGAAGAATTCGAAACAAGGATGGACGTGAACTTGACAGACGACAAGGTCATCTTGACTTGCTATTACGAGTCAATGTTGATAGACAGCAGTTTGTAGCAGCTGCAATCGAACAAAGCTGAATTAACATCTGCACGTGTCTACCATGTAGTGCCTAATGCGCCAATCGCTGGGCCTTCGCCATCGAAGAATTCCTCATCCAACAGGCTGAGCAGTACCTGTTGACCTACCCACTGTTCTTCAGCCGCAGGCCTGATCCTCTCCGGAGGCAAGACAAAGCCAAAGTCACCGGTGTCGGGCAGTTCAATGGTCATGGAGAACTTGGCGCGACCAATAGTGTACACATGGTCGATAGACGCACCTGTTGTGGGGTACAAAGTTGCTCCGCTAGGGCCGTAGGTGTAGGTAGTCGCATTGGTCGAGTAGTAGGCAATGTTCTCGCTCATCAGGGCAGCTGCCTTGGTCCACATACCGAGCTCTGGAGCGTAGAGAGTCTCCTTGTGGCCGAATGGGTACAGGATCAGCTGGGAGTAGCTGTGCCAGTCAATGTATAGCTTGATACCTTGCTCATCGCGGATCTTGCGGATCAGGTTGTCCATTCCCAGGTTCTCAGGCGTGTCGCGGGGCGCTTCTCCCCTGTATGTCTGCGAGCATGGGTCTGTTGAAGCTCCGCGTGGGTCAGCATCCCAGTTCCTGAGATTATATGTCAGTGCATGCCATACGCATAGGGCAGAAACTTCGCTTACGTCTCCCAGTTGCGGTTCACGTCGCGACCATAGCATGTCTGATTGGCAGCGTTCTCTGGTGGCGGCATACGGTTCTTGCGCCATAGGCGGTCGTCTGTTTGAGAAAAGACGAAGCCTAGCATGTATTAGCAAAGACCAGTGGATCTATCCTTGGCGATGTGACATACCATCGGGGTTGACAAAGGGAAACATGTAGATGTCGTAGTTATCCAGAATGGCTTGGGTGTAGTTGTTGCCTGCCTTGTATTCGTAGGTGAGGGCCTTGGCGATATACTCGATGGTCATAGCAGTGATCCATTCACGAGCGTGAACAGTTCCGTGGTAGATGACCGCAGGCTTTCCTGGACCGTCTTTTCCATAGAGATGAACGCCGAACATGTCGCGCCCCTCAAAAGATGTTCCAGTGCTCGTCCAGTTCGAATTGTCTGGGAACGATTCCTGTAGATCGCGCCACCACGTAATGTGCTAATAATGGCCAGTCAGCTTTGGATCGAATAGCAGTGACACATCACCTACGTCTTCATACGGGTGGTAGCTATCAAACCAAGCGTCTTCTGAACCGTTAGTTTGCCTCTTCCAGGCCTTCTTGACGTGCGATTCCCGGGCGATAGAATCGGCGAGGTTCTCATGCAAGGTTCGGGACTTGAGCCCCAAAGCCTTGAAAGCGTCCAACTGCCCTGGTGCAATAAGAACATCCAGGTTTCCACGAATCTCGTTTAAAGTCTCGTGAGGAACAGCAGCAAGAGCTCGCTTTGCTGCAGCATATTGGGATCCAGTAGCTCGGACGCGATGGACTTGGTACCCATCATATGTACGAGGCTGTGGGCTGCGGATGGTCGCACCTGCAACGAGGGATAGCCAGGCAAGGCTGAGTACGAACTTCATGATGTTGTTCCGCCACGGAAGCGATCAATTGACGAGCGTGAGGTATTCAAGATTGTAGAAGATGGGCTTTATATAGCTGACCATCTTCCTCACCTAGGCGCATTTTAGTTTGCTGGCACCATGATAAGCACAAAGCGTGTTCTTCCAAGCCCTGACCATGGACATTGGCAGCTCAACGTGCGCACGGTGACATGATTGATGTTGCCCAAGAGCCCGGTTAATCATGGATGAGGTGTAATCGGGACGTTTCCCCAAGATGTGGTGGCCTTGACCTGCCAGTTCTGCACTAGACCTGCCATGGCATTCCTGGGCGAGGGGTAGCAACGTCATCTGCGGGCTTACTTTGTTCGTGAGCAAATACGTTATTTCGGTGGAGGTAAGCCGAGCACGTTCTGTCGCGTTGCGTCTACAGGCATAGGTTGCGGCGTAGCAGGCTGGGCGGAGTTGCTGCTCAGGCGGGCTCTAAGGCTGTCCTCCGCAAATTGCCCAAGTGCGACGATGTCAGGGCCAGGAACAATATAGTGAGATCTGAGCATCTCCAGGCAATCATTGTACCGAACGACCCTGCGAACTGGTCGTACTGTAATGCACCGACCCGGATGCCGCAAGGAAATGAGGGCAGAGATTAGTTCGGCTAACCTCTAGATTTAACTTAGCTAACCCTTAATTTATTACGTAAAAGTAACCTAACTTTTACTTAAATTAGCGTATAGCTACTAGCGTACTAGTAATTTAAGCTACTAATTAAGGCCTATATACTTAGTAACTATACTTTTTTACTACTACTTACTACTATACTATACTTTTAAGTAGTACTAGCAGCGTATATACTACTATTAAGATCTTTCTTAGTAATGTTTTAAAGCGTTTAATAATATTAAAATCTAATAATTTAACTTCTAATTATAATATAGAGTAGCTAACTTTAGATCTAACTTAGTTAGATTTAGCTAAATAGAAATATAAAGTAATAATAAAGAGTATATATAAAATAGAAAAACTTAAAGACTAAGTTTATCTAAATAGTACTTAGTTATATTTAGAACTAATAGTAGTATAGAAATTTATTAAGATTTACTAGGTACTTCTACTATGTCTAGCTAGTCTACTCTACCTCTAGGCTATACGCTATACTTATATTTCTTTAAGATATATCTTAGTTAATACTCTCTAGAATAATAAAACTAAGATAGTTACTATAGTCTAAGAAATAATTTACTATCTAGCTAATATTAACTTTAGAACTAAAAAACTACTATATAGATATAAGTTAAGTAAGGTAAAAAGTTCTATATATACTTAGTTAACTCTTAACTAACATAATATAGTTTACTATAAATAATACTAGTATACTTATAAAGTATCTTAAATAAATCTATAGTAAAGTAGTAAGTTAGATTATACTTAGTTCTATCTAAGTCTACTAATATATAATAGTATTATTACGCTAGGTATTTCTTTATAGATTAGGTAAAAAGATAAATAGGTAAGAGCTACTATAAGGTAATTAATAGTATAAATACTAAAAATATAACTTAGATTAATTATAGCTAACTTAAATAAATTACTTCTAGAATATACTTAACTATATAAAGGCTATTAAGAAATATATTAAAGCTAAGAATATAGTTAAGGTCTAGTATAAGTTAGACTAAACTAAGCCTTAACTACCTAACTATAAAACTCTAGAGAAGCCTAGCTTTAGTAATACTCTACTTCTACTATTTCTCTATAACTAATAGCTAGCTAAGTAGCTAGCTACTTAAGAAGTATATAGAAGATTTATCTTAGTTTAATTATAACTAACCTCTATAAGCCTAAAAAGTAGATAAGTAGATAGTATATATTATAGAGAGATCGCTAGAGCTCTCTATATATAAGAATAGTATAAGTATAAATAGAATTAACTTAGTCTATACCTATTCTAATATAATATAAAGAGTCTTAGCTAGTAAAGCTTATATCTAAACTAGTCTAAAGAAGAGTTACTAGTTCTACTAGTTCTACTATAAGGCTAATAATTATAGTAAGTTAAGTATATACTAAGATTAGACTTAGCTAACTTTTATAGCTTATTTAGCTATTCTCTAGAATAATAAGCTATATTATTATATTTCTATTAAGTTTACTAAAGTATCTTTAGCTACTTATAAGAATATAATAATTACCTTATATATATTAATGTAATAATACTTAGTAAAGTCTAAACTAATAAAAGAGTAGTAATAATAAAAAGAAAACTAAAGAAGTAAACTAGAATAATAAAAAGCGTAAGAATAAGAAGAAAAATAAGAAGAAGAATAAGAAGAAACAAAAGTATTATACTAGTAAGGTTTAACTTAGTTAAGTCTAACTAAGTATAGTTAGTTTTAGGTAGTTTCTTAGTTATAGAGATAATATATTACTTCTTTATTTAGGTTTAGAGCTATAGGTATTTATACCTATAGAAAGTTTAGTCTTAAATAAATCTTTATTTTATAGATATAAAGTTTTAGAAGTTATAAGTCTATATACTAGCTAGCGCTTAGGTAGATATATAAGAAACTACTTATCTAGTTCTCTATTACCTTAACTATCTACTCTTCTTATTTCTTTAGGTAGCCTAATATATACTTATAATAATTTAACTAAGTTAAATCTAATTAATACTATAGTAATAACGCTAATAGCTAAGATTATTAAGTCTAATAATAACTAGTAGAATAAAGATATTTACGTTAATACGTCTAAGTCTATACTAACTATACTAATCTAAGAAGATAAGAGTTTATAGCTAGCTATATACTATAATAGTCTAGATAGAACTAAGTTATAACTAGATATATGTTCTTTAATTAGCTATAGCGTATTAGATAATATAGTCTAGAATATTAAAGTATTAAGCTTAATAGAATAGTCTATATTATTATAGTTAGATACTACTAAGTTCTATTTAGATAATCTTACTCTTTAGTAGTATCTCTCTTAGAACTTCTCTTAGAACTTCTAAACTATATTCTTTATGCTGCCTATACTTATCTAACTAAATTTTACTTAGATTAATTCTAACTAACTTAGTAAATCTATATTATCTATTCTTAGTAGAGTATCTACTAATCTAATTATAATTAAGAAAGGTCTATTAAGTTCTAGTTCTAATTTCTTTAATAAAGATAAGAAAGTACTATAGCTAGATACTTCTTAGTCTAGACTAAAGCTTTAAGAAGTAGAAAAGAGCTTAGAATAATAGGCTTATTAGTATAATAGTAGCTAAGTACTAACTTAGTTATATCTTATAGTATAAAATAGTAATAATAAAGCTATATTAGTAGATTCTAACTATAAAAACACTAAGTTGCTTTCTAGACTAAAAGAGTAGAGTATTAAATATAAGCTTAGAGAGAAAGATAAAACTAAGTTAGATCTAGCTTTATCTTAGTCTAATAAAGAGTTATTACTATTTAATAAAGAACACTCTTAGTCTAAGAGAAATAACTCTTAGTCTAAGAGAGATAACTTCTAGTCTAAGAGAGATAACTTTTAGTCTAATTCTAATAATAGACACTAGAGTAAGAGTAATATTAAAGAAGAAGATAAGAAATAGATCTAGAAATTTTTGCTCTTAATAGTAGATATAAGCGTAGACTATTTTTAGTTAAAACTACTTAGTTAATATATATTATTAGAAATATTACTACTACTATTTAACTTACGCCTCTTAGCTACTTAGTATACTATTTCTACCTATAGTAAGCGTATAAGATTATTCTTAGTTTAGTCTAATATTTAGAAAGAATATAGTATCTAGATAGTTTCTCTATATTAAAAGACTATAATATTATATATTTAATAAAAATATTAATAAGTCTAGCGCCTAACTAAAAATATATACTAAGTAGGTATATACTTAGATATATCTTTTATAATCTTAGCTTATAGTCTATAGTTTATATATAAGACTAATAAGACTACTCTAGCTTATATATACGTAGTCTATAAAAAAGATATATATTTAGATTATACTAAGTTTATTCTTATATTAATACTAACGCGTTTATATAGTATAATAATACTAGATTCTTTAAGTAGATATAGTTACTTAGTAACGTGCCTACTAAGTAGATATATAAATTCTCTAGTAGCTTTTCTTTTCTAGAATCTAACTTAGTTATATCTAATAGTTTAACTAGACTTTTATAAATATATAAACCTTATATACACTATTATAACTACTTAGTTATAGACTACTCTAGATCTCTCTAGACCTCTCTAGACTACGCTAGCCTACGCAAGCGCAGGCTCTACTAGCGTAGAAACCTAGAGAAACCTCTTATAAGTAATAGCTCTACCTAGATTACTTAGTAGAGGTTTGCGTTTATATAATTCTATGTTAACCTATTCTACTTTTACACACACTACTATAGTTAGAGATCTACTAGCTCTTTCTTAACTAAAAGTACCTATATATATAAAGTCTAAGTAATAATAGCTACTAGTAGTATATTCTTAGTTACGTCTACTTATAATATTTACTAACAGCCTTAGGTATTACGTAAACTAATATTAAAGAAGCTTACTAAAGATACTCTTATAAAAGAGGCTGCTATATATATATCTAAAATTAGACTTAGTATTATCTAACTAACTACTATAGAAACTATTTCTAATAAATACTAATAGCTAGGTTAATATTACTATCTATAATTCTAGTTAGCTATATACTACTATAGCGCGCGTCTAGACTAAGTACTTTAAGTACCTATAGTATATTAAGTATAATATTAACTACTATAGTAGGTTTATAATAAGTCTAAGTATAAACTAAGCTAACTATACTAGTATACCTAGATATTATAGTTAACTTAGACTATAGACTTTTAGGCTATTATATCTATAAGTTTATAAAAGTATACTATCTTACGTAAGTTTATATTTAAACTTAGTCTATTCTATATATTAACTAAATATTTTATAGGTCTTAGTCTAAGAAGTAAAAGCGCGTTATAAAGAAGTTAACTTAATTAGTTAAGAAAAGTAAGAAGAAGGCTACTAGTAGTAACTTAGATAGATCTAAGTTAGAGGTAGATTTAGAACTTAATATTACTTCTAATAATAAAAATACTAATAATAAGAATATTAATAATAAGAATATTAATAATAAGAATTTTAATAATATAGAGCTTAGTAATAGAAAGCCTACTAGTAAAGAAGGTTTAGATTTATTCTAGTCTAATCTAGGTTAAGTTAGCGTTAACGTACTAGTATTTAGAGAAAGTAAGTAGACTATTACTAAAGCTATAGAAGATTTATCTTAGTTAATACTAGTGTAAGTAACTAGATAGATAGTAAATATATAGTAGAGAGAAATAGGTAAAAGTAGTTATAGAAATCTAGTAATATAAAAGCTACTATACCTATTTACTAGACTCTATTCTAGTATAGACTAAGATAGATTCTATAAGTCTATATAAATATCTTATATATATTAAAAATAGCTCTATAAAGATAGATAAGTATAGACTTAGTATAATTAAAAGTATATATTTATAATATTATAGGTAGTTAAAGTGTAAGGCGCTTCTAATAGTAGACTTATCTTAACTTAATTCTCTACACTATACTTACGCTTTTACTTATATATATTCTATATAAATAATTATCTTACTAAATATACTATACTATTACTATTACCTAAAGAAATTAATAACTAGCTTAATATATTACTACTAGTCTAATATTAACTTCTATATAGCGTATAAGATTAGACTAGACTAAAACTAAGTAATATAGGTTTTTCTATTATTACTAGCTAGGTTAAAGCTACTTATAAGTAAGATAGTACTACTATAGAGATAACTAAGTTATATCTACCTAGAGATAGAGAAGACTAGACTGCACTAGAACTTAAGAACTTAGCTCTAGATATAACTAAGTTAAAATATACCTAAGCTACACTAGAATATTAATAAGCTAATCTAGTTAACTATAAAGACTATATTAATAGTAGAGATACTACTTAGCTAGGCCTAGATACTTCTACTACCTATTAAGTCTCTCTTCTAGACACTACTTATACTAAGAGAATACTTAGTTAAGTTCTATCTACTATACTATTCTAAAAGTGTAAGTAAGACTTCTCTAAGAATTCTAATAAATACTAAGATATATATATTATACCTAAAATAGAGCGTACCTTAAAGCTTAAGTAGTTAGTATATACTTAGTCTACTTTACGTAGAGAATATATAGCTTATATTATATAGAAGCTCTATAAGAAGTATATTACTTTATTATCTATAAGTAACTTTCTACTAAACCTACTCTTTCTTTATATAGTAAGTATTATATATTTTAACTAAGTTTTCTTTTACTAATAGTTATAGGCTATTATTAATAGAGTACTCTTATACTATATTCTAAAAGAGATACTAAACTACCTTATAGATAAGAATATTAGATTCTTACTACTTATATAGTATAATTATAATACTATATATATTAGTATTAACTTAGTCTACTCTTAGCTTATAATATATAGACCTAGTTTATTACACTATTAAGTGTTATCTACTATATTATAAAGGTACACTATTAGGCTATATATTAGTTCTAACTTAGTATAGTCTTATCTACTAATTATATAGTATCTTAATATAGAATTTATTCTTATAAGCTAACCTAGTAGTAAAATAAAGAGTCTATTTATAATAGAATTAATTAGTAAGATTAGACTATACTAAAAGTAATTCTAGCTAATATATTCTAGATTAGTATAGAACCTTAGTTAACGTGTCTTTAGATAAAGTAGAGATAAATAGTAATATAATATACTACCTAGCTAATATTCTATTTTACTTAAAGTTAACACTAACGCTAGTAAGAGGTAGCTAAGTTCTATCTTAGGCCTAAGCTCTTTTTAATACGCTAGTAGTAAACTTAAACTTAAGTATATCTTATTAGCTAATACTAGTAGAACTAAGTTTAAACCTAGTTCTATTCTAGTAGCTAATATACGTTAGTAGCGTAACTACTTTTATATAGTTATCTTTAGCTTCTATATAGTAAGTTCTAGTTAGTAGTTAGACTTATATTAAGCGTAATACTAATATAGTAAGTTATTAGATTTACTTTAGTTTAATTTAGCTAACGCGCTATTAGACTATATAAACTAAAAAGACTAGAGACGCTACTAGTTTTAAAAATATTACTTAATATAATAAGTATAAGACTATAGAGAAGCGTAGTAAGTATTAGATATAACTTAGTCTAATCTTAGCTAATACTATATAGCCTATTTATATATTATAGTAGATAACTCTAACTATAATATCTTCTAGGTACTAGATCTAGCTAATATACTATTATACTAGAACGCCTAGTTAGCTATAGCTATAAAGTAAGTTTAGTTTTAGTAATATTTTAGAATATAGCTAATAATAAATAGAAGAAAATAGAGATATATATTAGTGCTATAATATAAAAAGCGTTAGTTTTAACTTAGCCTAGTCTATAGTAGAGTATATTACCTAGTAATATAATAGACTAATATTAGTGCTTATAATAGGTAATCTAGAAAAGAATAAGTGTTAAGTAATATCTAAGCTAAGAGAGTAGAGTATATACTAAGTTTTCTCTTATAGTAAGTCTAGTATAAGGCTTTAATTTAAAGCCTTCTCTTTACAAAACTTATATTAGGTTTCTATCTAGTTAGATTCTACTATAATATAGAATATATATATACTTACTTTATTCTTATCTACTAGATATTATTTACGCTAGTTAACTACATTCTTATTACTAAAGTAGAAACTTAGTGTAGTTATAGTGCCTATAGTTACTATATTATCTATACTAATATTACCTAGAATAGTGTTAGCTATACGTATATCTATAGTATTACTATCTAAGACGCTAATTAATCTTAGTACTAACTTATTATATTACTATTCTATAGGTATATTATCTATTAGCTAGTTAGCTAAGTTAGTTATAGATATTAGTAAAATTCTACTTAGTATAGTCTTAGTGTCTACTAATAGTAATTAGTCTATATTACTAATAGAAGTTAGAAGAGGTAGAGTATTAAGACTGTTATTATTCTATGTATATATAGATTAATAGAGATTAGACTAGAATAGCACTAAGTAGACTAGTTAATATAATATATACTATCTATATTATTATATAAACTAGGTAGCGTAAATTTATTCTTAAACTTAATCTAGTCTTATCTAAGTTATACTCTACTTTTATAGAGAAAGATAACTAGTAGAGATAGAATAATAGACTTCTTCTTATAAGTATTCTAGAAGTAATTAAGAAGAGTCTTCTAATACACTAGTTAGATTAGACTCTAATAAATCTAAGCGTATAGTAGATATATACTTTACCTTCTTAGCTTATTAAGCTAGTATTCTCTAAGTCTATCTACTAACTATAATACTCTACTAGCGTAAGACTAGTCTTAGTGTATTCTAGATTATATTATATATACGCTCTCTCTATATACTATATATAAGATAACTTACTTATAAAAGAGTTCTATAATATATTAGTAAACTATATAATATATAAATAGACTAAGTTAACTTACATTAACTAGAAATATCTTTAGAATAGCTCTACTATAGCTAATATTAATATTATAATATACTTAACTCTTTATATACTAATAAAGATTAGATAAATAGTTCTACTATAGATTAGATCTAGTATAGTCTCTCTACTAGCTATACGTATATAATATAAGTAAGAAAAGAACTCTAAATAAAGAGACTTTACTAGCTTAGCGTAGAAATACTAAGAGAGTTAGTATATATAGAGTAGGCTAAGTATAATTACTATATAAATTTCTATAGTAACTATACTATAATACCTATAGTAGTAATATAGGCGCAGAGAGTTAAATAGAACTAAGATAGATCTTATAGTTAGAGGTACTAGGTAAAGTAGAAGAAAGTATATTAGTAGTTAGAGAGATAGCTGCGCTATTTTATTATTTCTAAAGCTAAGACACTATAACAAAGTAGATTAGAACTAGATTAGAACTAAGTTAGAACTAAGTTAGAACTAAGTTAGAATCTAGTTAGTGTATTAGCGCTATATACTAAGGCTAGGTAATTACCTAGGTAATTACTAAAGGTTCTAACCTAGTTCTAACCTAGTTCTAACCTAGTTCTAACCTAGTTCTAACCTAGTTCTAATCTAGTTAGAACCTTACTATACTATTATTATAGTATTTATAATATAGTATAATAGTAAGACTATTTATAAATACTATAACTCTAAAAAGTTATCTAAGTTTAAACTATACTAATAAACTTCTACTAACTACTCTAGTAATCTCTAAGTATTAACTAGCTTCTATTATTATAGTACTACGCGCTACTTCTCTAATACTACGCGCTACTTCTTTAGCGCTATCTTATACTTATAGAGCTCTAATATAGTAATTATAGTAGTATTAGTTTCTACTTAGTTTTAACTAAAAACGTTCTAAAATAGCTAGTATTATAGAGATAGAATAGAGTTCTATTATAATAGCGTACTAGAGAAACTCTATATAAATAGTATTATAGATAGTACTATAAATAGACTATATCTAATTAGTAGAAGTTAACTAAGTTAAAAGTAGTATTTATCTATCTTATAGTTCTACTATATATTCTTTAGTTACTTCTAAGTTAAAATCTAGCTATAAGCTAGAGCTACTACACTAGCTAGACTTAGTACTATATCTATAGCTATAACTATAGCTATGCAAAATACTCTAAGATCTAAATCTAAACTAAGATAAATCTACGCTAGCGCTAGAGGTTAGTGTTTAGATTACTCTAGTAAACGTAGTATAGAATCTATTACTTTAACTATAGAATCTAGACTAAGATAAATTTACGCTAGCGCTAGAGATTAGTATTTAGATTACTTTAGTAGACATTATATAGAACCTCTTACTCTAACTATAGAATAGAGAAGATATAGTCTTATTATTAGTCTTATTATTACTTAGTTCTATCTCTTTATAGTATTACCTATTCTTATACTTATTCTTTTTAATACGCTTTATAATAATTAGTAACTAGATATAGTCTAAGTTAGATTAGAGATAGTACCTTAATTAGTAATATTTATAGCTATATAATTACTAATACTAGTCTTAGACTATATAGAAGTAATACTCTATTTATTATATGCGTTAAACTAATAGACATTATTAAAATCTATCTTCTTACTACTAGAACTAATTAGTAGAGTATAGTTTTAGTCTAGTCTAGTATAATCTACTCTAGAACTACTTTTAATAGTATTACTACCTTACTTTATAAGTTTATTTTAAAATTATTCTACTTACTATAGTTACTAGTATAGGTCTAACACTAGTTTTATATATAGTCTAGTATTCTTAAATAGATAAGATATATACTAGTAGTATATACTAAATACTTATTATTAAACTAGTTTATAAGTAGAGTATTAGAGTACTAGTCTATAATAGTTAGATTAAGAGGTAACTAAGATATATTCTAATATATCTTTTACTACGCAAATAAACTCTTTATATTTATTCTTAGTTTTATATTTAGTAAGATTAAGCGCAAATTTATTTAGACTTAACTAAGTCTAATTCTCTAATCTAGTTATCTCTTATATCTCTCTCTTTAGATAAATATAATAGAACATAACTATATAAAAAATATAGTATCTTTATATTTAGCTATTATTATACTTACTAGTAAGGTAGTTTCTAAAGCCTATATATATAAGTACACTAAGAATAATCTAGCACTAGAGATATAAACCTAGTAGCTATTTAGTATATATATCTATATATACTAGTTTAAACCTAGTTCTATCTTTATAGTACTAATATATAATAAAGTTTACACTTTCTATTTTAGTAAATACCTACTTAAATATCTTCTTATAAAACTTAGTAGTTTTATTATTTATAAAGGCGTAATATAGCATATAGACTAGTATATATTATTAGTATATACTTAGTTATATTATAGAGAAACTAACGCTTATTAGCACTATATATATAGATAGTAAATATAACCTCTTATATAGAAGCTTAATATACCTACTTAAAGCTTATATTAATAAATAATTAGTAGTGTATACTATTCTTAATAGAAGTAAGTTAAGACTAGAAAAAGTAGACTATAAGAAGATTATAGCTATTCTAATAGAAATATTTAATATACTACGTTGTATTAGCTAAGATTAGACTAAGACCTATTTTATACTTATAGAATTACGTTTATAAAGGTTAGTTATATACTTTAGCTATACGCTATCTATATACTTACTAGTCTAGATTATAGTTAGTCTTTTCTTACGTATAATAGCTTATATTTAATTATAGTTTGCTAGTAATATATATACGTTAATAATAGACTTTTTACTATTCTTTATAAGCTAGTTAATAAAGCAAGAATTCTATAGAAAAGTTACTTTATAGAATTAGTCTTAGTATATTCTTAATATAGCACACGCATATATACTTATACTTAATTTTAGATTATAAATTTACTATATAATCTTAGATAATTTAAAAGCTATTATCTAGAGAAGCTTAGACAAAAGAGGTAGTAGGTAATTATAGATATTATAGAATATAAGCGCTATATATAGATATCTTTTAGTTTCTACTAGAATAAATATATAGAAATAGTATATATAAAGTCTATATAATAAGTACCTATTAGAGAATAGATAGAGTTTCTAGACTTCTTAGAAGTAGTTAACTACTAGATATAGTTAGATTTATCTTAGTATAGTTTATAATATATATATAGTATTACTTTTTATTACTACTATTTTACTAAACTATTATATACTTAGCTAGAAGTATAGCTTACTAATTCTTACTAAACTAATTATATAGAAACGTAATTTCTAGGTAGTAATATAAATTAATCTTACTAATTTAGTGCTCTCTATAGTGTATACTAGGTATACACTAGTTAATATAGACTATATACTAGGCTAGATTAGAATTTAGTATCTATAGTTATTAGTATAGACTTAGTAAGATCTATTAGGTGTAGAGATAAGAGATATAATAGGTAGTAACTAAGACTTATTATACGTATATACAAATTATTCTCTTATAGTATTATAAAATAGTAAGTAGTAGTATTATAGTTATAACTATAAACTTTACCTCTTTAGTAAGCCTTAATATAACCTAGATAATACCTAATACTATTAGATAATACTAAGATAGATTCTAAGACTATCTACTTACTTATATACTATATCTTAAAGTATAAAGATATTATTTATAAGTCTAATCTAGCGCAAAATATTTCTAATATTATAATTATAATAAGAGTAAGATAGATCTTATACTACTAGACTTAACACTATATATACTTTAATACTAGTATAGTTATAGACATAGTAATAGTACTCTATATTATAGAGTAATATATATTAGGTAAGATTCTTCTAAGTATTTTTATAAGTAGTATAATTAGTTTTCTATTATAAAAAAGTATAATACTATATATTCTACGTTATAGTTAGCGTATATAAAAGAAACTAAGATAGTACTTATACTTTAGTAAGTATAAGCGCGTTTTAGTAAGTTTTAATATCTAAGATATTAATAATATACGCTATTCTATTCTTAGATATTCTAGAAAATATTAGCACTACTACTATTCTAAATATATAAGTTATAGTAATAGGTTTTATCTAAGAATTAAGTTATTTTTACTTAGATATCTATATAATAGTCTTAGAACTAGATATATACTACTAATATATAAGATCTAGCTAAGTTATATCTAAAGTTAATATACTATAGCGTCTTTAGAATTATTACTATTAAAAGAAGTATTAGACTTATTTAATAAGAGTAAAGAATCTAGTTCTAGTACCTAGTTTTATTAGACTAAACCTAGAAGTATCTACTTTATTAGCTACTTACTAGCTCTTCTTCTTTAGAATAATTAATTACGTTCTATATAAGTATTAGCAGCTCTAGCATTAATACGCTATTAGATACTTACTTAAAGTTAGAGTCTATCTTATTTTTAAGAATAAGTTTCTTTAAATAGGTTTAAATTAAGTTAAATTCTAACGTAGCTTAACTTAATAACTTTATACCTAAATAAGATAGTATACTATTTATATAAATACGCTTATTTAATATAAATATAACTAAGGTAGATTACTTAGTTAAGACTAGTATTATTATAAATAGACTATAGAATATAATATCTAATCTATAGTTATATAGTATAGACTAGCTCTAGCTTAACTAAAATAAGTCTTACTACTATAGTAATAAGAATATATAGAGTTTAGGTAACTAAGTAAAGAAGCTAAATTATAACTAAAATAAATTAAATACTAATAAAAGTAGTAAAAGTAAAAGTATAAAATAGTAGGCTACTAAATATAAAAGTACTACTTCTTAAAATATAGGTAGAGCTAGACATAATTACGCTAGGTATAGACTTAGTATATACTCTAATATAGAAGTATTAATACTATATATATATATATACTAAGTATAGATAGAGAGTAGTAGTTATAGTAGATTAGAACTAAGTTAAAACTAAGTTAAAACTAAGTTAGAACTAAGTTAGAACTAAGTTAGAACTTAGTTAGAACCTAGTTAGAACTAATAGCTAGTTAGTCTACTAAATAGTAACTTAGTTCTATCTAACTTTATAAATAAAGACTGCGTAGCTACTATAAGTAGTCTAAGTATAATCTAAACTATAGCTTTATCTTCTAGACACTATTATAATATTAAGTTATAACTAAGTTAACTTTTAGTTATAGTAATAAGCTAGGCTAATAGTAGTAGACTATTATCTTATATAATATTAGCTTAATAATAAGAATAGCTATATAAGTATACTTATTATAATATAATATAAAGCTATATAGTAAAGCTAAATATACTAAAATATAACTAAGTTAAATATAGTATATAAAGTATTAGTAGAGTAATAGAGGTACAAAACTTAAAAGCTAGCTAACTTTAGAATTTCTAAAGTTAGCTTACTAGTGTCTAATTTTATCTAATTAAAGGTTAGCTAACTAAAGTCTAGAGGTTAGCTAAACTACACTATTAAATAAGAGGAAGCCGCGGATAGAGTGAAGAACCTTAGAATAATCTCTGGACGGAAGCGGCGCTAGAGCGGAACCGGATAAGCGGCTTCCCCGACGGATTGGCCTCAAGTGCTGCCGCTGCCGACCCCATCCGTGACCCCAATCATCGCATCGCATCACATCACATCAGCGACTGCAGCATCGACCAGGATACGAATGCCATGGAGAACTGCAACTATTGTTTTCTTGAGGCCAACTGTTTGCCAACCAATACGGCCACCGCATGCTACAGCCAGAACTTGCAGAAACATTTGCCATCCAGCAATCTAAAGTCGTCCGCAGACATTCAAGTATCGACTTTGCTAGCAGATGATTAAAGTGCAGTAATGTCTGTCATTAAGTTTGTTACATCGGAAACACAGCTCAAGAGCCAGAACCTCACGTCAAACCGTCTACATCGTTGGCGCCGGAGATTTTGCTTCATGCTACACGATGATAAGAAGCAATCGACAGGCCGGGATGTATATCTTGAGTCTGTGCAATGTCGGTTATCAGGTCGCATTCTTCGCATCACCAGAATCAGTCTGTCTTGAGTCTTCTTACGAGCATTGAAACAAAGAGTCGAACAATGTTCGACTCCTTTGTTTCCTTGTCGCCTCGGCCTCCACACACTCCTCTAGATGTGCGGTCCTCCTGTTGTATACACAGTGTCTTTAGTACACATAACGGCGAGTGAAAACAATACTGGCCAGCAGGTGCTGAACTTTCACTCCACCACGGTAAACTCCCCTTCTTTCGATTTGATATTATCCCACGAATCTCAACTTCAGTGAGCACAACTCAACTGTCTCACCCCTGACCAGCCAAAGCAACTGTTTTACCCTATACTCAGGCTGCATTGATACCATGTCTCCAATCACATTCACGCGGGACGAAGTCCAGGATATGCTCGACCGAGCACAATTAAATGCCGGCCATCTCTTCGCGAACCTCCCAGACGTGCGCGAACTGCTTCAAACACAGCATCAAGAGAGCCTGATGGAATGCAACTCCCGGGGTATTAATCAAATGAAGGTGCTTCATCAATCAATGCATGAGGAGTGCAAGATCATCGATGGCCACAACAAACACCGCCTTGGGAAGGCGAGAACCGCCTTCAATGATCGCGTTATCGACCCCATGATTGCTGTAGAATACAGGGAAGAAGAAAATATCCCTGCAGACCTCCGGTGGTATCCACTACACGCTGAGGTTGCAATCCACGATGGGTACGCTACAGCTCATCTCTTTGATCAGCCTGAAAGTGACGAAGAAGACTACCAAAACTATCCAGAAGACCAACCTGCCTTCATTGGAAATGGAAACGAATCCCCAATTCCTGTCGCTAACCAAGACATTGCTTCCAGTAAGATTGTCAAAAGGAAACCGATTCCCGAAGGAAGGAAATCCACAGGCCCCGGTAGCCCAAAATATGATAAATTGAAGGATGCGCCTTCGGCTTGGCTAGATCTTCCCCATGGCAACCTAACTTTGGCAGAAACACTTGCTTTCATTCCGCATGCCATCAAATCCTTCGACATCATGGACCGTTTTCTCCACAATGGCGCCCTATCGGGGACCTTTGCAGACATGATTAACCATTACCGAGACATGCCGTACGGTCCGATCACGAACAATACGGTATATCGGATGATGAAGGGACCAATGCTCCATCGCGCGAAGACCGAGCCGACTTACGAGGATTGGACAGTATCCAAACATACGACTTTACCGAAACCTGCTGGATTTAATCCCACCAGTGTCAGCGTAGCAGGCTTTGCCCCACCTTACAACTTCAACTCCCGTGAAAGGGCTGTGGCAACCACTCAGTCCCCTCCTAGCATTCCCTTTCGCGATATGGCAAACGGAGTGAAGATCATGCCTTCGGGACATGATGCGCTAGATCTTACACGATGTGTGCAGTATTGCGTGAAGAATAACGATTCGAGCTGGCAATATCCTCAAGATTTCCAGAACCTGGTTGCTCGACTCGGGGGTGCTTCTACTGTGCACCCACACCATCACGACGATGCTGCAATTCGGAGACACACTTCCGAAAAGAAGCGGAACAATGCGAAGCGAGCCGGTGCACGACAGCGTGATAGGAATGGGCGCCTCATGAAACAGCCGAAGAACTTCGTGGTTGACTCGGATGAAGAAGAGATACTGGATGAAGACTCTGGAGAGGAGTCTGAAGCAGATCTAGATAACTTCGATTTTGATGCTTTGGACATTGACGATGATGAGCCAGTCACTACCACTAAGCAGGGTTCGAGGCGTAAGAACGTAATAGAAGATGACACGTCGGACGAGGATGAACTCATGCCGCGCACCCGTAACTCATCGAAACGCAAGCGTACTTCCAACAAAGACAACGCAGACACCTCACCGAGGCAAAAGTCCAAGCGAAGCAAGAAGACGTCGTCAAGGACGCCTGCACGTCGCTCACCGAGGACCCGGTCGTCATCACGCCTTAACAAAGAGGCGGTGCCTGAAGCGCTCGACTCTGACTCTGATTCTGATTCTGACGCTTATGCCGGACCCAAGAAGCGGACAAAGAAGGCCAAAGCTAGCACACGATCGTCTCCTCGCGGCCAGCGCTTCAGTGGCTCATATAACTTTAAGAACGCCCTAGATAGCGAGGAAGAAAAAGATAACGAAGCGGATGAGAGTGAAGTGGAACACACTCCGGCTTCGAACAGGCGGATTCTCACTCCGGCGGAGATGCGTATGGTTGGCCGCACTGGAAATGCGGGTGTAGACAACGTTGTTAAGCATGACGAAAGCGATGCGGGAGAAGATGACGAGGACTTTGATTGGTGAGTTGAGAGCGATTCACGTCGGCGGCATTACAATGGAATGTAACATGTCTTTTCTTTGCGACAGTGCATCTTTCTAGGCCTGTCTCCTGTTGTGGCATCATATGGCCTGTATAGATCGAGTAAATAGGGCTATATTTATGGAATACGCTTGATGTCTTTAAATGAATATCGTTCTCTTCATCAGCGCACTACTCATAGTGGTTGGTCACGGTGAAAGCATGGTACTGTCTTCGAAGACGAATATGCTCTGTGACCTCACCGTCTTTCCCATTTGTGCCAAATTTTGACTGGCCCAGTTTCCAAATACGGTAGGGACAGCAATTGTTCGCTAAGACGGTGAGGAGGTGCGCGCTAAGTCGTTGCCTTGGCAATAATTGAGTCCACGCTCACTTTTGTCCAACCCACAAAGGCAAACTGAGTTCTCACACTACAGTTACACTCAATCCTCTCTGTTACTTCAATCCAAATCGCCTTGCACGCAGAAAACACCAATCCGGAAGTACCGGCGGCGAGCTGTCGGCATCATGGCTTACGGTTCGGTCGCCACGCTGAGTACTGTCGAGACCAGAACTGGTAGCAACGAACCTGCCGCACCGTCTTCGAGACAGCACAATAGGCTTCATGGCTATGGCCAACTTGTGGGCGTCTCTAGCGTTCCACTCATCGGCTCAGAGCGTCCGAATGCTCCAGGTAGACTTCACTTGAACATCCACCGATCTTGCACTAACTCCGCACAGTTACGACTATGCTTCCCCGAGCCGTCAGCGTCCCGCAGTCTTCGCGTCCAGTAACTACGCCAGCCGACGAGTATGCCAGACTCACTCGCAGGCAGCGCCGCGACGCCAGAGAAAAGAAGCGTATCCAGAAGGCCGCACGGGCCGCTAGAGATGAACTCTACAGGGCCAGACAGGTCGTCAAGGATGCTCAAGAGGTAGCTAGAGTTGCGAGGGTACACGCTTCTAGATACTCCTACATTCCAGCGCCCAGAAACACCAGGGCAGTCTCTTCGACTCCACGTACTGTCAATGTGAAGGGCAAGAAGTCCAAGAGCAAGCCTTCAAGCTCGGTTCATTCAGCCCCCACGGACATGGACGAAACCTGGTCTTGGATCAAGGAGAGTTCGTCAGCAGCCTCTCAGAATGGCAGCGCGCATGCTCGTCACTGATCTCTTCGGGCACCTCGGTGGATCGGATTTCGTCATTGCTATAAGGGTGTCTTTTCTGTGAAGGAAGAGGATCTTTTTAGCTGGGTACAATACGTCGAATGTGTCTACGCTTGGAGGAAGAGAGCCTGATATTGGGCGTTGTTCTGCGGAGTGTCAGTGGCCTGGAAGCTTGTCTAGCAAGCTACCCATGCAGGAGGGGACTTCCGCATCTTTGCCCCCGAGGTGGACAAGCAATTTACAGCTTCGTCTCACATCTCAGAAAAGCAAAAATGTGAAACACACCACCGAACCGAAGATCTTGTGGGGCGAAAATCGTGCATTACATACACTGTGAAGGCTAGCGCTAGTTCGTAGGTGGCCTGCAGTCCACTCATGCAGCCGCGATGTGAATTGCGCCTGCTGTCCCCGGGCCCGCGCCCGCCACCCCCGCTTACTAACCCCAACCTGACCCCCAATATCAGCTGCCTTGCAATTTTCTTCCTGCTTCCTCCCTCTTATCTTGCGCTCTCATAATCGCGTTTCTCGCTTGTGATGCGCGTTTTATTTTGCGGCGGTAGGCACGGCGCTGCCGACGATGCCCGGGCCCGCTTTCGGCGATAGCGCCTACCTGATTGCCCGAAGAGCAAGTCACCACCCACTGCCGCTACTGTGAACCATGGAAAGCAGTCAATCGACACGCGCGTTTAGAAGGTCCTTACCGGGATACAAACCCTTTCTC
This sequence comes from Alternaria hordeiaustralica, assembly GCF_023758085.1. Classification (NCBI taxonomy): domain Eukaryota; kingdom Fungi; phylum Ascomycota; class Dothideomycetes; order Pleosporales; family Pleosporaceae; genus Alternaria; species Alternaria hordeiaustralica. The sequence continues at coordinate 1,350,118 of NW_026056775.1, read as the reverse complement.
CCTAGGTAACATCACACTCTTAATTCTACGTCGTCGCACAATGGGGCAACTCTCTCGTTTGTCTCTCACGTCCACCACTGCCTATTGAGGTCATTCTCACCATGGTGAAAACGGAGGACGTGAGAGGATCATCGTATAGCTCGGCGTACAATAGCTTTGTGGCTTTACATCACCACCCCGAGGGCTCAAGACCTCAATGCGAGCCTTGGATTACAACTCAACCAGACCGTCAAAAGCTACACTCCGACAACGCCGACAACGCCCACGACATCCACACCACTACGCATTGCGCAAAAGAGCCACTATCACCAACCATCTGGCTGCCTCACTATGGCTCCAGCTCATTTACACTCACAGCGCGTTGGGAACCCACACAACTATGGTTTCCGCAAGTCGAAGAGAACAGAAGACGCACGCGCAGTGCCCAGCTACCAGCAGAAGACTCACTTCCACGGCTACTTCAACGGCACCCCGCCATCCGATCCACCTCATATAGCGCCGATCATTCCTACACAACAAAGACGAATTCCGCTGGCGCCCTACTTTCATGAAAATGTTGCGATGAATGCGCAGGTTGCGGCGTACGAAGATGCTGTCACCACTAGAGTCTGGCGTAACGAGTGGGAAGTCGTGCCAGAAAACTTTGGCCCATGTCGACCTCTGCTCCTTCTCAACCGGCCTGCGAACGTCGACCTAATGAGTCACACATGGGAAACGGAGTCAGTTCATCTGTGTCATTGGGATCAATACCACGAGCCAGAAGGCGTGCTTTCTCAACGCCTGGCAAAAGAGAGAAGGATTAGGAAAAAGAAGCTGCTCTTGGGAAACAGCAGATTCGAGCAAGATAAGAGACGCAAGAAGGTGAAGCTGGCAGCTGCGACTGCGGAGGTTATCGATTTGACTCAAGATAATACTGTTGAAGGTGGAAACTTCCCGAGTTATGCTGGCATCAAGGAAGTTTGGAACTATCCGCCAGGATATTTTCCCAGCTGAAAGGGCGTTTGAAGCTGCTAGGCCTCTGAGTCCGGCATTGGTACGCCTTTAATCATGGCACATTCAGAAAGTCTTGGAGATATTATACGAGATCAGCATGAAAGCCATATCATATTCACTTCCTTCAGAATGCCCTCGTTCTTCAATCTTTTCAAGGCGACGACTCTAGGCGCAGAAATGAAACTCTATTATCGAACATACTAAGAGATACGAAGTCTTGGTAGAATAGGCTTCACCGCAACGGTCAGTGAAAGTTAGTTCACTCTCTTCGTATTCACTCTGCTTGCTGTTGCGCCTCAAGTATATCAACCGCTCTACTCTGCCCTTGGCACAGACCCACCACCTCGCAACTTACCACCACTCTCGCTAGAATCTACTAGAATCTACTGTAACTATCCCGAAGATAGTATGAGTTTCACGGAGCCTGATACAAGCTACACGCCATTACCACACGGAAACGCAATGCAAGCGGGCCCTGGAGGTTCGCCTGCGCCACATCAACTCCCTAGAAAGAGGGGCGATGACACAGCAGTGCCGAAAGCTCCTGCGAGAGGAAAGCCTCGCGCTCAATTCCTGGTTGACATTCCGGCCCACGAGTATAAGCTGCGTTGCGATAGGCCAATCAATGCAACTCTCGTAGACCTGATTGTAATACTCCCACAATGGTTCCGCAATCCTGCTGTCGCATACCGCATGCTGAACAACGGCATCACTGCTGCAGTTCACTTTGCAATTCTGGACAAGCATCGTCACCTCGGCTTGACCAGTTCCGAGGAAGCAGAGCGCGCCCGTGACCATATCTCGGACACATATCGAAAGACGATGCGAAGAACCTACCCAACCTGGACCAAAGCGAAGCATCACGTCCCAGGTAACTGGGATAAGTCGGAGATGTGCATCAACAATTTCCTTCCGGAAGCTGCAAAGAAAGCTGATTATGTTCCACCGCCATCAATACCGTTCAAGAACTTAGCGATTGGTCTGAAGAGTCTGCCCGTGAATGACGACATGGGTGATCTTACTCGCGCATTGGACTTCGCGCTGCGGTACCAGAAGCTTGATGAGCACGGCCAGCTGACGGACTTCATGTTCCCGGATGATATCCAGATCATTCTCGGATGCATTGGTACCGTTCAAACTACCCGAGAGATTTACGATGATGCTGTTATAAGTCGATACTCCGAAGCGGTTCGAGTGGCAGAAAGTGAGCGTCGTAAGCAGCTGAATGAACAGCGGCGCCAGCGACAGGCTGCCGAGGAGGAGGCTGCTCAGTCCGTTCCCTATTTCTACCCTGGTCAGCCTTCGCCACTTGGAGCCTTTCCGATGGATCCACTGGCTCAACAGCAAATGCAGCCGACGGTCGGCTTCTCGTCCTGGGATGAAGGGTACAGCAGCATGCCTCCGACGGGAATGGGCGTCTTAATGCCGAATGCTGTGCAGCATCCACCGGTGATGGAAGCCAACTCCCAAGATCTACCCCAGTGGCCTCCACAGATGCAGTCACATCCTCAAGAGTATAACGGGTTGAACTTCAATGAGCACAGCTATGGCCACCCACTCCGGCCGCACCCAGCACGCTCGAACTCGCAAGAAGCCGCTGCAGCAGTAGCATCAGAGCTCGTATACCAGGCTTCTCAGCCAGCCCATGTGGACTTGCCCGCCATCCCCGATATCTGCATACCCGAAGGCTATGTACAGGACGACAACGCTTTCCCCGATTCTTGGTTGTACCTAGATTCCCAGGAAGCAGCAGGGCAAATGGATGCACTCATGGCAGCAAACCAGACATTTGACTACAGCGACGTGGAGCGATTGGCGTCGACGTCGCTCGTACCCCGATTTAATTATCATCCTAGCATGCCTTTGCTGGATTGTCCGGAGGCGCAAGATCCGAAGGATTGGGGCGAGCTCGCTCGTGCGGCGCGATGGGCACGGACTCATGCGTATCCTGATGGCCGTGAGTTCACGGTCGGGGATATCGATGCTGTGTTAGCTTATTTCGAAGGTCCGGGGGCGCAGTGTGATCAAGACAGAAGTTGATCTGCTTATCGGAATTTGATGCGTAAGTGATCTGAGATTATACCTGATTGCCGCCTCGTTAGGAATTCATGTGAAGGCGGAGATCAGTTAAGATGTAAATTCGCCTTGAGCGATACTGTTTCCCAAAGATGGAACGTTAATACACGGTCGAAATGGGATAACATCAGTTCTGCGACGCAACTTTCTTCCGCTTGGTGTAATATGCAGTGATTCTGACGGGTCTGGCATTGGCGCGTTTTGCGCACGAGTCTCTAAGGCTGACACGCATCTTGCGTGACGTCGGCTGGTATCCCTCTTTCCTTCTCAGGTCAGTCTCCGTATAAGGCTGCAAGATTAGTATGTACATTCGACTATGACCTACAACTACTTTCGTGCAATCCATCCACTTGTCTGTGATCGATACCCAACCACGAAATTGGACCACCTCAGACTGCCTCGTCCAACGCATTCGGACCACCAATATGCGGGCTCTTCGCTACTATGGGGCCGAGGACATGCGTCTGGAACACGACGTTCCAGAGCCGATATGCGATGCCCATCAAGTGAAGATTCGACCTTCCTTTTGTGGGATCTGCGGGTCCGACTTGCACTTCTACTGTATACCGGATGCTCTTCCTTTCAAAGACACGCCTCATCCGATCACCGGCGACACATGGCCTGTGACTCTCGGGCATGAGTTTTCTGGGGACATCGTCGAGGTCGGAGCGCAGGTGCGCAAAGGTCTCAAGGTTGGAGACAGAGTGGCCGTCCAGCCCACCATTTGCTGCAACCAGTGCGTTTCGTGCAAAGGCGGCTTTACCAATTGTTGCGATTCGTTTGGGTTCGTGGGAATCATGGGTTGGGGAGGTGGGTTATCGGATCGGGTGTGCGTAGATGCGCAATTCGTGTTCAAACTGCCTGAGAAGATAACGTCAGAGATCGGAGGTAAGACAGTTGGGAAGCTCACTTGAGGTAGGGAGTGACACTAACAGATTGGCGTAGCTTTAGTCGAACCGCTTGCAGTTGCTTGGCATGCTATCGAGCAGTCGGCCGCCAAAGCAGGGGACAGCATCTTGGTTATCGGCGCCGGGCCGATTGGTTTGGCCATTCTCCAATGCCTGAAAGCCTTGCATACTGCCCAGGTGATCGTTGCTGAAGTTGCTCAGAAGCGAAGGGACCTGGCTCTACAGTTTGGAGCTACGGCGGCGATCGATCCGACGGACGAAGATATGGTCTCTAGATGTAAGACGCTTTGCAATGACCAAGGCCCTGACGTTGTTTTTGACTGCGCTGGAGTAGCTGCCAGTATCAAGTCCGCGTGTTTATCGGTCCGAAGCAGGGGAACGGTAGTGAACGTTGCCCAGTGGGGCAAAGACATCCCCTTCAAACCGGACAATCTGTTGGTTGGGGAAAAGAGGCTGGTTACAAGTAAGCCATCACGCGAAACCATTGGAATGAATCGAAGCCTTGCTGGCTTATTCCGAGCGCTGAGTTACACCAGTGAGAATTTCGAGCGAGTTACTGGCGCGCTGGATGAAGGAACGATCGATGCGGAGAAGATGATCACGCGTACGATCTCGATGGATAGAGTGGTGGAAGATGGTATTCTCGCGCTGCTACACGAGAAGGATAAACACGTCAAGATACTCGTCGATGTCAGAAAGTAGGATTACCGCTGTCGGATGGTAGAGTTGATGGCATGGAAGCAGGAAGAGCCGACGCGTGAATGACGCGTGACAGGAAAGCGGGGACGGGTGGCGAGCACGGGCCATGATACCGCCAAGATCTTCACGCCGGTCGCTTCCTCTCGACGTTCTCTACTTTCCCTTGCAAAGGCTGATCTCTACTGGACCTACGAGATGCTATGGCCGGAGCGATGTATATAGCCGGTCGTTTGAGCCTTGTCGTCAGCATGGTAACATTGGATCTGCGCAGCCGACTGTCCAGATACCTCCGAAGTTTCCTGTCAAGCGTTGGATCGACCTTTGCGACTGTCTCCAGACTCAAGTTCGCACCCTCTACTGGCAATACGGCTTGGTGACATGAACAAGTGGTAGCGGTGAACAGTGGGACTCGTTTGTGATTATTCTTCAGGTCGTGTGATCGTTACTAGGATCTAAGAGAGCTAACAGCTCAAGTAGCTATACCGATGTTTCCTCGATGTCTATGAAGAGACTCCTGATCTCCTTCGCTTGCATCTCCTGTTATGGTTTCCTGCAAATCCGATTGATCAGCGCGATGCTGCAGCCCCATCGGTTTGAGCCACAAGTGACTTGTGTCATCGTCGAGCCGCTCGAACCCGTCGTCGCTGACAGCTTTCGGCCCACTGGACTTGGACTCAGCATTCGATGACTTCTTTTTCCCCGACGCGTGAGGTGTTGCTGCGGAGCGACCAAGAAGTGGATGCATCAGAGGCACGCATGCGAGGACTACGGCGAGGCATGGCTCGAGGCCACTGAAGATATTGGCTTTGGGGATCGTATAGGTGATATCGGTAAAGTCCATGCTGGATAGGACGGAGATACGGAAGGCGCTGACGATACAAGTACTGCTGCGATTAGATCAGAGCTGACGACAGGATCTCATTCGGACTCACAAAATACCCAGGCCGAAAACGGCGACGAGAGTCACTCTTTTGTACGTCGCCATTTGCAGTTGATACAACGGACGCATGGGCAGAAGAAGCACCATGACGTCGGTGACCAAGTTGATGACTCCGGTAATGGTGAATGAGGTGACTTGATCGCCACAGCTTCCTCCAGGAATAGCTTTATCCCAATTGTAGGCGAAAGGCCGACAAATCAGACAGCCAGCGAGGATGGTTGCGATTGTCCAAGCAACGATGATGGACATGGTCACGTAGGAGCTCCAGACCACCCATCGGATCGGAAAGATCAGAATATACAGAGACAGAATCGAAATCTTGGTACAGCTAAGACTCAGAACCCACAGAAACTGTAGGGGTATGATGAGCTGCGAGAGCTTGGTGATAGGTTCGAGGCCGTACGCTACTACAATGTTCTGGACGTGATCGTAGCCAATGCCGGCATGAAAGACTCCAGTAATGCTGATACACTGCAGGCCGATAGCGAAAATCTGCAAAGTGTTAGTAGTGTTGGCGATATCCGGAGCTGAACTTCTTACACAGGCGGCAATGATGAAGTAGTCGGCAATTGTCCATCTTTTGTGAGCAATCGCGTGAGCGATCAGTCGTAGGGTGACGGCCAGTGCAGCAAGAATTGAGAAGCTGAATGCGACACCTAGTACTGCTCTCTGGTCATGAGTTCGAATAGGAAATGTGGTGGTCATATTGTCGTGCAGATCCCGATGCAATACTCTGGTGTGCGACTCACGCGCCGACGTCTGTATCGTCGCAGACTCGGAGGTGTATAAACAAGCTGGTCCACTGCGGGAAGATCGATCTTGGGGAGGAGCTGGGCATATGAGCTGCCGACTTCCCCGTGCGAAGCCTCGCATTTCTGTTTGCGCACCCCATGTCTTTTCCCGCGCTGATCGAGATACCCCTTGGCTTAGGATTCCAACAAGAAATCCTTCGCAGGCCTGAAGAGCCGTTCCTCACCCGACGTGCCGGCTCAGGCGTTCACCCCGACTAGGCCCACGGCACTAAAGCCGTGACAGCGGCCCCATCCGGCTAGGCTTTGGGGCATATCCTGTGCGGTGTCGTATTCTCGTTGCTGATAGGACGCGTGACCTGCCTTTCCTCTTGTACAAGACCTGCGCATGCAGGTTCTCCCATCCGAGCCTGCCCACTACGCTTCTACTCGGGGTTTAACAGTCTTAGTAGCGATCTAGGCCTAATTAGGCCTAGTAGCTACTAGCGTGCAGGGGCTCTTGCTATACTTATTATAGCCTATTAGACTAAGTTTCTTACTCTTCTACTCTACTATACTATAACTATAAGTAGCCTTAATAATTTAAACTAATTAGCTATAATAATTATAGCTAATTATCTTTAATAATTTCTCTATTTTAGCCTACTTTTACTATATAATTATTTACTATAATTACTTAAACTAGCTTACTTTTACTTTATAATTATTCTTTATAATTACTTAAACTAACTTACTTTTACTATATAATCTTTTCTAATAATATAACTAATTAACTCTACTCTATCTCTAGTCTTACTTTAGCTAATAAGTACTATTTTTATAAATATTACTAATAATATTAATACTAGCTATTTATAAATCTATCTTATTTTTAATAAATAGTAACTACTTTCTACATTATTATAGATAATTATTATTAAGATTAATATAGTAGTAAATACTAAGTAGAACTATAAAAATATTTTATATAATTTAGACTTTAAGCTTAAAACTACTCTTAAGAAAGGCTATAGTACTAGTAGTAGACGCTCTTATAAAGAAGAAAAACTATCTTACCTTAATATAGTAAATAATTTATAAGTACTAAAATTACTTATCTAGAATTATTACTAATAATATTATAGGTAGAAGGCTATTTTTAAAAATAAGTCTATTAGCCTAGTATAGTTTAAAGAGAATACTTAGTATATAAATATTTATAATAATTATAATATTATTTTTAATAATTACTAGTAAAGTTAAGTAGTAGTAAAATTATTAGAGTACTAATACTAAGTAAGTTATTATTATATTATAATTATCTAGAACGTTCTAATATTAGTATAGACTAGATAATAAAAAAGATAATAAAGTAATTTATAGTAGAATATAGCGTAAAAAAAGTTTATTATAAATAATTTTGCTATTATCTATAATAATCTAATACTTAATAGGTTTACTTCTAAAATATTACTTTTACTATATTAGTAATAAGCTAAACTTCTCTAGTAACTAAGTAAATGTTTCTAATAATATACTATTATATTCTATTATTAATAATATTTTAGATTTCTCTTAGCTTAGATAATAATAATACTCTTCTTTATAGATGCCTCTTTAAAGATACGCTTATTAAAGAATTTTTTATTATTATAGATAATAATATTCTAATTATTCTTAATAATGCTAATATATATATAAAAAGGCTATTTACTAAAGACCTCTAAGAGTAAGATTATTATAAGTTTAGTTTTATTAAATGTTATTAATAATATACTAATTATTATAGATACTTCTATTTAACCTCTATTATAGCCTTTAGAATCTTATTTTTAACCTTTAGAATATAGAGTACTACTCTAAGAATGTTAGTAATAATTTAACTTTTTCTAATTAGAATGTTGCTAATAATTATAGCTTATATCTAGAAAAGGTTAGTATAAAGCGTGCTAGGCTACCTATAAGACTTATAGTAATTATATAAAGGTTAATAATAATTTACTATAATATTCTAAATAATCTTATTCTTAGGTAAAGAGCTTATTTAAAATGTTAGAAATGTTATTATAACTTATAACTTATAACTATTCTCTTCTCTATAATACTTTTTTACCTACTTAATTATTTATAATAATCTTTATAATTATTAGAACTAAAGAAGTAGAAGTTTTGCCTAGTAAAGCGCTAGTTAAATTCTACTAATATTTAAAATATTTACAATAATTACTATAATATATAATTATACTAGTAAAGTCTAATATTTATAATAATTATAGTAATATATTAACTTACTAGTAAGCTCTAACATATATAATGTTTGTAGTAATATAGTAATATATTTACTACTTTAATAGTAAACGTATATAATATTTATAGTAATATAAATTTACTATATTAAGAATATATATATATATAACCTTTATAGTAATATATTTACTATCTTAATAAGAAACGTATATAATATTTATAGTAATAAGTATTTACTACTTTAAAGATTAATATATACAACGTTTATAGTAATAAATTTACTACCTTAATAGAAAATATATATAGTGTTAATAGGTAAGCGTTTACTATATACAAAATATATAATATATTTAATATTATACTATTAAGAACGTTAATAAAGAAAAGAGTAGTATTATATTATTATTATTAGTGTTAAGCGTAAAGATATGTTTAACTATATTACTAATATAATTATTCTAGACAAAGTAATAAGTCTATATACTTATTCTACTTTATACTTAGATTATTATTTATACTAATAAGATACTTTATAATTATTATTAATATAAACTCTATTAACTACCTACTCTATTTATATATGCGTTTTAGTTACTAATATTTATTAAGTAAGAAATACTAAATACTACCTTAATAAAATAAGTAGCTAGAGTAGTAGCTACTATTAACGTTAATATTAATAAAATAGTTATAGAAGTTCTTAATAAACGCTGTTACTATCTTATAATACGTTAGCAACGTTACTATTTAAATAATACTAACGTATATACTTATAATTACCTTTATATTTTATAGTTTAGAATAATTAAAAGTATTAAATTATTAAAAAAGATAGCTAGCCTAAATCTCTAAGATTACTAGCTACTTAAGTAATAGGTCTAGAATTAAGAGATAATGTTTACGCTAATTAACGTAAAGAATAAATAGCTTAATTTCTATATACTAGACGTTAATAGAAGTAATTATATAAAGTAATAGTATAAACCTCTATTCTAGTGTATTTTATAAAAGAAAAAAGTAAGTTTAATTATCTTTTTCTTTTTATTAATAATCTATAGTATCTATAGCTTAATTTATAGACACTTCTTAAGCTATAGAAAGTATTAGAATAATATTATATATACTAAGTATATTATTAATTATTAATAATATTATATCTAAATAATATAACTGCGCTTATTAAGTAGTAATTATTAAGAAAAAGCCTTTTTATTATAACTACCTAGAAATCTAGCTTAGATATTATTCTATATATTTTATAAATCTTTCTTCTTAACTACATAAGCACTCTTAGCTACTTTACCTACTTATACCTAAATATTATTAATAATACTCTCTAAGAACATTAGAAAATATACCTTTTAACATTTAATACTCTTTATTAACGTTAATACTATTATAGAATAGAATAGATTTCTAGTATATTTTTTATTCTTTTTCTCTTTCTACTTACTTATACTACGCTTTTTTTAATACTTATAGTACTAGCTAATTATTACTTTTATCTTTTAGATATAAAAGAATAATTAACTACTATATATATTAGTATCTAGCTTATCTCTAATTACTTTAGACGTTACTAAAGTAGCTCTTAAATCTAGAGTAGAGTCTTTATACGTAGAGAACGCAATAGAATAAGCTAAAAAATGTTAATAATAATAGAACTAGCCTTTCTCTTTTATTACTAATAATATAGTATTATATAACTTCTATATCTAGAAAGTAATAAGCTTTAGTATCTAAGAACTAGAATTATTAAGCTTGCGCTCTAAATCTAGATATTTTACTTTAACCTATTATTTAAAATATTTCTACTATCTTAGACTTATTATTAACACTAATAACTACTATATATAATTATTACTAATATACTCTTTATAAGCTCTAATTATAGATTAAGTATAAAACTACTTTATAGTTATTTCTAATAATTAAAGCTTCTTCTTTATAAACACTAATTTCTACTTAACTTATTTAAGCTTATCTTAGTACTTAGTAGTAACATTAATTTTATAGCTAAGATTATCTTAGTTAATAGTATTAAGATTATTATTATTCTCTAGCTTATTATCTCTAGCGCTCTAGCTAAGAGTAATTATATTTAGTACCTCTTTAGGTAAATTAAACGTTACTATTTTCTTCTTACGTAGTAGTATTATAAAGTATAATAATAATAAGCGTAGAGTATAATAGTTATAGAGTAAAGATATCTCTATACTTATAAATATAGTGTACGTTCTAAATACTATAAGAAGTAGAGTAGTAGAGCCTATATATATAACTAGGTAAAACCTTTCTAGTGCGTCTCTAATAATTCTGTCTTACTAATTATTATCTACTATAAATCTAGCCTACTTACTATTATTAATAATAAATATAATAATATAATAAATAGTAAGACACTACTTTAATCTACTAATATTTTACTCTATTTACTCTTAATAATTATCTAATATAGTTTATAATACTTTAAAGTAGAAGATATCTAAATAAATTTAGTACTTTTAAGAGTATAGTACTCTTAGTATACTAAATATTTATAACGTTCTCTTTACTAAAGACTAAGAGTTAGTGTTATATATATAAGCGTTATTATTATAGATATAGAAGTATAAAGCTAATAGATTTAGAATATTTATATAGATAAGAGAAGTAGCTAAGAAGATAGTAATTAAGTAAGTATATTAAAAATAATAACGTACTATCTAGTAAGAATGTAGCTAATAATTATAGCTAGCTCTAATATATTAGAGATATACTAAAGATCTAGATATCTATAGACTAAAGAATCTTTTTATTTATACGCTCTAACGTCTATAATATACTCTACTACTACTAGCCTATAATATTAGTAATATAGTAGTACTAACGTTACTACTATTATAATATTACTAGATACCTATATCTCTATAAGTTAACCTATATAACTAGTCTCTCTTTACACTTATTAAGAATATTTAGCTACTCTCTAGTATAGATACTATCTATCTTTATATCTACTAGTACTATAACGTTATATATAATATATAGTATACTATAGTATTGCGTCTAGAAGTATAGAAATAAATAGAAGATAAATTATTATATTATAAGCTTACTTAGAAAGCTCTCTTAAGTAGCAAAGCTCTTAAGAGCTTATCTTAATCTATACTAGTATAATTACGTGCTGTGCTCTTAAGAAGTATCTAGAGGTATATTCTATAATATATCTTCTAAGTAGCCTATAAGAGTAGGCTGCGCAGTTATAATAAGCTCTCTTATTATAGCTAAGAACGCTAATTACGTGCTTATTAGAGTGTACGTAGCGCTAAGAGCTTGCTTAGCGTACACACGCTAATTATAATATTACTAAAAATTATTTAATTAGCTAAACGCTCTCTACTTCTTATCTAAAACAAGAGTAAGTATCTCTAATTTTTATTAGTACGCTTACTAACTCTAGTAGTATACTCTATTATACTAATTAAACTAAGTATACCTCTTTATATTTGTCTCTAAGCTTTGTAGTATTATATTAAATAAGAATAAGTATAAGTATAAGAATAGCTACTTTTCTAAGAATAAGTAGTTTAGTTCTAGCTTTATAAGCGCCTCTAAGGTAACTCTTTTAAGCTCTAGTTACGTAAGCGCGTTAAAAGCTAAGCTGTTAAGCTCTAATACCTCTAACTTCTCTAAGTACCTAGCTACTTTCTCTAAGATAGAGAATTATAAGCGCTTAAATAAGCTTTATAGTATTTCTAGAGACTTTTCTAAGCGTAGTTCTTTTAGTAAGAAGTAGAGCTCTAGTCTTATAAGTACTTCTGCTTCTACTTATAACTTATTTACTACTCTAACTTACGCTCTTAAGAAATCTAATTTATTTACTAAGTATAGTAATATAGTTACTTAAGAGTAGGCTAATAATATTTTATATTATAATAAGCGCGCTGCCTAGAAGTACGCTAATAAGTAGTACGCTTGTAACTTTAAAGCTAAGAATAAGGTAAAGTAAGAGCGTTATAACTAGATTACTTATAAGTATTATATTACTAGTTAAGCTATAGAAAATAAGTAGCGTCTGCGTTGCAAGTGTAATAAGTAGGTTAAGTGTAACTTAGAGCGTAGCAACAAGAATTCTAAAGCTAAGGTAATTACTAAAACTAAGCGCTTTAAGTCTAAGAATAAGCGCTTTATTAATAAGTAGTATACTAAGTAAAAACGTCTTAAGATTCTACTTCTAAGAGCTATTAAGCTCTATTAAGAGATAGTTCTAGAAAAAGTAATTTACTAAGCGTAGCAGTCTACTAATTCTATTAGTGTAATAGAAAAGTATAATAATAAGTAGGCTAGTAAGACTACCTAGAAAGAGTATACTAACTATAATTCTAATGTTACTACGCTCTCTTAGAAGCTTTTTAGTAATTTCTGTAAGTAGCTTTCTAAGGTTACTATTATAGTTTCTAGTTCTTTAGCTACTAGTAATACTTATTCTAATATTCTATTTTTAAGTTCTTTAGGTTCTAAGAGCTCTACTTCTAAGAATTCTACTACTATCTCTTCTAACGCTTCTAAGCTTTCTACTAAAGCTTTAGGTAAGCTTTCTATTTCTTAAGAGAGTAGCACTATTTATAACACTTTACCTTTCTCTAGCTCTACTTTTAAGAAGAAGTAGTATTCTTTTATTATTATAAGTAGTATAGAGAGCTCTTTCTTTAATCTAGAGCTTTCTATCTAGTCTAATAGTTTAGATATTGCTAATTTTTCTAACAAGTATAATAATAAAGAGTATAATAGTAAGAAGCATGCGCTTAATAAAGATTCTAATAATAAGAATAATAAAGCTTTAGTAACTAAGTCTACATATAAGCGCAGCTCTAAGAAGCTTATTTTTATTACTACTAGTAAGCTCTATAAGATAGTATACCTCTAATACTTTTAGTTTATAAGCACTAGAAAGGCTACTAACTTTCTCTGCAAAAACTGCGTAAGTATTAATAAGAGTAAGAAGTCTAAGCGCTACCTTACTAGTGCTATTAGTAATTATAGATATAATAATATATATATATACTCTTTTTTAAGCTTAAGAAGCTTTACTAACTCTTTTTTAGACTTAAGTGTATAGAGAAGATTACTAAGCGTATAGTTAATTAGTTTTGTACTATAGAGTAGAACTTAAAGACTAGTTATTTACTTAATATTAAGAACTCTTACTTTTATAAGCTTATCTATAACTATAACACTACTTTTAAGTAGTGCTTTAAGTATAGCTATATAATCTAGAGGTATAGTAAGAAGTAGAGCTTTAACACCTTAAAGGTAGAGTATAATACTAATAAGTCTAAGAATGCTTCTAGTATTAAGTAGTCTTAATCTAACCTTAATAATAAGACTAATAACGCTTCTACTTCTAAGCAGCGCTCTTCTAGTAAGTTTTATTTTAGTACTTTAACTTCTTAGTACTAATAAGCTTTATAGAACTTTATCTAGTAGTTAAGTAGGTTAACTATAATAAGACTATAGATAATAGTACAGCGCTCTTTAATAATAATAATAAAAGAGCGTCTTCTAAGACTATTACTAATAATACTATTATAGTTACTTATAAAAGTATTACTACTAAGCTTAGTTACGCATTTACGTCTGTAAAGAAAGTTATACTTTCTTAGTTCTTTACCTTAGAGTTTAAGTATCTCTAAGCTTATAAGAATGCTACTAATAACTAGTAGTGCTTCTCTAACTTTATACTTAGATAACTAAAGAAGCGTTACTCTAATTATAGTTCTAGGTATATGCTTTCTTATCTTGCTACGCTTTTTAAAGCATATACTTTAATAAAAGCCTTTTCTAATAAGTAGTTTTCTATAGGCCTATAAGAGAGGCTATACTTAAAATACACTTTCTACTACTTTTTAAGAAGAGTAGCTAAAAACTCTTTTATACCTTATAAGCTTTGTAATACTACTAATAATTTAATATTCTTTATATTTAACTACTTCTTAAAGTAGGTAAATTACTAAACTAATAGATTTTTAGTAAGCCTATTAGTTAGTATACTCTTAGTCTCTAGGTACTTAACTCTAAAAGACTCTTTAGCATACTCTTACCTTAGCTATATATTTTAGATATTAATATGTCTAAGGCGTATTGTTATACGCTTATTAGCGCTAACTACTAAGCGTATAGTCTACTAGTTATTATAGAAAATTATCTACGCTACTTCTAAGGTAAGTGTAAGCTTCTAAAATAGCCTCTTAAGAGCTATTACTTCTTTACTAATATACTTAAAGGTAAGAAGCTCTACTTTTATAGTTAAAGTTATTATAGTTACTTATTATACTACTTTCTAAATAATAGTACCTTTAAAAAGTATAATAAAGTAGCTCTATAAAGAGCGTCTAGTCTCTAGGTTATCTATAAAAGAAGCGTTACTGTAAATTATAAGCTCTACTCTAGAGTACGCTCTATAGTAGATAGCCTAATAGTAAGTCTTATATAAGTATATAATTACTTAGTTAACTACTTTAATATGCTCTTTACTTAGGTTTATAAGAAAGTGTAAAAGCTTTAAAGTAGTGTATACTATATTAGGCTGCAGCATAATAGCTGTGTAGAGTAGTAATCTAACACGCTCTTAGTAGTCTTTAACTACCTTCTTATCTACTTTACCTATTAACTTTATAAGCTCTTAGCTTAGAAGTAGTGTAGTAAAGCTTAAAGAAGTACTTTCTAAGTTAAACTTCTTAGTAAGCTTATCTAAATACTTGTTATGTATAAGCGTTATAGTATAAGTAGCGTAATTACGCAATACTCTTACTTTTAGAAACTATTTAACTAGGCCTTTCTTTTCTAGGTTATATACTACTTTTATTATATTAGTAACTTATAAAGCTTCTTAATAAGTAGTGTAGTAATATATAAGTAGTATATTATTAACATAGAAGAGTAGAAGAATCTTTCTTTATTTATTAAAGAAGAGATAAGGCTCTTCTTTAGAAGTAATAAGACCTGCTTTCTTTACTATGTATAAAAGCTCTTTATACTAGAGTAGTAGAGAGTTCTTTAGTCTATAGAGAGCACGCTTAAGCTTTATATACTTACTAGGCTTCTTAAAGCTATCTAGTATATTATATACTATAACTAGCTAGTGCTCTTAGTGCGTATAAAGAAATACTTCTATAACATTAAACTAGAGAATCTCTAGATTAAACTTAGCTACTATTACTATTACTATTCTAAAAGAGTATAAAGTAAGCGTTACTATATACATAAAGTATATAGAATTAATTACTTATAGATTTTCTCTTACTACTACGCAAGCTTTATACTTAATAAAGTAGCTATTCTAATTAACTTTGTATACAAATACCTACTTTAGTAGAAGTAGGCGCTTTTATACTAAGAAGCGCTTAATCTTCTTCTAGGTACCTACTCTATAAAGTATATTAATCTTATAGTAGTAAAACTAGTAACATAATAATAGGCTAAATAGCTATTAGGCTTAAGAGTTAGTACGCTAGAGAAAGCTAGGCCTAAACAGCGTTTAGACAAGAATAATAACTAGATATATATACATAATATAATTAACTATATTAAGTACCTATTCTAATAGAGATACTTCTAATCTCTCTACTACATATAGCAACTAACTAAAACTTAACCTATTTAGCCTTCTACCTTAGAAAGGCTACTTACTACCTTTAAGTGCGTATTTTATCTACTAAAGGCTTGTTAGAACAATAGTTTAACTAGGCTTTAGAAGAGATATAATTATTGCGTAATATAATAGAATAAGTAATAGGTAAGTATATAAAATAGAGAATAAGATAATACGTAGAATAGTATACCTAAAAGACACGCAGAAGTAAACTATAAGCTATAGAAATCTAATAGTATAGACACCTAAGAAGTAGGCGCACTAAGAGACCTCTAATAACATAAATAATTAGACAATAATAACTACTACTTAGGCTAATAGATAATATAGCTATAGTAGCGCTGCGCTAAGCAATATAAAGAGCTAAACAAAAGGTTTAGACTAGGCTAATTACCTCTTAGATAGCTGCATAGACAGAAAATAATATAATAGAAAGTATATAGCTATATTATTCTACTAAGAATAAATAATAAGACCTAAGAAAGGTTAGAAGAGCTAACGCAGTAGATCTTAATTCTAGTATAGCTAAAAAGAAAGAGGCTAAATAATAAGATAGTAGTAGAAAGCTATTATAGTATATAAAAAAGGCAGCAATAGCTCTTCTAGTAAAGAATACCTAACTTTATTAGTAAGTAAATAGTTAAACCTAATTAACAGCACTTATATGTTTAATATTTACACTAGCTATTATACTATTTGCAATACTTATATACTACCTTGTATAAATAAGTAAGAGTTAATCTAATAAAGCTAAAGTTAATAAATAATCTAAGTTAGTTGCTAAAGCCCCTTTAAAAGCCTAGTTCGCTAAACAACTATCTTTGCCTTTCTAAACTAAGCTTATAAAACCTAAAGTAACACTTATATTATTCTAGAAGAATATTAAGATACTAGATATTCTAGAGTTCTTAGGCACTACTAGCTAGTAGCTTTAGGCACAACTCTTAGTACAACTCTAAAATAATAATATAGCAAAGCTTCTTTAGATAATAGCTTAGTCTCTCTAGTAGCTAGGTAATCGCCCTCTAGTCTATTCTACTTAGCTTTCTCTGTACCTATTAGAGATAGTTCTAGTGTTTAATAAAACTAATATTACTACGTTTTTTAAGCGTTTTAAGGACATGTTAAAGTACTATAAGTTTATAGATAAAATAAAGATTAATTACCTTTTAGCGCACTATAAATCTAAGTAGAAAGTAATTATCTAAGCCTTAAATAAATATTCTAACGCTCTAGTTACTAAATTCTAGAAGAAGTTTAGAGAGGCTCTTAGAAAGCTCTTTTGTACTAATAACAAAGACTAATAGAAAGCTTAGGCTAAGTACTTTAAGCACTAGCTTCTCTAGTACTAAGCAAGGTCTAATCTAAATATTAAGAAGTACCTATAGAAGTTTTAGATTCGCAGCAAGCGCTGTATTAAAGTATTAACTATTAATAAAGATCGCTAAGGTTTCTACCTAGTTAAGAGACTACTCTTTAGGTATACTATAAAGATACTTAACAAGTTTAGTTTAAAGACTAACAACCTAAAGGTATTTAACTACACTAAGATTAGTAACTACCTTACTACCTATCTAGAAGTAGAGAAAGAAGCTTATATGCTTAACCCCTCTAAAGTAGTTAAAGAGATTATTCTAGAAGTTAAATTTAACCTAGCGCAGCTAATAGCTTATTAGCAACCTTAGTAACTAGTACTAACTCTCTAAGATAACTATACGTAGGCTTTCTAGCTACTTAAGCTTAACGTTCTACTCTAAGATAAGCTGCTTAGGCTCTATACCTTCTAGTCTTCTCTAGAAAAAGCACCTACTAATATAGAAGTAGATAACTTAGTTAATAAGATGCTTAACCTAAAGATTAATTATACTAGCCTAGAGATAGAACTATAGAAGATCTAGTAGACCTACTATAAAACTAAACTTATAAACAACTCTAATATACGCAGCAAAGTAGACTATTAAGCTAATAAACGCGTAAACTACTTAAGAGCGTACCTACTCTAAGGCTAGAGGTAATTCTAGCTAAATAACTAGTATTAACCTTAGTAGTAGTAGTAATACAGTAGTTACTAATAGAACACTAGTTAGACTTTCTGCAACAACTTCTAAGGCTTTTAGAATCTAGAAACTAGATATAATTAAGGCACTGTAAATAGACAGGCTCTTAGAGTAACTATAAATTATTAGGTATATAATAAGAGTAATTATTATAAGTAGAACTACCTAACTCTTTAAGCGTATATAGATAAGAGCTAGCTTTACATAGATAAATAGAATATACTTTAGTAGAGTACGCTAGAGAACCTCTAGAGTTATATTAATAATCTAAGCTAGAGACTATAGGCTAAGAGTATTTTAGCTAAGATTAAGCAACAATTCCTAAAGAAGAATATTAACTCTCTTATAGTTAACGCCTAGTTTAGTAACCTAAAAGCTCTAATTAGTGTAGAGAATAACGCTATTTTAGTTTAGCTTATACTAGACTCTACTAGAAGCCTCTAAGTAGATAACGTAGAACAATTCTAGAAGCTTTTAAGTATCTTTGCTAAAGACAAATTAGACTACTACCTACGTCTAGCAAACCTAAATTAATGTAATAACACTATTGTAGCTATAACTATTTCTAGAGTATTCTTAGAACTTAAGAAGGTAGTATCTTATAATTCTTCTAAGGTTTAGAAGAAGACAATACTATAAAGACCTAGTAATAATTACATCTCTTATCTCTAAGGTTATAAGAATAGAATAGAACACTTTTTAAGCTATTAGGCGCTAAATAAGAAGAGAGTTATCTAATTTAGTGAAGAAGACAATCTTATACAACTAGATAATAGAGTATCTAGAACACTATAAGAATAATTAGAACTAAATTCTAAGATAACTAATAAGTAACTAAGAAAGCGCAAGATTATTAACAAGCTTAAGCCTAATACATAGGCTATAATCTATAGTATTCTAGGCACTTTAATTCTTCTTTAGATTAGTACTCTTCTTAGTAATATGCCTAAAGTTTGTAAAACACTATTTAACTCTAACTATATAAATAAAGAGCTAGATAAGTTTAAAGTTAATATTATTAAGATATTAAGGTAATAGGCTAGATAAGAGAAGCTGTAAGAAGAGAAAGAAGAATAGAAGTTTAATAAGCCTTTAGGCGCTGCAGTTAATATAATTACTCTTAGTACTCTCTTTAACTATGTACTAGTAGAAGCAGAAGCTAGTAGAGTAGTTAACTACTACAGCCTAAAGGCAGAACACTAGACTAACTAGAAAATTAGCTATATATAATAGCATATTATTATAGATTAAGGCTAAGAGTACAACTCTAAAGATATAGATTATAACTACCTAAGAGATAATTAAGCATATAACTAACTAATAAGTATTAAGCACTTGTATTAAGACTGCCTAAAGGTCCTTATTAATATTAGAGAGAACTCTTTTCTCTGCCTCTTAGACTTAGGCGCTAAGCTAAACACTATTAAGAGAAAAGCAGCTAAGAGAGCTATATTACTAATTATATTACTACTAGATAGTATAAAGGCTGCTTAGATAGTTACTGTAAATAGAAGTATAGTAAGCTTTATAGGTATTATCTAGAGTGTCTCTATTATTATAGAGTAGATTAAAGTTTAAATAAACTTCTTTATTGTAGAATTCTACACTAATCTAATTATTCTAGGTAACTCTTTTCTAATAGACGCTTAGGCGCGTATTAAGTATATAACTAATAGATTAACGTACTATTATATCTTTAGTGTAGATAGCTAAGCTAATACAAAATTTATATATACTAGAAGTAATAAGCTTATAGCTTCTAGTCTTTATACTAGACCTATGTTAGAAAAAGGCATAGAAGTGTAGTAGCTAGCGCTACACTCTAGCACGCAACTAAAGAGCTAGTAAGTAGCATAGCGTACGCGCATATAGAGGTAGTAGGTATAATAATAGAGAAAGTTAGAGATAGTAGACTAAACAGTAGTTAGATACCTATATAATCTATTAGTAAATAAGTTCTATAGAAGAAGCGCAAAGCTTCTAGAAAAGATCTAACAGCGTACTTATTAAGATTAAATAGTAAGTTAATAGGCCTTAGGTCTAATAGAAGCCTACTAATAAGAGATAATAAAGGCCTATATATTTTTAAGATAGAAGACGTTAAAGAGCTATTAGTCTAACTTCTAAGTAACATTATAGAGAGTATTAGTAATAAAGATACTACAAAACAAAGTAAGGCGTTCTTCTAGGCAAAGAACCTAGCTAAAGTAGATAAAGGCCTTATACTAAAGGTTAATATAGTTATAGTGTTACGCGAACCTACGCGCCTACCTACTAAGTATATAGTAAGTTAGCTAAATAACGCTTAGATTAATAGAGCTTATAAGCGTAAAGGCGTTAAGATTAAACCTATTAATAACTCTAGCTAACTAACGCAACCTATTAAGAGGTAGTTAGACTAGAAGAAGAGGGTAGTAGTAAAGTAAGTACCTAATACTAATAGCTAATTAGCTCTATTTACTAAGTATTTTAAGCTATAATATGCTGTATTTCTCTAAGGTACTTAAATAATACCTAAACGTATTTTAGAGATAAAAATCTTATTAGAGTTATTACTAGTAGAGAAAAATATACTCTTAGAGGTTCTCTACTAGTAAGAAGTAGCACTAGCCTAGAACTTTAGAGAATCTAGAAGGGTTAGTAAAGACGTTATCTCTCTAGTTGTTATTAATATAGTACTATATTAAGCCTAGAGAGCTAACTAGTTCTCTATTTTAAGAAAGCTTTAGTAGGTTATAATTAATATAATTTAGAACTATATTAATAGAGGTACCTTAGAGTTATGTAAGAGCTAGTATTGCAACCTATAGTTCTTAGTTACTAAGAAAGATAAGAGGTATTACCTAATTAATAACGCTTAAAAACTTAACAGAGTTATAATTTATAACACTAACCTACTACCTAATTCTAATAAGTTTTTAGAGGAATTTGTAGAATACGTTATTATAAGCCTATTAGACTTCTTCTTAGAGTATAACTAAGTAGAACTATATAAGAACTTAAAGAACATAACAGCCTTTTTAACGCTATTAGAACTTATATAATAGTGCACACTTCTAATAGGCATAATAAACTTTCTAGTAGAGTTTATACGTGTTATAACAAAGATTTACAGAGACTATATCTCTAATAAGTATATACTATATCTTAATAACGTATACATTAAGAGGCTAAAGAAGCGCTATAGTAACTATAAGGTAGAACTAAGTATAAGGTAGTTTATTGCTAAACACCTTTTAAATATTAATAAAGTACTTATAGATATTAAGCGCGTAAGCGCAATAATATTAGGCTATAAGTCTAACTTCTACTACTTTTCTATAATTATTATTAGCTATTAAATTAATAAGCATAGCTGCTACTCTAATAAGAAGAAGGTTAATAAGATTACGCATTAGCTAGATTATCGCAACACTAAGAAAGTCTAAATATTTCTTAGAATCTGCGTTTACTATAGAGTATAGGTACTAGATTTTGCTATTATTGCAGCTTCTTTATTTAAGCTTCTCTATAAGAATACACTATTTAAATAGAGCCTAGAGTAGAAGTAGGTAATAGAATATCTTAAAGCAGCTCTAATAACTGCTCTAGCGCTAGTTTCTATTAATTATACTAAGCCTATCTAAAAGATTATTCTTGCAGTTAATAGTAGTAAGAAGAGTTAGAGTATAGTTATTATGTAGCTTAACCTAAATAGCTATTATTACTTAGTACGCTTTAAGAGTAGAGTTTAGTCTACTACTAAGAAGAATTAGAATTTAAGTAAGTATAAATGCAAGACTCTTCTACTTTTTCTAAAGAAGTTTTAGTTCTATATCTATAGAGTAAACTTCTAAGTTAAGATAGATGTAAAGATACTTATTGCATAACTCTAATAAAGCGTAATAGATTTCTCTAGAGCTCTAATTACTTAGTAGCTTACACTTCTTAATATGTAGAAGTTTAATATTATCTATATAGCTAGTAAAAAAAACGTTATAGCTAATGCTCTTTTAAGAATACCTAAGCTAGATAGCTAGAAGCTACCTAATAAATCTAAGAAAGATGTAGAAGACTTTATTAATACGCACCTAAATATAGTTTAGCTTATCTTTAGTAAAGCTCTAGCGCACGCGTATAGAATATACTAGATAGATTTTTCTTTTAATAATTAACTACTAGTAGATAGCTATAGTAATAAGTTATAAGTAATTATAGGTTAGCTTCTATTCTGTAGAAGACCTAAGTATATATCTACTACTAAGTTTTATAAGTTTAAGAAGAAGGCGCTCTAAATAACTATTAGAGAATAATATCTCTTTACAATTCTCTTAGAAGGCTAGCCTCTATAAAGAGTAGTTAACTTAATAGATAAGTAGTATAAGATTATTAGATCTCTTTATAATAAGTCTAGCTACTAAGATAAGAAAGGTATCTAGCGCAAGATGTAGGCGCGCTACTATTAGAAAAGATAGTATAATTAAGTTAAACGCTATATATAGTTCTACTCTAAGTGCTAATTGTATATATTAGTAATAGTTTAAGAAGAGCTTTAGCCTATAGAGCTACTAATAGTACTATTTATATAGATTACTATTAACGTTATTTACATGCTACCTAGTCGCAATAGTAAGAAGTTTCTTATTATTACCTAAGACTACCTTTTATAATAGGTAGAAGCTAAGGCCTTAGCTAAAAATAACTTAAAGAGTGTTTAGAAGTTTCTACTATATAATGTATTTTGTTAATAAAGTATTCTACTTAAGATATTAGCTAATAGAGGCTCTAAGAATAAGGGCCTTATTAAAGAACTTTAGAAGTAATAGAGAATTAATAGAGTTATTTTAAGCGCCTACTACTCTTAGAGGCAAGAACTTATTAAGTAAGAGTACGCGCCTATTATAGCTACTCTAAAGAAGCTTTCTAGTAACTAGGTAGATAACTTGCCTAACGTTCTATAGGCTAACTATACAACTATTAAACAATCTATAAACAAGATACTAGCTTACTTAGTCTTAGGCTAGCAGTATATCTTGCCTATTAAGCTATCTATTCTAACTTAGTAGACGCTTTTATAGAATAACGTTTAGAATATACCTACTTTACTTATAATGCGAGCCTGCTAGTTTAACTAAAGAGATAAAAGATTTAAGAAGTTTATTAACTATACTATGCGTCTTAGATATAAAAATAAGAACTATTTTAACTAGTTAAAAGTTCTTTAGCCTAGTAAGCTTTTTTTAGAGAATCTTATACTATTAAGAGACTCTTTCTATAAAAATAACTAATCTACGCTTACTAAGTTTCTACCTAAGTAGAAGAGGCTATTTTGTATTTGCAGCGTTAATAAGAAAGGTTAGTATTAGTTAGAAGAGCTTAATAGTACCTTTTTCTAAAGTTATACGCTAGAAAACTATCTAAAGGCCTTTTACTAGCGCATAGTAGTAGATCTTACTAAGATTAATAGGCTAGACTACGCTACAACTATATTCTCTACTAATAAAACTAATAATATAGATTAAGAAGTAAGTAGTAATAATAATAATAAGACGCCTAAACAGCCTACGTATAGCTAAGACATTCTAGATACTCTAGAGTTAACTAAAGTTTAAAGAAGCCTACAGCTAAGAGCTTAACTAGATAATCTATTAGTTAATATAGAAGAGAAATAAGATATAGAATAGGTATTATCTAAACTTTAGCGATTGTTAGCAGTTATTCTAACAAAGAAGCTAGATTTTAACTAGAATAAGTATTAGATATATATATTATAGGTATAGTTTTAAGTAGTTTTAGACATATATATATTAAACACTATAACTAAGCTCTAAACTACGTCTACAAATATATATAGAGAATAGCTACTACTATATTAGCCTACAACTAAGCAATATACCTACTTCTTACCTTTCTTTTTCTTCTTGCTAGAGGTCTTCTAGACTAATAAGCTTTTAGACTTAAATAGAGTAAGAAATTTATTACTCTTATTATTATTAATATCTATAGCCTTAGTAAAAGGCGTAGTAGGCTTATAAGTGCAAAGAGTGCATATAGAGGTAGGCAGTAGTACTAGTTTCTTTGTCTTCTTAGTAAAGGTAAACTTTATAGTACTTTTAGAAGAAACGCGCTTACGCTTAGAAGATAGTAGAGCTAGAAGACTCTTTAGAGTAGCTATAGTCTTCTCTAGCTAAGTAAGCCTTAGCTTGTAATTCTTCTTAGAGATACTCTTACTATAGTTACTAATATCTAAGTTCTAGAACTTCTTAGTAGAATTATAGTTGCTATTACTAACTAGCTTCTTAGAAGTACGTAGAGCCTAAACTATAGAACTCTTTTTATATAACTAAAGTGCGCTTAGACTATTAGAGCTATTAAGAGAGAAGAAAGGCTAGAATAATTAATAAGAGAGGTAGAATGCTATAGAAGGCTTATTAAGATCTACTAGCTTAGTAAATATAACCTTCTTGCTAGAGAAGTTAGGCTAATCTAAGAATAAGTTAGCTGTTATACTAATACTAAGAAAGTAGATATCTAAGAGGTAGTTAGAAACTTATAAGTAAAAGAGTACTAGAGTCTTACGCTCTTTGCGTAGCAATTAGTGTAAGTTCTCTATAGTATTAGAAAGCTATTTAACATAACTAAGCAACACAACTTAAATAGAAGCTTTAAACTACGTTTGCAATAGCTATATATTTTATTATATCTACTAAGCTTTTTATTCTTACCTAAAGCTAACTTATACTTAATTACGCTAACAAGATAATAGTATATAAGTGTAGTAATAAGGGGCTTAAAGATAATTTACTTATAGTTTATACTAAGAGAGAAGAACTTATAGAAAAATAAATAGTTCTTAGATACGTCTAGAGGCGCTAAATTAATTTTACGCTTAATCTAAAGTTCTTTACTCTAAGTTAGAAAGCAAGTTACTATAAGAACTAGTCTAGCTAGAGTCTCTAAAGTGTTAAGGTTAATAATATATCTATAAAGGTCTTTAACCTAGTTAATAGTAAAGTCTACGCGCAATATATGTATTACTATAAAGAAATATAATATTAGCAGAATGTCTTTTAGAAAGTAAGAAGAAAGATAGTAGACTTACTCTAGCTAATAATAGTATTAGAGGTAGAAATACGCTTTAGTAGCTTGTGCAACTCTACTACCTAATTACTAAGAGCTCTAGATACTAGACGCTTTTTTGTAAGTAACTTAGAAAGAACTTTAGACTTAGATAGGCTAGAGCTCTTAATAGAGGGGCTAAATTTCTTAATATTAGATAAGATTTTATAGTAGTTAGGCAGTGTAAGAACTTAGTCTTAGACCGCTAGACTAATACAACCTAAAAAGGTAAGAATAACTAAGATAGTATTCTTAGTCTAAGATAATATATATATAGATAGTAAGATCTAAGCCTAATAAGCTCTAGTACATTCTACTAAGCTATATTAGGCCTTAGGCCTTACACTATCCCCTCTCTTAGGTTCTAGCTAGACCTCTAGCTAGATATATATATACTAGCCTTAAAGCAGCTTTATATATATTAATAGAAGCTTATCTATTAGCTAGAACTACGCTAGTTCTAGTTAAGCCTTTACTCTAGGCTAATATATAGATTTCTTAAAAGAAACGCTAGGCTTTCTCTTCTAGAGTAGAGATTCGAACTCTAGACCTAGAAGAGGTTATCTTAGTTATTATATAAGAACTTAGTCTTAGACCGCTAGACTAATACAACCTAAAAAGGTAAGAATAACTAAGATAGTATTCTTAGTCTAAGATAATATATATATAGATAGTAAGATCTAAGCCTAATAAGCTCTAGTACGTTCTACTAAGCTATATTAGGCCTTAGGCCTTACAGGCAGCATAGTAGAGCGTAAAGTATTCTTACCTATAATACTCTAAAGCGCCTAAGAGGCGCTTAGCGCGTAATTAAGGTTAAAATCTATTTACGTAATACCTAAGAACATCTTAATATTAATCTACTCTTAAAGGCTAAGAAGAGATTTCTTATTATTTAAGGTAGAGAAGTTAAAGTTATTAAAAGGCTGTGTATCTAGCTTGTTAAACTTATTAGCACTTATAGGTATAGGCTAAGTAGTAATAGTAGCTAAATAGTTCTTAGCCTTAGACGTAGTAGTTATCTTATTAGTAGAAGTTAGCTTAGTAGTAGTAGCCTCTAGCGCAGTAATAGTAGACGCTTACTTAGGCGTAGCGCGCAGAAGAGCTTATAGAGTAGTAGAGTAGGCGTTATTAAAGTTAGAGAAGATAATAGACGCGCTTTTAATAAGAGGCTACTTAATAGTTTTACTTTTAGGCGTAGTATTAATAGAGCTAAAAGCTATAGTAAGAATGCGCGTAGAATAATAGTAGTAGTAGTAAAGTAAAGAGTAAGAAGAGGTAGAAGAGCGCGTAGAAGAGTATAAGGTAGTTAAAGCGTAGAAAGAGTAGAAAGTAGTAATAAAGATATTATAGAAGAATTTACTTAATGTATTTGCTGCCTAAAGAGCTATTAAGCCTATAGTAATAGACTTACTTTTTTTACAAGAACTACTACGCAATACTAGATTATAATACTAGAATTTTAAAGCTAGCTAGTATATAATAATACTCTTAGAATATATTAGTAATGCAAAAAGAATATTACAATACTACAATATAGAATGCAATGTATTTAGAGTAGTTAGAAATTTAACTAAAGGCTGCTTAGCTAAAGCTGTAGTAAAACTCTAACTAGACATTTTAAGTAGGCGTTTAGATTAGTATCTACTAATAAGAAAAGGTACTTAGATAGGCTAGAGAATAGCTTTAAGAACCTTAGAAATAGATCTTAACTTTACAGAAGAATTATTTTAATTTAGAAAGATATTAGAAGATCTTCTATATAATTATAAAGGCTGCTAAGGCTATTGCTATTAGTACTTCTTAATTATAGCTTAGAATCTAGTATTATTGCAATAACTACTAGAAACCTAAGAATGTTGTAATAGAAAGATTATATCTAAATAATATTTAGAACCTAAGGCTAAAGAAGAAGAGATCTTCTTTCTTTTAAGTGTAGAAGAGAAGTAATATAGGTTTAGCTATTATAATATTATAGGCGTAAGAATATAAGGTAATAAAAGAAGACTTAGAAGTATATTATAATTTTATTTACTATAACTATAGAGTAGAATAAATAGACCTAAGAGTTAATTAGAGAGAAAAGAGACTAGAGAACTACCTACGCATAGAAGAGCTAGTAGAGCTAGAAGTTATAAGATTAGTAGAAGTTAAAGAAGAAACAGGCTTAGTAGTTCTAGTAGAAGTAGTAATAGAAGTAGCAATAGTAGAAGCCTTAGACTTAATAATATTGTTACTAATAGTATCTACCTTATTAGTAATAGCCTTCTTAGGCTTAGGCTACTTATAAGGTTAACTATAACTACTACTTAGAACCTAGATAGAAGAAGAAACAGCATAAGAAGTATAATAATAAGGTTTTCTAGTTAGCGTAATAGGCTTAAGAACACTAGCAGCTAAACAGCTATTAGGTCTAATAGAAAGCGCAGCGTCTAGAGTAGGCTAGCTAGTAGATAGATTAGACTTTGTAGATTAGCTCTAACGCTTAGCAATAGTTAACCTAGACTTATTATTACTCTTACTAAGAATCTTTAAGCGTAGCAATAATAACTAAACATAAGTTACGCTAGTAGAAGTAGAAGTAGCCTTAGTATTAGAAGCCTTTTTAGGCGAATTGCAGCTAAGATTCTTAAGGCTTAGTTAGAAAGCTAAGTTACAACTAGCGTTAATATTACTTAAATAGTATCTATACTAAGTAGCTATACTATCGCTAGCCTAGGTAAATAAGGCCTTATCGCTCTCTTTAGATATAGTAGTTAGCTTCTTACTAGCCTTAAGATAAGTAAGAACGCTCTTAGAGAAACTAGTAATTATATTAAAGGTAACTATAGACTTAGTAGCTATAGTAGACTTAAGGCTGCGCCTTACTACTTAGGTCTCTAGAAGAATATGTTAGCAAAGATACTAGAAATAAGAAAGTAAGTATCTAAAGAACAGTTAGCAACTTACTACAAAAAGAGTAGACCTAATAATTACTATACTTTAAGTAATTAGTATAAACTTTACTCTTTATTAGCTAGCTGTTAATATAGATCTAGATATACTAGCTAAACATCTTTTTATAATTTAACAACACACACTAACTATAGATAATAATCTTAATAGAAGAATTCTTAACTAAAGAATTAATTACACTAACTAACTTAGCGCTAAAGTAATAAGATAGTATAAGCGCCTCTATGTTAGAGTTAAATAGCTAGCGCGCAGACTTGTTGTCTAACTAAAAGAATTTGCTAATAGTTATCTCTAGATTAGCTAAGTAGAAGTTACTATAAGCGTTAACCTACATATTAGACTAATAGCTTTTCTAATTAGTAGCTAGAATAGATAGAGAAGGCCTAAGTATACGTTCTACGCTTTATAAGGCATGTAAGTAATTCTATATATCTATAGTAAAGCTAAAAGTAATAATATAAGCTTACTAGTTAGTTACTAATAAGGTAAAAGATATTAGAATAATGTTTAGTTAAAAGGCTCTAGAGAAGAGAA
The DNA here is from genome assembly GCF_023758085.1 of Alternaria hordeiaustralica. Lineage (NCBI taxonomy): Eukaryota > Fungi > Ascomycota > Dothideomycetes > Pleosporales > Pleosporaceae > Alternaria > Alternaria hordeiaustralica. Next base: position 1,321,250 of record NW_026056775.1, on the reverse strand, counting down.
AAGACTTACGCTAGGTAATATACTAATTATAACTAGAGTTAGAAGTCTTATACTTATATAACTTTGCTATATATATACTACGTCTACCTTCTTTAATAGCCTTAGTTAGAGTAAAGATAGAAAGGCGTAGAGACTTACTCTAGTTCTTCTACTTCTTAGAAAGGTAAGATATAAGTATCTAAGAGGCTTTTATTAGGGACTTAAGAGCTAACTTAGGCTAAGAAGAGCTAGTAAGGTTAGCGTTGCAGATAGAGAAGAGTAGTAGAGTAGTATTAGGTACGTTAGTTATAATAGTATTAGTTTAGCTAATACTAGCGCTAGTCTTAGCTTTAATTAAGAGCGTAGTTTTAGGCAGAGTAGATAGAGTAAGTTTAGCTAACAGCTGTTTAGGCGCACGCAAAGGTTAGAATAATAGCGTAGTATTATTACTAGCACTCTTAGTTATAGGCTAAGTAGTAATAGTAGTAGAATTGTCTATAGCTTTAGGCTTAGTAGTTACTTTATTAGTAGAAGTTAGCTTAGTAGAGGCAGCCTCTAGCGCAGTAATAGCAGACGCTTACTTAGCTATAATAGGCTTAAGAGTAGGTATAGTAGTAGAGATAGTAGAGCTGTTATTAGCCTTAGCTATAATAGCTAGCTTAGCAGTAAGCTCTTAAGTATAGAAAGTAGATATAGTAACTAGTATAGTGTCTGTAGTAGCTAAATTGCCTTTAGAGCACTTAGGTAAAGCTATAGTAGAGAAAGAAGATTAAGGTAGAGTAGAGTAGAAGAAAAGAAGAAGATAAAGAAAGAATAGTAAAAGGCTACGCGCGTAAAGGCAGAGTTAAGAGTAGTAATTACTATACGTAAGAAGAAAAGTTATAATATTATTATTTTAATAGCCTAGTTACTAAGCGCTAAAGAGCTCTTAAGCAAAAAAGTAGGGCAACTAGCGCATAGGTTCTAATAGTAGTGTAGCACGTATAAACCTTCTAGAATGTCTTTATAGATATACTAGTAATATACTAGAGATAATAGAATATCTATTAGAGAAAAGGCTAATATTATAGAGAGTTAAGCGCTAGATAGGTAGGCGCTATAGAAAAGTAAAGATTAAACCTAAGAAAGATATAGACCTAAGCCTAAGAGATTATTAGCTGCTAATATTAAAAGTAATTAAAATAAGGTTTAGAATATACTAGAGAAATAGAGGAAGAGGCTATAAGCTAGTAGAAGAAATTAAATTAAAATAAGAAGAGTAATAAAGGGAGATATACTAGAATAGAAATAGCCTAAAGGAATTTTGCATTTAGATTTCTAGGTAGAAGTTTAGTATATAGTATATTTAGATTAAGTAGATAGAATCTAGTAATATAATAAGTAGAAGAGAATGTCTAAGAGCTATTCTCTCTTTTATACTTAAGAAAAAGAAAAGGCCTTCTTCTTAAGTATAGAAGAGATATAGTAGTAAAACTAGTAATATAATAATAGGCTAAATAGCTATTAGGCTTAAGAGTTAGTGCGCTAGAGAAAGCTAGGCCTAAATAGCGTTTAGACAAGAACAATAACTAGATACATACACATAATATAATTAACTGCATTAAGTATCTATTCTAATAGAGATACTTCTAATCTCTTTACTATAATCTCTTTTTTATAGGCTTTATAGAAAAGCTTACTATATAGATAATTACTAAGATCTTTGTACTTCTTTAGAAGCTATAGTAGTTAATTATAGTATATGTATTTAGATAGCTTATACTTCTATAGAAGTATATTACTTAAGATTATAGCTACTATAATTAAGTAAACTATTATAAGCTTTTTCTAGTCTTCTTCTACTCTATATAAGTATTAGAGAAGACTATTTAGAAGGTTATTATCTTATATACTATTCTATAGATTATATAGCGCATAAACTTTTAGTTCTTCTACTTCTAGGCCTTTGCGTTACTTTCTAATTCTAGAGCTTAATTACGTTAGTTCTTTATAATTACGCCTCTAGCGTGTTAGTCTAGAAGTAGGTAGTAGTTCTATTTTACCTTATTCTAGAGAAGTTCTAAACGTAGAGCGTACGTAGAAATATAGTGTACTTAGAGGCACTCTATTCTAATAAGTACTATATATCTTATTCTAATAAAAGCTCTCTATATTAGAAAGCTATTTATTACTTAGTACTAGTAAGCGCTCTTCTTTAGTTTAGTGCACTTTCTAGGCGCTACTATTATACTTCTAACTAGACCTTATAGTCTAGTACGCTCTAAGCTCTAGTATTTATTCTAGAGTAAATAGGCCTATATGCTCTTAAGAGTCTGTATAGATTTCTAGTAGTTAGCTAGCTAAGCTTTCTATCTATATAGAAGATATATTATATACTACTTATTAATTAGGCTAGCTAGCCTATTTAATAGTAAGCTATAATATACTACTCTCTAGCTTCTAAATAGAGTCTTTAGAAGTATACTAGTCTTACGCTTTACCTACTGCAGCGTAGAGTTAGTTAAAGATATCTTTATATACTTCTTCTACGTTATATAGCTTATTCTTATATAAAAGATTAATAATATGTGTAAGCTCTTCTACTAAGTACTTCTAGCTATCTTTAGCGCTGCTTTTGTAGAAAAGCTCTTTATTAAAGCTTACGTTTCTTATTATAATTATTTAATTAAGCTTTAGAACCTATATTCTATAAATATTAGACGCTCTGTATTCTACTAGGTATCTAATATAGTCTCTTAGTATAACTTTAAAGTTGCGCTTATCTTATCTAGCTGCTTACTCTTTATTAAGTAGGTAAGCTCTATAGCTATAAGCGTAGACAGTACTCTAATTTAGGTAAAGATTAGCTATAATAGTATAGACCTTCTTACTATACTCTATACACTATGCGTTAAGTATAGTATTAGGTGCTAAGAGATTATAAGTATGTAATAGGCTTATATTATATAGCTAGGTTGCTGCTTTTATAATATTTAGCTAGAGCTTTTTAGAGAGATTTGCACTAACTCTTATCTTAATAGACTTAGTAATTATTTTCTAACCTACTCTCTCTACTTCTCTATTTAGTTTATAGGTATAGATAGAGATACGCTCTATAATAATGCTCTACTCTTTAGCTTATATCTTAAAGCATAACTTGCCTCTCTAAGGTAGTATTATAATATTATTATCTTAGATAATAACGTAAATATTAAGCTTATACTAAGCTATAAGAAAGCTTATAAAGTTGTAAAAGACTCTTATAATCTTTATAAGCGTTTTAGCTTAGAAAGTATATTAATAGATCTTACTACTATAATTATCTTTAAGTACTATAATCTAGAGCTTTCTATTATAACTAGTAGAAAAGTTAAAAAGATTTTATAAGATTCTCTAATAAGGTCTTAAAGCTTTCTTACGTAGTTACCTAGAGATACGCTATCTTATATAAGTAATAGTATAATGCTTATACTTACTTTAGCTTATTCTCTTAATACGTATATTACGCGCATTCTTAATAAGAGCTTAGAGCACTTCTAGACCTAGGTAGCCTACTCTTACGTACTAAAGCTTTTCTGTATTAGACTAAAAAAAGCTTCTTTAAGATTATTATAAGCGCTAGTTATTAGTTACACTTATTATAGTTAGGTAAAACTTTAAAGAATTATATTTAATAAACGTAAGCTTATACTCTTTCTTAAGCTTTACTAGTATAAAGTTATTAGCGAGCGTTTTTATACAAAGCGTTAAGTCTAACTCTAAGTACTATAGTCTAGCTTTATTAAGAGCTGCTTCTAAGATAATATTAATGTAGAAACTCTCTATAAGCGCTATACTTATTAGAATAAGGTTCTCTATATATAGTCCTCTTTTTCTAATTAAAGCGTTTCTAATTCTTTATATACTATATCTAAGTACTTAGAAGAAGAAGCTTTCTACTTCTATAGTGTAGAATTTGTATACTCTTACAAAGGTCTTTAGCTTAAGTAGAGATATATTATTAATAAGATATACTACTACTTTATTATCTAAGATAGTGCTTATAGAGAGTAGGTAGACGTTAAAATCTATAGTAGAGTATACACTACTAATACTTAGCTAACTTGTAATAAAAGTAAAGTTAATAAGTATTACCTAAATTAACTTTAGGTAGATAGAGTTTAGGCTCTTAATCTATACTTACTATAGAGTAGTCTATCTCTTTTTATTAAGAGCTCTTTATAGGCTGTTATACTTTAAGTTTCTAAGCTTAGTAGTAATCTTAGCCTTAGCTTTGTTAGAAAGCTTTAGAGGTTTATCTATAAGCGCTGTTTCTAAACGCTTATATATAGTAGTAGACTACTTATAGTACTATCTATATAAGTAATTCTTCTTAGGCTTCTAGAATAAGTTATTATTATTAGAAGCTTGTTACAGTGCTTCTATAATAGTAAATATACTACCTCTACTATTAAAGCAAGTAGTATACTCTTAGATTAGCGTAGTAAAAATCTTTAACACTTATTTAAGAGTAACCTAAGTTCTACTAATAGTAAGAGCTTTAATAAGGTTCTACTATATAAAGCGCCTCTATTCTAAAGTAAGCCTAATACTAATTACTTCTAAATAGTTCTAAATAGTAAGCGTATTATTAACTTTAGTAAGTTTATACGCTTTAGCTTAGGCTAGAATATAGAGGTATTTCTATTACTAGCGCTTAGCGTTAACACGTTCTTGTTGCGCTTTTTAGAGGTATACTCTATACTATAAGTATATAAGATTCTTAGTATAGTTCTTCTTTAGAGAAAGCGCAGACTTAAGGTATTTAATAAGTACTTATAATATAGCTTCTTTCTCTATAGAGATAGAGAGTATAGTAGAAGCTAGAAGCTTTAGGCTAATAGTCTAATTAACCTAGTTCTAAAGATATCTAATATAAGTACTTTTTAACTACTATTTTATTACTTATACCTTATACTTTATAATAGATAGATTATACTTATTAGCGTAGAGCTTATTAACTAAAGCGTTCTATATAATTATTACTAGCTCTAGAGTAGTTAGAACGCTTATCTAGATAGAAGTAGCTATTTTAGCGTTAGAGTTAATATTAGCCTAAATTTCTCTACTTAGAGTATAGAATTTAAACTAAGTAAACTACTTAAGCTAATACGCTAAGTTAGTAAGCGTAAAAGCTTTTATAAAGATTGTTATAAAGTTACTTATTATAAGTAATAGAGTAGTGCTTTTATAGAAGCGCAAAGATTAGTAATAGAATTAGTATTACTATACTTTGTTAAACGCCTTATATCTTAAGTATATAAATATAGAACTATATTATCTTCTTAAAGCGCTAGGCTTATAACTATTATGTCTAGAAGTATAAGAATAAATAAGAGATAAATTATTATATTATAAGCTTACTTAGAAAGCTCTTTTAAGTAGCAAAGCTTCTAAGAGCTTATCTTAATCTATACTAGTATAATTACGTGCTGTACTCTTAAGAAGCATCTAGAGGTGCGTTCTATAATATATAGCTATACTACTAACGTCTAGAAAGATAAAGAAAATAGTATATAGTTATTCTTAATAAGAGAATATATAAAGCTATATTAATAATACTACTTAACTAAGTAATATTATTATAGGCGCTTACTAAAGAAAAGAGATAAAAACTATTAACGTTAGAGGCGTTACTATAATATTTAGTAAGAAAGATATCTAGATCTTTCTACTAATTATAAAGCTACTAATCTATAATCTTAAAGCTATATAAAATAATCTAAAAAGAGCGCTTATAATAATTAAGAGCTAGCCTCTACTTCTCTTTTTATAGCTTTTTATATATAGTAGTAGTCTTACTTCTAAAATATAGAATATATATAAATAAAACTACTATTAGTATAAGATATATCTAAGATAATACTTTATATTACCTTTACTAATCTATATTATTATAGACGTATATAGATAAGATAAAAGACTTAAGTTAAGAGTAAGTATATAAGATATATAGTATATAAGATAAATATAGTAAGATTATTTAAGATATTAAAAAATAGCTATAAATACTTATATTAAAGCCTTTATTAGCACTAATTAAGAGAAAAAAAGTAAATATTAACTAGAATAATACTAATATAGTAAAGAAGTAGCTTAGTAGTGTTAAGTATAATAACTTTATATTATATAGTAAGAGTAGAATAAGATTAAAAGGTATATACATACTAATAATAGCTAAAAAGTATTAGAAATATTAGAAATAACCTTAACTATAGAATATAGATACTAAGAATATAGTAAAAAATAGTTAGATTATAGATAACGTTACTATAATTATTTCTAAAGATTACTTATTAGCGCTAAGTCTATATTAAGAAAAGTCTATATATCTAGAATATTAATATACCTCTAAAACGTTAGCGCTATAACGTTTTAAGTAATAAAATAGTTTAAACTATAATTCTATATATTAAAAACTATTAAATTTATATTTAAAATAAGCTTCTAATATTTTTATATATAAATTTTACTCTTTAGAAAGACTATATTATTCTAAGGTTTAATAGTCTCTTTATATATATATAAAATTATAAAAGAGCTTATAAATAATATTATTATTATATATATATTATATAAAATAATATCTATAAGTAATTATTTTATAGAAAAGATAAAAAATAATATTTAGAACGCGCTAAAAGTGCTCTAATATAGCCTAAAATATTAAAAAAATTATGCGTAATATAAGAATAGTACTATAATATTTATAATAATATATTATTTCTATATATAAGTATTAGTAATAATACTATATTATATACTATAATTATTAGTAATAATATAAGACTACTAGTAAACTTTAGTAGGGTAGGCTATGCGTTAGGTTATATGTTAAGGGTAATTTTAGCGCGAAAATAGTCTAACTGTCAAACTTAGAGTTAGGAGCTCTACTTTAGGCTCTAGAGAGGGCGGGCTACCGTGTAAAAACCGGAAAAAGCGTGTGCCGCGACGCGAACGGTTTCGCCATGCATACCCGAGCAGATCTATATCAGAGCCTCTCAGCCCACGCGCACACGCAGCGCTTGGTTTATGTGCAATGCGATGCTGTCCGGGGAACGTTTCGGGTCTTCCGATTTTGATCACGCCAGTGATGGCGGCAGCTGTGATGGGAGTCTAGTCGCAAGAAGAAGAGCCCATCACGCGCAATACAAGGGCATGGCGCCGAGACACTGCCGTCCAGATCCGAACAAGCTGTTATCACGATTTCGGGGCTTCATACGCGAAAGGTGGCCGTTGTTGCCAAGTGCCGGCTGGGCTAACTCGTTTTGGACATGGCTCCAGGAACAATCCACTTGAGTAATGCCGTGCATGCACGTATCCGCCATTCTGGACACCTACAAGTGGTTGTGTCGCCCACAGCCTTCGTGGGTTGCTCCTCCAGCCATGTCCAGCCTTGTCGTGACCGTCCTTCTGGCCGTGAGTGCCCTGACCGCACTTTACCTTTACACCAACAAGAGCAGAGATGCATCCGAGAAGCCCCTCCTCAAGCTGCCGCTCATTGGTGATCTCCACAGCTCGCCAATCGAGAAACCATTGGTAAACTGGAGCGCCTGGTCCAAACAACACGGCCCGATTACAGTTCCGAAACTGTTTGGAATTGTGCCCATTGTCGTGCTCAACTCGTACGAGGCCGTCACTGAACTTTTCAGTCGTCGTAGCCAATGGTACAGCAACCGACCGGCCTCAGTGAGCATGGAGATGATCACTGGGGCTGGGCCAGGTCGTTCTCGATTCACGCTGATGCACGACTATGACGATCACCTTAAACTACACCACCGCATTCTTTCACCAAGTCTTGGTGCGCCGGCGGCAAGCAAGTATCAGCCTCTTATGGAACTCGAATCTAAGCAACTGCTCTTCGATCTCATCGCTGCCTTGGAGAAGTCTAAAGATGGTTCCACAATCACCACGAAGACGATATATCCTCTGCTCGAGCGGACCCAGTCCAGTGTCATCCTTGCCCTCCATTACGGTCTCCGCATACCCAAGTTCGAAGAGCCAATCCTGCACGAAGTCATTGCAATCCAAGCGAAGGTCACACATCTGGCCGCGAATCCGCAGCTCCCGGATCTTATGCCAGTCCTTCGACACTTGCCTACTCTTATCTCCCCATGGCAGCAGTATGCTGACAAGCTTTACGCGGCTCAGGTTAAGCTCTACATGCGCCTCTTCCGCCATGGCAGAGATGCGCCAGGCTGGAACGCGACAAAGCAAGCAATCGCATCCGCACCAAAATATGCTCCCACCGACTCGCCAGTATCCGATCTTGACCTTGCCTTCACACTCGCGACATCTATTCAGGGTGGCATGGAAACGTCCCCTCGTCAGATTCTCTGGCTCTTTGTCGCAGCAATGCACAATCCCGAGATTATGACCCGTGCGCATGAAGTACTAGACAAAGTCGTTGGCAGAGAGCGTCTTCCTACATTCTCAGACCGGCACGACCTCGCCTACGTTGACGCTATAGCACATGAATTATTCAGATGGCGACCCATATCTCCTGGTTCTATTCCGCGCCGTGCTGATCGCGCGGATGAGTTCGCTGGCGTGAAGATTGCCAAGGGTGTGACCATCATGGCGAACGCGTGGGCCATCGGCCGCGACGAGGCAGTCTTCGATCCTTCGCTTGGTGATGCACAGGAATTTGTTCCTGAGCGCTGGTTGCGTGATGGGAAGGTCCGCGGTGATCTGCCACTCCCTGTGTTTGGCCAAGGTCGAAGGATATGTCAAGGAAAGCGTGTCGCTACTGACGGAACATTCATGAATATCGCAAATCTGCTATGGGCGTTTGATGTGGAAGCCATACAGGGAGAAGAGGTGGATCCATGGCAAATGATAGTCGTTGGCTTCATGACTGAGCCAAGGCCATTTAGGTTCCGTCTGAAGCCTCGAGGACCATGGGTGTTGGATGCGGTGAGGAGGGAGTGGGAAAGTACCGAGAAAAGTCTAGAAGGAGTGATGGGCACCGCGAACGACGTCGAGAATTAGCATCCATGCCTAGTTTGGTCTGCCTCCTTCGTACTTGATCACTATACCGGAGTCGAACGTCGTCCCATCAGAGCAGTCCGGGCTTACAGGGCCGAACACGATGCCTGCAGCGACCCAGCTTCCCCGATAGACTCGCCGTTGAATGCCGGCGAATTAGCGTATCTGCTGGTCCGATAGTTCTTGGACCCTGGATCATGTATAGGCGTTCGCCTTAGATAGCTCAGTATATGGAGAGGTTACATCCACTGAAACCACACTTCCCCTTTATCCTGAGACCCATCATGACCCAGAGTTTGCGCGGCTCCGTAGTCTCGTTATTGGATGCAAGGTATTGCGAAGATTTTCATCGATATCTGCGCGCCGCTGACCGGTGCCATCCCATGATCGTCTTTGGCCAGAGAGGTCTCGACTGCTGAGTCGTGGTTACGGCCCGATCCCGTTCCTCGCCAATCATGACCTTGCGGTGAGACAAGGGAAGGAGAATCAGCCTAGCCATGTCATGCGTGTGGGTGCGCGAGCAAAACTTGCGTGCGGGACACCTTGGCGAATTGAGTGAGGCCTGAAGATATCGGGTTGCAGCAAATGGAGCCCTCGGGTTTGATGGGCATTGCTAGTGTGCGTTGTGGCAATACAAACGCACATTACTCATGTGCATGCTGTAACCTACCTCATAGCAGCGCCATTTAGTAATCTGGCATACAATGCTGGCTTCGCAAAGATGTTGCCGATGACCACATTGCGCTGTTGCGATATCCACTGTGTATTGAAACATTATCATATTGGTTCGGAAAAAGACCCACGGAGAGAAACCGAGCCGTTCCGTAACGGGAGACCTAGGTAATGGCGCAACGACCTGGAGCGTCGTAGCTAGCTTGCGAAGCACCTAGCAGCAGTAGCAAAACTTAAAGTAATAGGCTTTCTATTATACACGGCTGTCGGAGGCGGTGAATCTGCAGTAATGGATAGTAGCCCTGGGGGTATCCAATCCGCGACAGCCCTGAACGGCTTGTGTACGCCTTGCCTCTCAGCACTCGATGCAACGCGGGTGCTCTGGATCCAATGCAGGTTGCACTCGTGTGTTGACCTTGCATGCAAACTCCGTTGTCGGTCTCTTGAAGCTGTGGAAGGAACTTCACTGTAAGAAGCGGCTGCGCTGCGCTGGGCCACAGGAAATTGATCGATGACGACAGAGTCACGTGATGCGACCTAGCGTGTTCTGCACCTGCCTAGGTACTGTCGCTGCAACATCGACTGTTCAAGTCCGCTCATTGACCCCTCCTGCATTCATCCTCGCACCACATTGTCCGCCTGTTCTGTTGTACACGCCAATGATCTAATCTCGCCTCTCACAATCTGGAAACCTCGATCGTTATGTTGAGCTTCCGCGTACGCGTCGCTGGGCGTGCAGATCCCGACGCGTCGCAAAGTTTCGTCAAGCGCATTGATGGCGTATCGTTCAGATTCCCGGAACAGCCAGCCGTCCACAAGTGTAGCGAACGTAGCTCATTTGCAACTCCCTGGCTTTCGAAATTGATAGTCATTCTCTATCAGACTGCAACTGTCTATGGTATCGCATATGCCTCTCCGTCGGCGTCCTAGTTGTCGTACACTTTTCCCACGTAGATGGCACAAACGGGAACATTGTGCGATCTCGGTTTCAATAAATTTCCATGCTTTTGGAGGACCCCTTATTCCTCGGACGCCACCCGGTGGCGTTTGTCCTCTTGCTCGTCGATCTACCCTGATTTATCGATGTCAGTGTATTCGCAAGCAGAACTGTCTCGAAGACGTACCTTAGATAGTACTGTCCTCCCTTGAAGTGCGCCTGCGCGTGCCCGGCTCAGATGAAAAGGTTGTCCCCAGCCGTTAATATTACCCGGGTCTTCTCCGGTATCGCAATAGTTTCCTCGTCCTCCTTTATTCGCTGCCCACCGGGGCCATTCATTACGGAAAGACACTGCTGGATGTGCAGCTCATCCCGAAACACCATCTCTCCTACTGCATCCCAATCCATATCCTGAGGAGACCCGACAAGTACAACTGGCGCATCAGGATCCGCTTTTGCTCTGCTTGATGTGACAGCACCCAGTCGGTCTCCGGCCCCAGTCTTGACGCGTATTACATAGCGCAACCTGTAAGACTGCGGGGGATGCATCTCGAAGACCTCCTTGATCAAAGGCAGATGAGTTTCCTCCATGTACGACTGGAAATGCTCCGGGGTGACTTCTGGGCGACGGGAATAGAAACAAAGAACTGATACCGTCATGGTGTCGGTTCGTAGTGTCGGCAGCAAATCTTTGCTTTTCGATTCGACAGTTATAACAGAAAGAGGTTAAGGTGCGTGTGGTAGTAGAATGCTGTGGATAATAGAAAAGCTGAAGTTTATGGCAGAGAAGAAGCGGCTTGGGGCTTGTCCGAGTCAACAAATCACACACGGCTTCTCAGGAGCTAGATGAGATCTGCTTATCTTCAATGGACAACGATGCCCTATGGGTGGGACTACAACACACCTTGACCGTGTCGAAGCCTTGCACGGATAACAAGACGAATTCGGCGATTGCGACAACGTTGCGCCCTGTTGGGAAGGGTGGGTTGTGGGTCGGTGGACAACGTTTCGCGCCGGAGCCATTTCCGGCAGCAGGGTCCCGTCCTCATTCGCTTTGCGATGTTCCCCTTACTTTCGACTTCCCATGCTGAAGTGTGGCTGTTGATATACGTGCAGCTTTCACACTGTGCCGCGTAAGGCAATAGGTATACCAAGGAAGTGCGCGGGATGCCACACTGGTGAAACGCCCTCCCGTCATCTCAGTGGCTGGTTGTTGATGCGGGGCGTCGCGACTACCCCTTCACGTGAACTACAACACCCCTTGCAGAAGGTATCGTCGGAACTGTCTTTTTGAGTCTGCACACGAATCAGTGAGGGAAACTATCCCGACGCGCACTGTTCATGGGCATGCTCAGGTGATGGTCAAGAAAGTGCCGTGTAAGCGCTGCAGGACCGGAGTCCTTATAGCTGGCAAGGGCAAAAGCTCCATGACCCTTGTATGTTCGAGAAGTCGGCTAATAACAAGATCGGTGCTCACTCGGAACCATTTCTCTGAGGCGATGGCCTTTTGCGAGCGGGATTTTTGATTTTCGCATAGCAATGTTGATCATTGCAGCGTCTCGAGCGGTACCCCGCAGCGCAAGGAGCGTCGGGCAATCTTACACCGAAGTGTCCGTCCATACAGAACCGTATGCTCCAAGCATCGCCAACGGGACGGACCGCATATCCGAACGCCAATATGGTTCCTGATAGTATGGAATGTCGAGAGAAGAACATCAGACGTCAATCACGACATCATCGTCGGACTGTCCTATACTTTGTCGTGAGCGCCTACATTCGAAGACGACGCAAACATGAAGTTTCGTGATGGTATGAGCCTCGCAGCCTGTGAAATGTTGCCGCTAATGATCGTACAGGTATGTGGCTGGTCAATGACCAGTTCACAGTTCAGCATGCTGAAGAAGTCTATACTGTCACGCCTCGGGAAGACAACAAGGCGGTCACTTTGTTATGTCCTAGCAGGAAGATCTTCACCAGAGGCGATACCTTGAATCTGAGCACCATATCCGTCGAGATCGAAGCCCAGTTCGACGGCGTCATCTCTCTCGAAGCGACACACTTCGCTGGTGCCAGGCGAATGGGACCAGACTTTGACTTGTACCCGGCAGGCAAGCCGAAGTGCAAAGGCGAGATCTTGAAGCAAAAGAAAGGGACCACGGTCACTTCAGGGGGACTAAGCGCGACCATTAGCTCTGATGAGCATACCTTCGACATCAAATTCCATGCCACTGACGAATCTAAAACATTGACTTCTCTTCTCCACCGGAGCGTCGGACTAGCGTACTCACCCGCCCTCAGCACCCCCGAGAGTGTGGAGGATCTCGCTGCACATAAACATTACATGTTTACTCAGACCGAACTCAGTGTCGGCGAGACTATCCACGGTTTAGGTGAACGTTTTGGTGCATGGAACAAGATTGGTCAAAATGTTGAAGTTTGGAACGAAGACGGAGGTACGTCTAGCGAGCAGGCTTACAAGAACGTATCGTTCTGGCTCAGCTCAAGGGGTTACGGCGTCTTTATCGACACACCCGATAAGATTGATATGGAGATTGGTAGCGAACGATGCTCAAGATTGCAGACTACAGTTGAAGGGCAACGCTTGAAATGGTGAGCATCGCGAGTAACTCGATTGATCTCCTGGCTAACTTCCAAGGTATCTCATTTATGGACCAAGCCCCAAAGAAGTACTTACCAAGTACTCCATTCTTACTGGCAAGTCGAATAGGGTTCCGGCGTGGTCATACGGCCTCTGGCTCAGCACATCATTTACGACTTCCTACGATGAGCAGACCGTCCGCCACTTCGTTGAAAAGATGTCAGATTCCAAGATACCAGTCGAAGTATTCCATTTCGACTGCTTTTGGCTGCGCGCTTTCCACTGGTGCGACTTTATCTGGGATCCAGAGAGCTTCTCCGACCCTGCTGGTCAGATCAAACGCATGAAAGATGATGGACTCATTAACAAAGTCAGTGTCTGGACTAATCCTTACATCGGCCAAGCAAGTCCTGTGTTCAATTATGCGGCTGAGAAAGGCTATCTGCTCAAGAAGACGAACGGAGACGTGTGGCAGTGGGACCTCTGGCAGACTGGCATGGGTATCGTGGATTTTACAAACCCTGAAGCTTGCGACTGGTTCCGGGAGTGCATGGAGAAGCTCTTCGACGTGGGTGTCAGCTCCATCAAAACGGACTTTGGTGAGCGCATACCAACGAAGAACGTCCAATGGCACGACAAGAGCGTGGATCCAAGCCGCATGCACAACTACTACGCCTTCATCTACAACAAACTTGTCTACGAGGCAGTTCAAAAGCGGGAGGGTGAGCACGAAGCCATACTGTTCGCGCGCACAGCATGCGCAGGATCGCAACGCTTTCCACTTCATTGGGGCGGCGACTGCGAGTCAACACCCGCTGCGCTTTCTGAGTCAGTGCGTGGTGGCCTGAGCCTTGGGCTTGCATCCTTCGCGTTCTGGACGAGCGACATTGGTGGCTTTGAGGGCAAACCGCCACCCTGGATCTATAAGCGCTGGGTTGCATTTGGTCTGCTCAATTCGCACAGTCGACTCCATGGCTCGAATTCGTATCGCGTACCATGGTTGGTCGACGACTCATCAGAAGAGCCCGAAAACTGCACTGAGGTCCTCCGACACTGGGTGCAGCTCAAGCGCAGCCTCATGCCATATCTATTTGCGCAGGCGGAAGAGAGCGTCGCTAATGGCTGGCCTACCAGTGTCCGCGCGACGGCTCTAGAGTTTCCAGATGACCCAACATCCTGGTATGTGGACCGCCAATTCTTTGTTGGCAGTCAGATTCTCGCTGCCCCGGTCTTCGAGGAAGACGGTAGCGTTGATTACTACCTGCCACCAGGTCGTTGGTTCAGCTTCTGGGACGGTAAAGAAATGCAGGGCGGCCGGTGGATCAAAGAGAAGTATAGCTTCCTCCAATTACCGTTGTTTGTTAGGGAAGGCACTGTTCTCGTGCTCGGGCAAGCAGAGGGCGAAGGCGGCTTTGGTTATGACTGGCTCGCTACCGGTGGTGAGGTTAGACTTTATGGTGTGAAGGAAGGTGACAAAGCGACTTTGGTGGATACCAAGGGTGATCAGAAGGGTGTCTTGGAGGTCAGCGCTGATGGTGAGCTCAAAGGTATGGGCCTTCTAGGCGGAGAGTGGAAGGTCGCGAAGCTGGGATAGGCTGGCGATCCAGCCATCACGAGGGGTCATACATCCCGCACCTGTTCTCAGTAAGTCTCAACGGCCATGAGCGTAAAGCAGAGCCGCTGCAACGGTCCTACATCAGCGAAGCGAGCTAGTGGGGGCTTCATTCATTGGCGGAAATTCAACATGCCTCCCCGCACGCTACTGTACCCCAACATCCTTCCACTTGTTCCCCGGGTTTTATGGCAGCAAGATCAGCAAATACTTGGCCGCCAACAGACATGTTCAAAGTCTATGCGGGATCGCACCGTGGAAACTAGGCGCGAACTTCCGGTTAAATGCTTGTTACGCGAGGCTGGCCTGAAGATGTAACATGACCAGCATGCGTCGATGGCGTGGGCACCCAGTTGCCCGGGGCAATATATACCTGCAGCGACAGCGCGTTGAAAAGGACTGTCACCCACAAGTTCCAGTCTTCCGTGCAAGCATCGCTGATCTGATCGGCCAAGGTAGCAACCATGGGTCTCATCTTCAACATTGCCCTTGCCGTCTTCGCTGGCACGGGCAGCTTCCTCTTCGGATATGACTCCGGAGTAATGACCATTGTCATCCAATCACCCAACTTCCTCGCCTTCTTCGACACAGAGAAGACATCGCCGATTATAGGAGCCATCAATGCGACGTTTTCAGGTGGAGCATTTTTCGGTTCGCTGATGTACGTGGATGTCTCTTGTGTAGGGAATCTGTCATGTACTGACGCATAGTAGGGGAGGTTTTACTATGGATAGGTTCGGCCGCAGGAAGACAATCATGATCGGAGCCCTCATCAACCTGATTGGCGCTATACTTCAATGCGCCGCTCAGGACCTCGCTATGATACTCGTCGGACGGATTCTGGCTGGATGGGCAGTAGGTCTAATGTCCATGTCTGTACCCATCTACCAAACCGAATGCGCCCACCCCAAAACGCGAGGTCAGTACTATCAAAACAACTCAACCTTCCAATACTAACTAGACCCAGGTCTAATCACCGGACTCACGCAGCAAATGATCGGCGTGGGTTTCATCGTCTCCACCTGGATCGGTTACGGCGCCTCAAAAGTACCCGCAACAAACTCCTTCTCCTGGCGCTTCCCCCTCGCTTTCCAATGCTTACCCTGCTTGATCATCATATGCGGTATGCTGTTTTTCCCTGAATCGCCGCGTTACCTGGTCGAGATCGATCGCGCAGACGAAGCGCTGAAGGTGCTTCGCAAGTTGCACTACAATGGTAGCAACGACGACTGGATCCAAAGCGAGTTCAATGAGATCAAGTTGACTATTGATGCGGAGAAGGCGATTACGGCGCCCGGATGGAAGGTCATGTTTACTGTTCCGGTGTGGCGGAAGAGGCTTATGCATGCTACGCTTGTTCAGGTGTTTACGCAGATGACTGGGTATGTTCTCTATCAGTCCGGTGATCTGGTCATACTAACGTGGTCTCAGTATCAACGTTATCGGTTACTACTCCACCATTCTCTACGAGAACCTCGGTATTGTCGGCGACCGCAACCTCCTCGTTACCAGCATCTACAACATCGTCGGTCCCGTGTTCAACCTCTTCTTCATCGTCTTTCTTCTCGATCGCGTTGGCCGCAAGAAGCCCCTTCTCTTCGGCACCATTGGTATCTCCATTGCCCTCATCTGCGAGGCGATCATCGGATCTCAGGTCGAAGGTGCTACAGGATCCCGAAGAGACTCGCTATCTGCCGCTGGCGTCTTCTTCTTGTTTCTGGTATCTTGCATCTTCTCAATGTCTTTCGGTCCAATCTCTTGGGTATACGCCAGTGAGATTCTTCCGCTGAGTATCCGTGGACGCGGTTCTGCTTTCGCAACTGGATTTGGTAACTGGCTTGTGGGAACTGTGTGGAGTCAGGTGTCGCCCATCGGGCTGGGTGAGATTACTTACAAGTTTTACTTCATCTTTGTGGCTTTCAATCTCTGCGTCACGTTCCCGACTATCTGGTTCGTGTTCAAGGTACGTACTTCCCCGGAAGGACTCGTCGGAGGAATCCATGCTGACCAATCTTGTAGGAAACGAAGCAGCTCACACTGGAGGAAATCGACCTGCTG
This sequence comes from Alternaria hordeiaustralica, assembly GCF_023758085.1. Taxonomy (NCBI): domain Eukaryota; kingdom Fungi; phylum Ascomycota; class Dothideomycetes; order Pleosporales; family Pleosporaceae; genus Alternaria; species Alternaria hordeiaustralica. The sequence continues at coordinate 1,304,387 of NW_026056775.1, read as the reverse complement.
TTCGGCGATCGTGCGCTTGGCACGCTTCCTGACAACTTGGACGATAAGCAGCGGATCATAGAACTGGAGAGGATTGATGCTGCGAAGAAGAAGCTCGCCGGCAACCAAGTCACGGCTGTGCATTAGATTGAGGCGTGTGGGGAAAGTCGTAGTCTCCGGGCTTGCCATGGCGATCGCATGGGCGAGCTGTAAATGCTAGATGGGTTGCTTGAGTTTGTCGAATACAAATATATTATCGTCATCCACCGGTGCTGATTTCCTCAGCCTACCGTGTTATGTAAAGCTAAAGTCCCCTCATAATGTCGTCAATAGTGACAGGTTTCCGTACCGCGTTCGAGAATCCTTCGTGGAAGGATACCCATATCCTCCCCACATCACCCTGCATCTCCCCACTGTCTTGCTTCCTCTTCGCTTCCTTCCTGCTCTTATCCGTTTCTACAATCACCCTGCCAAAGAAGTCCCGTTTCACGGCCTTCTTGCTGGCTTCAGCGACCTTCTCTTCCGTCGTCTTCTCTTCTTTCTTGCTAGCCTCAACCTCGTCCTCGTATTCATCCATACCACCGCGGCGCTTGCGATTGGCATGTTCACGAAGAGCGGATTCTTTGCGCCATTCTTGTTCCAGGACGCTGCGAACTGCGTAGCGCCCTTTGTCGTCTTTCCTGCCGGCAAGTGTTTCGAAAGTTGCTAGGACGTCCAACGCGGGCTCCATACGCCAGACGAAGCCAGCATTTCTGTTCGCCACGTCTTCGGTCTCGATTCGTGACTTTTCGAACCGAATGCCAGTGGCTGTCATTGCTTCTACAGCTTTCTTGACCAGTTCTTTCTCTGAAGCTTTGCGGACGGATGCCGTGGCGAAAGACTTTGACCCTGATGCACCGGTGTTTACGAGGACAGGTTTTACGTCGGGTGACAACATACGCAAGACGTATGGTATTAGTTCCATGGCCATCTCCTCTGGACTTCGAAACATACGCGTCAACGGTAGGCTAAGACTTGTCTGCAGCGCCATCAATTGACTTCTGCTAGCCTTGGTCTGCTCCAAAGCTGCAAAGCTTGCACCCGGTCCTGAGAAAGGTGCTGGCTGTGCATCTGGGTCTGCTACGGGGTTTGCAGATGATCGGATAGGCGAAGCGAAGAGGTTGTGGAAGGCAAGGACAGAGTTCGACAGATATGGTGCTAGTTCCCATTCCTGAGATCCGTGAACGGCCGAGTTGATTGTGTCATGGAAGTACAACCATTCGTATGCAGCAGATGGTTTGCTGAGAAGAGTATCGTCTTGAAACGGCTTCTCGGGATAGGCAGTGAAGCAGTCTGTTCAGTGTTAGCATTTGATGAGGCCGTGATATGAGGTGAGACATACCTGTCACGATGCGATCGCAATCCCCGCTCGTATCGACCATCTCCCTAAGACGATCCATAGCTCTCCGTTTGCCTGCTTCAGCAACTCCGATCACACCGCTCTTGGCCCTCGCGGCTGCCGATTTTGCATCGGTCGTTTCAGCTTGCTTCGGGAAGCCAGCACCCTCACGGAATACACGGTCGACAACGTCTTTTGCACCGCCTCTCCCCAGGCTTCGAGCGGCTCCACCACCATGTCGCAAGTCGCCAATGAGATTGTCTTCTATCCACTTCCGCGATAGATGGGGCCTCTCCTTGGACTTCACATCGTGTGATGATCGTAACCGAGCTGCTATCCATTCGGCCACCACCATAACGCCACGTATGTCTCCTTCGCCAGTGCCACTGCCCGTCCCGCCCTCTTTCTTTGTGCTGACACCCCACGTAGCTTCGCAGAGACGGCGCACGCCATCCGAATCGCATTGGATGCCTTCCTTGCCGAAGATCTCCTGCATGCGCGAGACGACCATGTTGAGGGCAGGCTTACGGATATGCACAATCTCAGCCATTGAGGACTGTCGCAGTGGCCGCAGCGAAGGGTGGTAGAGGTCGTTGCAGATAAGGATGAGTGGTCGCAAGAGTCTGAAGTTGTCACCCTTCTTCTTCTTGGTGCCCGCTGTTGACTGCTGCTGACCGATTGCCTTTGTGTTTCGCTCGTCCAGATTTATCAAGTCGATAAGTGCCTTGACGAAGCCACCTTCGCCTGAGCCTCCGCTGCCAACGACACCATCTACTTCATCGACCACAACGCATACTGGCTTTCCAGCTTTTCGCACCTTGCCGTTCACGGTGCTGGTATTGACACCGCGGACATTCTCAGTTCCCACCATATCTCGAATGCGGCCTTTGACGACGGCTCCGCTGCGCTCGTCCGAAGCGTTGATTTCCTGTACTTCATAACCTGCCTGTCGTGCGCAGACATGAGCCAAGGTTGTCTTTCCGAGCCCCGGAGGCCCAGTCAGCAGCAAAATCTTGCGGTGTCTCTGTTCGTCTTCCTGGAACCCGTCCTTTGCTTTCTTGGGCTTCGCTTTGCCCGAACCGGGGAATACGATTGGGTCCCACGCCTTCAGCCACCGCAACACAGATCGATGTGTACGTTCGTCTCCCACTAAGTCTGTGAACTTCTTCGCTCGGTACTTCTCAGTCCACATGAGTGTACGATTGGTCTTTCCATTTTTGGCCACTGGCTGCTCGATCGACGGTTGTGCTGCTAGGTCAAGCTTCTTCAGAGACGCATTCATGGCCTTCTCCTGATCAAGCGCCTTCGCCTCGTCCATGAGCTGATGAATATTGAGACCATAGTAACTCGTCCGGGCCTTTCCTTCCACGGGTTCGGATCGTGCTGCAATGATCTCTTCGTATGTCTGGGTCTCGCGTTGGGCCTTCTTGCCTATATGAAAGGCCTTCCCCAACGCGTTACGGGCCAGAATGCCCGGTGCAGATTGTGCTGAAGTTGGCTGATGTGATGTGTGCGGCCGCTTTACCGGCGATTGTGATTGTGACTTGAAGCTGTAGTTGTCTAGATCGTCTACCGGTATCGATTCGGGGTCTGCATACTCGTCCTGGCTTGCAGGGGGTGTGTAGTCTGCTAAGCCTTCAGGAACAGCTGGGAGGTCTTTGATGCTGCTGACAGCCCTCCGCTTCAACGTGTGTTCCTTCAGGGCCGCAATGTCTTCTTCGTCGTCGGAGTCGTCCAAAAAGCCTCCAATCTTGCGTGTTGCATTGTTGTTTGGCACATCTTTGAGTGGCTCTCGTGCGTCTTCTGGGCGCTTCCTCTTCTTCGGCGAGGGCGGCTGTGGCATCGATGAGCTCGGCGGGTATGCGATGGGTGACGAAATGAGCGGCATTTCGAAAGTCGGAGGCGACGAAGGGAATGTTGTGATGTCAATTGAAGGTTGTGTAGGGAGGCGCTTGACTGGTGACTGCTTCTGGCGCTTTGCAGGCGTGTCTGGCGGGATTAGTACCGGTTACAGCGCGCGTGCACGCTGGTAGTACCAGTTGGTCCTTCTCCCTCACTCCTGAATATATCCGCTACGTTCCAGGCGCGATGCTGTATGACGACACCGGCACTATTCTTCTTTGCGGTGTCTTCGGCGATGCAGTCGTGCAATGCGTCTAGTTCGTCGGAATGGGAGGATGGGGCGGGCGCGTTGTCGAGGAATTCGAATTCGGAATGTAGTAGCGCGGGGTCAAAAGAGGATGGAATGCCTGGTGAATAGCTACTCATTGGTTCTGGCAGGCGTCATGGTTGGAGTTGGAGGAGACGCGGGTGACGGAGCGGACATCTAAAGTGCGTGGGACGCGTCCAGATGTCGCGTTGGAGCGCGTTTTGCCGCTAACCGCTTTCGCTTTCGTCCCATGCAATCGATTGACTTGCCCACGATGCTTGACAGCAATTTTGTCCCGCAGCAATATAATGATCAACCACACCACGCTATCTTACTTTCAGATTTTGATGTTTGTTACGACCTGAATTTGCGGTTCGTTATTTTTTCTGTGTTCGTCTTTTCGAACACCCTGCATCTTCACAAGAGCTTCAATCTGCCCCTCGCACAATGCACTACGCTCCACATCCTTAGCGCTTTCTACGCGTACAAGACACCTGAGCAGTTAGGAAGTAAATTTTGTACTCTCCAGTGTTCGCGAGGAGTCAAATCGGAGTCATACCCCGCCCCACTTTTGTCACCTTGGTGAATGGATCAGCCCGACTTTCAACTACTCTTTTTCTATTCGACGTTGGTATATTCTGCTAACACGAGGTCAGAACGGGTTGGAATAGTAGCAGTAGCAGTGATATGTGTATTAGTTCTCAAGATTTACATCAAGCAGCAACTGCCAAAAGCTGCTTGGCGCAGCGGAAGCGCGCCGGGCTCATAACCCGGAGGACCTCGGATCGAAACCGAGAGCAGCTACATGTTGTGCATGTTTCTTTTATTTTTGCTAGACCTTTGCCCATGTAGTTGATCACCTACATCCCTAGGCCGGGTCAAGCAACCCCTTTTTGCTACCCCCTTCGTCCCTAGTCCCAATATAAACTGCTTACATCATGGTCATGATATTCAAACTTGTGTAGAGGTAAGCGTATTACTTGTGAGATTATAGGCTGTGTCTTATGCCACTGCTACGTTCTATAGCGACCTCGCTTTCTTTCGATGCAACACCTAAATTACTCTAACACGTTTCAGGAATAGGTCACTATCTGAGTCCAGGTAGGACAGGGAACTAGAAAGACAGAAGATCAAAAGGACAAATCACTTTTGACTTCTGATTCTGCTCCGACCGACTCTATCAGCACTACATCAAGTCTTGACAGTGACCCAAGTACGGCCACTATCCTCCTCCCATCCTCGCCAAACTCTCTCACACTGCACATGCCACTCCTTCTCCCCAAGCTGCCTTTCCACAAACTCAACAAGGCTCATCCTGTTACTCATCCACTCCCAGTACCCCCCTTTTATCCCTTCCTCCCCACCACAACTGGCCAACCAAGCCCCAGTCTTTGCGCCCTCGTCCGTATCCACCGCGACATACCTTTCCGTCGTCTTAAGTACCGCGAAAAGAGGATTGCTCAACCATGTCTTCCAAGAGACGGCGAATTTGCCGAAGATAGGAGTAGACGTAAACCCAGGACTAAAGGAGTGCGCCGAGCGTTGGTTGTGTGGGGTGGAGTCGAAGCGTCGCTGGAGGAGAGCGGCGAAGAGGACTTGGTGTGCTTTCGAGAGCGCGTATGATTGAAGGGTAGTTGTTCCTATACCAAGGTACGCCTTTGCCTTTCCCCTGAGCCTTTGGATAACGCCGTCCTCATGACCAGTGGTCTTTGCTGTCATGCCTTCCAGATTTGGGCGCATCAGAGTTTCTGCTGCAGCGTAGTGCCCAGTACTACTCGTAAAAACAACTCTTGCCTTCTCGCCTAGATACCCGTCGAGCAGATTCGTCATCAAGAAGCTGCCAAGGAAGTTCGTGACAAGAACCACGTCGCGGCCTTTCTCATCCTTAGCCCTCGAGCCTTCAGGCGGCCCCGCTATCCCAGCATTATGGCAAAGCATATCAATCTTTGTGCCACCCTCTTTCCACCGCTCGCAGAACGCACGTACGCTTTCTAGATCTCCAACATCGAGTTTCCAGCAAAACACCCTTTTGCTAGCCTCGGAACCGAGTTGCGAAACGATGGAAGCCACGGCCGCATCGCCTTTTTCGAGATTGCGGCAGGCGAGATACACGACTGCACCTTGTTTTGCTAGCGCAGTCGCGATCGAGAGACCTATACCGCTGTTCGCGCCTGTCACTATCGCAGTTTGGCCTTGTAGATCGCGGTGGGGAGGGCGTTGAGGTGTGTAAAGGCGTGCGAAGATGATTGTAGACATGGCCTTTGCCATGGAGGTGTAGAAGCTGATGTAGTCGGATAGCGGCGCCATGTTGGAGTTTCAAGAAACTAAACTATCTTTGTGTGTTCAGAAACTTGAGCTGATGCGAGAGCGGATCTCAGGAGGTAAATTCTAGCGCATGCTACCTGCCTTGAGTACATGTACAGGCGGAGGGCAGCACCGCCAAGGTCAGGTACCTAGGTCATGACGCGTACATTGGCTACGAGGCAGTCGCGACTTCTTATCTAGAACACATTGGGAGATTCTGTACCAAGCATGATGGCTTCGTCTTGGATGGTTGAGTGGTGAGACGCATGATATGACGCATTGTGATGGATCGTACGAGTGGGACAAGTGGGGTTGCGTTGCTGAAAACGGCTAGCTTTGCGCTCGCTTCCCGTCGCTGCAAGAAGGCTGACAGCTTGGAAGACGGCTACACCAAAACAGCGAAAAGTCTCGCATCATGAGACTGTCCACAGAGCTTCACGTGCAACGTAGTGCTGCATGCGTAAAGAGTTGGAAAAGCTAGGCTGTACCTTGCTCAGCCGTTGGCCAAGCGTATTGTTTGGTAGGTGCACTGGTTGAAGTCAACTGTGACTGCGTAGAAGCAACGCGACGAACTATGGATATTACCCGTTCACAGCTGACGATGTGCTGTCAAAGTATGACGCAGAATCGAACGGCCATGTTGGCGCGGCGGAATGTGAGGACACCGCTGACGTACGGTGTTTGCGTCTTGGAGAGGGGTGCATCATAGCTCGCTAATTGAAGACACGGGAATTGAGGTATTGAGGATAAGTAAACAGAATCAGAGTGACGTTGCGAGCAAAAGGACGCGCGATAACACTCCTGATCTTCAGCTCGCCCTGGTCTCCCACTTCTTCAATACAATCTCTAAAATGACCGAGAACAAGACCCCAGAAACGCACTGCCAATTGCCGCAAGCGAACACCACAGAAGCCACTTTGTGCCGAACAGACTCCGCAGCCGCAGTCAGTCCGACCGTTTCCTCCCAAGACCTCGATTCAGAGATATCTAAAGCCACACATCAAGTCCAGCTCATCGAGTTTCTCGGTGCGCATCAGCGATCTATCAAATACGCATCATATGCTATCGAACAGGCCCTTCGTGGAAAGCAATCGAACCGGATGAGCAGCGAAGATGTTGCCAGGAGATGGCTTCATACTGCGAAGGAAGAGATTGAGAATTGGTCAAAGCAGACGAAGCAGATGGTAGATGAAGTGGAGGAAGCTGGCAGCACTAGGAGTAGCTAGACCTTGTGGGGCACCTTGGTACATACAAACTGGCAAATCTTGAGAGCAAGGCCGCTCCCGAGATCTGTATCGAGAGTTGGGACTGAATGCGTCCGCGCGTGAGGTTTTTTTGTATCAGAAGACTCCCTAAAAGCCTAAATTCAAGTCCCTTTGACATCTTGATCTAATGTAGCGTCATACATCAAGGCACTGAACTGATGAAGACACAGAATGGGTGGACATTGAAGGTTCATTGCCATTCCACGACCGAGAAGACTCAAACGAGTACCCATCGTACAAAAGGCGGGCCGAGCTGTTCTACTCACGCCGCCCTACTATTTTTCGAGATGAGCTTGGAACATCTCAGGGTATCGATGACCTGAGACATGTGCCTTGCTAAGAGCTTCGTGAAGCTCTTCAGTCTCGGCTTCGGTAAGCTCTACGTACTTGGTGTTCTCCTGGACACGCTCCACTTTGGTAGAACCAGGAATAGGCAAAACACCCTGCTGCTGTACCCAAGCAATGGCGACTTGGGCGCTGGTGGCCCCCTTCTTCTTGGCAACTTTCTCAACAGCACCAGCTAGCTCGACGTTCTTCTCGAAGTTGCCGGGCTGGAAGCGTGGGTAGAAACGGCGGAAGTCGTCTTGGGGGATATCATCGAGAGTCTTGAGCTGTCCGGTGAGCCAGCCGCGGTCGAGGGGACTGTAGCCGACGATGGGGATGCCAAGCTCGCGGCAAGTGTCGACAACGCCTGCCTCCTCTAGAGCACCTTGAGAGAACAGACTCAGTTCAATCTCAACAGCGGCGGGAGGATGTATGGCGTGAGCACGACGGACGGTCTGAGCGTTCACCTCGCTGAGACCATAGGAGCCAATCTTGCCCTCTTCGATCAGCTCAACAAGCGCCTTGACAGTCTTCTCGATGGGCACGTTAGGGTCAACGCGCGCGGGCTCAAAGAGATCGATCGTCTTGGTACCGTCGAGCAAGGTCAGACACTCGTCAACGGAGGCTCTAATCTCCTCGGGACTAGCGGTCGGTGACTGAGTAGCTCCATCGTAAGCGCCCTTGATGCTGAGCACAACGCGCGATGCATCTTCCGGATACTTGGTAAAGTAGTGCTTGAGGAGCTGGAGAGAATTTGCATCTGGAGGCCCGTAAAAGGTTCCCTACAAGGATGTCAGCCGATATTTTATATCAACGTTTCTGGCGCGGGTCGTACAGCGTTCCAAAAAGTGGCACCGTTTTCCAAAGCGGCCTTCATTGGCTTGATGGCCTCGTCATGAGTAATGCCACCGAAAAGCGTGAGGGCTGTGCAGATGATGTTTAGCGACTGTGACGGCGCATTGCCGTCTTTTGAATGGCAACTCACTCATCAGACCATAGCCGATGGAACCGACAGGCTTCCCAGCGATAGTCTTAGGGGCGGACGAAAAGGGCATGTTGCTTCCGTGTTGAAGACGAAAGTGAGATGTTTGTGAATTGAGACGAGATCTTTGTGCTAGACCAGACCAGGGCAATGACATAGATATATTCAATATTGCTTCAATACGCGTCAGGCACCTTCTTCACCCGATTAACTCCGGCAGGGCGGCCAAGCTGACACTGGCTGAATGTGCCGCGCCGGACATAAGGTACTACCCGTAATTCCGCACTGTATGTGAGTTTGACGTTCTCAATGACCGTAGTAACGTGAGATATCTCCATCAGCCCCGGCTGCGCTGGCTAACGTCTCGGCCGGTGTTTAATGCCCTCTCCGGTGCTTGTTTCGCAACAGCAGCTCAATTCCTGTTCTCGGCCGGCCTGCTGGAAGAACTAGCTAGGCCCTCGCCCAACGTTGACGCGGCAAAGGTTGTAGCAAACGGAATTCGTGACATCTTCGCCGGAGCTGATCTTGAGAACGTGATGAGTATCTTTATAGTGGAAATCAGGACGTCTTTGTTTTCGTTGGCTGGACCGGCTTTTACTGTTTTCCTGGCTTTACTAATTCCTCTGAAGGAATTGAAGCTCTGAATGTGGTATTCCGATCATGTGTCTCCACGTGGACGAGCAGTGGCTATAACCGAAGCACAACGAGGTTTCGGCGGAGGGGGAAGGCGCCTTTAGCTAAGACTGGGACCCGGCCATAGGCCGGGCGGGTCAGTGTAGATAAAGTGAGAAAGCGGCTCATTATGGATGAGAACACAATGCGCGTTCGAAGTCGACGGTACGATGGGGCCACAACCTCGGGACTGTGTGAAGGCGTGAAGATGGTGCACGTCGCAGCTGCATCTTTGGGCTTCTGTCGCGGTGGACTGTGCTGGCCAATCAGAGCGACTCTCTCGACGCGACCGCTTACGTCATGATCTTTGCGTTAGTGCGATGAGAGAACGCGTTTCGAGCGCTCGTGCTCTCCTAACCTTGGAATGCCTCAGTTGCTTTCCAAGATCCCATATTGCACGATGATGGGGTGCCACACCTTTGATGCTTGGGCTGAAGAGTCGAGAGCAAGTCACAAGCATAAAAATCTTGGCGCATGGCTCTTGCGCAACAGCCTGTTGCTACCTTCCGACGTCCACGAGAAGAGTCCATCGTGACTAGAGCGACGCATGCGCTACACCATGCTGTCTCCCAATTTTCTATACGACGCCAACAATGCTATTCACGACGTGTCGCTATTGCGGCTGTCATCGAACTCTGACGTTGTTGCCGAATACCCGTCCGATCCGAACTCCCAAACGAACGGCGCCATCAGTGCGGGTCGGTGGGTATCTTCCTGTTTCAGCGCCAGTAACGGAAACGACACGATTGGACGTTCACTTCGAAGGAACCTGACAGCGGAACCCACATCCTGTCAACGCACGACAAGGCTTGGTTCAATTACGGAGTGGAACCTGCGGAATTGGGTGGCAGTCTCGATTTATTAGATGGACTTCCTCCCAGGCCGTCGTGCCATATTGCTGTGTTTGACTACGATATATCTTTCTTCCTTGTTGTTGTTCCTTTTGCTTTGCAGCTGCGCTGCGTCCTCTCATTACAATGCTTTTCAACTTCACCGACAATGCGCTAGCCGCTCGTCACATCCAAAACGATGCCGATGTCGAATATACCATCGACTATTGGGGTTATGCGGTTCGGAACTTCCCGTGCACCAATGATGCAGGGTCGTGCGAGTATCTTGATTCCGTTTACGGCAATCACCAAACCTCAATGATCTTTACCTTCATTTTCTGGGCTGTGCTTGGTGCGATCCTACTTGCGATTCTCGTATCTCGACTTGTTCGACCACGAAGAAGAGATGGTGCCAGACAGAGCCTGTTGTATCGCCTCGTCAGGCTGACATCTTCCACTGTACGACGACATCTCATGCCTGAATGCTCCAAGGTATTCAGATATACTACGAGGTTGCAAGTCCTGATCCTGGCGCTGCTCTGCGTCTATCTGACAGTCTTTTCGTAAGTCAGGATACCCTTACGGCATAACATAGCTGACGTTCAAAGGTTCACCGGGATCACCTACAAGACATGGATTACACCCATCAAAGGCACCAACCTACACAACACCCGTAGCGGTATTGGTGGCTTTGCCGATCGCGTTGGTGCTTTCGCCTTTGCTTTGACTCCCCTGACTATCGCTCTGTGTAGCCGCGACTCTATGCTCAGCATGGTCACAGGTATCCCGTATCAAAGCTTCAACTTCTTGCACCGCTGGACAGGCCGCATCATCCTTGTGCAATCTTTCGTACACGCCATCATGTGGACGATCGTCGAAGCAAAGCTTTACCAACCCCAGCCAACGACGTACAGAGAATTCATCAGCCAGAAGTACATGATCTGGGGTTGTATCGCACAAGGCTTCATCACCTTCTTGTTTGTCTTCAGTCTCAGGCCGGTAATCCGCTGGACGGGTTATGAGTTCTTCCGCAAATCGCATCTCATCGTCGCTGGCCTCTACCTGGGAGCCTGCTGGGGCCACTGGGAGAAACTTTCGTGCTGGATGATAGCATCACTAGCCATCATGGGCTTCGATTTGGTCGCCCGCAGCGTCCGCACTTGGCTCATCCACACCGGATACAAGGACGGAAGTCTCGGTCTCGGTTTCCGCTCCATCCCAACAACCATGGAAACATTCAAGGACCCAACCGGTACCATTATCCGCATGACATTTGCTCACAGCCACAAAGCCTGGGAGATTGGTCAACACTACTACCTGACGTTCCCTGCGCTCAACATCTGGCAATCGCATCCTTTCACCCCAGCCTCCAATCCTACAAGTTCTTCGCCTGTACAGAGTCACACATACATCATCCGCGCCTGCAAAGGCGAGACTGCCAAGCTTGCTGCTCTCGCTGAACAAGCCGCCATGTGCTACCCTCGTCGCGATGCCTCCACGCCAGTCATAATGATGGGACCATACGGCAGCGCAATCACGAACGACGAGGTCTCGAACGTTCTCGCTGTCTCTGGTGGTACAGGGATTACCTATACCCTTCCCGTCATCATGCACGCATTAAGCGACGCCTCCCCTGCGCGCAACATCGAACTTGTGTGGACAGTAAGGCACCTCGAGAACCTTGCCTGGATCGCACCTGAACTCGCTTATCTGAAGTCACAACTTGATGGTGCTGGTGCTGGTCGACACTACACCGAGGACAAGCTAGAGAAGGCACCAATAGTATCGGTGGAGGCGAAGAAGCGCTTCAGGATTCGCATCTTTGTGACTCGACCTGATACGACGAAGTACCAAAGGCCATCTCATCAGCTCCACGATGATAAAGACAAAGACTTCAGTGATGGTGGCTCATTGTCGCAAACTTCTTCCATTGACTCCATGTCTCTCGACCGCAAAGTTGAGGAGCTCCGTCGCCAATGCCCCAACTTCACTATCACATGGCTGAACAATGCACGGCCGGATATTCCCTCCTTGGTCGATGCTTTCATGACCGAGACAGTCGAGAAGGGCAGGACGCAAGTCATCGGATCGGGCCCGCCTGAGCTGGGAACTCAGCTTAGGGCTGCTGTTGCGGCGAAGAACGTGCCTGGGAACGTTTGGCGGGGCGACGAGGCGAGTGATGTCGAGTGCGTCTGGGACGATCGCATGGGATAGGACGATAGATGGACATTCCTTGATTACTTTCGCTGTAGATATTTGAAGCAAAAGGTGCATACAAAGAGACACGCCAGTCTCTCAACTTATTACAATAGGCCTTACTTCTACGCACTCTTTATCAACCGTCTGCGTACGATCAAGGCAGCTCTGCCCTCGACCTCTTCACTGGCACATCATGCAACTCGCTCATCTGCGCCATGTGTCCTCCAGAGGCACCGTCATCAGTCTTCAAGGCAGGAACCTTTTCTGCTTCTGCGTGTACAAATTGCGGTTCCGATGCAGCTTTGCTCCGCTTGCGCTTGCGCAGTATGCAAAACGTTCCAAGCAGGATGAGAGTTATCCCAACGACCCCACATACAGATCCTATCGCTATCTTCGCGCCTATGGGTAGACCAGGATTCGTGCTCTGGGGTGGCGAGGAGGACGCTGTTGCGCTTGGCCTCGTTTCGCTGCTAGTGAGAACTGGAGTTGAGCTGGTAGCAGCGCTAGAGGTCGATGAGGACGTAAAGAGGGTGGTACTGTATTGCGACCAGACTGTCAGCGAAAGACGTTTCATGGAAGAACCGTAGCGGTAACGGGAAAGGATGTAACTAACCTACTGATCGTCGAACTCGATGAAGACGACAAGGCTCCCGCATCTTCGATCGCAAATCGTCCGTTGAAGGTGTAGGTGCAGTCGTTCACGCCTGCATCACAAATCGCCATGAAATAGTTGTCTTTTCCTGCAAGCACACCAGATGGTATCCATGTATAGCTCCCGTTGTTAAGCGTCTCACCTAGAGCTATCAGCATTTGTCCCAACACTTCTTGCGTTACTGGAGTCTTGAGATCAGAGGAGTCTTACTTGTTATTAACACCGCGGTTGTATCAGCGAAGCGAAGATCAATCGACACGGGACCTGGAGTGCCATTGGACCATGAAATCAGGTACGGTTCTTCGGCTTCGATGACTTCGCCGGCTGCAGGGCTGCTTATGAAATTGTTCCCATCACTATACGCGACGCTGAGGAAGTAGAAAGCTGCAAACAGCTGTTTAAAGAGTATCATGATTGATGCAATGATGTATCGCTAGGGTGGGAAACTTCTGGACTGCGCATCGCGCGCCATGCCCCGGTATGTGTACCTACCCGCTAGGTGTGCGAAGCCCCCTAAAGGACCGCCATTGCCACAATGGGCAATTTCGAGTTGGTGCGGCTGAGGATCGTCTGTGGGGATGGTACTATTTGTTAGGCTGAACCAATACGCGGTAAGGTTGTGTAGTGCAAAGGCGCAGTGGCTGTACCTAGGCGTTTATCCTGTTGGCTCGAATTAGCATCGCGCACGGCTCAATACAGTGACTATTGGAAAGGAGCGATAGCTAATCTCATAACAAAAAGAGGTTCAATTCGATTGGCTCATGTTGCGTATCCAGTACGACAAGCTAGAGAATGGCATTTCGTGGCTGGTTTCAGCCTTGCGCCATGACTTCAGCTCTCTTTGCGAAAGCACCTGGAAGCCTTCGCAAAGCATTTTAGCATTGCTTTCCCAAAGCCGTTCACACGTAAGAAGATTCTCATGCCACGGTTGTTCTATTCGTGTTCAACTCTTCTCTTCGCACGGTCTACAGACTCTTCATGCTCGGTAGAAATCGAGTGAGCGTGTGCATCAACAACGCCAGCATACTGACGAACTTGATATGGGAGAAGTCTTCACCAAAGGCATTTCCACAGTCCGACGGACTACAGGCAGAAAGCTGACATCGCTGGCGCAACATGTTTCCCCGCTGTGGATAGCTCCGCTGCCAATGGAGAAGGCTGTTCAGCGCGATGGCCGTACATTGGCGACTCTACCCAGTATGTATAGCCATTATGATTAAGCTTATGCAGGTGTTCGCTGGGATAGGGAGGGCGCGATCGCCAACTCCGAGACGCCGAGAAGTGGTATAGGTAGGTATGCTTGAGGACGGCCGTAATGCGAGGACATATTCTAAGGATGTCGAACTTAATTAACGTTAGTGGTAGACAATAATGAGTTCAATGGGAGACGTACCAGATCAACGCGACGACGGATGATATGTTAATCGAGCCTTGGAAGCCAGCAGAATTCCACACATCGCCATTCGTGACTACATTGTACAATTTTCGAGCAAGCCTCTATTGTAAATGCAGCTCAGCAGTAGGTAGTAGCAATGCAATGCAATGCCTAGAGGGTTATTTGCGGTATTACGCCCGGCGAACTTGACGACGCAGACGTTCCCGAGAGTCCCAAGGTCTCGTTCTTATCAAGTACATGTGCGAACACAGTCTCTCTGGTAGCGCCTACTGTGATGCTCTGATTTGATGGGCGAGAACGTAGAGTCGGAGTCTAGCTCAACTGATGCCGTGGGTGGTTGCGCGCGTCCTGGCAGGAGCTCACACAGTGGACGTTCACGATGCGCGTGGGAAGAGGTCACGGTCAACATGCTCAATGTGGGCGCAAAACCAGTATTGGGATACGCGGTGGGCATAAATGAATAGAGACTGTCATGAGAGCACTAGTAGTGAGCTATGCATGGTGCATAGTAAATGGAGAGAAGGAGCAGCTGTAGACCCGGAGTTGGTGTTCGGGGGTTTGCCGCTGGCTTGGCGCCGACGCGTCAACCTCGTCCACCTGGGCAGAGGCGTTGTAGCAGCTCGCCATCAATTTTTGGTATTGTGCCTCTGCGATATGCCACATCTCTTTACTGACTCATTGGGGAAACGGAACGCATACAAGTCCTTCCATGAGATCCTTCAATTTAGCACACGACGAGCAAATACAGAAAATCAGTTCACCTGGGCATGTTCAAAAACCGACATGCACCCAACGAACTCAACAAACCCTCGCGATACCCTCCAGCACCGGCTGCTCCTGCGAAATGCACTGCACGAACAATTGAATCGCATACCACGTAGTGCGTACTTTACATAAGGAGGCGAAAGTACCGGGCTACACAAGAGACACCTCTCGCTCCCACACCTCCAACCTGTTGTTGTCGGACGGTTCTTCATCGTCAAAGCACATCCACTCCTCGAATATCGCGTCAGGGTTTCTTACCATCGAATCGTCTACATCGATTGGGATGATATCGCCAACTGTATGCTTGTCTTCCACGTCCGTTCCTCCAGGTCCGCCACCACCACCGTGTATTCCAACGACTGAAGCCCATGACCCATGTTGTTTCCTTCTCAGGTCCTCGCTGTGTTCAGACACGTGTTGGACATTTTCCTCCATACCCAGATCTGAGGGTGGGATAACGACCTTGTGTGTGTTGTCTGCTCGATCGTGCGATGCAGTCCGAGCACCATGGGCTAGCAGAAGATCTACTGTGTACGCACTCTTTTCTTTGTGATTGTTCCAGTACACGGAATACGCTCCTTTGATGATCCTCATGGCAGAATCGCCGCGCCGCCAATGCGGTCCCTCAACAGTGAGATTGACATCGATTTGTGTGTGGTGGAGCAGGAGCTCTACAATGCCGATTCTTCCAAACTCCACGGCGATGTGTAATGGTGTTCGGCCGTAAGCGTCTCTACGATTGATATCCACCATTGAATGTGTAGGTTTATCGTGCGTCTGAGCATGCTCTAGTAGGAGCATTGCCAAACTGAGGTCACCAGTACGGGCAGCTCGATGCCAGAGATTGTTGTCCCGGGTTGGAAGAGACGCTATTTCGAGTAGCCCTCTTTCCAAGATATCGATGCGCTTTCCAGACGGTTCTGTCGCAACACTCAAATTTTGGCGAATGATATCCAGGGGGATACGTCCGTAGTCAAACAGGATTTCTACCAGACACCAGTGTGCTCCCTGGAACGCTTCGGACAATAGTGACTGTCGACTGTTCCGCACGTCGTTCCGATCAACTCGGCCATTCCCCAGTAACACACTCAACGTTTTGCCATGGCCACCCTGTGCTGCCGCCTGCCACAAGCTCATCCTCGTAGGACCAAAGGCTCGATTGACGTCGACGTCCTGTCGATGTAGCAAGAGAGCTACCGCCTCTGTGTGTCCACCGCGAACAGCGCTTTGCAGTGGCGTCATTCGGGGGATAGATGTGTCCTGGACATCGACATCGAGTCCTCGGTCTTCGAAGGCTTTGAGCATCAGCCGTATGACTTCTACATGTCCTCGGCGACATGCAAGATGCAGAGGCGTTGTTGCATTCTTTTGACGCATCCTCTTGCCGTCAACAACAATATCAGAGCATTGAAGGAGCTTTTCAACAACCTGAAGATGTCCTTTCCAAACAGCAATACCCAGCGGCGATGACATCTCGTCGCGAACCATCAGACAAAGATCAATAGTCTCGAATTCGAGTAAAAGGCCTACAATGTCGCTTTTCCCCTCGGCAGCAGCCAGGTAGAGAAGACTATGCTCGTGGCCATACTTGGACCTAGCAAATTTCGTGTTGACATCTAACTCCCCGGACCTCAGTAGGCATTCCATCATGGCTTTCTGGTCTTTGTGAATAATCCGAGATACTCCTAAACTACCCTCGCTCCTGATCCATTGTGGGGTAATCTCAGGTAACAACAATAGTGTAGCCATAGATGCCGTCTCGGGGGAACTAGCTGCGATCTCGAACAGTTCACGACCAATCAACCTAAACATAAGTTTGTCGCAGATTGTCCAAGCAGTCTGGAAAAGGTAGGTTTGATTTGTCCGGATTGTGGCGCATAATATATGTTCGGTAATGTCGACGCTTCTTTGCACAAGAATATTGAACGCGGAAGTGCTGCGAGCTAATATCGCTTCGTGTAGAGGTGTTCTTCCCTATCAAGCTGTTAGCATGAATAACAAGATGTCCTAGAACCGCGTTGGCAAAGCATAGCAAGGGAGCTACATACTAGTAATAAGTTAGCAAGGTATTCTAGGAGCTATTCGTGGCGGCTACGTTACCCTTGCTGTTTACAATATCCGATCGCGCTCCCGACTCGATGAGAAGATTCACCATGTCAGTCTGGTCGGCTTTGGCAGCGCAATGTAAAGCGGTGGAACCATCATCAGCTTGTATCGAGATGTCAACACCTGACTGCAGGATAGTTTTTACGAGCCCCATACTGCCCGACGACGCTGCCTGCATCAGCGTGTGGGTACCTGATATCGACGTGACAGCTCGATCAGTCAAGAGCACATCGAGTGGGCTTGCCGTCAAGTTGTCATGCGGCTTTGCTCGACGACGACCTGATCTGACCTTAGGAGGGCCAACAGGCAATTCTGGATGGCAGTTCCGGACATGCTGACGGATGTTGTCTCTGCGAGAAGCTCTGAAGGAGCAACCCATGACTACACATGCATGTCGGGCTATGCCAAGTCGGTGGCGTGCCTGTACATGTCTGGTGAGGTCGGAACGCAGAGCGAAACCTCTTGCGCAATCACTGCACTGGAAGGGCTTTGTATGCGTCTTTAAGTGTTGGCTAGCTTTACGTTAGTAATGAATGCAAGCGCACTAAGTCGTGAGCTTACTTGTAGCGCCCCAAGGTTTCAAAACGCTTAAAGCATTGGTCGCAACGGAAAAACTCGCTCGATTCCATGCTTTGAGTGTTGGAATGGACACGTGAATTATTTCACGAGTGATTGTTTATAAGAATGGCTACTTCACCGTGTGTGATCTATTGAGGGTATGTAAGCTGAGGCTGAGGGCTCAAGGGCAGCCAATCGTCTGGCTGAGAGGCGCCCTCTATGACAGGCATTGACAGCACTACACCATTGGGCGTCTCTTTCACCGACACCTCATCCATTGCGTGTTCCCAAGTCATCAGATTTCTTCATGCATATTCTATCCCAACCTCCCTTTCCAACCTCCTCCAATCCCTCGCCACATTTTGCTGGTCGGCTCACTTACGACAGTACGACCCCTTATCGAGCTGAACTGCCTCGCCTGTGCGCTCTCTCAATACAATGTCGCGATTATCATCCCTGATGTCGGCAATGAGCTCGGAAGGACATCGCGACATTATTACATTCGACGCCGGAATGGAGTTTTTCGATTTGGGCGGCCAATTCACCCACGGCTGGGAGGACCCCCATGCTACTTCACCCACAGGCGAAGGCGCACGGATGACCTACGGCGCAACGAATCCCAGGTAATTTTTTTTTGACGCTCGACAGTTATGCCTTTCCTCGAAACCGAGAACATGACAGGAGTGCGTCGTTGGCCCATGGACACCCGCGAGAGCTTGGCAACCCAATCATCGATTGGGCTGCCCCCGGCATGCATGGATACTTCCCATCTGCACCTCCAGCTCTCGAAGGACCTGACAGCCTTCTGGGATTGTACGACCTCGTCACCGACAACGCCCAGTGCGCCCCTCTTGTAGATACCAGCGGATTCGACTATGCTATTGACAGGAACTTGTTTAGTGCTGTTGATCCTCCGTTGGATAACAGTCTCTTTCTGAACACGGGGGCAACTTCGCAGTACAACACCGCCCTGCATCCATCTGCGTACCCTGAGGTAGCCCCAGGCTATAGCTACCCTGTCATCGCTCCGGCTACTACAAACCCTCTTGTACCACCCAATGCATCTTCTGGTGCACATGTCGGCGCCCAGCACCGCGTTATCGACACGCGCATTCGTTGCACCGCACCTGGATGCAGCAAGACTTTCCGCCGTGTTGGCGATTGCCGCCGCCACATGCGCAAGCATCAAGCTCCTAAGCTGACCTGCATCGTCGAAGGATGCGACATGAAGTTTACGCGCCTGGACAAAGTTCGCGATCACCTTCGCCAGGGCCACAAGATTGTCTTGTAGGCTTCGAGCGTCCGGTGTCTTTTGGTACACAAATCAAGTGGGACGGGATACGATATTGGGAAGTCTCTGTTGAAATTTGGTGTGCTGGGTGGAATGTAGAATCTCTTTTTCCCACTTGATTGTAACCTTTCCTTCAGTCAGTCATTACCAATATGGTTGGAGATAGTTTCATCGATCAAAACACCACAGTCATTACCGAAAAATCTGATCACCAAGATGCTATTGCTTTTGCTGTGTTTGTGAAGGCACCTTGGAAGGCTGGTGACCGCAGGCCCGGGGTGTCGCGAGGATCGGGCCGATCTACGCAGATCGACCCCTCTAAAAGCTGCCCCACCTTAATCAAAGAGAACACCAACCCCAAACACCCTGGAGCCTACGTCGACGCCAGGCTTTCTTATTTGCTTCTTCCATCCCAATGTAGTCTCCAGACCTGCATGTTGCCTTGTATGAGACTGCACCCGCCGAAGCCCTGTATGTTAGCATCTCTATCCAGCCTCATGAAAGGAATGCCTATCCAAGTGCGTTCAGGAGACAACTGCTTTATTATGAAACCAAAAGGCTTCCGTACTACACGATCTATCCCCTAACCAAATCAAACCGCCCCCAATCAAAAGAGTCTTTCCAAGAAAAGAAATAGAAAGTAAAAGACTGCCCATCTTCAGCTGTATAGACTGAAAGCTTGTGCCATCCTGACGTTCCTGTGATGTGCTCCAGTGGATGCCGAGCTCGCGCACCAAGCTCGCCTCGAAACAGGACAAAACCACCAAACAATTGCTAAGCATCGGAAAGACAGGAAAGGTATGCGGAAGAGAACCCTTAGATGCTGCACAAGAAGGAGGAAATATCGTCGTTCATGGTGGAGAAAGAGCTGTGGGAGCGGATGTTGGCAACATCACCAGTGGTAGCAATCTGGCCGTTCCCATTGCGGCAACCAGTGTCGCTATGAAGCCATCAGCATGTGCAATCCAGAATTGCTGTTCGGTGATCACTTACTTGTAAAAGATGCAGTTGTGGCCGTTTGCCTTGAGCGAGCTGACCTTGTCGTTCAGCCTTCCGGAAGCCTCTGCTTTGTGTTAGCTACCACGTTCAAGAGATGCGCATGCTAGAAGTGACTTGCCGCAGATGCCGTAGTGAAAGTTCACATTGTCGCAGTCGTTGAAGTCCTTGTTGGAGCAGAGCTGGACACTGGGGTTGAGCTGCCTCTGCTGGATGGAGGCGGCGAAGGCGGCCGAAGAGGCGAAGAGGGCGAGGATGATGGTCTTGGAGAACATGTTGTTGAGTTGAGAGGAGTCGATGGAAGACTTGAAGGGAGAAGATGTGATGATTGAGTGTTGGAAAGTGATGGTTGTAGATGATGAGAGATATCTGTTTTCTGCGGAACTCCTTCAGTTCTTATAGCTTTCGCAACGGCCTCATCCTACTCCTCTTTCACGTCCAACACATCCTACGGCCTTGTCTTTGACCCCCAAAATTCATAGCCTTGAGCAAGTACCGGCGGTATCTCATTGCTGAGACTTGGATACGAGCGTGACTGATTCGAGCAAATGAGGCCAAGTATGATGGAATGTGTTAGGCACTACACCTCACCGACAAGTAATCGCTTGATGCAGACCAAGTATAGCAGATCAACTCTTGGACATACCGTGATAGACGCAAGATGTGAAGTTCGAAGTAACATGCTTGGCAGCCGTTGGATTAGTATACATCCGAGAACTACCAAGACCGTGCTCGGGCCGGTCTGAACAGTCGAGCGGATCCAGAAAGACGGACCGATCCAGTTAGTCGGAAGACCATGAATTACCCTGAATCGTAGGGCTGACATGGTGGAGACGGTCCTAATGCAGGTCATAAGTCTGGATTTGTGTCTTGCTTTGGACCGAGTGGGCATAGCGAGGCAATTCTGATGACTGATACTCAGCGGTGAAGAGAGCTAAGATACGCTTTTAGCTAGCGAGCCAAGTCCTTGGAACTCACAATGTTACTCATTTTGCAATGACTGTACTTCTGGTAATTTCGTATCAGTGCTGGGCATGCTGCTTCTGTCAATGAATAATCCCGAACTCAGGGAAAGCGCGAGCAGTCCAAGTCCTTAGGGCTGATTCGGATACGGCCTCAGTCAGAATCGTATGCTTGGTAGTCGGTTACCGTTGCGTGATACTCTGCTTCTGTGCAAATCCGGCAGATGTCAATGAGGAGGTGAGCGGCATGCTATGAGCTTTTGCATCCGTATCCGACGCCGGAAGCAATGTCTCAGTAATCAGGTATCGAGGCGATGTATGTTGAACGAAGCTTTAGAAGTTATAAAAACCGGAGGAAATGCTCTCTTCCAATATCAGCTCAGTACTTCACTATCCTTCCCGAATCCTCATTTCAAATCCTTCACCTTCTCATTCCAAACCACAGCCTTCATCAGCTACCCTACCTCACCATGACTACCTCATTCCTCAAGCTGTCTCTCCTTGCTACTGCCAGCATGGCTGCAGCCGCCAGCGTCAATGCGACGGCCAACATCGACATCGACGTTTCTTTGGGAGCAATCCCCATCGAGGTCATTGCCGAGAAGGTCCATGTTCCGACCAAGGCCATGGTCGACCTCCTCAACACCGTCGACTATGTCACGATGACCGTGGAAGACTGGTGCCCCCTCCTTCAGCAACCCATTGAAGCCGTCCAGGCCTGGCCGGACCACGTCAAAGAATACGTCTTCACCGAACTCTCGCTCGAGGTCTCGGCCTTGGTCGCCCCGGAAGCCGCCCGTGTCGACGCTGTATCCGAAGTCAAGAGCAACAAGCTTGCCGCTCGCAACGACTCGGTCCGTCGCATGGAGCGACAAGCGCTTGCCCTTCACGATGCGCGTATCAAGTCAGGCCGAAGCGGCTGCTTCCAGAACTGGGCATGTGGCTCTTGCGTCGTTGCTGCTGGGCTTGCAGGCGCTTCCGGTATCGCTGGATGCACTGGCGCTGCTTTGGCCGCTATTGAAGGCACCGCTGGCTTTGCTCTCGCCGCAGTCTATGCTGCCTATGTTGAATGCACTGCCAAGGTTGGTGGTGCTACTACCGCCGCCATTGGTGTTTGCCACTCTGGCCTCTAGTTCGATACTGTCGGATGATTCGCGGCTAATGTAGTGAGGTAAGACATCTGTTTCCCCTTCACCTTACATTGAGATCCTCGTCTAACGGCATCACAGATTGTCCAGAGGCTTCATTACGCCAGATGTGTTGGGCGGTTTTGAGCAGGAAGCAAGGGGCTACTTGTGGCAAGGTTTTGTGGATCGGTGATGTAGCCACCATGTCTGTATTTGGTCGATGTTTGGTTTGGTCGGTGTTTCGATGCTTCGATTCGAATTAATGGGAGTGAGTGGTCAGATGGCTGTTGGATATTTAGTCGAGGAATTCACAGATCCAATACTCACCCGTGTCCCGTGTTCCGAGTATCACCAGCCCTAACGCGCGGTGACATGCATGTTGCACGTCTTCTCTCCGCTTAGAGACGTCGACCGCGCCATTCCCACCTATTGAAGGGAGCCATCTCCACAGCAAGCATGTCAGCGATCAGCGCAAACCCTTGCGGCTCGTCGCCATCGCCCTCAATGTTGATTGAGCTGCACGAGAAGCTGCCACATGCGGCTAGAGGGCCCCGCAAGTCTGGACCCTGAAAAGACGTCACCCGCCAAGATATGATGGCATAGCATCAGCCGCTATTGCTCAAATACATGGCAGTCGCTTAAACCGATGTGAACGAACAATTACGATTCTTTTTGCTGCACCTGCATACCAAAGACCCTGAACGTTCGGTGCGGTCCTTCTACGGCCTCTAGGGACTACCCAGCTGACTGATAGACAGGGACCAGTACCCTCCAATCACACTATTTGACACGGCACCGCCTAGACCCTAATAGTAGTTCACAGACTTCACGTACGTTCACGCTTTCAAGGTTCCAGGATGTCTTGCAGCTTACTAAGATACGACAGCACACACTGTCTTCACCATGAGCTCACGACCATCTCTCATGCCGCCCACCGAGGGCTCCTTCCTCTCATCGGGCGCCTTCACTCCCTCGGGCCTCACACCCAACACACGCTCCGAAGCCGAAGCCGCCTTCACCTCCAACAGCGCTTCGCAAACCGATGCGGCTGCTCCCGACCCAAATCTTTTGCCCCTGATGGGTGCCGGTGGAGGAAACGAGACAACAGACAATGGCCCAACTGAAGCTGTCCGTGCTTACACTGGCTACCGCCGCCCTGGCATGGCTCGAGCAAGCTCAGCGAACTACGAGAACGCACTGAAGCGAGCGCAGCAAGCGTCCGTCTCGTCCGACTTCTCCGCCGACTCTGAAGTACCCGACAACGTCACTGCGGGCCGAACAGTCGCGTCGCCGACAGGCTCCACTCCATTCCCGCCTCCCGGTCAAGGTGTAGTGCCCCTCAACTACAACTCTACTCCCGTTGGCGCCGCTCAAGGCGATGCAGTCAAGAAGACTCGTTCGCGTGGCCTGAGTCTCAGTGGCCTTGCCCAGCAGCAGGGATGGAGCGAGCAGGACTACAAGCGTGTATACAGCGCCGATTTGCTTGCTGAAGAACCGAAGAACAGCGCTGGATATGGCTCAGGCCCGAAATAAGAGGCGAGCATGACATCACGGTGCATGACGGCGTTCATGCAGACCGACACTCAGCCCAAGGGAATGCAGCGGTCATTATAGGACCGCTAGCTTGCTACAACTGCTATTACATTTACCATATCATGAGTTTCATGCAAGGCGTTGGGTGGAGTTCTGCCAAAACATCGAGGTCGCAGGCCGACGATCCTGTTTAATACATCGATTATGATCCAGTGCATTTCACTATCGTCCTTGACATGAATGCGATAAGAGCCACAAACGTTGAGCAATAGCAACTACTAACTGCGTAGCATCATATTGCCCTTCTCTACCATCTTCTTATACTTCTCGCATCTCAGTTTGTTGTTGCACCTGTATGCCTCTCCACCCTCTTTACACTGCTCTGGTCCTACACAGCATGTCATGTCTCTGCATTCGGTCCAGCAAGTCCTCTTCCCACACGTCTGCTCACATACTTCTTTGAACCATTCATTGCTACTATGCAGTCTTTCGCACTTTGCTTCGCACTTCAAGTGAGCATTACCCAGGTCACAAGTCTCCAGGCATGTATCGCGAAACGCACTGCAACCTCGAGATAAAGTCTCGATTCTAGTTGGGGCGGGAGTGAACGGGAGAGAGGTCGAGTTTTGCGTTCCCGAGGAGCGAAAGGGCAAGGCACAAGAACCAATATGGCAATACGTCGGGGTACTCCCCCAGCAAGACTCCACACAATCCCGATCCGGTGCAAGCGAGGCGTTGATCTCTTGCCATGTTTGTTGCTGACATTGCGTATGGTTCTTGAAGCAATTGGGTGAGCGTAAGCTGTCTGCCAACGCGTCGAGTGTAGGTGGAATACACCTATCGTGTATGCATCGGACCCAGGACTTCACGCAGTCTTCGCACTCCAGTGTATGAGCCGGTTCGAGAAGGTCAGCACGGTCAGCGAGGTCTTTGCAGATCTGGCGCTCGCATGCCCCGTTGACGCCGCAGTGTATAGGACCGTCTGTGCAGAGCTGGAGCTCGCATTGTAGAGTTCGCTGGTGGTCTGTTATGTGGAGAGGGTAGGGCGGGGCGAGTTCATGCCACGGGGGATTGTATGCCATTTTGCGTTCGTGAGGTCTCTCGCAGTTATTCAGGTATAGCTGGCAATCCGTACATATTTTCACCTCCGCATTGTCCGCACCTTTTCTCGCTTCCGCATTCGCTATCCGGTTGAGCTCTACATTCTGCAGAGACAAGATAGGAAAGCGACCAGTAAGGCTGACGTCGCAAAAGTCGCACTGGGAGCATTCCTGATCGCCGCAGAGATCGTCGGCTGTGTTTCGATGCGATGATGAGATTGGAAGTACGAGGTTTTCAGCAGCGTCGCCCATGAGGGAGCGATAGTCGGCGAAGCATGAACGATCGCATGTTTGTTGTTCCGACCCTCGAATACCGAACAAGGAGGAGAAAGATAGTGCGCGTACAGTGAACGGAAGAGATAAGATGATGGAGGCTTTTGATAGTAGCATGGCGGCGGATGGGATGGGTTGGCGCGGGTTGATTGTAACGAAACGGACCTCAAAGTGGGGGCTCGAAGCTTTGAACACCAGAGGACTAAATCCCTGAGAAGTAAATCGTGGGAGTTTTCACTGAGAGAAAAGGCTGAGAGTGAACTGACCACCTCCAGGGCTATGTATTGCGGGCGAACTCGCGCGAGTCACGTGACTGGTACTCACCGCGAATGTCGGGCTTGTATACCGCATTCTGCATTGCCTCATCTCGGCACTCTGACAAACCATGAATTGTGGCGCAATCTCTCAATACTATATAATGGAATTGAAAAAGAGCAATAGCCCATCGAAACTGTTGGTTGAGCCTGCCCGATGGAGTCGCTGGATTGATAATACAAACACTGAGAGCGGAGAAGGCTTGGCTTGATGCGTTGAGGACTTTGATTATTGGTTTGAATACTAGCTGATAGGCTGTTAGCTGACCGACGGCGCAAATGTTCGAGAATGAGTTCAACTACTCGCTCATTCGGGCGTTTGTTAGTATCGGGGTAGCTCTTTCCCTCACCATCGACCTATCACCTGCTTCAGACCATGGGGCAGCCGTTACCTGCACACCGCTCGTGCTTCTAGCTTGGCCCCCTTTTGTACGTCGATGTGCTTTGTAGACCGACTTCTTCCACTCCTTCCTCCCTTCCTGCACCATCAACTTCAATTCTCTTCTCCTACCACTACATTTCACTACCACCTCATCCTACACGCTCACTGAAAATGCGATTCAACAAGATCTTCGTGGCTCTGGCCATGGTACTACCTGTGGTGTTCTCTGCCAGCATTCCATCCTCGGAGCAGTTCTGCGAGCCAGGCACTCGAAAGTGCGACTACAACGACGTGGTGATCTGCAATCCCCAAGGCACTGAATACTGGTCGGATCAGTCATGTAGCAAGACCGAAATCTGTACCATTGACACCAACAACCCTGATGATCATGGTCATTGTATCGCGACCTGCGACATCCCCGGCGAAGAGCGCTGCCTCGGCAATGAGTGGCGTGTCGCATGCAACAACGAGCACCGATGGAAAGCCATTGAATCATGCCCTACACCCGGAGTATGTAACACACTCATGAACAAGACTTCCTGCGCCACTGCAGACTTGCCACCGGCGCCTCTCCCTCCTGGCACTCCACCGCAACCTGAGCCTTGCAAAACAGTGACCGAGACGCGATGCTCAAACTGGTCAAACGGTCTTTACCGCATCGAGATGTGCAACTATGATCAATTCTGGCTTGCCTATGGGACCTGCGGATCGGAAGAGTTTTGCATGCACTGGGTGCCTGGTCAATACGTCAGCCAAGGCGAAACAAAATGCGTCTACGACCCTGAAATCCTGTCCACTGCTCCTCCTCCCAAATCCCTTGACTCTCGGTCGTGGATATCGCAAGGAACTCCAGATGCTCATGAGTATTGCGACACTGGCACATCCCGCTGCTCTGGCAACAAGCGTCAGGAGTGTGTCGACAGCGTCTGGAAATCAACCATGTGTCCCAAGACTTCCGAATGCGTCAAGCATGACGATTTCGTGCAGTGCTGGATGAAGCCACCGACTCCCGCGACCGTACCAGAGCCATGCACGCCAGGCGATCGAAAGTGCGACTCTGACGCGTACGCCCTCATGCTTTGCGGAGACAACGAGATGTGGCATACCGAGAAGAAGTGCACCACTTACGGAGACTGCATCACTGACGGCCCAGGGAAAGCGCACTGCGAGACTGGTGGTGTAGGTCCGTCGAAAATGCAACGTCAAACCAACAGCACTGAATGCGCCTACGGAGATTGGGCCTGCGACAGCCATCATCGCTTCATGTACAAATGCAATAGTAACGGTACCTGGTCGGCGCCGTACCAGTGCAGCAGGGCAGGTGGTTGCCAACCCGAGGGACCTACTTCCGCCTTCCCCAAGGGAAGAATGACATGCGCGGGTTTTCCGAAATACTTGTACCCTTACCCGGACAACAGGGTCTGTGAGACGGTCAAGAGCTGCGAGTACATGCAGTATCTTTACCTTATCGCTGTAAGTATTCCCCTTCCCTGCTCGTTCTCTTCTACTACGACGATACATCTGGGCTTTGCGAACGATGACTAACGCGCTGATAGGGCTCACCTGATGCCGAGACTAAGGAGAAGTTCCGCAAGAGCATGTGCGCGGACGAGGCTGTAAGTGATTTATTCTCAAGGTTAGGAGGAGTAGGCTAACATTCTTGTAGTGCATGGACTGCGATCGCTGCACTTACAAACTCGGACATGGCGAGGTGCTACAACCTGATTTGCGCACTCTCCTCCACGGATCGCCGGTGCCTGACAATTTTGACTAGTAGTCATGAGATGAGGGGCTGAAACACCATCTCAGCTTGTAATTGACAGAGTCAGCTGGTGTTGGGATTGATGTGTGGTGGAAACTACGCACGGCCTAAGAGGGATGTCAACATGTCTCCGATATGGCGAACATCCTGACCTTGGGTAACCCTATGTATAATCACCTGTAGTCCTCTACCAAAATGAATGGCTTACCAGCTGTATCACAAGCTTGCAAGCCGGTGACACTCTAAGTGGATATAGTTCTCTCTTCCTATTCACTCCTTAACCTAACGTCATAAGATCTTTCACAACGCCGACGCGACTGATCAACACTCTCACCCACCTCTTTTACCCAATACTCAGTTACGACGCATTCTTCTCCCAGCACACGAACCAGACAACCATAACAACAACTGCACAACCATGCACCCCATCCTCCTACCCATTCTTACCCTCTTCCTAGCCCCCCTCGCCTCCGCCGCAACACCAACCACCAACCCCCGCACTACAACCTACCGATGGATCCCCAAGCCCGCAACCCTGCTATCCGAGATCCCCGGATCCGGCGTTTGTGACGAGGAGATTGAGTATTGCATGAAGGTACGTATGCGCAACTGAGACCAGAGAAAAGCGAGAAAACGAGAAGCGAGAGGAAAGGATTGATTGCTGGATTCGAGCTGACGGTCTGACAGACCAAGATGGGTTTGACGCGACAGTTACAAATGCAGCAGTGTAAGCTGTGGGCTTGTGCGTTTCATGATACGGTAAGTTGGGTTGGAGAAGGATGGGGATGTGAGATTCGCGCGCTAACGTGGTGGTAGTGTCCTGGGACTAGGTACTGTGATGTTGAGTACACCCTCTAGCGACGTTTACGGGCGTGCTGTGAGAGAGATAAGCGTAGACTGCCTGGTGAGAATTCGGAACATGTATCCGCATAGGTGGTGGTAGACAGTAGCAGAAAAGATGAACCATCTGGAGCAAAATGGGGGACTGGTCACTGATAAAAGTGGAATACCTCTATACGAGCCAAACGACTCTTCAGACTTTTGTTCCTCTTCCTGCACCGATCTTGCCTTAGCGCCATGCTATGCTTGAAACCACTTTTGTTGTAACCGCAACTCCTGATGCGCCGTTCATGCTGGGCCTCCGAGAAACCTCATCAGGTACCCTCCCAACGGTCCAAAAAGCGGGAATCCTGTGTTGTGACCTCCGTTCCTGCCGAGCCACAGAGCATAGGCACCCACTACCATGGCAAGACCAACAGCTCCATACCGGCGGTGGTGCCAAACACGCAGCTTGATGTAGTGTATTGTCTTGACGGCCTGTCTCAGGGTCTGCGCGCGACGGAGGTCCTGCTCCTGCTGCAAGAACAGCATCTCGCCATCTTCCAAGGTAAGACGACGCAGACTGTTGTTTGTCGCAGACGATTTGAGTACGCTGGAGGACGAGATGCGCCACCACTCCCAGCTGTTGAGCGACGCAGGAGGTAGTCTCTCGTACAGCTCCACGGTCCGGGCGATGTGGAACTCGACGTCGAAAGGCTCTGGAAGCTTCCCTAGCATGACGTAAAGTATGTCCTCGTCCTCCTTCTCGTACTCCAGCAGCTCCTCCCTCTTGGATAGCACCACAGCTGCGAAGAGGTATATGGGCATAACCGCATGTCGCGCCAAGAAGAAGTCAAACAGCCTTGTGATGTCCTTGTAGTCTTGTATATTGTGGGCGAACATGGTGATTGTTCCGGCAAGCGCAAACGAAGGCTGACTCTTGGGAAGGTGCTCATACAGGACGGGATCGGCGGCGCGGAGGATCGGTCGCAGCAATTCGAGCTGGGCGAGGGCTGGATCGAGCGACGACAGCATGAAGTCGCGAATGCGAAGCAGGCTTAGTCGGGCAACTGCAGCGGGGGCATGTTCGGGGCCGAGGACGAGTAGGAAGACCTGGACGATATCGTGGTAGCCCTGGAAGTAGCAGAGCGTGGGGTGATGGCGCAGGACGTCAAGGATGACATCGGAGAGCTGCTCTTTTCGACGATTAAGCTGCTTCTCAGACTCTGGTCCTATTAGTATGAAACACAAGTTGGTTCGCTTGCATGCAACATACCGTTCCTGGGGTAGTAGACAAACGCGCGGTTGACATCCAAGCCAACCTGATGCTCATCCTTGTGCTCGGAGAGATGTTTCCATGGCTCCTTCTCTGAATCCTTGTCAGAGCATCCTAGCAGGAGAGGCCCTATAGTTGTCAGCCTAGTGTAGAGATGCGTGCAATGGGAGGCCTACAAGCAGTGCAACGCAAGCTATCGCTGACGAGGCCAGAGGGGCTGGTCGCGAGGTCTACCAGGGCGGTGACGTCGCCATTGTCGATGGCCGCGCGCACCAGAGACTCCTTCTCCTTCTCGGCAGGCGTGAGGTGGGGAACGGGGGTGGCGTGTCGCGTGGGCAAGCTGCCAGAGCTCACTGAGCGCGACACGGAGCCAGAGGGAGTGCGTGATGCCATGACAGTGCCCGCATTTCGAGACGTGCCCTCAGTACGCGGCAGCGGCAGGAAAGAGCTGGATCTGGGACGCGATGACGTGGCCAACGTGGGCCCTCGTGTGCGCAGGAGAGCGCAGGAGAGCGCAGGGAAGAGATGCAAGAGGGTGGCAAGATGTTTGTTGGAGGAGCTACATGCTGTTGCGCGTAGGCGTCCCAGCTGCCGGGTTGACGTGACGGGTCGCGCCTTCCTCCTTGTCCAACCGAGGCGCTTGGCACCCCACCGACTTGTGAAGGTCAACTACCGGCACTTGCCGTATCCCATCCCATCGCCATCATCTTTTATCCGCTGTCTGCGCGGGGGTGACGACCGTGTAACCCGACAACACCACTCGCGCCCACCTGTTCGCCGGCGGCCACCAAGGCCCGAGACGCTGCCGTGCCGCCAAATCTTCCGTGTCGGCGCACTGTCTGCATGCTCGACACCTTCACGCCGACCAACCATTGCTGGAAGACTTCCCGCACCCCAGTCAACTTCTGCGCCGCACCACTGGACTTGCAACCAACTCACATAGCCATCGCGATCCGACTAAGATCGTACTCCCTGCTGCACGATCATCTGGTGATCTAGATCGGTACCCCCTTCCGATACTTGAAGCGCACTACACGAGCCTTTCCGCGCTCTACACGTGCTGCGTGCTAGTAGTAGGTGCATCCGGTAACTCCATCTCTGAGAAGGTGTCCAGGGTGCTGTAGTGGCCTGCTAGCTGCCGGCTTGAGCTGGTCAAGGCATCCCGGTTCCAGTTGCCTTAGGTCGCTGCTGCTATTCCGCTCACCACCACCAACCGTCCAATCCAGCCCTTGCCACATCCGACTGGCTTTCTGTTGCATCAATTGATCCCAGTACCTATTGCTGAAGTTCCTTGCCTCATCAGCGTGTCTGACAAGCCTGTTGCGACAGGCAGCAACATGTCATCCGTTTCAGCTCTGAGTCTGCCTTCGTTGCTTCTACCTACGCTGGTCTGATCTCATCCCGTGTTGTGCGCGGAATCTGTCACCATCGATTTCGATCTTCAAGCTATACATTGTTTCCAGCCTTCCGAATAGGCTTTAATCAAACGTCATGGCCCAAGCCCACGGCCTCAGCCTCGTCGACGGTGAGTGGGTTTCCAGACCGCTCGACCCTTATCAGATCATGGCCAACGCGTCTCAAGATGACGTTGAGATGCGGGATGCAACGCCCAAGCCAACAAGCCAAATGCCTGAATACGGCATACTGTCGCAGACTGTCTTTGAGACACCGCTAAGCAAACTCATCCTTCCGGCGAAGATACGTCACAAAGATCTGACCGACGTTGTCATGGTCGGCGAGGACTTCATACGTCTCAAAGAGATCCGTGACTATGGCCAGATCCGCCATGTGGCTTCCAAGACTGACTTCAACGGCGGCCGCATCATCACCGCCAAAGTCTTTGGCGACCCTCGTGAAGTCTCCGCAACCACAAATGGCAGTCCTTCGCTACATCAATTTTACATGAAGCACAGGACAAGAAGGCCAACCACGGGAAATGGAGACGACGCCTTACCTCCGGAAGTCGTCGTGCTTACTCTATCAAACCGATCGTTGATGTTCTTGTGGGCTCAACACGATACGGCAGGTACTGCCACATTCATCCAGAAGACCATCAAGCTACCTGCAGGGAGTTCCCGCTTGGATCGCTTCGGTACCTTCCTCGCTATAGATCCCAAATGCCGAGCAATGGCAGTCGCAGCACACGAAGGGCGCTTTATCCTCTACAAGACGAAGCCGATGGAACGATGGAAAAGGGATTCTAGGATGAGCAATGAGATTGCTGCGCCTATCGAAGATGAGCGAATCATGTCTATTGAAGGTCAGATAATGCACATGGATTTCTTATCATCAGGAGTTGGACAGGACGATTACCACGTTGTTTTGCTGTTCGTCGTAGTCCTCCAGGGGAGGACCAGGCTCACCTGTTTCGATTGGGATTGCAGACAGGATCTCAGTAAAGCAACCCCTCGGACGGAGCGATACCTTGTCCAGTCTGGTAAGTGTGTAGCCGTACTAAGCAGTATATGAGCGTTACTGACCTGTCTAGAGGACACAATACCTTCTCTACTCATACCACTTCGCCGGAGTTCGGATTTCCTTCTAGTGTCCGACGACCA
Source organism: Alternaria hordeiaustralica (assembly GCF_023758085.1). NCBI lineage: Eukaryota > Fungi > Ascomycota > Dothideomycetes > Pleosporales > Pleosporaceae > Alternaria > Alternaria hordeiaustralica. The sequence goes on along the minus strand of NW_026056775.1, from coordinate 1,272,435 downwards.
CATCTCGGTTTACAAAAATATTCTCTCTGGAGATCCAACGCAAACCACAGTGTCGATCGACAAGACAATACTTCAATCAATACTACCAGGCGATGGCAAGCACGCTCCCAAGTGGACCGCTTGGGATAAGGCGCCGCGCAACTCCGATTACCAAAAGGAGGTGTTTTACATTGCAAGAGAGGATGGCCGTATTATGTATGTGGTGCGAGGGCCAGCGGGCACTCTGGAGATCGACGAGGCTGGTGATTGGCAACATCGGATTGACACCTCCTTTTCATGCATGGGTATCGACAACTCAGAGATGTCGCAGCAATACCCGGATCTTCTGATTGCCGGCGGGGCAAGCAATGATGGATTGCTTTGCAAAGTCGGTGCCTGGCCCACTGAGTACTCCTATGCAGTGCAATATCCAAGCACAAATCAATTCTCCTTCGTCGATAGCATCCCAAATTGGACGCCTCTTACAGACCTTGTAGTAACCAAACTATCTAGCCCGCGCGCGTCAGACGAACGTCAACGATCTTCCATCTTTGTCGCAAACGGCAATAATCCACATGGAGAGATCTCGGAGCTGCGACGCGGCATACAAGCTGTTGTCGACGATAGTTTCAGCGGCATCAACGGCTGCGCTGGGATATGGGTGGTTGACCATGGCAGTCATATGGCCGACATCGAAGGCACGATGAGGAGACAGCACTATGCGATATTTTCGATAACGCTCCCGCCAGAGACCTTGGTAATTCGAATCGTCCGTACACAGCCGGAGAGCCGTGCAGACTTCACTGGAGCATGGGAAGAGGGCTTCTGGGACAAGTTCCAAACACCCAGCGACGATGATCCGCTCGAAGACGATCTGATGCGAGAAGAGGAGACCATCTCGGCATGTCCTTGGTCTGACACGATATCGATTCAGATTTCAAGGCGAGAGGCCCGCACTCTTCTTCGGCCAACATTAAGACAAATCGAGTCTTTGAAGTTTGACTCTCCTTTGCTGTTGGCTGTTACCCATACTGCATGCCCTTTCATCGCGCTTGCGTCTCGAAAGAGCGGTCATGCGCTACTGGAGATCATACCAATCTCAAAGGGCGGCAACTTCGACCGATCAAATTCATTCCAATACCAGCTAGCTCATGACCCCACATGCGTAGAGACACTGGAAATCAACGGCGTTCCATATGTGTTCGTTAGTACATTCGATTCGAAGGTCTTCCTCTTTCAGTACTCGTATGGTGAGACCTCGTTGACGTTGGAAGACTCCTGGAAAGACCAAGATACTCTCAACGGTTCGCAGAAGCTCTGTGGGAGTGTTGCTGTTCTGAGCAAGGACGGCAAGAATTTTCTGGTGTGCGCAATGCGGGATGGCACTCTTCTGAGTTCGCAAATCCACGTAGAGCACGGTGGTAAGTTGAAATAGATCCTAACACGAGACGCTTCTCACATCGTACAGTCATATCACCCCCGTCCTGGAGCTCTACTCATATGGGCGCAGCTTCAGCCAAGATAACCCGCAGCGAAACAGATGTATCTGCAGCATTTGTTTCTTGTGGATCAGATTTCTGCCGAGTGCGCCCCTCTTCAAGTGAATTTTCCTGTCTCGACATCGATTCCATATGGTTTACCGATCGCGGCCACCCCGAGTATAATCAATCGCCAGTATCGGCAATCTATCAACTGCCATTTCTACCGAAACTGGATGTTGTTGGGAGGAACCTCGGCGGCTTTCTGTTTGCAGTCGCCGGAGATCGACTTCTCTTCTCGCAACTGGATGCAGACGTAAAATGGTCAAGTCAAGATATGCCTTCTACATTTCTGCACGACTCCAAAATCATTCCCAGGAAACTCATCACGGGTGCTAAGCCGAGCAATATACTGTACATGCAGAAGTTACGTCGAGTACTAGTGTCGACTATGGAAGCGAAAGAGAGACGAGGACCACCTTCTGGCGAACGAGTCTTGCAATCATCGATTAAGCTACTGAGGGTGCGCGACGACAGACCGACCGATGACGTCGAGATCAAACAGGAGGTGGAAGCGCCGGTGGAGCGACTAGTCGTTGCTCAGGCTCCTTTGATGAATGCCGAGAGGGTATATTCCATCGTCGAATGGCAGTTCTTGAACAAAGACAGTAAGAGATACAATCTCATCATTGTTGGCACCGGGATCCAGACCGGCGCCTCGCAGCATAGTGGAAGGCGACTGATCTTCAACACTGGCAAATCGGGCTCCAAGCTGGATTTGCAGAAACAGTCAACATATAACGATCCAGTCTATGGCATAGCGCTGTGGGACAATCAGACGACAGTAAGTATCGTCGGGAAGTCTTTGTGCATTGATCGCTTCGACGAGGAAGCCGGTCGATGGTTCCAGCGTGGTAAAACAGATCTGCACTCTCCAGGTATCCACGTGTCTGTCAATCAGCCATTCGTCTACGTTTCGACGCTCCAGCACTCACATCTTTGCTTCAAAGTTGTGGAGTCAGCACGACCCGATACTTTCGACTTTGTGCGGGAGTTCTCTGATAGTGGTATGCGCAACTGCGCGCGACATCTGGTCATGGATTTGCCAGACAAGGAGGGTAGTAGCAACGATCGATTCGTTTTACTCACCGATAAGAAGAGCAGCTCGGTAACCGGTCTTTACCAGCCACCTCTTCGGACACACAGTAACGCTTCACCGACGTTGTTTGAAGCATGTCTCCCCCGATCTGTTATTCGTCTCGACCGCGGTGATATCCGCCCACCTTGGTGCCGTCCAAATCCTGCAGGAAAGGCCACCGGAGTCCTTGTCGACGACATCATTGGCGCTTGTACCGATGGCACGATCTTCTCTTTCTCCATTCTTTCCAAGGCCGCCTGTCTACTACTTCGCCTGATACAAAACCTGATCGAGGTGAAGTCGAATCGGTCGGGCGCCCACAAACACGACACAGTCAAACCCCGTAGTGGCGACATCTTCAACGTTCTCATGAACAACACCCCTGGCAATCAACATGGTGAGATCTTGGTTAGGGATGTAGATCCACGTTACCTGGGGCAAAGTCTTCAGCGAGGTGCCAAGCACAAGCACGTCGAAGGCGACTTCCTAAAGAACTGGCTACATGAAGATGGCGACTTGAAGAGTTTGGTTTGGAGCGACGCAGACGAAGAGGTCGGGAAGCTCTTCCAGAAGCTGGCGCTAGATATCGAGGAAAGATGGGGAACGAAGAATAATGGGGAGACCAATGGGCACGAGAAGCAGCAGTTGTGCGAACACGTAAAGAGATGGATGAGCGAGGTACTCATGCCTGTGCTATAGAAATCCAGGTGGCCGTACTAGGGCTGGTTACAATTCATGTCGCATCCAGGAAAGAAAAGTTATTTGAGATGGAGGCACGCGTCGTCTTCGAGAATAGTTGTCAGGATTCAACAGTGTGTTACGAAGTAGAGTGTCCTCCCTCACCCACACCTGTAGTAAGACATCCTATCTCGTGTCGCACACTGTTCGTCCACAACCACGCAAATCAACGATGAGACAACACTGTCTCTCGAGCATCGTGTAAACAGACCCACATGAGATTCATCGGTACTTAACCTTCACTGACCCAGCTTTGACGTGCCATCTTGCCATTCTGACATATCGCCTGACTACCATACTGCCATTGTGCTATACCATCATGCCCACAATGAATCTCTTCTGCCTCTCCCTAACCATCAACAAGCCAAAGAAGAAGGAGTCATCTTTCAACTTCATCCGCCTCCATCCTAAACCACATATCGAGCCCCTCGTTACGCCGCCTGCTAGTCCGTTAGTGTCCGCTCCTCCTGCTGCTCCCGCTTCTCCTCCGCCACCAAAGCGATGCGAGTCTCCAGCGGAGAAGCCTGAGTCTGGGGCGTCGAAGTTTACGGAACGACTGGAACTTCCGCCGAGCTTTTACGAGACGTCGTTTTCGGAGTCGACAGCTGAACTGGTCCCGCAGCCGTTGGGGTTAAAGTCGGTGGAAGGGATAGAGGAGGGGAGTGTTGAACGTGGAGAATCTCGGCACGCGATGGGTGTTGGGAGGGAAGGTCGGGTAGGTGTACATCACTACCTACGGACTTCCGCTTATGGTGTTATCGATGGTTCGTATCGCGAAGCGTAAATCGATGGGTATACTGATGGTAAAGCGACGTACTGGAGGCTATGTTCACTCTGCGAGGGTGAGATGGTGAAACTTAGGCAGCAGTGAATGAGCAAGGGCATGCCCATGTTGGGACTCCCTCGCTTCCAGAGACCAAATCAGGAATAGTGCTATCGTTCTCCCGTCGAAGACTTTTTTTTTTGAGCTCCGTAGAAATTGTCTCTCTTGTTTAAACATAGGTAGAGCCTTGTGTCGGCTTCATAGAATGCATATCTCTTCTTAGACTATAGGCAAAGCATCGTGCTTCATTGATTAGAGGAGCCAGATTGTGAGGAATGGACTCAGCTCTCGCCTCAACGTACCCCTGAACGTGGTCGCAGCTCCAAGGGAAGTAAACAAAGCCGGAAGTTTCTTAGTGCGCCTTGGTTACTACTTGCTAGTTGTCCCAGCGTTGGCTGGATTTTTGAGGCAGCCATGCATGAGGCATGCGTGAGGCAGGCTGAGTGCCATCGGAATGTCCACCAGTCCGGCGCCGTACCATGCCGTGTCGGATCACGTGTCCGAAGTAAGCCTTGGCTTCAGTATATCGCCACTGCCGTGTCGGAGGGCACACTGTGCCTTACGTGATGCCAGGACGGACCACAGTCTGATCATAAGTGGTCGGATCAAATAGCCGGGACCTGCATATCTAATCTTGGGATGCGTCGAGGGGCACACTAGTGTTCCGTTTGGTGCTAACTGGATTGGTAGAGATCCTTCACAGGCTCACCGGTCGCAAGGGCGAAGCAGTCTCTAGCATCCGTCTCCCACCATGCGTGTCGTCGTCCTTCTCCCTTTTTTACGCTCGTACACTCTTTTGCGGTCAACCCGTCGTCAACGAACGAGACCAGATTGCCTTCTCTCCGCCTTCTATTTGACGACATCAGACACACGTTCCGTTGTTTCTTGACTTAACCCACTCATTCACCACTTCGAACCGAGCCAATCCAGAATCTGGACGCCTGAGAGAGAGAGCGGCTCGATATGTCTTCGACGCCAGGTTCCGGACAATCGCGCGATGAGAGCGTCGATCGGGTTGACTCGAGCGACCGTCCCGTGGCCCAATGGGCTGGGTCTCAGTAGGTTTCTTTTTTTTTTAGCACTGCTAACGGTAGCCCGCATCCATAGCGACTCCACTAGCGAGCTCCACAATCCATATTTCCGGTACAATGGATATGAGTATCCGTATATCCTCGAAGCTAGCCCCATGCTAGTGGATGACGCGCGAGCGGTGCTGAACGGTGAAGCCAACCATCTACTGGGCAACGATGAATCCCTTGTCGACGACCCCCATGGTATCGCACAAGAAGCTGTCACTGCCGAAGCTCGACAAACAGCCTTCGTAGGTGCCGCTTTGCCGGCCAACGATCCGAACACAACGCCGCATGTGGCCCGACCCCAATCTCAGCCCCAAGAGACCCCTGTCGCATCTGCCATTCCGCTAGTCAACAGTCAGGTCCTACAAGTTGCTGTTACGGATCCTCTTCAGTGTCCTTACGACACATGCACCCACACTTTCGGCCGTCCTGAAGAGCGCCGCCGTCACATGAAGAAGCATAACGGCCCCTGGACTCCCTGCATCCATCCTCACTGTGCCAGGACTTTCTATCGCCAAGATAAGCTGCGTGCCCACCTCGCTAAAGGACATCGAAATAGACGGCGATAGAAGCCTACAGCCCTACCTATCAGGCAGCGTGGCTTATGTCAATGCCGTAATGAAACCATGCGATAATTCGATGATGGGACATGGGATAATGGAATGATGAGATGATAAGACAATGAGATGATGAGGCAATGGTAAAATTAGGGGAGATCAGATTGGCGGGATATTCCATTCGTGTCGGTGCTTCCGTACTTCGTGTCTTCGAGTTTTTGCAAAATGCTTCTTTCTACACAAACGAATAAAACTAACTGTAACCTATTACGAGACCTCGTCTCTGGTCCCAAATTTGAAACGAAGTGATTGCGCATGCGGAGTGTGAGATTTCTTCCGCCAGAATGGCGTGCTGAACAGTCTTGAAGGTCGAGGACCGATGGTGTCTCGCACGTTCAACGAGAATAAAGGACCACAAAACTCATCATAGGCGTCCACTTGATCCCGCAGGCGAGCCGCAAACATCGAGTCGAGCTCACCGTTCAATGAAAAGATGTGAGCATCGGCCAGACAACCCGAAATCGCTACACTGATGACTGTCGAAGTATCATCTGTTGCGTCTTTAGTCCAAAGTAAGACACTGAAGAGGTCTCGTATCTTCATTAGGTGCCTCTGGAGTGATGCAGCGGCTGATCTCACGTTCTCCACGTCTTCCTCTGAAGCCCCTCCGCACATCTCCTGGATGAGAGGCTCGTCGATGAAGCTGAGAAACATGACGCATAACCATCCCTTACGGGCTTCTGATTTGACGGCATGTAAAGGTTGGAGAGCTCTGCATATGTGCCCGAAAGTGGGTTCAAGAAGTAGAGGGTCTACTAAGTCGAGAGAAAGCCTTCGGATGATGTCTGGCACGCGATGACAGTGCGCTATACTTTCGGGGAAGTCAAAATCGCGGGTCTCGCGTAGGTGGTTGGACGCTGACTCCAAAACCTGTGAGAAAGGCAGTACCTCCGTAACGCGCCCGAGTTGTATCGCATCGAGAGTAAGTTCTTTAGGCCGTGTAACGGCGTTATGCTTCTTGTTGGGCTTTAGACGATCCTCAAGTCGAGTCAGGACAAACGGGGCCATTTCTCCGTCTCGAAGTTGCATGGAAACTCCAAGAGATGGTGGAACAGCATACAGCCAGCTCATCCGGCCTTCTTGAACAAGGACATCTACAATGACCTCCAGTGCTTCATTAGCACTATGTTCTGGGTTCGGTTTCACTTGCTTGAGCCGCAACATGCCACATAAAGCGTAGTACTTGTCCGAAGGTACCGTCGCGCTGAGTGTAGAGGCTAGTTGCAATACATTTGCGTCGCATAGCTCATACGTCTGGGCTTCGTCATAGTTCTGCCGGAGGTACCACAGTCTGCGGCACCAGGATGCAAACCCGTCGAGCCATGTTTCTTCCAGATTCCGACGGTATAAGAGTGCGGCCACGACGGCAGTGTCGGCGAGGGAAAGCCACTCACCACTATCATCCCAGGTCAGTAGGTAGTTCTGACTGAGCAGAATCTCTTGTAGAATCCAGGCTCTCTCGCGCCACGTTGCATGGCACAGGATCTTCAATGCGCTGAGGGCTGACGTCTCGAGCTTTGAGTCAATCTCCGGCAGCGATGTGCACGATTGACACAGAAGACAACTGTGTGGAACCATTTGCGCAATATCTCGGAGCCTCAGCGGGCCAGACAATGGGCAGTGCATGCGCTTCTTGACTTCCAGCACTGGGCTTAGATCCAGCCCAGGTACTCGCAGGAGCAAGATCGTGCATCGCGCCTCATAGTATATCTCGTCCATCCGCGGTATCCAGTATGTCTTATCCTCACTAGACTCCTGATCGATACACATACAGTCCAGCCAACAGCGACTTGCCTTGCCCGTGATAGCCTTCACGTCCGGAGAGGCACGCTCTCCTAGGAGGGACGTCAGCCGCTTCTGGAGCGCTGCCCAGCTCGGAAGCTTATCCGATGCATTATCTCGCCATTCGCTCCATACGTATGATATCGCGACGTGGGTACGGAAGCCGCTGGTGAGGTAGGCATGGCGGTCTATCTGGCGGTGGAACAAGGACGTGCTCGGGTCTATGAGGGCAAAGGCGGATCGGGTCGACGAGAGATGCGATTTCGGGAGTTTCTCCGCCATTCAGACATGGTCGTAGTCATGAATCCGGCGCTTTTGCTGCGGTTGGGATGTGAACGTTGGAAGAGTTGAGTAGATGGAACACGCGTGAGTGCTACCGAAGCATCAACTTCGGGAGCAGCTGGAGCGATAAAGCGACCATACCCATCTGGGCTTAGCCACGAACCTCTCTCTAGCGCGTTTATAGAACGCGTCGAAACCCACTGAGAAAACGTCAAATCCATCTATAGCTCGATACTATCCAGAATCCTGTGTTGTCATTCATTCTTCTTGGATCGACTATCTTATCATCATGCGTGGTGCTATCCTAAGTGCTCCACCATTCAATTAACGATGTGGCCCATACAGCTGCATCGCGCAGCGAGTGTGTCAACGGCATGTCTGCGCGCGCTTGCCAATGATCTTTAGCTATTTGAGTCATTCCAAGAGATAGCTTTATAAACTTCGACGGCAACATGACAGACCTGCGATGTGAAGTGTCAGAGATGGGCAAGGCTGGTGGATGCATCGCAAGATCGCGACCCCCGATGACGATAACGCGATGACGTCGTCTGAAACCGCGACAGCCCAAAACATGTCTGACATGTGAAGGACCGGTAGCATAGACACGCTACACCGACTATCTCCCGTCTCGAGGCCGTTGAATGCAAAACTTCGCTTTCCATCTGTCCGAGCCACTAATCGCTCTATCTTGAGCATCGAAAACTTGGCCAGCGCGACTCAGCCTACATTCAACCGGTCAACAAGAACCCTTTTCCGAAGCCGGAAAACACATTCTAGCCGAGATCAAATGCACGATGGCGAGCCTCTTGCTCGCGGCCCTGAAAATCTCAGCCGCACTAACGGCTAACAGTGGGTCCACACGCGTTATCATCACTCCACTTAGCGCATGAGGCGAGCGTGGCGTATCATCTTGATGTCGTTCGACGCAAATTCTCGAAACGGTTCCGGGACAAGTCGGGATGGTGCTTGTTGTGCACGATTTTTGCTCGCCAACTTTTCTGCTGGTGACTGGTTTCAGGGTCATGTTGGGAAGGCGCGGCGAAGGCGGAGGTGTATAAGAGGGATTGTGGCTCTGGGGTTTGGGCTTCTGTCATCCACATCTGCATCCATTTCACTTCTTATCAAACGAAGATAATACACGTCATACCTCGATAACTCAACCTCCATCATCAGTCCAAACGACAATCAACATCAGAATGCCTTCGTTCAAGGGTATGTTCACCTCTCTACCAAAGCTTGTTCTTTCCTAACGATGTCTCCAGACTCCGTCTCTTCCACTCCCGCCGGTGCCTCAGGTGCCCCAACCCCGGCCTCCACCAGCGCACCCACATCAACCCGCGATACTCTCCACGCCGCATCTGCCGCACTTGGTCTGACCTCGCAGGGTCTTGACCTTTGCCCTCACTGCTTCCGTGAGATGTCGCACTGCAACGAGCGTTTCGAGTTCGCTTAAGCGCACTACAACTCAAGCCCGACTGTCGACAATTGAACACACTCGGCATTGTACTTTATCAGAACTCTCTTCCTGAACAACAGCGAAAGCTGGCGTTTTGGCATCGAGGGGCTACGACATTTTAAATCTTTCGGCATGGCATTGGGTATTGGATGGACGGCATAGGCGGCGTTTATTCTGGGATGGGGGAAACTTAAAGGAAACGGCATACCCTACTTTGAGCGATTGTATATCATCACGAGGATAGGATCTTCGTATCGCATCTCAATCGATTTCACACACTCTTCTAAGATGCTTCAACATTAGTGAATTTTCGTGTCCTAGTTTCCTTTGGCTGTGAGATGACACTGCCAACCGGCATGTGCAGCTGGCGCGACCACATTGCGGTACTTGGAGAGTTTCTTGTAGAGTCTGTTTTATTCTGTTCACACAAATGTCATCTACAGGCCCGAAACAGGGGAATTTTAATTGCAAAGGAGATGTTCCCAGTGGCGAGGGTGTTGATAGGCTGACGTCATCGCGAGCTTCTGCATCCTGCTGTTCAAATCTCACTGCAGCGTCCCAAATCTGCAATTCGCATTTTGTGTGGGCTCAATGCGTCCAGTACACGACGGACGCGATATAGTCGGTGTGTCCAGGTGGGTAGTCTGGAGATACGCGCAGCCGCTACCCCGCCGATACCCGGACGCAGCTTCCACGGAGCGTTAGTCAACGCCATGCACATCACGATAAGACTTTTCTTCAACACCAAGCTTTTTCCTCTCATTCCCCATGCCAGACCTCCAGCATGGCTATCGCCCAAGAATTCCGACGTCCTTCCACCATTCAAGAAGAGGAGACCACACCCCTCCTGCCGCGCGATGAGCCGAAACCAAGAGAAGAGAAAGCGGCCGTCCCGGTGTTATTCCGGGCTTTGATATGCGCGTTCCTTGTGTCGTTGACATTCAGTATCACGCAGGCTCCCATGCTATACGCTTTCCGGATATTGACCTGCGATGCGTATTACGAACATCATGAGCCGGATCCGCACGCCGTGGATAGATGTGCGCGACGCGAAATCGACGCTGGAGCGGCCAGGGCTTTTGCACTACTGGCATCATCGACTACGATATTTGGCCTTGTCAATTTGCTGGTAGCTGCATGGACTATCAAACGTCTGGGCGTCAAGTTGGCTTTGATCATTCAGATCTTCTGGCCTGCAGTCCGCCTTTTGATCCAGAATATCGGCATCATGCATGGCGGCAACGTTGGCATCATGATCGTGCAATGCTCGCAAGTCATCACAGTAGTTGGTGGCCCGAATGGATACGTTTTGTGCCTCAATTCTTTGGTGGCGGACGTCGTCGAGCATGAGAGGCGCACAGGTGCATTGGGCAGACTCCAAGGCTGCATGTACTTCGGGAGCGCCATTGGTTTCTTGATCGGAGGTGTTGTTGGCGACTACTTTGGCATACTTGCGCCCTTCCGAATGACTCTGGTATTATTCTTGCTTTGCTGCGTATATGTAGCAGTATCGCTACCTGCCATGCCACCACCGGAGGAAGACAAGGATGCGAAACCTCGCGAGACCACTGGCATCGCGCGTTTCTTTGGCCCCCTCCGCATCTTTGCACCGCAAAAGTGGGAACTACCTAATGGACGTACTCGCCTGCAGTTTGGAGCACTCACCCTCGGTATCGGCGTATTCTTGGGTATCCTCGCGACTGGCTACATCCCGATCTTACTTCAGATGTATGCTACCGTTAAGTTCAACTTTGGCCCCAAGGAGAACGGGGCACTCATCTTCTTATACTCAGCATTGAGAGGTGGTTTCCTCTCTCTCGTCTTTCCCATCATCGTTGCTGCAGGGCGAAAGTGGATGGGTGATGGCGTGAAGAGCAAGTTGGCGGAAGACGAAGAAAGAGAATCGACAGTGCAGGTTCATATAATACCACCAACTCCGGCAGTAACAGAAACTGTCGACCCGATGGAGAGCGAAGAGCCACCCAACCCCGAACCGACGAACGAGCAGGAAACATTTGCATTCGATTTGTTCTATGCGCGCTTCAGCCTTTTGCTTGATGGCATACTTACCGGTCTTGCCGTATTCGTATCACAAGGTTGGCAAATGTACATCGTTGCTGTGATGCTGCCATTTGCTGCAGGTACCGGTGCCGCGTCCAAGGGATCGATCCTGCAAATGTTACCGAACAGCGAGCGTGTTGACGCGCTCAGCGGCATTACGCTCGTCGAAAACATCGCGCGTCTTTCGACATCGGCCGTCTTTGGGGTCGCATTCGCTGCACTTGCCGAGGCTGGCCAAAGCCATCTCACTTTCATCTGTAATGCCGCTGTTGCGTTGCTTGGCTTCATCGTCTTACTTCTCTCGCGCTTTCCACCGAAAGGTAGTCGTCGGATCGGGATATAGTATAGAACCTTTGGAGGAGCGCGCACAAGCTCAACAGACTATGAGATTGTGGTCTGGACCATTGCAGCCCTTATGCGCTGGATGCCTGAGGGCGCGACAGACACGCGACCCATTCGCCGTTAAGCTCCCGGGGTCGCTTAGGCCTGCCAGACACAAGAACGGGAACATCGCCATCCCTATCTTGTCCGGCGACTCGTCAGCGAGCTTGTCAAGCTTCTAGTTAGATCCCTTCCTTTACTCATATAACTGCTCGACAACGCCTTGGCAGCTGCCTACTTGGGCTGCAGTCCTGGTTGTGGGAAAACAATAAGTTGCGACTCATACGCCCGTCGTGGTGTCGACGCATCCCAGGCTGCACTCCACATGATCGTACTGCATCGCATCGCATCGTATAGCAGCAGAGTAGTAATGAGGAGCCTTTTGATCGCGTCGCTTTTGGCGAGCGCAATCAACGCGCAATATAATCTCACGTATTTACACTTAATGAACCCAATGGAGCCGACTCTTACCTTCATGTCGTCCGACGACACTGCCACTACCTACGAGAAGAAGTGTCCTGAAACAACGACTTCGACTCCTACACCTTCATCGACGTACTTGTGTATGTAACATGACATCGTTCTTTGCTAGGACCGCCGCTGACCCTTACTCAACAGCTCCAGCCGAAAGATCAGCACGAGAAGCGTCTCTCGACAGCATGATATCCTGGGCGCTGTCATTCTACAAAACCGCCGTACCAATAGAGACACCAGAAGCAGAAATCGACGGTTGCATTCCCTTCACCATGCTTCAAGGCCCCGAGACATGGGAGTACCACATGACCATGCCGAGTGCAACAACCAGGAACGGTGCTTGTTCATGGACGGGTGTGCTAACCGAAGTCCCCGTCACGTGCGACGCCGACTATTACGATGAGAAATATTCTATATTTAGTGGAACACCGACGGTTTTTTCGCAATCCGAATTGAGGGCGTGGACAGACCTGAAGTTTGCTATGGCTACTATCGTGGGCGCTACGTCCACACCCACACCGGCAAGCACGGGTGACGCGAGTAGGGCTGAGGGAACTGGGGTAGAGGCTTCGGACAGCGAAGGACGGGCGCCGAGTATGCCGCTGCCGACTGGCGCGATGCTGATGGTTGGTGGAGCAGCAGCGTTTGGTGGAGTGGCTTGGGGATTCTAAGATCGGAGGTGGCCGCGTTTCAAGGCGACAGAATCACACATCGGGAACAGCTGCAGCGCGGCGTACCATAAGCTTCAGCCGCATTGTCGCAATGCATCTATCGTCTTAAGTGACCATGCTGTTAGTGTCGGAGAGATTGATGCATGGTCGGCTGTGATTCGACTGCGGCTGCGAAGACCGCAATTAGATGAATGCATCGCAGTGTCGCATCTTGTCGGATCGAAAGTCGCTAGTATGGTTATGTTCAACGAATGCGACGTGAGTCTTCCCGTCCCCTCGTGCCGACAACCGCATCATGCAGTAGAGTGAAGAGTCTTTTCAGAGAGATTACATGTGAGTTGACACATAGCGTTGCATACGGCAGATGGATCGAGCATGACCGTGGAGGCACGGCACGGCCGAAAGAACCGCGGTCACGATTATGCCAGTTCAGCCTCGATCGACGAGATACACCGGAAGTAGAAGCGAGGGGGGTTCGGATAATCGGCATCATAACAGTCAGCCGACTGGGTTGGGAAAGGCGTTTCGCAGCTCAGTGGCTGTGTAGGAACTGTTGAACAAATGGTATGTATGATTGGATTTCGAAATGTATATGTGAATAAAGAAGCCAGGTAGGCTTCCAACGTGGCCTGAGAAACAAACATTTCCAAGCGTCATGGGTGAAGAAAGGCAAAACCGGAGAATGGAAGTGCAATGGGCAAGTCTGGCGCAATGGAGGTGATCTTGAGATCAATGCATATGGGCTGTTATATCTGGGTTGGGCGCTTGGGTAATCGTTGCAATGGGCCGGATCATTCATACGCACATCCACCAAAATTAGATGCCGCTGCACATACCACTCACTTCTTATCCTCCACCTTGTCAGAGTCGTAAGCTGGCGGCGCTGACAAGCCGGCTTCGTACTCCTGCCCAGGCGCAACACCACCCACAATGTTTGTGTCGTCCTTTCCGAGTACTGTCTGGGGCGCGTATTGTCTGTTTCCTTCCTCGCGGCGTTCTGGAGGTACGAAGATATTGAGGCTCTTGGGGATGATGAAGCCGACAAGGACGACTAGGACGATGAGATGGGCGACCATGAAACCGAAGATCTGTAGGGGGTCGCCACGGATGGCGTAGAACGTGGGGTAGGCGAAGCAGAAGATGATCGAGAGCACAGGTGCGGCGAAGTATCGAAGGATGGGTGCCCAGAAGACGGGTAGTCGCCACTGCTTGCCCACACACACGACATAGTTGAGGTCGCGCGCAAGTTGGTGTCCCTATATAGTATTAGCAAGTGAATATGTCACTGGAGAAGGGTATACTTACAGAGTAGAGGCCAACCCACCAAACGCGGTTCAAGATCTTGTTACGGCCCCAAAATTTAGGAGCTGGAACTGTGGGATCTTTGGCGACGAGAATTGCAAAGATTGTGCCAATGATGTAGATACCAAAGCCAACACCAGCACCAATCTTGTCGGAAACTGTATGTGCGATGGCGTTGCCGATGATCTGGGCACCAATGTACGAACATTGGTACAGCCAGAAGGATGGTGCGCCAACCTGACCTATGACGTCGACGAAGCGGTAGAACGAAGTAGCGCATACGCACTCAGCCCATACTACGAAGATGAGTGAAATGTTGCTGATCTGTGCGTCAACAGCATTGGTAGCTTCATAACCGAATCCGGTTGAGTAGAACAATGATACCAGGGCCGAGATGACGGTGATGATCGTGGCGATGGTCGAGTGCTTGTACTTCCTTCCCCAGTGAGTGTCGCAGATGGTAGTAATCATAGCATCGAGCAGCGCGTACGATGAACTGATACCAAGTAGGAACAGAGTCAGAAAGAACAGAACAGACCAGAATGGAGCTCCAGGCATTTCCTGGATGGCGCTGGGGAGGGTGTAGAAGCCGAGCGTATATGTTCCGACCGGATCACCAACACCAGGCTGCAGACCCAAGTATCCGACAACACCGAAGACAGCAAAGGCCGCGAACGACTCAAACAGCGCGTTCGCACTGCAAATCATCATGGCGTCTTGGACAGCATCAGAAAACTTGGAGTTGTACGAGGCGTAGGCAGAGTAGTAGCCAAAACCGACACCGGTAGAGTAGAAGACCTGACTGGTTGCAGCTTGCCAGATCTTGCCTGCGGCGAGCTGATCGCCGTTGAATTCCCCAAAGTATAGTTTGATACCCCGGCCAGCGTTGGGCAGGGACGCACCTCGGCCGACAAGGATAACGGTCATGATAATGGGCAAGACGATGGTAATGTAGACGACGCGAGCGGTAATGGCGATGCCTTTGTACAAACAGATCCAAACGATAAACCAAGAAAAGAGTACCCAGCCGACAAGCTCGCCATCGAGGTTCACACCAGGATATGAGGCATACTGAAGGACTCGACTGCCATCATCGCTGTAGACCGCGGGAATGGCGGGGACTTCGTTGACGACACGACTGAAGTACTCCTGTGGGTTATCTTTCCAGGGAAAGTCGTTTGCGGACCGGAATGAACTGCGGAAGTACACCATGACCCAGGATAGAATGGGAATGTAGTAGATGGCCACAGCGTAGCCAACGCAGACCATTCCGAACCCAACACCGGTAAAGCGTCGATCAAGACCGTTGTAACCAATGACACAGCCGCTACGGTAGGCCTGTCCGATAGCCACTTCCAAGATAAGCACCGGGATCGCGAGGAGGCAGACAGCCATGAGGTAGGGTATAAACCATTGAATGCCGTTGTTGTTGAAGACCTGGGAAGGGAAACGTAACAAATTTCCGAATCCCATCGCTCCGCCCATGGAAGCAAGTACGTATGGTGTTCGAGAGGGCCATTCCGCGCGACCGTCAGGCGCCACGCGAGGCGGAGGGAACATCGCCCGCACGGCTTTGCGGATGACGTTCATGGTGGGCAAATGGTATCGATGCGCTCAATGAGACGAGGTGAAGGAGTAAAGCGATATGAGAGGCTGCATGGAGAGGGCAAAGAGACAAGCCCGGCAGAGGTGCAGTGAGAGAACCCAGTCTGGGCACAACTCTCTCTTCTAATGATGTCGTCGCACACCCCTGCGCTCCTGATCTTAGATCAGAGTCGCGGCGCGCGTCACCACGCAGCCACGGCCAGCGACGACTCGACGCCTCAATGATAACATGTCGCGTGCCAGGGTAGCACTACGGGCATGATACCCGTCTGCAGCTACTGATACCAACATTCAGGCCCGTGGGAGGCGTTTGCGCAGGAACTTGGTAGGTGGAGATGTCCCATGGGTGCGGAGGCGCGCCTTGGCAGCCAAGGTATGTTCGGGTGGAACGGCACCTCCACGTCTTGGAAGGGAGTCATGCTCGGCCTGGTTGGGCTCGCAATGTGCATATCAATGTGGGCGTGAGATAAGAGGGTATTGATATGCAAACATGTCTCTTGTATCAGCCTCCAGCTGATCCATCGCCGTGGCGTAGGGTTTTGAGGGTGTCGTCGCGCCTCATCTCTTGTGCAGAGCGGCCAAGGGAAATCCAGTTCGAGGTCCTGCACAACAGAAGCAACGTTGCACCAGAGGTTTAGCGCCATGTGCCGACTGTTCCTCGTCTCCAAGACTCGGACATGCCGTGATAAGAGCGACAGGCCTTCGAAATGGCAAATGCATGACCGACGAAAGTCCGGCAAGAGATCCGTGAGGTCTTCGTAGTCATGGTGCTAGGTAATCGGAACCGATTGCAGTAGTCGGAGTGGGATGTAACGCGTACGTGATTTGGGCTGACAGCAGCAGAGGGAAGAGTGGCTTGGGCGCTGGTTATACATATCTCCTTGTTGCACGCCCTATTGTCAAAGTTCAAACGCGCCCTGTCAGCCAGCACGCCTACGTCATGCGATGCGCTAAGCTATCTTTGTCCTTAGCGTGCTGTTCCGCCAACACGCGTCTGCCGTCCAGACCATAACATCAACCTTTCACACATCCACGTGTTCTTCGTAAGAGCTGCCCATGCACATATCGCCCCTTATTGAATGATAGCAGTAGAATTATCAACACCAGCGAGCAAAAGGATAAATACGCCAAAGTTAGTCCTTGCGCCGACTGCGCGCCATTGCCAATATAGCCCTGCCGATACATACGATAGGTTATCCAACACTTCCATGCAGGGGATCAATCCTTCGAAAATACGCATCGCAACACCTCTCAGCACTTATCTAAAGCTACCTGATCCAGCCACTTGGGCCACCCCACTGGCCCTTCACGTGATATCGATCATAAACCCAAGGAAAGAAGTCTTTCTTTAGATGATAGAAAGCACGTCTCGGCACTGCCTGATCAACACCAAACCATGTATTGAACGTCTCTTTGGGTATACCACCGTATTTGAACTCCGCAAGAAGCACCTTTTTGTCACCGGTCAGAAGCGGACATGAAGTATAGCCATCGTATTCGGACTCTGGCTCCTTGCCATCCATAGTACGCAACAGATTCTGTGTGAGAATTGGCGCTTGGGATGTGATTGCAGCCACCGTTTTTGACGTCGGCAGACTCGCTGCATCGCCAAGCGACCACACGTTCTTGAACTTCCTGTGCCGGAGAGAGTGCTGATCCACGTCTACGAATCCCGCGTCGTTGCCCAACCCGCTCTCTTTCACAAAAGCGTGCGGTACATTCCGGGGCGCAACATGAAGGAAGTCAAAATGTCGTTGTACGGGCTGTTCGCCATTCGGTCGTTCAAATGTCGCAGTATTCCCATTAATCTCGATGAGATTATGTTCAAAGAGGCCTGTGACTCCTCTCTCTTCTCGCATTTCGTTCAGTTTGACGCTGTACTTCGGTACGCCAAACATAGTGGGCAGACCAGTCGCGAAAGTCATCTTGATAGTACTTTTCTCAGGATCGTTGCTGTAGAGGCCTGCTCGTCTCCAGTGATCAATTGCGAGCCACATGATCTTTTGAGGTGCGCCTGCGCATTTCACTACACCGGAAGGCTGGGTGAAGATGGCTGAGCCCTTTTTGAGGCGCTGGATGTTTCGAAACACTTTGTCGCAGTGGTCGTAGCTGTATATGGACGCTACAAGGCTATCAGGGTTGGCCATTGCTTCGCTAAGGCCTTTGATGCCGTCGTAATCGACTTTGATGCCCGGGGCGATGACGAGATGATCATACTGGACTTTGTCACCGTCTCCCAGTGACAGACAGTTGTCTTGCGGGCGAATGGCCACTACATGGTCATTGTAGAACGTTGTCCCAGATGCGACGAGTTCGCTCATCGGCCTTTTGAATTGCAGTTTGTTGCTCAAGCCGCCGCCCACCAATGTCCAGCCCGGTTGGTAATGATGCCAAGTGCTCGGATCGACAACCGCAACGTCGTCCTTTTTGAAGCGTCCTTTCCGTAACAGTTGATGACTGACTGCGACACCAGCTGAACCATTTCCAATGACAATAACCTTGTGATGTCTTGATGTACTTATCGCAGGTGAGACGGTCGCGAGGTCTCGACCAGCTGGCCGACTTTGTGTGGTGAGTGCAGTCCGGAGGGACGTCGATGTGAAGCGATGGCACGGTGAATACATTCCGGCCAAGTAAGTAGCTATCCTTTTAGCTGCTGACGGTTGTGTGGTGGTATTGGCTAACGGTAAATTGAAGTACTAGTAGGGAATGATCGCTGTTTTCGCTCGAATAACTGTAGATCTGTTGTAGTGTGGCTCTTTACGATTTTGCGGTTTGTGGACAGTGGACGAAACAACTCTTGAAGGGCTATGAAAATCTTGAGGTGGTAGATAGTTCAGTCCATAGGCCGTTGCTATGTCGGCGATCAACGAGACGCCGAATCCTGTTTTGTGGGGCTAGACGCCGAACCCTGCAAGGAGATGGCACCACCTGGGCACAGTCAGCGTCCTGAGTATGGTATATAATTGAGATGAAGCGGAGGAGGCATTGAACAAGTCGCCGCTGATGCACGAAGAACACTAATTATCCCATCCTAGGACATGAAGAATCTACAATCATCTGTGCGCATTCAGGCACATTGGCAATTGCCGAAATCTTTTCACAACACCCCAAAGGCCTACGTTATGAGGCAACAGCAAAGATCGATAAACCAACGAGCTCATGCACTATCTCAACGCATAGCACGAGGAACAGTTGATTCGCCACGATCATCGAATTACGCAAGCCGAGTAGGCCGCATCGTCACCGACCTGACCAATCCACATTTACAGAGCCGACCGGAGGCCCAAACCCGATCATCTTACAATACTC
The DNA here is from genome assembly GCF_023758085.1 of Alternaria hordeiaustralica. Taxonomy (NCBI): domain Eukaryota; kingdom Fungi; phylum Ascomycota; class Dothideomycetes; order Pleosporales; family Pleosporaceae; genus Alternaria; species Alternaria hordeiaustralica. The sequence goes on along the minus strand of NW_026056775.1, from coordinate 1,253,260 downwards.
ACACGATAATGTCCCACGAGCCCGCGATCCACAGCTTGTTTGAAGGGAAGACGGGAACATGGCAATACGTGGTAGCGGACCCTTCGTCCAAGAAAGCCGTCATTATCGATCCTGTGCTCGACTATGACGGGCCTACCCAGACAATCAGTACCCAGACAGCTGATGATCTATTGGCCACGGTGTTGGAGGGCGGATACTATATCGAGAGGATACTGGAAACGCACGCTCATGCCGATCACCTGACAGCAGCTTCTTACCTCCAGCAGCGTCTCTCATCGCGGCAAGGTTTCAGACCACCCATTTGCATCGGAAAACGAATTCGGGAGGTCCAGAAACGATTTGCTGTGAGATATGGTATTCCAGCTGTTGAGTACGAAAACGCGTTCGATCAACTTTTCGAAGATGATGAGATGTTCGAGGTTGGGAGTTTGAGGGTGAAGGTCCTTCATCTTCCAGGTCATACCCCAGATCATATCGGTTACCAGGTCGGCAGTAAGTGTTCGCTGTAGCGATCTGTATTTGTACTCAATGCTAACACTACCAAGCCAATGTGTTTTGCGGAGATTCGATATTTCACGCTGATATAGGCACAGCACGCTGTGACTTTCCAGGCGGTAGTGCAAAGAGCTTGTATGCTTCGGCACAAAAGCTACTGGAACTACCGGGTGAAACCAAAATTTGGACTGGGCATGATTATCCAGCGTGTCCTCAACGGTGCGAGGCCGTGCCTTGGATGACTGTACGAGATCATAAGGAGAAGAATAGGCATCTTGCGAACCATGCGGAGGACGATTTCCAAATCCTGCGGGAAGAACGTGATGCGAGTCTCAACGCGCCGAAATTGCTGCATCCGTCCTTGCAGATAAACATACGCGCTGGTAGACTCCCATTACCGACACCAAGTGGTGAGCTTTTGATGCATCTTCCGATCAAGATGAAGGAACGGTCATGGGAGACGGGGACGGAGCGGCGATGAGCACCTCTACGCAGGCCTAAGCACTTTGTCGGCGGGGATGATGCTAGACAGTAGGTACACGGTATAACGATCTTTTCCAATGGTTCGCGCAAACGAAGCGATTGATGTATCCTTGCACTTTCGACCGAATGGTTGAAGTAGACTTTAAAGACCAGATCGAGTTCATCATATGCCTAACGAATTGTTATCAAGGCCTACAAGTCCGTACAAATCCTGGAGATCGAAGTCGGGGAAAGCATCGTTATCAATTGATGTGGCTGGAGGAGCCACTATGCTGGACGGTGAATCGACGGAGGAACTACGGAATACTGCGGATGCTACCCTTTTCAGGGTGCGTAACACAATTCCAGCAGCCGACCATTGGCGGCTCATAGACTTGAGTACCCCGAGTAACAGCTTCACTCGGTCAGCGTGCTGGTCCAAGCAACGCCGAGGGCTTTTGTCGTGCATCGCGCCGATGGAAAGCTGAACGACAGCAGCGAGAGCCAGTGGATACACAAACAATGGTGTGTGCTTTTGAGTGGGAGTACGCAGCGCCGCTAACATAGCTAGGGTCTTGGAGGCTTCGATGGCTTTGACGGAGTGGATATGTTGTCGATTGCAGGGACAAAGGAGCTTGGTACAGTTGGCTCCAAGTACGTCTTGTGTTAACAGGTCAGAAGATATCAGATCGCCTCTGGGGTAATGCACGAGAATAGTGCTCCATTGGATGATAGTGTGCGCTTGGAACATGAGTTCGTCCAGATCACCGAAGGTGTTTGAGATCTCCGCTTCGCTTTTGGAGCGTGGTAAGTGGTATAAGAATGCAGCAAGCGCATTGTCAACGGCCTGCACCAAATCTCGATCCACCCCATGCTTTCCAGTGATAGTCAGAACTCGTCCGAGAAGACGTACGGCTTCTATGCGGTAGCAGAAGGAAGAAAACACCTTTTCCTCTTCGGCAAAGACGTTGCCGTGAAATTCGGCCATAGTTGCTGGCATAAAGCACATTCCGGCTTCGTAAGTAAAGTCTTCGCATGGTAAAAGAACATCAGCGTTTACTGTGTTGGTTTTGAACGTCGATTTTCGCTGCAATGCCGCGATGCAGCCGTCGATCACGTACAATTCGTACCAGGTTCTCCGCATGCTTTCTTCCAGCACAGTCAGATCACCAGCATGCGTTGAAGCAAAGCTCCGCTGGTGCATGCCGAGTCGTAAAGCTAGTTCGATCGTGGAATCAAGCATCTTCTGCCCTTGATCCGTAGCGTTTTCCGCGAACAGGGCGATAGTGTTGAGGAGTCCTGCTTGTACCATCTCGGCTGTGTTTCCTTCGCTTTGAGCAAACTCTCGTGCCACGTTCTCGCGCAATTCGTCGAGCGAGACAGCATGTGAATAGCGACCACCGATGAGATGAACTACCGCTTTCAGATAACGAGGGTATCCGTGTTGCCAATACATGTCCCTTGGGAGAAGGATTGGGTGACTCGCGTGGAAGTTCAGATAGTAAAGATTCACCAGTTGCTCATCGTCAGCCCACTCGGCATTCTGATCTGGCGGAGTGGTTGATATTCGACGCTGCAGTAGGGCCGAGTTTGGTGGAACGGCTGCATCGTCGAGAGGAAGCCATTGCGCTGCAGAGGACGTACAGGACAGCGCTTGTGCAACAGCGGGTTGCGCGACCGGGCCAGAAGAAAGGGGTGGGGTGTGAGACAGTGTCGGCTGCTCATCAGTATCTGCGCGCGTTATACCACGTCGGCGACCTCGTCCAGAACGCTTGTAGGTGCATGCAAAACCACGAGTCTGGCAGCGCCCGCATATAGGTTGGGTTCCGTCGCACTTGAGGTGGGTACGCCGACACTCTAGGCATGCGAGTGAGGCAGGTCGAGCATGATGTCGCGATTCAGAAGAAGGCATCCAATTCGACGGCAATGTATTGTGGATTGAGAAGGTTTCCAGGTGTTGCGTGAAAGCGACGCGACTGAAGATGCCGAAGACCCTGGCGACATTTGGACCCCGAAGACGCTAAGAACGCGTCATGAGCTAGCCTTTCTTGGCTGGCGCAGGGGCACCTGCCTTCTAATCATCTCTCCAGAGCTCAAGCACGCTCTCACACAGCACAGATAGCCTCGACTGCTATCACGACTTTCGAAACATTGTCTCGCTGCGGGTCCTTGAGTTCTTGACCGATGAGTATGAGCGTCTAGATCTCCACATGTGCGACACGTTGCAGATAGCCAGATCACAGCATATTATCTACCAATGATCTCTCCGATGGCAGATTACCTGCATCGTAAGGCCTGGCTATATCTTCCTGTCAGCACAAACGGCATCATCCATATCCTTTCGGCAGTGCGATATCCACCGTAAGACAAAACTTATCGCTGCTTGCTGTACGCCCAGCCGTCTGCCAATGACAAGCGCTGGGTCGCAAGCTGCTTAATCAATACTGCAGCATCGGTACGCGAAATCGTCTTTACAGCGAGGCGCAGGTATTGACTTCATTGAGCTACCATATACATATGCAGGGCGTAAGTCGACTAGGATACAACCGCATCACCTCTCAGGCATAAGAAGACCTTTGTCTACGCACGAGATGGGGACTTGCTACTTCCCTCTGCGTCGTATTCCCATCAAAGATCCTCCAGCGTGATAATGTCTAGCAAATTTGCAGAAGCACACATCGGAGAACCCCAGGATATATTCAACGATCATGGCCTGGATCACAACGTGGCCGAAAAGGATGCGACCACAGCGGACGCCCATGACATGCACCGCATGGGAAAGACGCAGGAAACCCGGCGAAACTTCCGTTCTATCACCATTCTAGGATTCTGTATAGTTCTTCTTTCGACTTGGGAGACTATCCTTGCCACATCCGTCTTTGCTCTTGCCAACGGCGGAACAGCAGGGCTTATCTGGGGATATTTCATCGTCATGATTGGGTTCGGCTTCGTTGTTGCTTCGCTGGCTGAAATGGCATCGATGTGGGTACAGCTTAATGACCTCCAATGATAGTTACTCACTTTTGGCAGGGCACCAACGGCTGGCGCACAGTACCACTGGGTATCAGAGTTCGCACCACCAAGCTGCCAGAAGTTTCTCAGCTATCTGGTAGGTTGGCTCGGGGTTCTGGGCTGGCAGACCGGTGTAGCAACCGTTTCGTATCTTTCCGGCAAACAGATCCAAGGCCTCATCATCTTGAACAATACATCATACATTCCGAAGGCGTGGCACGGAACGCTCCTCATCTGGGCTGTCCTGGCCATATGCTTGGGATTCAACACATACCTCTCTCGACATCTACCATTAATAGAAGGAGGCGTCGTCATACTGCACGTTGCTGGATTCTTCGCTGTCGTAATTCCACTCTGGGTCATGAGCGATAGAAGCCACTCTTCCAGCGACGTCTTCACGGTCTTTGAGGACAATATGATGTGGGGCAATATTCCGCTCGCGGTCATTCTTGGCCTTACGAGCGCTACCAGCTCCTTCGTTGGCGTTGAAGCGGGAGCACATATGGCGGAGGAGGTACGCGATGCTGCCCATGTGATTCCGCGCGCTATGATGTGGACGTGGCTCGGGAACGGGTTGCTCGGCTGGATCATGGCAATCACCTTCTGCTTCTGCGTCACCGATACAGTCTCTGTACTTACGACTCCACTTGGTACGCCTTTCATTCAAGTTTTCGTCGACACGACCAAGTCCGTAGGCGGTGCGACTGCGCTGACGGTTTTGATGTTGGTCGTTGCGATTTTCGCTTGCGTTGCTATCATGGCAACAAGTTCACGCCAGGTATTTGCCTTCGCTCGTGATAATGGCGTCCCATTTGCGCATGTCTTCAGCAAGGTTCGTCAAAAGCCTACTTCGCCATCGCTATTACTTCAACCGAGAACTGACAGCGAGTAGGTATCAACGAAGCGCGAAGTGCCGATCAACTCGACTTACATAACGGTTGTTTTCGTCGTAATTCTGTCATGTATCAACCTTGGCTCGACCGTCGCATTCATGCAAGTCATTTCGCTTGGTGTAGCTTCGATGCTGACCTCGTACCTGATCACAATCTCGTGCGTTGCCCTGAAGCGCATAAGAGGTGAACCGCTTCTGCCGTCCAAGTTCGACCTGGGACGACTTGGATTACCGATCAACATCATCGCTGTACTGTTCCTGCTGTTTGCTTGGGTCTTCTGTTTCTTCCCAGTTGGGCCTCGACCAACAATTACAGATATGAACTGGGCAGTATTGGGATATGGGATCGTCGTTCTCTTTGCTATACTGTACTACGTTCTTCGTGGCAGACACGTGTACGTTGGACCGGTCAAATACGTCCGTATGACGTAGTCGTATGCCATTTTTGCCGGCTGTAATTACACTGGGCCTCATTGAACGAAGATATCTATTCTGTATGTGCTTTCGGAAGTACTAGAAGTGCGAGTAGATGACGCGCTTGCTCAACACGTAGCTAACAAGACATTGATAGCGCCGCGCACACAGAAACTAGGCACGGCTTCAGCGTAACGTCAGTCTGGAAATCACTAATATATATTAACTGTACCCATGTTTCAAACGCTGATCTATCGCTTATCTTGTCCGGGCGTATATCGCGTTGATGGCGCGTGGCTAGGACCTCGACATGCCATCCATTGCCTGGCTATCGCTACCAACATCAACCTCAGTGGTGTGTTCTCACAATGCACTCTAAACATTGACAGCACGATCATCCCACTAATTGAAGGGTTCAAGCGCAGCGCTGAAGCAGATCTTTCAAGGCGCGAAGTGACCATTGCATTCGACGGACAACAGAGTAACGGTCACACAGGACAGCAAACATACGATCAGAATCTTCACAGTTCGCCGGATCGAACGTCACAGTAGTGAGAATCTCGGTTGTAGTTGTAGATACACCTTATATATGTGTGCATCTACACCAGGTATGTTATTACCCTTTCTCACTCTCGCTTTTACGAGCGTATCAGCTGTCTTCGCAGCGCCGGTTCGCTCTTCTCTGTCCATCACGGAGCCAACAAAAGTTACGGTAATGGCCTCATCCATAATCACAGGCACAACATCCGTATCAGATAGCGATAACAACCTTCAGGCGCGCCAGTGGGAGTGGACACCCTCAGCGCCAGCATGGACCGAACCCGTATGGACCGAACCCACATGGACACAACCTGCGTGGTCCGATCCAGCCAATACGCCCTCACCAACGGCACCAGCCTGGATAGCATCTCCATCATATCCGTACGTCGAAGCTACCGCGCCTGCATCCACGCCGACGTACTCATATGATGAAACCCATCGCCCCGACCCCAACGACGCTAAGACAAACGGCATCATTGCCGGGTGCGTCATTGGCGCTCTGATTGGCATATCTATTCTCATATGGATTGTTACCACTGTGAGGCAGTGCTTCCACAGGCGTACCCGTTCAGCATCCCAGGAGGAAAGAACCGATGTCGAAGCCGACGCCGTTGTCCAACGTGATTTGGAGGCGCTGACCCCTAGTAAGCCCCGCACAGTAATGGCCAGCGATAATGCGCGGAGTAATGACAGTTTTATATCGACACCGACTCAAGGTTGTGACATCGTCGATGCTACACGTCTAGCTGAACCGCCTGATGGGTCAACGTATGGACCGCGCCGTCCTTCTCCGGTTTATCATAACAATATTCCTCCCCAGGATACGCATTGGCCAGTTGGGGAGATGGAGCAGGACTTCACGCGTCGACGCGCAGAGTCTGGTATCGGGAAGTTTAGTAATTGAGAGTCGGAAGTGACGCACTTCTGCATCATATCGTTGGTGTGGTACAACAAAGCATAGTGAATGATCGGGAAATCCTATTTGCACTTTTGCCGAATGTTTATAGATCGCAACTTGGAACTGTTGATTTAACACTGACTCGACCGCACCGTATGAAAGCTCCTTGGATTACGAAGGCTTTGATTATCGGCCTCAATCTTACCATCGTCGCAGTCGAGTCCTTGCGGCCCTAGCTCTAGATCGCCTCTTAGACCAGTCAACAAGTATAGCTACCAAAGTCGGGAAAGTCAAGATGTTGAGCAAAGTGATGACCACCACCAGAATATTCCCCACTAACATTATAGGGTCTCGACTAAACTGCTGATCGCCAGTCGAGCGCCAGAAAAGCGACATTACAAGTCCGAAGTGCCAGGCAAGGACAGCGTTCCGTATTACCAGCAAGATAATATGGAAATCTTGAACACTTCCATCAACATACCAGTCAGGGTTCTGCATGACGCGTTGAACTTCCTCGCGGATAGACAAGCATGGCAAGTCGAGTATGTAGCGTTCGAAAACATGGAACCAGGCGGAGCCGACGCGTGAGTTGACCAGAGTGCAAATGATGGAAGTTTGATCGGCGGCGCGATACGGAAGACCATGATTCCAGTATGGGCATTTGTCGGGCTGTCGCTTCAACCACTCGTACAAGCACTTGTCCCCCACGATGTGGCCACATGGGGTAATCTGGAGGGGCGAGCAGTCGTTGATGGAGAAGGGCTCGCGGCAGATGTAGCATGCATCGTCTTTTTCGACGGAGGCTATGTTGAAATTGCAATCGGGGATCAAGGGGACGGCTATGAGTGTTTGAAGGAAGTGCGACATGGTTTGTGGAGGGGATGTTGCGGTGACTGAGGGATGTAGTGATTATTTCTGCGAGAAGTCGGTCGTAATGCGAGTTATGGTAGAGGCGAAATGTTGATGGAGAGAGTCTTGACTGGCTTCAGCTACAATCTGTATGTTCCGGTGAAATGACTGAGTGTCACCCTGTGCAAGCATACACAGCTGAAGTACTCTGAACAACTCCGTCAGTGAATGGTATCAAGAGAAGTTAGTCTGCGACTAGATCAAGAGACAGCGCGGATTTCCAAGAGTAAGACACGACTGAGCGTGTATGTCATTCAATTGATGAGAATCAATGTGGCTCGCTCATGACTCGTATCCAGGGTATAAGCCTCCCATGCCCAACGACCAAACGCCCAGTATGCCCAAATCACAACGTGTACCGACATGAGCCGATAAAAAACCCATAACCTTCGCCGTCATTACCGCATTATTTTGTGATGATCTCATAGCTCAGGCTTCGCCTTGTCCTCCTTGACGTCATCTTTCTCGACCACGACAAAGTCATCGTCGGTGTCGGTGGTCTTCTGCTTCTTCGGAGATGGCTGTTGAGCATCGTCGGTATCTTTGGGGTCGGCCGTCGGGGCGTCTGGAAGTTGCGATGCGAGTTCGGAGGGTTCGGTGGACTGTTCCTCTTGCGCCTTGGGGTCGGAGTCGACTGGTGGGAAGTAGTCACTAGGTAGTCGTTAGTGTATGGAGTGAGACTGATGACGCCTGAGACTTACGGGATGTTCTTGAAGTAAGCGTCCTCATCTTTCTGGAGGAAATTGCAGAATATGACGCGGTCAAGCTTGTCCGCCTTGCCGTCCTCTTCAAGGAACTTGCGCACCGTCTCGAGCGCGACTGTGCTGGCCTCGCCGCTGGGGTAGCCGTAGACGCCAGTGCTCAAGGCTGAGAATGCGATGCTCTTGCAGCCGTTCTCGACTGCTAGCTCCAGGCTCGTGCGGTAGCAGCCTGATAATAGTTCTGCTGAGCGGGAGCCCTCCTTCCAGTATATCGGTCCAACGGCGTGGATAACCTTCTTGCTAGGCAGTTCGTAGCCATCTGTGATCTTGGCACTGCCTGTCTGGCAACCGTCCAGCGTCTCGCACTCTTCTAATAAGCCGGGCCCAGCTGCGCGATGGATTGCGCCATCCACGCCTCCACCACCCAGAAGGGAAGTATTCGCGGCGTTGACGATGGCGTCGATGGCAAGGGTTGTGATGTCTTGTCGGATGACGCTGATCTTGTCGTTGAGGGTAGCCGACGCGTTGTATGTGGACTGGCCCTTGTCGTCGCTGGGCACGATCTTCTTTAGCTTGTAGAGCAAGCTGAGGGTGGGGATCTCGTCGAGAGATAGAGTGTCGGCCATTTTGGGTGACGCGCTTCGGGATCGGGATGACAAAGGTCTTGCGAGATAATATGCGCTCGTCATGAGTGGTCGGAGTGGTCGTAATGCGCGTGTGGCAGGTGTTATTAGCATCGAGGGAAGCGCCGTGGGAGAGTACCTGGAGAGCTGGCGGGCGCGGCAGGAGCTTGGGCCTAGGCCCCTCCCGCAGCTACCCCGCTTAGTAACTAGCCTTCCAAGGTTTCCGCTTTGGTGTAAAACACGTGCAGCACTTGCGATCCTGTCGGATTTGCCATCTTTCACCACGACCCTTGACTTCGAAGCTGCACCACAGTATACTATGAACACGACTTTTTTCCTGATATCGCGGCCACGAAAACGACACGTACATCTGATGGACATTAGGGCCAACACAGTTTACACATCAACATTGATTGCTAGGGATTGCGGCTGATATTTATCTTGTCGATGTTTCTTCCCGCACATCGTTTGTACAATAAGTTCCGCTTTGTCTCTGGATATGCGCCAATGAACGAGTGCAAACGACATTGTGAAGAGATGATTACATATAGATCTAAAGTGAATGCTTCAATCCAGTCACAGGACAGCCAAGCCTCCACACCATAATGTCCGTCAGGCCGCAAACATTCTTCCGCGATCTTTTGTGGAGACTGAACTACAACATTCGAGCCGACGTCGCCGTCGCCCCAGACGATGTGTGCATCATCTGCAAAGAGCCATACAACACTTCGATTCTGCCCTCCGCTCAAGGCTGTCGCCCAATCCAACTACTTCCCTGCATACACATCGTCGGTGATGCGTGTTTCTCAGAGTGGGCCAAACGACAGCCCGAGAGATGCATCTATTGGAACCACAAGCTTCGGTTTGTTCGACGAGACCCCACAAAACACGAGCTTAGTTGCATACGCTCATTGGGCGTGATCACAAACAGCGGATGGTTCATACGTAGGGAGCGTGAACTCCTTCAAAAGTGGATCTTCATTCAAGAGTCGCGATCGCTCAGACCATGGGCTCTCCGCAACTTGGCCATTCTCTTGTCTACATACTACACACTGGACTTGATATACACCGGCATTCAAGTGCTTTGGGTTCACTTCCTATTCAAGTTAATCGTTCTGGCTTGCCGATTGGTGATAGCTGTTGATAAGTCTCAGTTCTCATATGATCTATTTAAGCTAGATCTGTGGACTGTGAACTACTTGAACGGGGCTGCACTTCAGTCGCTGCTATGCTGGATGATCGTTAACACAACAGCTTTCTTCACTGTGCTGTTTGGCATATTGTTTGTCAGTAAAAGGAAGAAGGCGTGGGCTAGGAATTGATTCGCGTAGCTTGCACAGCCCGACTCCTGGGCACCATCAGCAGAGATCTGGGTCGACCAGCAGTACCTGGCCCGGGCACGCTACTTGGTATCTCATCACTCCTACAATCAGCATGGCATTAGATCGTACTGTAATCTCAATTTATAGACTTCTTCTCGTGATCTCGAACGTTCCTCGTGTCTGGTGTCTAGTGTTGCGGTATACGCATAGCTTAAACACATCTTCATACTAAAGAATTATCCCAATCGCCCTAGAGGTTGTCAGATACCTCCTATGTTCGGATCTGACTCGACTAATGGGAATACAAGAAGAGCGCGACGCTCCTTTCTTATCTTAACTCTCAAGACCTCCAACTATCTGAGCATGATGCCTCAATTCGCTTTCTTGCCAAGCGACGGGATTGTATTAGAGGTTTTGGACATCTCCGAAAATGACCAGACAGATTCGACCGCCGCACCACAGCGTCGCCACTTCGTATACGATGTCGCGTACTTCTCATTGGGATGACAAACATCGCTTTTGCGAGACGTCAGATACGTTGTCGGCCGCGGTCTTACCCTAGCGTAGTCCAAGTCAACATGCCAATACTCTTGTGAGGTGTAGAACATGATATAGCCAGCCAAACATGTTGTGGCTGCTGACAGTAGCGAGCTAAGCGACTTGCCGCCGTGCCCAGGTGCGATGGACCGTCCCGCAATTTTATCGTATACGGCGGCTCCGTCATCTTGTGCATGTCAAGAGAGGTTGTGCCAGGGCTTGGTATCTTGGGGCGGAAATATTCATCCTTCCACGTGCCAGCGGAGCGCGAGCATGCCCAGGCGTGGTCTGATAATCTGCAGCTGTTATGCGGCATTCGGCTGTTGTCCATGGAGACGGATGTTGCATATCGTGAATGCATGGTTCGATCTTACACGCAGGGCATTTGCAGACAGTAAACACGTTTACTGCTCATGTTGTTCCATGGTAGTTTGGTCGAGGTGAAGGTACCAGGTCACCAGATGCAAGATCGAAAAAGGCATGGAGTTCCACCACGGGCATAGATTTTCCCCCGACCCGCTCTTTACCCCGCACACGCTACCGGCGCCTACTGTTCTGTCAAGCTTCACCACCCATACCGTCGATAACGGTCGGCTGCCAAGTGCCTTGTGTGCATCCTCCATGCAGCTCTCTGCCTATAAAATATCGCGACCCCAGATGCCAACCATAGGGTAAGGCTTGACCTTGTCGACTGCCAAGTGGACCCTTCCCCAGATTCGCTACGATGATCCGAGAGATAGCTTGGAACAGCAACTGTTGCGGTGAACATGGGACGATGCTAGCCCTCGTTCAGTTTCCCCGCGGGGTATGACTGTAGTGATGGCGAGGTAGCATCATGAAGGATGGCTCGGCAATGAAGGCCTGCAAAGCGAGGCAGCGGGCATAAGAGCACACACACCCTTCGCTCAGAATGCTCATAATCAGGCTAGAAACCATACTCTATCTATCTATCTTACGATCAACTTAACTAAATCTTTAACCAACATATGGGTTGCTTTAACACTCATGCATCTGGTACTCTGGACCCGCCAGAGGTCCGCAACTGGCGGATCCACCTCATCGCACTCATCGCCTCGATGTCTGCGCTAGCTAGTAAGTATAATTGAATCAGTCTGAGTGTAAAAGCTAATTTCGAAACAGTGGGTTACGATACAGCTGTTATAGGCGGGACTATGGCCCTCGAGTCCTTCATTCGTGACTTTGGCATGAACGACATTGCAAAGAGCAATCGCGACACAATTCAAGGCAACATCGTTTCTACTTTCCAGGTAGGTCTCCAGAAGCGAGCTGTTGCCAAGTCGTCGCGGACTGACAATGCGTAGGCGGGATGCTTCTTCGGAGCGCTTATCGCTTTCCCCTTTGCGGAACGCATTGGTCGAAAAAAGACTATGATATTTGCGTCCGCGGTATTCCTGCTTGGCGGCACACTCATGACTGCCTCTCAAGGTAGTCTCAACATGATCTATGGCGGTCGAGCCGTAGCAGGTCTAGGCATTGGCGCATCAAGTATGGTCGTGCCTGTTTACATCTCTGAAACAGCTCCACCTTCCATCCGTGGCAGATTGGTCGGTATTTTCGAAATCGCTTCTCAAAGTGGAGGTATGCTGGGCTTCTGGATCAACTATGCTTGTGACCAGACCATTAGCGTCGAAGGCCAGACGCAATGGATCGTCCCTCTTGCGATCCAGCTTATTCCCGGTCTTCTCTTGCTTCTCGGTGTCGCATGGTGCCCTGAGTCGCCTCGATACCTCGCAAAGAAGGACAACTTCGAAGGCGCAGAACGCATCTTGTGTAAGATTCGGTGCCTCGACGAGTCACATGCGTACATCCAGCACGAGATGAGCGAGATCCGCGCGCAAGTCGAACGGCGTAGCGCCAATCGACAGAGTAAGAAGCAACAGTTCATGAAGCTATTCCAGAAGGGTGTGCGTAACCGCATGGCCATTGGTCTTGCGCTCATGTTTCTGCAGTCCTTCACTGGTGTAAGTACATACCATCTGCACGGCACGATAGAGGCTAATCTGTCAGGTCAACATCATCACTTATTACGCGCCTCGCATCTTCGAAACACTCGGTATTTCTGGAACGTCACTGAAGCTCTTCTCCACTGGATTCTACGGTATCGCAAAGACACTTGGCATGTTCACCTTCACCTTCATCGTTGTCGAGAAGGTTGGTCGTCGTAAGGGCCTTATCTGGGGAGCTGCGCTCGGTTGCATACCCATGTGGTACATCGGTGGTTATGTCATGAAGGCTGATCCAGCTGGAGCTGCTTTGAGAGGCGATGTCACACGCAACGGCTGGGGCTACCTTGCGATGGTCTGCGTTTACATCAACGCCTTCATCATCTGCGCTACGTGGCAGGGGATCACGTGGACCTACGCTTCCGAAATCTTCCCACTCGACATCCGTATGCTGTGCGTGTCGCTTACGACTGCGGATACTTGGCTCGGTTCTTTCATCATTGCCCGCAGTACCCCATACATGATCTCAGATTTGGGTTACGGGGCTTACTTCTTCTTCGCCACCATCTTAGTCGCAATGGGTATCTGGAGTTTCTTCTTCGTGCCCGAGACAAAAGGTATCAGTCTTGAGGAGATGGACGCCCTCTTCCTAAGGCCGATGCACCAGGCTGTTTGGGCGCAGCTTCGCGGCAAGCCGATATTGACCGAGGAAGAAGTCGTTGCAAGGAATAAGGGTATGGAACATGAGAAGGATATTGGTGTTGAGACAATTGAAACAGTAAAGAGATAAGACGAATGAAGGCGACGAGGGGGCGCGATCGATGATGGCCGACGACTCGGCGTCATTTCCTCTTGTCGCCAAAGAAGGCGGACGGACGCGCTTGGACCAACCCTGGAAGGTTCACGCGGCATTCAATCAACAACTCCGTCTTCATACTCTTGCATTCTGCTCAGCGCTTGTGACATGTGATACACTGGTTTTCTGATACTGACTCCCATTGTTCATCTCCATGGATGCGCTGCAATACCTAGTACTAACTCAATATGCCCAGCCCTCCAGCTACCCTGGGAGGAGATCATTGCTTAGGTAATGACAGCTTGGCACTGATCGCAATCTCCTCACTGGGAAGCTGGCCTCCTGTCTTACCGCTCTGGCAAGACAACCACACGAATTAGAACAGACCACGCACTTTTTCTAACGATGTATATCGGCCGTCACTTCACTTTCTGGCATGGACACCAAAGCTGCAAGCGTTCTCATCGTCCAGGGAAAGCACGAAGAACTCCGGCGACAAACCCCACTTTCCCGCATTAAATAGCGAGGCTTTCCACGCGACAGCACGACCACCAAGACTCATGATACGGACGAGATGCGGAGAAGTCATTGTATCTGGTGTCTGACAGCCACGGTCGCGTCAGTACCCCGATGACGGTCAATGCCTGCAATTCTTGCCGAGGTACCCGAGTACAATGATTGGCTGAACGAGCGGATGATCTACGGCGGAAGGGGGGCTTGCGCAGTGCCGAGGCATCGTTTAAAAGCTGATTGGTGGTCGGACTACAACAGGAACTCACCGGAAGCGGTTTGTAGACCGCATCCAGATCTGTTGCAGGGGAAATGGACTCTAGCATCTGGCCGCGCGCGCTATTTGTCGATCACCTGGAGCCACGACTCCGGATGCTGGGGCATAGGCTGTCGTTCTCGCTTTCGCTTGGATCCTGGACCGTTCTTCCTTCCACGACCATAGGCTACATCATGCTTCCGAAGATGCTTAAACCCTGGAGTAACCTCGACTACCGCTCAGACTAAACGAAGACCGACGATGATCTGCATACAAAACTGACACAATATACACTATCGACATCGTGCTGACAGACTAGCATCAATTCAAATCGCCCTAGCGTTCTGTCATCTTGACTTATAACAGTTGTTTCCCAACATAGAAGTAGATGTTCTGAGAGTCTTGTGTGACTTCAAACTCTACACTCACAGTCATCCCCTACCTTCACGATGGCGTTTCACATCGCTTCGTCCGTGAGCAAAGCGCTTTTACTATGCTCTTTCGCGTCAACAGTCCTGTCAGCGCCTGTTGAAAACGGGCCAACGGTCACACTTGCCTCTGGTGTCATCATAGGGACCACCACCAAGCCCTCAAACCAGCCATCATTGACAGCCTCAGCAAACGCCTACCTGGGAGTTCCTTTTGCGAAGTCGCCTCCTCTACGCTTCGCGCCGCCCGAAGCAGCAGTACCATGGTCTAGTCCTCTTCAGGCTCAGAAGATCAAACCAGCATGTATTCAGCAGTTCTCGGGTACTGGCGATATCCGTGCCAGGACTATGGAGTACTTCAACAACCCTACCTCTTCACCGCCCGCGGAGAGTGAAGATTGTTTGTACCTCAATGTCTACACACCGCCAGGTGTGACATCTTCAAGCAAGAAGGCCGTCATGTTCTGGCTGTTCGGAGTATGCAATCACTTTCCTTTTGTGGGAATTGACAGTATGCTGACATGTGTAGGGTAACTTAGCTTTCGGAACTGGCGGACTGGGATTTTACGACGGAAGCTCTCTAGCGATCAACGAAGACGTCGTTGTAGTCACCATCAACTATCGCACAAACAGTGAGTGTCTCTGGCATCTAAGTCCAGAAGTTCTGTGACTAACATCCTAAACCTAGTCTTTGGCTTCTCAAACTCGCCCGAAATTCCCCTTGGCTCCCAAAATGCTGGCTTTTTGGACCAGCGATTCGCATTGCAATGGGTACAAGACAACATTGCGCAATTTGGCGGTGATCCTTCTCGTGTGATGATCTTCGGTGAATCCGCAGGCGGCGAATCGGTCAAGCAGTTACTGGCCAACCCACCCAGCCCACTTCCATTCTCGTCAGCTATCCTTGAGTCTCAGAATGCGGTACTTCCCGGAAATGGCCTAGTCAACTACAAGCAGGTATCGCTGCATTTCGGCTGCACAGACATTGCTTGCCTTCGCAAGGTATCCGCCGAGGACATCAAAGCATACATCGAGCCGAACTCGCTCGCATTCCCACCTGTCAACAACGATGGCACATCTGTTCCCGACGTTAGACTCAGCATCTCCACCGGGAAGTTTGCCAACGTGCCAACGATGCTAGGGACGAATCTGAACGAAGCACGTGCCTTCCTGGCCGTAGCCGGTGTAATGGACGGTAAAACCGCCGTGAACAACTTCTTCAGCCAGTACAACATCACATCCCAAGCCGTTCGTGACTCCATAATCGCGGCATATGCTGCACAGGGTATCACAGATTTCTACGAACTAGCCGATAGGCTCGGCACAGATTTGGTCTTCACATGTACGACCGCCAGGCTAGCGAACTATCTCGCCATTTCTGGTCGCACAACTTATCGATACCAGTTCACGCCCGTATTTCCTTCGGTCGCCCTTTTCCCCAACCCAGGCGCCTACCACACTGCTGAGATCCCTGAGGTCTTTGGTACGTATCCGCTTTCAAGCGAGTTCGGCACTGCGACGCAGCAGCAGATTCAACTCAGTGCTTTCATGCAGAAGACTTGGGCAAACTTTGCGAAGAACCCCGCTGGTGGCGTTGGATGGCCCAAGGTGGGTAGTGCGCTTGGCAAGGAGTTGGGTGTGTTGGGCAAAGACGGAAGTAGTGGCGTGACTATTCGGCCACTGCTCGAGGCAGACTATGCTTGCCCACTATACGCAGGCGTTGAAGATCTTCTGGGCTTGTCTTTCAAGTAAAGCATGGTGTTGCGCCTAGAAACCAGCTCTGTAGAGCACAATGGAAATTTATTCGTGCTTAACGTGCTGTGAACATTTACGCTTGATATACTAAGCTTACAACGAACAAAGTGATTACAACGGTTGCTAACACCCCTGCGAAGATGCTGAACCCAATTGTCCTTCTACGACTCAACCTCCCCGTAGCAAATTCCTCCCTCAAGTCCTTTTTTACCAAAGGTATCGAGAGAAGAAACCCGATACCAGCCAGCCAATAGCCAACAGGGATGATAATTGCCAAGCACAGTTGTGTCACCCTTCTGTAGCTTTCACTCGTTGTCTCCTCATCCATCAGCGACAGGCCAATGATCTGAGGCCCTGAAGAGTAAATCAGAACTTGCACACTACCCCAGATAGCAAGTCCAAATGTCTTATAACGCGGAGGAAGAAGCAGCGCAACGAGCGCGAAAAGACAGCCCAGCCAGAGTTCCGCAGTGAGGTACGCGAGACTCATGACGCCGTAGAGAATCTTGATGCCTCGGTCTTCCGAACCATTGGCAATATCGCGCGAGAAGATCATGAGGAGAACGAAAAGCGAGCTGATCATGCCTCCAATGCCGGTCAGATAGACAGGCGTTAGTTTCGTACGTGGCCATAGTACCGAGGTCATGATGCCGCCACTGAGTACCGCGACTGACCCGACGACGCCGACGATGATGCCGTAACGTGAGAAGATTTCGGTATGCGAAGGATATGTATCGCCGAGGTAGCTGGGCATGTAGTTTCCGAAGACGTTGCCGCTCAACTGACGAAAGCCGGCGGAGAGGACGAGGAGCCAGAAGGAGTTCATGCGGAGGATGTAGGTGAAAGTAGCATGCAGATCAGACCTTGCTGCTTTCAACCTCGATGTACCTTGGATGTGCGGTGCTATATCGGCGAAATCCTCGTCTATGCTGTTGCTGTGATGGCGTGCGTGCATTTGAACCAGGCTTTCTCTTCTCTTTGGTTCCCGCAGGACGAGTCTCAATAGCACCGCTACAACGCATCCCGTGATACCGATTGCTCGTAGAGCTATGCGCCAACTCGTGCCGGTTTCCGTGAACGCAGTAGCGATCTGGCCACTGATGGCTTCGCCGATGTATACTCCAACATAGAGTACACTCTCTCCGATGAACACGTTTCTCCATCCCACCAGGTCGCTGATGAGACTGATGGATAGTGCCTCCACACTTGCCTGTCCGATACCCATTCCAAGTCTTGCACAGAATAGCTGTCCGAAGTTGTTTGCTAGAGACTGGAAGATGACGCATAAGCTCCACCATGCCGCTGTAACGGACAGAACCCATACGCGAGCAGATGTATAGTCTGACAGGAAAGCGATGGGGAGAGCGAGTATGGCGTAGACAATGCCTGTTGCGTAGCCTGAGAGCAGGCCATATTGGGTCGAGCTCAACGAGAGATCTGCTAACACAGAAGTCTGGAAGTATGATAGAATGAATTTATCGTATTGCGCGAGGAAGTAGTTGACGAACAAAAGCGCAATGCAGAGGTATGCGTAGGCGTTGTGGAGAAGCGGTTGCTTGAAAGTAGTTCCATGCGTGGTCGGTATCACCTCGTCTTGGTAGGGTCGTTTCGTTCCTTCGTCATAGGGACGTTTTATATCCATTCTCAAGTGATTTCGTTTGCAGTGAGCTTTGAAACCTCAGAAATTCCAGGATAAGCTGTGTCTAGACTCGTTGGATACCAAGCGGTGGCGTAAAGTCGATGACGTAGCGACCACCACACCCCCGCAGCCGAGATACCCGTTGCGATATGAGGTTAGACGTTGCTGCGATCTGTGGTTCGCAGCCAAATCCACTCTCCACGATGCCTAAGCCAGAACCGCAACTTCCCCAGGGCAGCTCTTCGACACTGCGCGGGTTTGCCGAAAGCTTCTCGTTTCACAACTCGCCAGAGGCATTCATCACATCGCGCATCATCGATTTCCAAAGACAGCACCCGGAGGCTGTAGAGAATAGAGCTATCGTTCGGGCAAAGGTGCTGAATCGCAATGTCGCAATTGTCTCCTCGCATGCGCAAATCCATCAAGTCCTGGCCCAAGATGCGTCAGGTTACGAAGCCAGTGGCGCATATGCTGAGCTGATGGCACCGTTCTTTCCATCACCGAACTTGTTACTGACGGATGGTGACGAACATGCATCTATACGTCAAACATGGGAAGCGAGAATGGAGTCTCTCAAGAAAATGCTAGCTCCTGCAGTATCTGAGCGGGTCAATCAACATTTTTCGGAGCCGTCAACGTCAGCGATAGACATGTATGAGTCTCTGAAAAGGCTTTCATGGAAGATACTGCTCGGAACATTCCTGGGTCTCGACCGCGACAACAGTCTCTTCGATACGCTGGAGAGTTTGCAGGAAGACCTGCTTCGAGGCCAATTCTCGCTGTTCCCAGTGACAGTCAACACAGGTTTCTGGCACTCGCCTCGCAAGAAGGGTAAGGAGGCGAACAAGAAGCTGCAAGACAGAATTCTGCGTCACATGAAGGAAGATGTGAAAGCATGTCCATTTGCTGTTGCGGGCCAAGGCGAAACAGAGGATGTGGCAAAGCACTCAGTCCTCTTTACCAGCAGCCTCGCGGTCAAAGCGCTAGCATCTCTTCTGACAGCCTTCTTGTCAAACCTATTCTTGTATCGGACGAAGGACGGTCGATCGCTGGCCGATACTTTGGCCGGTGAAACTGAACCAGGGAGGCTTTCGCTACGCTTACGCGCCATACTATTAGAGACTGAACGACTTAGCCCGCCGATTGTAGGCGTCATGAGACGATCAACAAGAGACAATATCATCTCGTCGCCGGGAGAGCAGGCTGACATCAGAATACCAAAGGGCTGGGACTGTTGGTTGTATTTCGTGGGCGGTGGCCGCGATCGATCGACTTACGGGTCGACTTGGGATGTGTTCGACCCAGATCGATATCTAGACAAGGGCCTGGCGCCCGGTGTAGCCTACGGAGCGGGTCCCAAGACCTGTTTGGGTCGCGATGCGATCCGCGAGATCGTGCTGGCTGTAGCAGAGACGTTTTTGCGCCTGGGAATCCAGATTGATGGGAAGATTAAACCACATGGAGTACGCGGTTGGCTGGGATGGGAGCCAAACGATTCGGTGATGCCTGAGGATTGGGCTCGAGACATGAAGCAGTTGCCGACTCAGAGACCGTCAGACTCAATTACGATACGTGTGTCGCGTAGCTCTCCATAGCAAGATTTCAATGTATTCGTCGCTTGATGTTCTTCTTCGCTATGTTGAAAGCCAGCATGGTCCACCAGATAGCGTTCAGCCCAACCAGCATAGCAGTTCCGATCTGACATCGTTTCCTGAGCATTGCATACGCTTGGCACGGACCAAGGCCATGATGCTGGCCGTATTTCGACAATATCCAGTAAACGACACCGAATCTTGAAGCAGCGAATGTTGCCAAGAAGGCCATGTCTAAAGCATTATTTGATGCTCCTGTGCGCTGTCGGTTCCACCATCGCGCATGCATTAGTGGTGTACTGCCATTCATCAATAAGAACGCGGTGATCACCCACATCCCCTTTTCTTTGCCGGCTGCAATGTACGCTTGCAACACGAGTAACGCGGATGAGAGCAGCACGTGATGAACGAGAGTGATGGGTGAGTCTCGGGCCACAACGCGTAAGGCAGCACGAACTGCTGACTGGTCCTTCTTGCGGCGTGCATGAATCATCGCATAAGTGTCGTACAGGAGGTAGGCGGTCTCCCATGCGGTCAGCGCGTTAGCCAACTTATTGTGACCATTGATCGTAGGATTACGCGAATCGTCTAGGTGGTGGCTCTTCCCGTGAGCGTCTTGAGAGGCTGGTCTTCGTGACGGGAGTATCGGCCATGACGAGTATCGCAGTAACAACAATGCAATGATGGAAGATGTTGTGGCATGCGCTGCTGAAACGGCCTTATTGAACCTGATTCGATCTGCTGACATTTTCGAGGTTTAATATTGCGAAATGTTGCGTTTCAGGGCGATAGAAGTGCCATGCGAACAGCGTATTGATGAGACGCGATGTAATGGTTGCGGTGGCTTCTTGGGCGCTTCTCGGCTGACTGACACTCATGGTCCGTGCGGTACACACGTCATCGACCCCTTCATCCCAGCCACCGAGTTCAACCCGATCCGCAATCACCATCATCACGTTATTCTCGATTCAAGCGAGTCACACAAATGTCTCGTGCACTTTACATCTTGTACAATGCCGACGCATCTATCATGGGCAAATTGAGGTATGGTTATCGAAAGATTTGCCATTCTTCAGAGGAGAATCCAGCTTGTGCCGCCTGTATGCTTCCCTCGGCGAATTCATCCGTCTGACAATGTGACAAATTATGCTGACTCCCACAGGTGATATTACACATGGCGGATTATCGTTGACGGAAACACCAGCTTGGGTAGAAGCGAAGAAAGCAATAGAGGCTGAGTCGGGATACCGCATCGTGCAGTGGCATAGAGATGAGCTATCTGAAGAGGTTCGTGGTCGCGATGGGATCTTCCGAGTACTGGGATCTAAGTATTGACCATTTGCAGGTGAAGAACTTCATCGAGTCCAACAACATCCGTTATCCGACCATTGTGTCGAGCGGAGGCAATGGCAGTCTCTCAGAGGTTATGAGCAACTCGGAGCTTGCGGCTTGTAAAGGCAATGCACAAAATGTCATCTCGAAGCTTCGAGAGAAGGGCATGATGCAGCAGAAAGCGGTCTCTCCTTCTCTGTAGCGAGTTCCATTCGATACCAGTTAGCTCAGCGCCTGCACAAGCCAATTTGTCCTTTGAGCAATGCCTAAGCATACTAAAAGGGCCATAGTCCATGAGAGATGCTGCAGATAGCGAGGAAAGATGAGCATGGCTGTGAAGAAAGCCGCGCTTTCCGTCCCTTCGATAAGTGCTGGTCGCATTGCCACGCTGGTCAGCTCTTTAACCCTGCTTCCATCTTTCCCGCTGCCCTTGCGCTTCTCGAGAATGGCGCCAATGTAGAACAAGACGAAGTTGTTGACGTGGAATGATGCTTCTAAAACAGCCACTGAGAGCCAGATGCTCTTTGCATTGGGCTCACCATTAAGTGCTAAAGCGCAGGATATAGGGGTGGCCGAATAGACGATGAAGTCGCCCAAGAGGTCGAAAAAGCCGCCAAGATCCGAAGACTGGTTGCGTTTGCGGGCGACAGCGCCGTCGAGACAATCCAGTGCCCTGTTCAGTGCCCAGAATGTGGTGCTCGCCAAAGTATTGTTGGATGCAGCGTAAATACAGGAGATCACACCCGAGGAGAAGGCCAGAAACGTGATGGCTAGTGGCGAGCAAATGGAGGGAACGAGTGGCGTGATAGAATCGAAGAGCGTGTCTTTAATCGGCCGAAGCTGGATGTCTAACATGACTGCGGTAGATGTCAACTGGATAGCGAATGACGGTGATGGGTGAGATGCAATCTCGAGATAGAATGCCTTCGGAACCGTTCCGATCGGATGACGTCAAGAGTCATGAATGCCCAGAAAGCGCCAAAGGGAGGCAAATGCATCCGACTCAACACAGCATGGACTTCCCTTCACACAGAGTCACATGCAATCATGGTTTTGATGTATCGAGCTGTTCTAGGAACCCTGTTTCTCTCTTCCGTTGCCTTCCCAGACCTATACCAGCCTCTTCTCACACACCTGTGGCAATGGCTGATACGGAACCCTCTGTATCGTTTGTCGACTTTTGAGACGATATGGACAGTCCTTCTTTACGCAGTAATCGAGGTGTCTATGACGGTCGTGTTCATGCGGAACCCGCAATGGAGATTTGCAGTCCAGCAGAATATAAAAGATGGGGACGCAGCCAGGAAGCCACATGGGATGCGACGACCTTCGCGGCGATGGGGCGAGGCTGTCACATACATGACGCCGCTACTACTCATGGATCTGACCATGATCAAGAAGTTTGCCGATGTTCCGCTTACTGCGATGCTAGAATCGGGCAATTACCACGAGGCAGCGGCAGCAATCGCAGCAATCGCAGCAAACAACTCCACTACGGCGTATCACAGTACGTTTCTGGTACCAACACTGCACAACATGACGATGTCTTCACCGCTGCAAACGCAACGCGCTCTTCCAGACCTTCCTCCTACGAGCCGCCGAATCGCCCTCGAGCTTGCGACGAGCTTTTTCCTCTACGATGCGCTCTTCTTCCTCTTCCACTACTCGCTTCACGTCATACCCGTGGTCAAACGATGGCACGCACCGCACCATCGACACGCCGAGATACACCCCCAGATTACCAACCAGTTGCACATTCTCGAGCGACTGGGCTTGGTGCTGCTGGCCAACTTCAGCCTCAACATCATAAAGAGCCATGTCTTCACGCGGACTTTGTTTGTACCCATATTCGTATGGCTATTAGTCGAGCTGCATTCGGGGCTGGATCTACCGTGGGGTTATGACAAGATACTGCCCAAGGGTTGGGGAGGCGGAGCAAGAAAGCACAGCCTCCATCATGCACGAGGCGGTGGAGGCTACGAGCCGTACTTTACATGGTGGGACAATTTGCTGGAACAAGCGGGCCAGATTCCGAAAGAACATGTCGAATAATTGCGCACGAGCCCCCTCGGTTACAGATGCATCGTACGACTACCGAAATGTCAACAAGCACAACGAGGCGCGTCTACGGCCTATGTTTGCCTTTGGATAGCCAGCGAGCCGCAGCGGTATAAAACGACCCACAGCATAGCTTTCCATAGAGCCTCGCCTTTGTGTCGGTATAGGATGTGCGTTGAGCCTCCGCGGGAGCGGGAACTTGCGAGATACCGAGGTCGCTAAAGATCAGGCGCCAGCCGCCCCTATTGAACGCCACAAGAGCTTGGTTCACGATAGTATGGAGGGCCTCGCGACGCGAAAATTCTATACATAAGAAGTTTCGCTGTAGACAAATTGTAGGTATCGCTCATCGTCGCTCGTTCTTCGTACAGTCACTCGTTACAAATTCTGTGTCTCATCGACAACTTCACTCTTTCAAACTTCGTACTCTTCACAAGATCGATTCAGTCACCATGGCTTCAAAGTTCATCCTCGTCTCCTTAATCGGCCTAGTTGCTGCGCAACAAGACATCCCAGCAACTATGTCAGTCCCATGGATCGGCGACATCTTCGAAGGCTCAGTCTTGCCGAACATGGTCGGCTCCGTTGTCACCGCGAATCCCACCGCTACGACTCTTGCACTCGCCTGCGCTACCTCCATCGACTGTGGTCTCTTTCCAGCCGAAACCCTCGTCTTCGGTCCTTCGACTTGGAATCTCAACATGGGGGACCCAAGCCCGGAGTCCGACTTTACCGCTACAATGGACTGCGTGATCATGCCCGAAAGCGCGATATGCAAAGAGACGGCTGGTGGAACCGAGGCAAACTTTCCCGGCAGCAGCACAGAGCCATACAGTGGCTCAGCTGTAGGCACGTTTGAATTGGTGATCACGGCTGGTGTAGAGAAACTCAGCCAGGCCACGGAAGCTACTACCACTGACGCTGCGACATCCACCGCTACTTTGTACAAATCACATCCGATGTCTGGATTTGTGGAAGAGATGAGTGCTAGCACAGGTGTTGCAGCGAATTCTGGAAGTGTGAGCCAAACTGCCAGTGCCGCTGCGGCAGATGCTACTGGCGCTGCCAATGCTAAGAGTGTGGTTGGTGGTGGTGGTCTTCTTAGCATCGCTGCTGGTGTAATCGGAGGCATGTTGCTATGAAACCTCGTTAGTCTAATAATACTATGAACTCTGAGTTGCTGTGCATTGCTTGACACACGAGAACTTTGGCACATTTAACATGCCGCGCACTGCGTCATTGCGCCTACGGGAAGATGCTTGGCCTCAAGGCAGCGCACTCTATTCTCGGGGATCAAAAGTTGCAGATCGCCCACAAGCACTCAGCTTCACCTCTTGACGTAGCCAAGCTCAGAGTTCCATGTTGCCAAGCTAGTCATCCCCTATGGCCAAGTGCTGTGCCGTAGCACTGAGGGCTGGTTTCTGATTGCTCGCTTATATGTTGAAGGTGACACACTGTGATCGATAGTAATGTAGCAACAGTCATATGCTCCTGCTACACGCGAATTTGGTCTCACAACACTCACGATCTACCGAAGTGCTGATGGACTTTCCTGCCAGTCTGCCACAGGTGGTGAAGTTTCGTTTATCTTCAATAGTCCCAAGAGGACCCCATAGTTAATGGATGATGTGCAATCTCAGTAGTGATAGAGTCCAGTTGATGATGGTCCTCATGGAGCTGGGGTGACTAGTGTAGCGCGATTTATCCCATATACGTAAGCATTGTTCTATTTTAACAGCTTGGCTATGTCGATGAAGTTCTTGGCCCGGCCGGTTATTATGACTTCAAGTCCGCATCCGTACCGCCCCAAAGATCCTTCACTGTTATGAGCGCATTTTGGTTTAACCGTTACGTCGTGTATCGTCGATGAAGGCATGTAAAATTACGCCTTGCTGTAGAGTACTCGTTTCCCGACTGTAAGCGCGTCGCTGTTCACCGTCGTTGGAATGTATCGTCGTCGAGATGAGAAGCGAGGTTCGCCTTGTTGCATGGTACTGCTTGTACGCGCTGACTGTATCTTAAACACTACCAGTCGTCGGCCATGATTTTTCACGAACCTGTTCGTGAGGGAATTGGCACTTCTGGGCAAAAGACGTCTGGAGATGAGAGGTATGGAGTCCCTCAAGGCACAGCTTAGTGTATAAAGTGTGAGACTGAGCCATCCTCACTCCCAACTCCATCGCAAGTCTTCAGCATCTTTCAAAAAGCACACATTCGACGTGTTTTCGAGATGCATCTATTCCTTCCGTTCCTCGCCGGTTTTGTCGGTGTCGCCACTGCAGACTTCTTGATCTACACGTTCGAAGACAGCAACTTTACGGGTGAACTTTACGTAAGACGTGTATTGTTCTTGGAACCAGAGTTCTACTAACGCAGCTCTAGTTGGGGTGGAAGTTCTTCGATGGCCCCCCGGACTGCAACGCTATCTGTGACACATCCAACCTCGGTGGAACGGACGACGCAAGTGACGGTGGCGTTCGTTGTGAGGGTAATGGTAATTGTCTCCGTAAGAGCTGTATGTGATACAAAAACTGACTTCGCACATTTGCACTTAGACCCAGCAGGTGGCTGCTCTTATTATCCGGATGCTCTGATTACGGAACTCGAAGTACATGTAGAGGGCGTTATGCACTGGACTATCTATGGTGAGAACTCGTCGGTTTACCACCATGTCCCAAGCTAACAATCCGAGCAGAGGACAAAGGGTTCGACATGGAGGCCGCGGATGGCAGTGGCTCTCAGGGCGTGTGTACGCCTGATACCTCGGACGATTACGATTGCGCCAGCTGTGGTAGCCGTTCAGTAGGCCGTCGCGTCTTCACTTGCAAGAGCGATTTCACGGCGAAGGACTTCGGCTTGGAGACCAAATGAGGTAGCCGGGGTATTGGTATTTCCGGAGATGCCTGTGCGGCGTCCTAGTCTTGGTTCGAGCGTCTTCTCCTTGGCTCCTGCGACTCAGTGCGAGTTTGCTCTGTCTTTACCGAATATGTTGCACATTCTGCCATCTAAAAATGATCGAATCCGGTTATTTGAACCTGTGAAAGGTCGTCTGATCAGTTTGTGATGTCTTAGGAAAGCAACGAAGCACTGACAAGTACGCGCAGACAACTTCCAAAGCGCTAGCCTTCTCTGACTTCCCAATCGTTGCTAGGAGGAACGTGCTGTAGTCGGGCATAACCGAGAGATGTTGGCACGTTGGGTTAAGCGGAAACGTATCATCCTCGGTGAGGTCGTCTCCAGGCGCTGAGCTCCCTTGGAAATACTCATCCGCGGATATAAGCCGGAAGCGGCTCCGTGGAATGCCTTGGCGGTCTTCTACCAGTGCATCCTGCAAGGCAAGCAAACCATTTCCTGCAAGGCCGATGCTTTGAGATGTGCCACGGGCTTGGGTTTCCTGGTGTAAAACGAGAGAGCTCGAGATGGCGTATAATTGTGGGGCGAACCCAGCGTATATGATGGTCGTCGTGCTCGTTACCCGCGCGCGCATCTCTTCGTCTATCTTCACTCCCTTATTTTCATTAGTTCTGAAACGTCCGAAATACATATAGCGAATTGCGGTATCTTGTACTGTTAGGTTAAAAGTCGAAAGCGACGCATTCACCGGATGTGCTGGTGTGGACATGGTTTCTGTGAGGGAATGATGAAATGAGCTGCTTCGAAAGAGCAGGATCTAATGTGAGAATTCAAGACGTATAGGGAGGTGCCTGAAGAGAGACTCTGAAGGGATCGCTAAAGAGGAGGTCTATCAGTGAAGGGAAACTGCTGGTGTCGAGCGCTAGAACGCGCTTTCCTCACAGGAACCAGATGACGTCATCGCGTTCCTTCCCACGAACCTCGCAACAGCAGTGATAATGCCACAGCTCTTCGACTCCATGCATTTCGAGGCGCATTCCTGCGAAATCGTGCAAATGGACCCCACCGAAGCGTGTTTTTCCAGATCGAAGTTCTGCGCGATCGATGATCGATGGCAATTCGGACGAGCGGCAGAGTGGGTGCGGCTAATGTGTGGCTGCACGTTCCAATGGAATTCCCGAGGTCGACGCGACAAGTCTCAACACCAAGACTTCACCAACGCATGAGCGCTTTGTTTACGGGACCGAAAAGCCTCCCCCGGAGAAGAGTAAGTATGGTTCTCACATGACCATCGCGCAAGGTGTTGGATCACTAGCCTCACTATTCCCTTTGCAAGCAAGACTGATTTGGAAACTGACCCATTCTCCTGGGCTAGAGTTTTGGAAGAACTGCTATACTACCGAACGCGCAGACGGATATCGAACAAACGAGTACACGATGCCACCATCAACGCTTATGTGGTGTAGTAGAAGTCGGGCCGCACATCACCCATATCCTCAATCTCCTCCTCGGTCTTCCCCTGTACCCATTGGTCGCGCTTGCCCGCCTTCCTGAGCTTGTTCTCGCGCTTGAGCGCAATGTGCATGAAGAGAGTTCCACCGAATAGGAACAAGAACATGTAGGCGAGCACGATGCCGTGGCCGGTACGGTAGTGCGGCTTCTCCTTGCTCATGTAGATGTTGGACGAGACGACACCGTTCATGTTACCCCATCCGACGACGACACCAACCATAACACCGCGCTTCAATGAACCCTCGACGTTGTTGGAGGCCCAAGTCAACGTGTTGGAGACTGTGGGGTAGATACCCATGGCACCGAAGAATGTGGCAGCGTACTGGACTTTCGCGTTCGTGGTGGCAAGTAACATGGCGAATCCAACGCATCCAATCGCCGAGACGATGAGGTTGCAGATACCACGCTTCTTGGTCTTGTCGGCGATCCATCCGATAAACACCGTTAGGGCGGCAGCGGCAGCGTAAGGAGGGACGGACAGGAGCTGAGCCTTGGTACCTTTGTGGCCCATACCGAGTAGAATCGTAGGGAGGAAGAGCGAGAAAACGTACAAAGGGCATAGGCAGCCCATGTAGATGACGGCATATCCCCAAGTTTTCCAGTCACGAAGGGCGGCCATCACGTGTCGGCGGTCAATGCCTCCAACCTTGGCGCGGGCTTGTCCATCGGCCTTGAGGCGACGCTGGGCTCGTAGCTTCTCGTCGGCTGTGAGGAATCGGGCCGTGTCCGGGAAGTCGAAAACCATCCACCAGCAGAAGATGCCGACGAAGACAGTCATCAGACCCTCAATAATGACTGCGCATGTTAGCTTGCATCATATGTCTGGATCGTGAAGACATACAAATCCATCGCCAACCGGAGTAACCACCTGCACCATCCATCTGGGTGATAGCGGCAGCCAAGAGACCGCCGAAAGAACCAGCAAGCGCGGCAGCGGAGAAGAACAAAGCAGCACGGAAACCAAGTTCCTGACGTTTGTACCAGCAGCTTGAATATTGTCAGTGACGGACGTCCGTTCGAGAAGCAGGGTGCAACTTACGAAAGGTAATAGTTGACACCTGGGAAAAGGCCAGCCTCGGCAATACCCAGAAACCAGCGGCATGCGAGAAGGCCCGCTTTGTTCTGAACAAGACCCATGAGTGTCATAATGGTACCCCAGGCAAGGATGATAGCCGTGAAAAAGACACGAGGGGACCATTTCTTGATGGCGATGTTTGTCAGCGGCTCGAAGCCGGCGTAAGAGATGAAGAAAATAGTCAAAGCGTCGTTGTAGCCGCGGCCTTTAGGATCAATTCCGATCTCCTCTTCCATGTTCGCGACACGAGCATTGCCGATGTTGGTCCGGTCCAAGAAGGACAGCAGATACAACAGCGACAGCCACGGGATGAGCCACTTGTCCATCTTCCAGACCAATGCTTTGTCCTACCAGAAGTCAGCGAGTTACGGGACGAAGAAATCGGAGCGTGTCGTACAAGCGCGGCGCGTTCGGCATCAGATTTGCCTGCGTCTGGGTCGGGCAGGTCATCGACATCTCCAGGTGTGCTGATCCGAGAGCTGTCAATGTCGTTGGCGTAGATATGCTGGCCCTTCTCGTTGGCCTCGTGGACCTCGAGGCTGGAGTGTTGCTGTACGGCTGCCATGATGATTGGTGCCTGATGGTGGACTGGAGTACAAGAGTCTGAGGAAACGTTCGCAAGAGGGGCAGCCAAGTGTCTCTATATGTACTCAGGCTCGCGAACGCCGTGGGTGTGTCGCTCGAAACGAGACGGACCCTGCTAGGGTTGATATGACCAGCTAACCTAGCGCAACCCGGGACCCCATGGGGCGGTTGGATGGGACAAGATTGTGGATCTGACTTAGCCCGTCTGCTGCTGCGTCCGAGCGTGGCGGTGGTAAGAGCGCCGAAGAGGGCGAAGACGCGATATCTTGACGCGCCTTCGCTTGGCGCTATCGGCTGCAGTACCACGTTGCCTCTGGCTTGTCAAATCTGTCACCAACCGACTCGCTGCGGAAGTCCACCCTCTCTCGCGCTTCACCGATCACCTTGCACGTCTACTCAGCGGATCCAAACGAAGCGCGTATCCGTAGATTGGGTTTCAGCCTCCCAACTGCAATCCCTATCCTAGGAGTGCGGATCGATGCCACTGCGGCCCCTACGAAAGCAATTATTCCACCATATCGTTCTTTAGGCAGAGCCCCTCCTCGCTCCGGACCAAGCGCATGTATTGGGAACTTGCTGCGTTCCAGAACGACCGGGACTTGCGTTAAATGGCATCTCTGGGCACCGCCGACGAGGCCATTCGAAGCCTCGTAAAAACGCCCACCAAGACCTTGGCACAACGCCCTCACGCATGGAGCCGCGGATAAGGATTGGGCGACAGGGTGTTTCTTTTCAGCCGGCAGGACGAAGCTTTTCGCTGAGCTTCGCTCAGTAATTATAGTCACGTCGTGTCACAGCGCCTAAATCTCACACATTTCTCACGGTCTGGTGTTGAGTTTTCAACACAGCGCGCATCAAACAGCGGACTCTTCCCCGCCATGCCCATCATCCGGGGGTTTTGTGGGGTGGCTTGGCAGCGCTAGAGTCGGCCGGACTCACGTAGGCCGCCCCGCTCGCCAGGCATCGCGCACTCTGGTGCTCTCTGGAAATCCCGCTGTCCACTACTGGGATACAGCTGACGAGAGCCCAGATGGTGCATCGGATAAATGGAGCACTGGCCTCCTGCAATTCGCCAGTGCCGTCCAACGCCCACGGCGCGAGCGGAACAATGGAAGCTGCTGGTTCTTGCATGGCAGCGTCAAGCACCCTGCACCACCCTGCACCATGGATAGCGACAGCACTGGTCTGAGGCTACTTGCGACGGTCTCTGAACCCGGGCTACCGTTAACGAGCGACCTCTGGGCACGGCATTTGCATTGACTTTTGGACTACCCGCACGTGGCCCACGGCGATACCGCAGGCAGTTTGTAATCGATGCGCTGCCCCGGCGAATAGCCTACGAATCCAAACACCTGGATGGCGCACACGATTTCATGCCTAGAAACGCCAAACAGCGCACCAAGCCGATCGTCCATGTGGTTGTCGCGTGGCCGTCCGCCGGTTGGGATCCAAAAGATCAGCGAGCGTTGACTGAGCCCCTTGCCTGCTTCCACCCATCTCAACGTTCCGCAGCTCCTAATTGCGTGCTGCGCGATCATCTAGTTGCGTTGCTGCGGCACAGGTCGAATGCATGCCAAAATACGCCCACCTGCGACAGGGCTCCCTAGCTTGTTGTAAGCAGCCGTCAGCATCGGGAACGTGCTCTCTCGTCTCTTCGTAAACATAGTAGAAGAGAGATTGGCCAACCACGCCGCAATGAAACATGGTATCAATACTGCGTACTGACATCTCAACACATGCAACATGCCTTCTGGCAGTATACGAAAGGTAAGTTCCAACACACAGTGATTGCTTTTTTCATATTCAATTACGCTAGAGCATCTAGAATCAGGGTCTGGTTATCGCTTGATATTTATATGTCTGCATTATCAGACGCGGACATCGGCTATGCGCGTCTAGCAAACTATCGAAACGCATCGTCTAAGCGCAGACGTCCAGTCTCGCTACCGATGGGTCGTGGTCGCTGACCTGCGCATCATACTCAGGCCATGTATTAACATGAATGTGCTCAAAGTCTGCCCTGCTCTTCTTGGCCAAGGACGGCGAGACGAACATGTGGTCCAGTTCCTGAGCGTTCATGTCGAAGAGATAGGTGTAGCGCTCGAGCTCGTCCTCGCGGACTACCTCGTCCAGATCCTTGAGCCCTGAGATCTTGGTGTACTCTTCGAGGGGTTGCACGAAGGCAAACTCGTTAAAGTCCCCTGCAGTCACGACGCGGGCGTTCTTGTCCTTGGAAAGGATATCCTGCAATTCAACGTCAGCCGTGCTCTCATCTACACTCCAACTTCATAGCTTCAGGGGCAAGAAAAGGCATTCCCTTCGTGCGAGCGTGGCGTTCTTGGTACCACCGAGGGACGGAGGTACGAGAAGCGTGCTGCAGCCACCCCTCTCCGCGCCGCCTTGCCGCATAGAGCCGCAACCGACTTATCAACGTACCTTGACGAAATTCGCGGTGAGACGCGCCTGTTCGAGACGATCATCTAGAAGCATATCGTTAACGACTGTTGCACGAATCTACTCAGATTGATGAACTCACCTACGCCACCATTGACTGGTGGTCGAGCATCTCCATGCAAACTGCTTGATCCTCCCTTTGAGCCAAAGTGCACATTGACCGTAAAGAACACATTCGGCTTCTTCGCGCCGGCCTTTCCGATGACCTCCCACTGTGCAGCCAACGGCTTTCGGCTCGCTGTCCAGGCGTCATTTGCCGGTTCGATACGTCCAGGGTTGTACTTCAATGTCGGGCCAGCAAGCACTTCGTTGGCATCGAGCGGACCGCCCGGGTTGGGCTTGTAGAGGCGAATCAGGTTCGGCTTGTACAGGTAGGCGACGCGGATGTTACCACCGGGCTGGCCACCGTCTTGATCGTCAACAGGCACAATGTCGGTGAATGTGTAGTTTGGGCCACCGGCTGCTGAGATGGCAGCTGTGAGTGTGCTGAGGGTAAGGTTTGCGGATACGACTAGACATGTCAGACGATTCTGTTCAATGCGTGCGACACGGGAGAGGAGTGCGGCTCGTATGCGCCCCGTCGCCGGGTACAACATTCGGTGAAGGAAAACGGAAACGCTGTGAAAGCTTTCTGTAGCACTTACCTGCGTCGTTGGTGGGACCATTGTCGTCCTGTACCTCCTGAATGAAGAGAATATCCGGGCTCTTCATGTAGTTCACGATGTGATTGGCAAGGTCAGGGTGGTGGTCAGATGTAGGCGCAAGGTTCTCGACATTGTAGTCGCCAAAGGTAATGCCATCGCACTTGCCGCTCGATACAAGCTTGGTCGCCGGAGGAAGAGCAGGCGTCTGGCTCTTAGTAACCTTGATAGCGGTAGTAGGGAGGATGCGGTAGAAGCCAAAAGCGTAGCTGACGATGCCAGTAATCTCCTCGACTGAATCGCCCATCTTGGTGCCAGTGGGGTTCTTGGTTCCGTCGAGAGGAGTTCCGATAACGATGGCCTCTGGGTTGGCATCCTTGTCAGTCAAGGTCAATCCACCACGGTCATTGCGACCAGAAACCTTCCAGTCTCCAGCTACCCAGGTGTCGCCGTACTGGTTGGGCTTGGTGAGCGCAGTAGGCTTCTTGACAGTGACCAATTCACCGGTCAAGCTCTCCCAGAAGTCAAGACCGTACTTCTTTGGCTGCAGCTCCGGGTTCGCAACGCTAATCTGCGACACGTTGTTTGGCACAGCGAATACATCTCCGCCATCCAGACTGCTGTATTGCTCATTTGGAGGGTCGCGGGTGTCTTTTCCGATAATCAGCGGCTTTACGGCAGCACCCGAGCTGAGTCGCCCCTGCAATACTGGTGTCGAGAGCTGGGTCAGGTAGATGTAGTCCTTGTTCGAGCGGTACTCCACCACCTTGCCTCCCACAACAACAGTATCGCCAACCGTCAGGTTCGTACCGAACGTGCGACCAAAAACGTATACAGACTCGGATGTCCGATCGTCGCGGTCAGGCTGTGTCGATCGCAACCAAAGACCATCGGGTCCCTTCGCCGTAACAACACCAGTAACGTTCGAAACCGTCTGATCTCTGTATGGCGAGAGAAACTTGTTTCCATTAATCTCCGCAATCGTCAGCGCAGTAGAAACCGCCACCGAAGCCGAAAGGGCAAGAAGTCGCGTCAAAGGCGCCATAACGAAGAGTAAAAACGAAGGTATGAACCGGAATAGCGTTCTCCAGTATTGAGGCTCGGGCCCTATCTTCTTATAATCCGCATTGCTACCATGCTACCATGCTACCAAGTCAAAAAGCGCGTTCCAAGAACCCGGTCCCGCTGCTGTCTATCAATGACGATCGCGCTACACTCCACTTGACCTGTTCCTGACAGTTATCGCCGCTGGCCGTCCGACCCATCCGTTACTAAACACCACCCCACCTCACCCTCGACTAACTCATCTTCGCGACTTGCCTATCACAGCCAGAGAACAACATACCACCGGCCATGCGCGAGCGCCGATAGCCCTTGGCAATACCACTGATTCTCTTGACTTTTTGTGCGTGTTCTCGACGCGTGCAGCGACACGCGTGGTTTGGTTGGTCGGAGTGCAGCGCTGGACCCTGGTTTGGCGCGGGCCGAGGCTGTAGCTTCTTTGGGAAGGTGGGACGGTGATTGGTCCGAAAGCGCGTGGTTGGGGAGATTGGAGCGGCGACATCCGCCCAGGCGTGGCGG
This sequence comes from Alternaria hordeiaustralica, assembly GCF_023758085.1. Classification (NCBI taxonomy): domain Eukaryota; kingdom Fungi; phylum Ascomycota; class Dothideomycetes; order Pleosporales; family Pleosporaceae; genus Alternaria; species Alternaria hordeiaustralica. The sequence goes on along the minus strand of NW_026056775.1, from coordinate 1,219,424 downwards.
AGGGCTGTCAATCAGGTGGGAGAGATAAGACACGTGTGGAGATGGCGCGATGGATGGTATTATGCGTGGTATAGGAGAAGCGGCTTGGGAGGTGTGGCGGTGGAGTACGCATGAGGGGCAGGTGGACGATGGATCGTGGATCGTGGATGGAGAGAGGATGGAAGCGAATGGGAGGAATGCACGTGGGCTGGGCACTGATCTGGACGGCTTGCGAAAATGGCGGATGTACGGCTTTGTGAGTATACAACCGGTGTCGACGCGGTTGTTACGTTATCTGAAGGTGCGCTACTCCTACTGCGTCTTTTACAGCTCATACACCTCATATAAGGAAAAGCTTCATCATGCTGGAGCCTACATCAACATGAACACATGAGAAGAAGGCGACGCGACGTCAATGTCGGCTCTATGGGGCTCGGTTCAGTTCTTCCTTTGAATATGGTGCATCGATTTCAACAACGGAGTACACATGTATGGGGACGAGGGAAGAGACGCAACACACGCAAAACCACAGTTATGCAGCATCAAGACCGCTGTTGAAAGCAAAGCAGCTTTCCGAGCTTGATTGCGGTAATAATGATACCGATGCTCGCCGTCTTCTTACGACCTTACAATGCGCAATACCACGACCTCACTGCCTGCGTCATATCTAACCCTGCCCAAAATAATAGCACCGCCCAGTTCCCAAAGTGTTCTGTCTACGCTTCATTGTCAGTATCTTCAAATCTTCTCCACTCTTTCTTCCAGAAGACATACTCATCGCGCTTGTAAATCACAAGTTGCCATTGGTTCGATTGTCGCTCATCCCTCTTCCTGCATGCCTCTGCAAGCGCTGCTTGCATCTGGGGGCTCGGAGTAGGACACGTCGGTCGCGCTGTGTTGCCTGTTGAATTGATTAGTAGGGTGACGTACTGGAGAAGACTTGTGAAACATAGACACACCTATTTCGACATTGGCATCGCGACTCTCGACTTGCGCGGAGTGGGCGTTTCCGTCACGCTCACTCCTGTTGGGTCGTTTGGTCGGGTTTGTTTCGCAATCGCTTGTAGCAGCCAGTTCCCGGCTTGCCCGACGCTTCTTGCCAGTATTTGCGAGCGAAGACCCCGGTGAGAGCGTCGCTTCCGGCCTGATAGGCGTTGGTCTTGAAGCCACAGGGCGGATTATGGTGTGAGGAGCGGGAGTGAGGTCGGCGGGCCTTGAAGCTACAGGCGGCGGTTCGAGGGCCATCATGACGATGGGATGTGTCAAATGGCCTATGTCTGTGGCTCTGTGGTGACTTCTACCTCGTAAAGACTGACTACTCAGTGGCTTGCGTGAACTAGATGAGGGCTTTGATTGGCTCTTTCCCGGCATTCTCCATTTACCTGGTAGCACGGAGTTAGTATGCTGGTTTGAAGGGCTGGATTGCATATCGCTTACCTGAACTGAGCAATGTCAAATTCTCTTGGAACTTTACACGCAGCCGACTCGGATCCTTGGGCGGGGATGTCTCAACCGGTGGTGGCGACGACGCTGGCTCTGCTGGAAGACAGATGTGATAAGGCGGTGGTGAGTCTGGTGGAGCGACTGCATGAGGCATCGAAGACTTTGACGAAGTTTCCGTGGACCGTTCCAACACGTTATCGTATTGCAACTGCATATGTCCTCGTTCTACATCATTGATCGCTTCCACGGCCCGAATGAGCTCACCATCATCATCTGTGTGGGTCGAATAAGCGACCAGGCGACGACATAGATCCAAGACAGGTCTCTTCGTAGTCTTATCGCCTTCTGTAAGCTCCAAGATGAGCTTTTGCGTTGCATGTTGAATGGCTTCTAGCAGGAGATCAAGCAACGACCGTGACGCCTGGCTTTCTCTGTAGTCTGCTTCCATGGCAGCGAGACGCTTGATCTCCGGTGAGCCACAGTGTTTGATTTCAAAGTATTCCCTTCGAATCCTGATCGCCTCGCGGGAAAAGTGCTCGCCTTCCAGGTACTCCTCAAGCAGAAAAGGATGCTTCACCAAGCTCTTTAGGTGAACTCCCGACATCGACCAGGAGCTGGGTACAACGAGCGGCTCAGAATCGAAAATCTTCGTTTTGGCGGTGCGAGCGATGTTATGTCGCAGGTCTAGACAACGCTTCACATCGCGAAGCTCTTGTGCGGCTATCTCCTGCTGCATATTGGCATAGTATTCCGCGGTGGCGGCATCAATCGCGTTCCAGGATGCTGGTTTGAAGAAAGGAGGACTGGGCGGAGGCTCTGGAGTAGCTTGAAGTTCTAATTGCTCCGATTGCGTTGAACCGCTGACATTTGCGCAGTGAGTTGTCGCTTGTTGTGCGGCCAGTTCGCCTGCGAGCGATAAAGGAAGGTCCATCGCGTATAGATCCGCATCCGAGTCATCGATGTCAGAAAAAGGCATATCAACAACATTGGTCATATCGAGAGTGTGGATCGTGTTGACATGGGTATCGATACGCCTTGGGGGATACGATACGATTTTGGAGTCGATGCTGTGTTCGAAAGGCGAGTGAGGAAGACTAATGATCTTGCCAGGTCAGTATTCAGCTCTTCTCGCCGGGCGCTCACTTACTAATGCAACAGTGCTGTTGAGAAGATAGCAATGTGAGAGTAAACAAATCGATATATTGAAAGTGAAAGAGCTCGCGGGTTCAAGCTCTTGCTTAGGTGAGGATGAAGCAATCACGATGCTCGCGTGAAATGAAGTGCCTCGTACGCTACGTGGCAGGCGCGGAGGTAGACTACGGTGAGATGCCTTCACATCGTAGATTATCTCATTCCGTAACGCTCACAAGTATATCCGCACTGGGAGTGGCTATTATTCCTGTCGCATCCCTAAGCTGCTGCATTCACGCTATTATGTCTATGCAAATAGGAAGTACCTATACAAGACAGTGCATATTTCTACTCATACCTTTTTGTAGAATGCGACACAAATTCCAGCCACCCCAAGTGCCCTCGTGATTGTAAATGAATTTGATCGCTCCTCCCAATATCGTAGTGTGATAGCCGCACCTCCATGCAGGTGCCGCGGTTGCGGGTGCACATGAGACATCTAGACACGAGCAGAAGCTCTCGCAACTTGCAACTTGCAGTATTCAGAGTATCACATGTTGATGAATAGGCAGTTTCGAAGATGATGTATGCTTCTACCCTAATTTATCCGTTGTAGAATGAGACAAAAACCATGCCCACCTCTGGTGACACTACGCCGTAAAGGGTTTAGCGTCCTCACCTTCCAGATGTCCCATACACGCGCAAGCCACAACACTGGAAGCTGCGAAGGAAGTCACTTCAGCAATTACGGTATAGAAACAGCAGAATAGAAAGCAAAAGGCTATAAATTATAAGAAGCTAAGAATACACGCCCAGGCATCCGCCTCCCCGTACAAGCGAGACAGCTTGCAGCAGGAGAGTGAAACGGAGGGTATATGCCCAAGTCGCTAGAAGAAGAAGAAGAAAGTGGATATCAAAATCGACATAACAACATCAAACGGTACCCATCCGAAAGTCCATCCCAGGAAAACCGAGTCCAAAGTCCTACCTGTCCGGTCCCAGATCCTGTTTTCCGTTGCCAAACCAAGACATACAACTCCGCTACCCATACCTCATAGACCCGTAAACCTACAAAAGATAGAACTAGTAAGAGATGTTTAGAAGGCAACACCAACAGCCCCTGGACTCATGACCATCGCACTTGCCCTGCCATTAACGCCAACGTCCTTAGCACTAATCTCCATACCCTTGAGCAGATCAAAGTTAGGACTCATAGGCGGCTTCACATTCATGGCACTGCTCTTCCTTGTCGTCGCGCTCAATGGACCAGCCTCAGCCGCAATCTCCTTCTCCTTTACAAGCGTCAAGGGAGCAGGTACGCGGCGGAGTTTGCGGGGCGGCGAGCAAGTAGCGACAGTGGAGGCGAGAGAGTGGGTTGTTGGCGTAGGCGAGGTGGAGCGGGTGGAGGAGTAGGATGTAGTAGAAAATAGGGTTACAGTGGCTGTGCCGTTGCTTTCTTGGCTCTCTTGTCGGGTGTGTAGGGTGCGGGAGCCGGATGTTGAGGGACGAGAGGTTGAGGTAGGGAGGGCGGGGTAGGGCGAGCATTGGTAGAAAGAGTCTGCTGTTTTTGGCGTCGTGGGACGCGAGGAAGAGGCTAGGGTGGAGGTGGAGCGCTTGAGCCAGGCTCCTAGGCGGGCGATGGGTGTGGTGGGCGTAGCGGGTGGTGGCGGCGTGATCGGGTTCGAGGTCAAGGGGCCGGTGTGAGCGAAGGATGGTGGGGAGAGTGTAAGTCCCATCGTTGCTCGTCGAGGCGCGGTAGCTTCTGGGGTGGCGGCGAGTGGCTTGAAGCCCAGAGGAGCTGAGAAGGCAGAGCCGATGTCCGAGAGGGTCTCAGAGCGTACATGCATACGCATGGACGGCGCGATGTAAGGCACGTGGTGAGATGGAGAGGGTGGAGGACGATTGATGAGTGCGGGTGAATGGGCGTGGGAGCGGTAGGCGCTGGCACGGCGCTCTTCGATTATAGTGTTCAGTTCGCGGATGGCATCATCTACGTCGGTCTTTGTACGGCGAAGACTTCCTGGGCGAGAAGATGGTGCAGTGTTGGCCCGATTGCGCGACGGTGATGGGAGACGTGAGAGCACACGGGCAGGCGACAATGTGCCGGACGTGCGCGATCTCTGGATGGTGGGCTTTTCAAGCATCTGATCAACGGCAATCGGCGAGTTCTCTGGCAAGTATGCTAGAGTGGGCGTAGCCATGGTACCCATGGTGGTTCCTGAGAGTCTCCTCTCGTGGGTGGCGGTGCTCTTCTGGCTCTGGACACTGCTCCTTCGAGAATGCCCACCGACGGGTTTACGTTGGATGACGAATGATGAGGCAGAAGGGTTTGAAGATACAGAACTCGTACGTGAGTCTCTTACGCGGACATGGGCTTCCGCAGGACGCTCCAGCTGCGCCGGTAGGCTAGCCCAGGCATCCTCACCGTCGAAGTCAGGCAGTGGAGAAAGATGTCCACAACCGTCAGGAAGGTAGATGGATAGCTCAAGCGGACGGAAGCTACGACGACGGCGAGTAGGCACGGAAGCATCATCGAGCATTGAAGGCATATCATCAAGACCATCGAAGTGCCGAAAGTTGGTTGGGCGACTGATGCTAGGCCTTGAATGGGAGCGCCTTGGTCGCGCAAGGGTCGAGATGCTTGCACGAGACGAAGCACGTGTAGCGTACTCGCGACTGTTGGAAACCCATTGTGAGACGTGACGGCTCACCGACTGACTTGTCGATGGGCGTTGAAGTGTTGGCTCCGCGCAAGGTTGGGGTACGGGACGCGGTTGCTCGTAGCATATGCGCATATCAGTCTCCCCTATGCATCAGGACGTTAGCGTTATGTTGGATCGATCGGGATTGCCCTATGCGGCTCCAACATATTGGATGTCTGTTGGAGCATCGCCCGGGTATAGTCGTGCATCAAGCAGATTAAGGAGAGCGTAAGCGAGTGGCATGGTGCACCTCAACAAGAACGTTGGAGTTGGGAACCAACGGACAGCAGACTGCTATGATCGAGGCAGGAATCTGTAGAGACGACCGCAGAAAAGAGAGCGCAAAGTGAAAAGACAGTTGTGAGGATGGAGAGTCGAAGAAGGGATCGAACTTACCAGCGGCCCTCAGCGCATTTCTCCCATCGTCCACAAAATCCTCTTTTGATGCACAGCATCCAAACTTGATGGCCAGCCATGGGGACCTGGGTTCCTTCTCTTGCATATTCCCGTAATTCATCTTCTTTTCACGCTGTAGACCAGTACAGCTAATAACCCATCATCAAAATGATCAAAAGCAGTCGAACAAGAAGCGTGACAGAGAGTGTGGTGCCTGAAGCAGGCAAAAGCAAAGACTAACAGATACTAGAAGAGAGTAGTAGAAGAAGGTCGGAGGAAAGGGTAAGGATGAGAGAGGAAAGGCTGACTGCGCGAACCATTCGGATAAAGTCGCAGCCTGTCGACGAATGTGTTGTCCTGCAACGGATGGTTCGCTTCTAGAATGCGCAAATGCTGGAGGTCTGGCCGTCAGGAACAGCGAACCACTCGCACTTCACAGGACGACAGTGGCTCGCATGTTATAGATGAGGCCTGTCCCTGACCATTCTGTACGCGCCCAATGGCAGCGCATCCCTACCATGGAGGTTGTCAACTTCACCAGCTAGCTCGTGTGGAGGCTTGCGCGCATTGAGGCGAAATGGTAGGGTGCCGGGTGTGATTGGCTAGGAAAATAGAGTAAGCGCTCGAGGCAGAGCGGAGACTCGCAGTAACGTGGACCAGTGACGAGGCAATAGCGCTTGCGGCTTGAAACTGCCAGAGGCCTTGTCGGCATGTGGCGCGCTGGGTCCCTTTTCGTTGGCAGATCTGGCATCAGGGCTGTTACTCCATATCGCCATGTTCGAGCATGCGCACAGCTGTCGCGTCCTTGGGCAGATCACCGCGACATGGCGGGGATGCCTTGGAACACTGGCCTTTATCTGCGACGTTTGAAACATGCGCATCGTAACGAGCGTCATTGTTTGAGACGCGCACGAACGGATTTCCGATATATGAGGGTAGTGTTGAATTGATGGGTCCGTGATGCCTGGGTCTGGTGGAAGGTGCAAATCACGCGTGCGCCTGCCCCATCGGTTGCTGAGGCTCTCGCCAAGTTCGCTCCCGCACCGGCATGTATGCCAGGATGTGCGACAGCGAATCAGTCATCTACTCACGATTTCTGGTATAAACCTTCATGTTAGCGGGTAGTTTGCAATTGGTGAGATGCATAATTCATGAAACAAGCACGTAAGAAATCAACAGTCAACTCATCCAATCATAGACAAGAAATGGACTTTAGAGGCGGCAGTGAAGATAGTCTATCCATCTTCACCGGTGCCAGCGCATTGAGAGTCTTGGAGGCCTTATGAAAAAAGCTCGTCTCGTCCTGATTTGTACCCATTCCACAGAAGCGGAAGGGCAAATCTCCACCTATATCCCGTTTGGGGTGAAGGTTTTTATCGGGCTTGGTTCATTGGCCGCATGATTTAGATGACAGCGGAAACGAATGCACAATGCACAACGGACCGTACTTTGCACTTCTTAGGCAGATGTATAGTAGATGAATTTCGCCGTAGTTATGCTAAACGAACAAGGATATCGCTGACATTCTAACGCCGCAGGAAAAAGATATCGCAAGGTGTAATATGTGGCATAAGCTTGGGTATAAAACAGATCAATGGCCCAAAGTCTGACAATGAGTGCCTCCTTGAGATCGGGATCGGGATCGGGATCGCGTCATCACTCGGCATTCCAAGCGTTGCGCTCTTCTCTGAAACTGCCGTAGGACGGACTCGGATGATCCTCGGCCTCTTCACTGGTCTTCTGGTTGCTGACATCGCGCGTTTCCCAGTGATTGGCCTCGCTAACAATGTGCGGCTTGATGTCGTGTTTCCGCTGTTCCTCTTCGCTTTGGTTCTCGGTGAACGCATAGTTCAGGTTGTGCTCAGCTTCTGGGTTCTGCGGCTCAGGCTCATCGGGGTTGAAGCCTTCTCGAACCTCTTCTTCCTCGCCTGGCTCGTATGTTTTACTACAGATATGGTTAGTTTGCTATTTGGACTCGAGTATGGAGGGGAGACCTACACAAAGTGCTTGGAAGGAACCTCATTCCATCCTGGACCACCTTCCTTACGCGCTCTGACACGGTCGACTTCTTCTGCCTGATGATCCTCGACAACGAGATCCACAAGCTGGCTCTTGTCCGATTTCGCTGAGCTGGAAGAAGAAGACTTCTGGCGGAGAAGGTTGCCAAAGGGCGCACGCGACTTGGAATGTGAGGACTTTGAGCGGGATGACTCTCCAGTGCTCGACTGGTCGCGTTGTTTGCCCTTGTCTACAGATTCTTGTAGATCCTGAATTTGGCTCTTCCTCCTGCGCTTGTTCTCCTTGGTGGGTTGCAGTAGGTTTCGGTTGGTCGATGCGGTCAGAATGTTGGGATCGGCGTACATGCGGTCTTCACGAGATGGACGGTGGGCTTCGATGACGGGGTACTACAGCTAGGTTAGATAAGACACAATTGCAGATGGATGTATACTTACGTTCCAGTCTCCGAACTCCAGCGTACGTGCGTTATCATATAAGCGCTCTTCCTCGGCGTCCAGATTGGGCTCTTCGACCACGTCGGGTGTGCCGTACTTGGCACCTTCGCCTTTGAGGGCCTTGTGCGGCCCTGGACTCATGGCTCTAGCGCGGCTCGATGTGACCTTGTTAAGGAGTGGTTCATGCTCCGATGCTTGCCCAGGCTTGGGGATCCAGTACTTGCCCTTGCCTCCTCGCTCGTATCTCATGCCTTCGGCCATGCGTGCAGCACGCGATGATGACTCCTCGTGTGCCAGCACATTGTCGCGCGCATCGAAGTAGCGATATTCGTAGTGATTGCCGGCAAACGTTTCCTTGGTGTCTTGGATGAGATCCAGGGGACCGAAGGCGTCGCGCAGGGCATATTTGACAGGCAAGCGGGCGGCCGATATGGTATCGTCGGCGTAATCGTGCCAAGAGAAGGCATACCAGTGGGCGAGTGCAAACAGTGGCATCTCGAAGCAGATGAGAGCATCCTGTACAGCAGCGGCGAGGTTGTCAGGGCTGTAGCCAGGCACATCATCTGGAATGGCGCCCAGGAAGACGAGAATGGATAGGAAGAAGCCTTGCCAGTATGAGGCGAAGATGATGCCCTTGATGCACAAGAACTTGGGCATAGGCCGGAAGGGCTTGAGATCGGTAGACATGCACACCCAGAACATGGCAAGGGCGTACAGACTGATGGTGATGCTGACGTTGTAGATCATGCCACTCCAGAAGTAGCCGGATGTCAAGCCTATGTAGCCTTCCTTGTATGTGCCTGTGGCCTTCATGATGATGGTAGCCACAGACAATAGCGGCTTGACCCATGTGTATTGCAGGATGCCGCGCTTGATGGCGAGGAAGGTATGCGGGTCGGATATGTCGATCTTGGAGCAGACGAGATTGAGAGGCCAAGGGTGGGAGACGGGTGCGCGACCGGTCATGAGAATGATGAGGGCGCGTTCGCCGCCGATGAAGTTGATAAGCAGCTGGAGGAAGGTGTAGATGGTGAAGGCCTCATAGACATCTCTGAAGGGCTCTACATAGGATGCAGCTATGGTCGACACCAAACTGGCCCACGATGCGCCTGCGTAGATAGGGACCCTTGATAACGTGAGCGATGACACACGACAGCTGGAGAGAGGGCTCACATGAGGAGGATACGGACGACATATCGCTGTAGCACCGGCTTGCGGTAGTTCTTCCTATGAATCGTTCAACACATGTATATCGGTAGGTGGAGGTGTTCCTCACGTCTGTAACCAGACAGCACTACAGCTACGTCAGTTCATGTCATGCAAGATGGAAGCTCTACTGCCTACACAAAAGTGACCAGACTCGCGACCAGGGCGCATACGCCGGCCACGATGATAATGGCACGTGCAAACCGGGCGCCGGTGCCGCCAGACGAGAAGTCGGCGGCCGTGAAGTCGGGTGGGAGGGTGCCTAGAGCCATGGTGAGGCGTGGGCCAGCGAGGGAACGCAACAGGAAAGAACTGAAGTCGCAGTCCTCGGTCGGTCGTTGCTAGAGGGACAGGCGGTGGTATCAGCGATGGAAGGCAGCCATGGTGTGTGCTGTCGACTTGCGCCGGGCGTCGAGCGGGTGGTCTTGTGCACGTTTGCCCTCCACAGTGTGGTAGGTTTGCGGAGAGGCAGCACAGGCCCAAGCTCGCTTCCCTGCAACACGCCCATGACGCGCATCCTGCCAGCTGCCGGGCGCGCCTCGAACCTCAATCGGCCCTGGCCCAGTAGCGCCGTCGTCCCTAGGACATGCTCCAACATTTCCACGCCATTGTCGCCCTACCCGTCTCGAGGTATCAAGACGACGCGTGAATGCGCCATAGCGACCGGGCGCTCCTTCCTCACTGCTCGTCCACAACAATGCGCGACTTCCCCCTCGAGCCATGAAGACACTCACCCTCCTACACACAACGCGCTGCAGTCATGGCGGGAAGAATCGTCGCGGAGCCTCTGGACCCGCGCGACGGCTTCAACTGGGTCTTCCTGGTTGAGCTGCTCATCTGCGGCATCCTGACCATCTTCTTCCTCTTCTACTTCAACCGCCTCTTCGCCACGCTCGTCTCCTACGGCATACGCGCCTACACCTGGCGCACCTTCGACGCCTACATCGACATCACCTCGCTGCAGATCTCCTTACTGGGCGGTCGCATCTTCTTCAAGGACATACGGTACCATGGCCATAACGAGACGATACTGGTGCATGGCGGATACATCACCTGGAACTACTGGCTGCGCCGGGTCAAGGATGCAGGTGTATACACCGACGGCGATCCTGTCTCCGAGGCCGATAGCGAACGCACACCAAGCACCCCGAGGAGCCGTTCTGGAAGTCGAAGCGGGAATCTAGACAAGGCCGAGAAGGGAGGCAAACAGACGCGGAAGGAGCTACCATGTCGCTTCTCCATCAAGATTTCAGGGATCGAAGCCTTCATGTACAACCGGAGCCCCGCATACGACGGTATCATCGATGCAGTTGAGAAGAAGGCAAAGGCCGCTGCCCAGGATGCAAGATCGCCGGAAGGGTCAGTGGCGGACTATGAAAAGACGGAGAAGGAAGAGCACCACCACATCAAGTTGAGGAAGCCACACACCGACAGCGACAAGAACGTCAAACGAGCCGACACAGGTAGATCGACCTCGTCAAGCCCCAAGAAAGCCGACATCCCTGCCTTCCTTCGACTCCTTCCCGTCCATGTCGACATTGTCAAGGGCGCCATCGTGGTAGGGAACGAGCATACGCTGGCCGTCATAACCGCGCAGTTTGAGAAAGCTACCGGCACTCTTGATGCGTCCACCTGTGGGCCACTGGATGTGTACCAGCAGCTGTTCAACTTCCAAGTCACCCATCCCGTCGTGCACATGAAGCCCAACCCCGACTACAAGATTGGACAACTCGAGTCCGCTGTGCAGTATAAACAGGAAGCAGCAGGGGGCGTTCCGGAGGACTCCATCATCGAAAAGGAAGCCAGGCATAGGCGGCATTGGCGATGGCTAAAGAGGATTCCTACCTGGGCCGGACTCTTTTCCCGCGACTCGGATTCTATACATACGCACACCCGGTCAGGCACGGCCAATAACCCGCCTTTGAACTCACAATGGCACTTCCCTGGTCGCGAGCGCTGGAAGGGTCTGGCAAGGTACCTGGACGATACTACCAACGATGGTCACGGCGAATGGGACGGCATCGAATACGCCAAGACATCATTGATCGCCGACTGCCCTTGTGTCAACGTCTCCTTCTATTGGGATGTCCCTGGCCCGGTCCAGAACGATATCGACCAAAGCACGCAAATAGATCCTGCTCGCCCCTACGACATCAACGGAAGCATCCCCCCTGATTATGGCATGGACATACAGATATTTGGTGGCACTATCAACTACGGACCCTGGGCGGATCGCCATCGCGGAATCTTCCAGAATATGTTCTTTCCTGGCTCGCGGGTTGACGCTGTTCCCGCAACGCCTTTGAAGGCCGGTGAGCTCCGTGTTCAGACAGTATTCAAGCTTTACCTCTGTATCGAGAAAGATACGGTACTACGCATACCAATCCGCGAGCCTTCCAAGGACTGGAAGTGGAAAGGGAAAGCCCACACACTAGCCACACACGACAAGTCTGGCGCTGATAAGAATAAGGGCAAGGCCAAGTCTCGCATCAGGAGAGGGAAACGTCGGGATGCTGGCGGTGCACAGAATGTCCGTCCGTTCGCGTGGATCGATGTCAAGATAGCCGAGCAATCCACTGTCAATTATGTCATGGATATGTACGCATCGAAGCAAGGATACCAGAGCAAGGTCGATGTCGATGTCGCAAGCACGGAGATCTCATCCAGCGTCAATCATGGCCTTCTGTGGCGTTCCGGCCCCATCGCTCTTGACTGTGACCTCTCTAATCCTCTTGGATGGAACACTTTACGAAAATGGCTGTTCAACATCAAGTGTCAAGACCTGGAACTGTTCTTGCTGAGAGATCATATGTTCCTCATCATGGACCTCGTAGCTGACTGGGGCTCTGGGCCGCCACCCGATTACTTTCTTTTTGTACCTTTCCAGTACTTACTTAACGTCGACTTTTCCAACTTCAAGTTGTATCTCAACACAAACGACGCTAACATTATAAACAACCCCTCTGATCTAGAAGACAACAACTTTGTCATTCTGTCGGGCCAAAACTTACAAGGAGAAGTGTTCATACCTCTAGACAAATTTCGGCCACTTGAAAGTGTGATCAAGTTCGATGTCAAGGGCCAAAATTTGGGTCTCGAGATTCTGATGCCTCAGAAGAACACATTGCGCACTTTCCTGCAGTCGCCGAGAGTGGCTCACCTAGGCGGACTTACTTTGACCGGCAGTCATACCTTGATGAACGAAACATCAACGATGCACACCGACAGGCTCTTCATGGACATTCAAGGTCATAAACTCAGTCTTGAACTGTACGGTTGGCTCATACATCACTTTATGAAGATCAAAGACAACTACTTCGGCGACGACATGCATTTCAAGACACTGGAAGAATTCCAGGGGCTACCAAGTGCAAGCCTAGCTGCAGATGGAGCCCAGCCGGACGCCCAACCAGCCAAGCTTTCTAACGACCTGGACGTAATTCTCTGTATTTCCGCCGATGAATCATGTGCACTACTACCAGCCAATCTGTATGCAGCGGGGCGTGGCATTCGAGCCGACCTTCCATTCGTTTCAGCAGACCTCAGGTTTACCAACTACTACATGGATCTGATGGTCAACTTCAGTCCCATCAGCGTCTCTCTTGGGGGGTTGGTACCAGATACCGAGATACCCAACGAATTCACAAGTGGGCCTACGGAGCTCTTTGTGGACTCCACTGTCATCTTTGGACACCGCCTTTTCGGCCTCCCTCCAATCGAGCCGACCTATGTGTGTAGCTGGGACTTTGATGTAGGCAGAATATCGGGAGATTGCACATCCGAGTTCATTGAAACTGCGGCAGGAGCAGCACGCTCATTTGCTTTCACTCTCGACGACGATGAAAACACCCTGCCCCTCACTGAAGTCCCAGTGATTCACGATGCGACGTACCTCAGACTGAGGACCGATGAGGTGAGTATCTGTGCACACATCGCACAAGAAGCACTGCTGTTCAAAACGAGCCCCATCAGTCTCGACTTTAATGATCTTGCTGGAAGTACGTTCTCGCAGCGACTCAGTGTCTCAATACCAGACTTTACGATCACAGCTGTTCCATCCAAGTCCGTGGCGCATCACAGGACGCGCCCCAAGGAAAAAGAAGCGGTCACCACGCAGGCTTACCTTCAAACTGCCTTGTCGCTAAATCTGCTGACGCGGAAGTTGGACTTCTCGGAGGAGCGCGCGCAACAGCAGGCTCACATACGAATGCACGACAAGCGGACGAATCGAACTCGGTTTCTGCTTACCGACGAACGCGGTCCTTCCTCTTATCAAGACGATGCCAATCGTCAGTATGTGCGCACACCAGCAATGCAATATCCTGATGTGCCTCATCCTATCTTCCTCTTCCAACCACCTCATCATACCAGCTCGTTCACGTCATCCAAACAATCCTCAAATGCTTCATCGTCCAAGGCAGCACGGCTGCGTGCGACTAGCAAGCGCTCATCATCCTCAAAGTCGATCGCCAGCAGCATCCGATCCGCGGTCAGACACAAGACAGTCAACAAGACTGCGGCTAGCAGTGAAAGTCGAACCCTGCTCAGTGGATCACCAAAACCAGCAGGGGCCAGGTATCGATCTTACTCACCTTTCAAGGAGGATGAGCATGCCAATTCAGGCTGGGTGCCATCTTCCGTTGCATACTCCAGCAGCCTGGCTGTACCTCACTTTACCTTCGATCGGGTCGAGCCTGATCTGTCGAATGTTCCGACATTTCCTGCCATACCTCCCACCAACTATGTTCAGGATGCGGATGACGTTGTCTTCAATGATGTGTCGACAAAGCATTTGGATGAGAGCTTCACACACAGCAGCATACTCATTAGCGCGGAGCCAGGTATACGCGTCTTTTGTACACCAGAGTTCGTTACATGTGTATCGAGTCTGATTGAACTACTCCAACCGAAGCGTCCTGAGGACATGTTGGACGAGTTCCAGGTCGATGTGATGACCAAGATTCTTGAGAATCGCAACCGACTAGAGGGAAAGGGTAGTTCTGTGGAGTTCAATGTCCGCATCCCTTTCACACACGTTCGTTTCCAACACACATTCCAATCACACTCAATGAATGAGACCGGGCAGGACCAGTACGATCTCATTCTCAACAAGTTGACTTTGGCGGCAAGGATCAAGAAGTTTCCGGGAGAGCGAGCTGGCGAGAACTCTCTTTCATTGCATTCCACTCTAGGTTCGCTTGGCCTGTCAGTGACCGAACGCGATGTTCATGGCGAAGGTGGAGCAGTTGCTGTACAGGCTGAAATCAGGGATGTTTTACTGTGGATGATGCAAAGCAAGGAAACATCGGTAAATGTTTCCTTTCGGTCTTTGGAGAACGCCGTCGCAAGCAAAAAAGTTGAGTACTTGGCCGCACTCATCCATCGCACAACGTTGTTATCGGAGAAACTGGTGACAGGATTTGCCGAGGTCGAGCAAAGACAACAAGATCGACTGCGCTATCTGGCTTGGTACCTTACAAGCGTACAAGACCAACACCCAGATCCAGCTTTTCTCACCAAGGCGTCGTACGCCCTGCGAGCTGCTAGGGACCACTTGCGCAGTCACGACTCATGGAAAATCATATCCCGCTTTCGATACACCTGGCAATGTCTTGCGCAATCGGAGAAAGATGCTATCCTCGGTGACTGCTCGCAGCCTGATGTGGCATGTCCTGAGGATGCGGAGCAGAAGATCATCGCAATGTGGGACCAGTGGCGCACGTGGGATTTGGCGCATGTGAAGAAGAGTCTCGCAATGAGATCACTCTTTGGCCATCTTGAGGATCCACTTCCGACTCCTGATTCTGCACCCGTACATGTCGACATCAGGTCCGCTGAGATCAAATTCATCATTGACCCCGGGCCAAGACAAAGCGAGGTGTCGTTAGGTTTGTTAACCCTGAACGTCGTCTTGCTACCTCCGACAGAACCTGCTGGGCTTATGCTGGTAGACGCCAGCATCCCGAAGAAGTCCACCATCGTCCAAATCAGCTCAGGAGAGATGTCTCTACATGTCCAGTGGGAAATCTGTGAATTGGCAGAGTCGTTACTTGAATTGTTCCAAAAGGAAAATCTAAGAGCAGCACAGAAGACAAAGTCCATTAGTCCGCCATCCAGGCACAAGTCGAAGCCGACGTTCGACCATGATCTCCAAGTAGTATTTGCGACCGACAAAGTTCAGATCACACTAGACACTATCAACCTTCGAAGCATCAACACGGGCAGCAGCATGCGATTCTCGTTCCTCGACGCCGATAGCAGAGCATCCGGACATGGTGAGATCATATCAGCTCATCTGGATGTGGATGACGCTGTCGGCGAACTATCTTCCCACTCCCGGCTTTTGGCCAAAACACAATTCGAACGACCAAGCATCTACTTCGCCATGGTGGAATCCGGAGATGAGAGCAAACTGACCAATGAGATCAAGGTGGCAGCTGCCAGCCGCAGGATCGTCGTGAAGGTGCAAGAGGATGTTCTGGGCCTAATCGAAGTAGTCGATAATGTACTAAAAGACGAGATTGCGTACTTCCATCGACAGTCCACAATCATACAAGAAGTCATGAACACGACCTCGGACAACGATAAGCCTCGCAAGCCGGCCACCGAGTTGCCCAACATCTCGCTTGCGCTGTTCATGGATGCATACCAGATCGAGCTTGCTGTGCTCCAGCCACTCGGCTGGTCGATAACAGGGTCTTCTGGTCGTATAGCTGTCATCCCTACCCTTGGCAAACATGTCACTTTGCGTGTCGATTACGATCTCGAGGCCAATTTCCATCGGCTCTACAGCACCTCAAAAGACGGCTCTCATGTCATCAGCTCGCTTGAGCTGCCTCCTCTCAATGGAAGAGTATCTATAACGCAAACTGAGAATGAGACGAAAGTATTGGCGTCTGGTATCGTCGAGATGGTACACGTCCAGGCTTCAGAAATACAGTCCTTCATCGCGACTGTCAACAAGCCAGAGATGTCGCACATGTTTCAGGCGGTTCAGGACGATGTTGGGGTGCTGAAGACACACATTGAGGAGCTGTTCCCGGCCTCAGTAGAATCGCCAGTAGTCAAAGCTCCGACCTCGTCCCGGGATGTTTTGTTCAGTGTGCAAATGACCTTGCATGGCATGCATATTTCAGCTAGCGCTCCTGGTCAACATCCAGACTCACCAACAGCCAATCTTGCATTCCGACTGTCCACGGTGCAGTTGAGGGCTACGAATATTGACCTCGATCAGAGCATCCTGTTGTATCCAGAAGCTGTGGTTCGAATTCATGAAGTCACTATTGACATGAATCTGAAAGACGCGACTTCCTTCCGCCAATGCGGTAATCTTACGTTCGGCGCGGTTTTCCAGGCCACTACAGAGAAAGACTCTGAACCTGCCCGCAGGGTCTACCGCCTGCGAAGCTCAGGGCTGGAGGTCAATGTTTTCGCGGACACAGCGTCAGCGGTCGTGGATGTGATGAATCATCTTCAAGACAAGATCAAGGACCTGGACCTCTCCAAGGAGAAGAAGTATCTGCGTCGCCTCCGACATACAAAGAGCAGAATCTCTCATCGACGCGACCGTAGCGTCAAGCGCGACGCGCATCAAGACTCTGACAGCATCAGTTCTGGAGCTCTCTTCACATCAACGTACTCCTTGGAACTACTGGACCTACAGGTTAGCTGGATTGTCGGAAACTCTGTGGCTCCGTTCCCAAGGAATGAGATCCACGATCTTGTGCTTTCTTTTGGAAAGATTGACCTTTCAACGCAGAAGGATGATGCCGCACGCTTGATGATCGAAGAGATGCGGCTGCAGATGGTACCAGTATCGGCAAACAAAAAGCTGCGATCGCTCAACTCCGCGTTGTTACCGAAGATGGTGTTCAACGTAGCATATGCATCCACCAAAGACACACGCAAGCTGGCATTCTTTGCTGCTGGTAAATCGCTTGACCTCCAGCTCGATTCACATTTCGTCTTACCAGGTAATGTAATTGAACGGTCTATCGCCCTCGCTGGTAAGAAGTTCCGGAAAGCTTCTGCAAATTGGAGTATGACTCCGACAACTACCGGTGCGCAGCGGAAGAATCCTTTTGGGAACAAACGCCTTGCATCTCTAACCGCCGACATCAACTTTGCCGGAGCTGTCGTGCACATTCACGGGAGCGATGCAGCGCCGGTTCAAGGTGCTTCCGGCCGAGCTCAGCAAAAGGGACGTTATAGCCAGTTTGTTGGTGACGAGTCGAAGAACAGTCTGGCCTTACGCGCGCCGGGCGTGGCTGTACGCGTCGAATATATGGATGACGGAAGTGATCCTTCTCTCAACGCCGAGCTTCGTGTGGATGGGTCGACCAATACGTTACTACCGACTGTCGTACCCATCATTATTGACATATCGGATAGTATCAAGGCCGTAGTCCGCGAAAAAGACGAGGATGCGGACGAATCACCTCAACAGCCCCAAGATCAGTCTAAGCCGACGGCGAAGCTACTTGAAGAAGATAACATCATCACCGCGGACCCAACGACCATCTTGGGCAGAACCAGACTGAACCTGGGACTTCGAATATGCAAGCAGGAGTTCAGTCTCAGCTGTCAACCCATCGCTCGTGTCACGGCAATTGCCAAGGTTGAGGACATTTACATTACCGTCAATAGCGTGAAATCTCAGGAGCACGGTCACTTCTTCGCTGCGTCAGCTACGTTCGAGAAGCTTGTAACAACTGTGCAGCATGTCTACTCCCGGGAGTCGACGTTTAGCTTGGACGTGGAATCGATCGTATTATCATTGATGAACAGCAAGCATCTCAGTGGTACTAGTGGCATATCAGCTATTCTCAAAATCAACCCGACGGCTCTGCAAATCAATGCTCGTCAACTGCAGGACTTCCTGTTGTTCCGAGAGATCTGGGTGCCACCGGAAATCCGCCGAGCTTCCAAGCCCACGTCACCTAGCGCCAACTCAGAGCCACAAGAGTACCTTATCCAACGCTATCAGCAAGTTGCTGCCGCCACTGCATTCCCTTGGAACGCCAATGTAGCCATCGCAGATGTGAAGGTCGACCTAGATCTGGGCCAATCTATCGGAAAGTCATGGCTTCACATTCACAACCTGTGGGCGTCGTCCAAGAAGACCACCACATCCGAACAGAACCTTTGTGTCGGAGTGGAAAAGATTGGCATAGAGAGTACAGGCCGCACTAGTGGCTTCATTGAGCTGCATGAGATCAAAGTACGTACGTCGATTGGATGGCCATTACAAGAGGCGGACACTCGTCAGACACCACTCATCCAAGCATCAGTAGCTTTCCGTCAGCTACGCGTCCGGACTGGGTTCGACTTCCAAGCTTTTGTCATGGCGGATATTGCGGAGTTCGGCTTCCTGATGTACAATGTTCGCCCAGAGGGTGAAGATGTACAAGATCGGTTGGTGGCTATACTCGATGGTGGCAAAGTACACGTCTTTTGTCATGCTACGAGTGCCGCACAGGGTCTTGCGCTATGGCAAGCGATTGAACGGCTGATTCAAGAGAACCAACAAGCATACAAGCAGTCTCTCAGGGATATCGAAAAATTCCTTCGTCGCAAATCATCAGTGCCGGAACCCTTTGAACGATCAGGATCAAACAGCCAGCTCATCGCGAAGCCCGACGAAGACAATTTCAAAGCTCCAATCTCACTACATACCGATGTTGTGGTCACGTTGCGGTCAATCAGGTTTGGGGTCTTCCCATCAACCTTCATAGACAATCAGGTCTTAATGCTCGAAGCTGGTGACATGCAAGCGCGCTTTGCCGTCGCACTGGAAAAGAAGACCAAGATTCACTCCAGTCTTGGGATGACGTTGGGCCAACTTTCTGTCGCACTGGCTTCGGTACCCACACCGAAGAAGAGCAAACCCGTGACCGAACTCACCGTTGAAGACGTGTCCGCGAGTGTCAGCTCTGCCCGCGGCGGCACCATCCTACGCGTACCCAAAGTCATCGCTACAATGCACACTTGGCAAGTACCCAAGGGAACACACATCGACTACCTCTTCCGCAGTTCCCTAGAGGGCAAGGTAGATGTCGGCTGGAACTACTCGCGCATCTCCTACATCCGTACTATGTGGTCAAACCACTCCCGC